>NC_092091.1:41057071-41657071 GCF_045679555.1 Salvelinus alpinus | reverse complement strand
GTTCTGAAACATACAGTATGTGATTATAAACATACAGTATGTGATTATACTGTAAACTCCTAAAAGAGCTGGCCAATTTCATACCATATTTAATACCCCCATAACTTGCAGTGTGAGCAATGATGATAAGCATCATTGCTCAATAGGACTGCGATTGTGGGTTAGGGCTTTTAAGTTCACCCCTCAGTCTACACTACCGTTCAAAAGTTTGGGGTCACTTAGAAATGTCCTTGTTTTTTAAAGAAAAGCTGTTTTTTTGGCCATTAAAATAACATAAAATTGATCAGAAATACAGTGTATTTACAATTTAATGTTGTAAATGACAATTGTAGCTGGAAATGGCAGATTTTTTAAATGTAATATCTACATAGGCGTACAGAGGCCCGTTATCAGCAATCATCACTCCTGTGTTCCAATGGCACGTTGTGTTAGCTAATCCAAGTTTATCATTTTAAAAGGCTAATTGATCATTAGAAAACCCTTTTGCAACAGCACAGCTGAAAACTGTTGTTCTGATTAAAGAAGCAATAAAACTGGCCTTCTTTTGACTAGTTTGACTATCTGGAGCATCAGCATTTGTGGGTTCGTTTACAGGCTCAAAATGGCCAGAAACATAGAACTTTCTTCTGAAACTCGTCAGTCTATTCTTGTTCTGAGAAATGAAGGCTAATCCATGCGAGAAATTGGTAAGAAACTGAAGATCTTGTACAACGCTGTATACTACTCCCTTCACAGAACAGCGCAAACTGGCTCTAACCAGAATAGAAAGAGGAGTGGGAGGCCCCGGTGGACATCTGAGCAAGAGGGCAATTACAATAGAGTGTCTAGTTTGAGAAACAGACGCCTCAGCTTCATTAAATAGTACCCGCAAAACACCAGTCTCAACATCAACAGTGACGAGGCGACTCAGGGATGCTGGCCTTCTTGGCAGAGTTCCTCTGTCCAGTGTCTGTTCTTTTGCCCATCTTAATCTTTTATTTTTATTGGCAAGTCTGAGATATGTCTTTTTCTTTGGAAACAAAAGGTACCCAATTGTCATACTTGAGTAAAAGTAAAGATACCTTTCATAGAAAATGACTCAAGTAAAAGTGAAAGTCAACCAGGAAAATACTACTTGAGTAAAAGTCTAAGTAAATGTAATTGCTAAAATCTACTTCAATTAAATCTACTTATATTAAGCAAACCAGACTGCACCATTTTCTTGTTTTTTATTTATTTATGGAAGCCATGGGCACTCCAACACAGTCATAATTTACAATTGAGTACTTTTGTGTGTCAGGAAAAATGTATGGAGTTTAAAGTACATGATTTTAAATTAGGAATGTAGTGAAGTAAAAGTTGTAAACAATATAAATAGTAAAGTACACCACTGCTATTTGCCATATATTTTTCAACAGTGCTGTTTCAAAAAAAGTTCTGAACCTTTCTATTCTCATAGGTTCTACAGATTGTAAATTAGCAAAAATATTCGATTGACTATGACTTTTCAAATCACCCAGCAGTGCTATTTGCAGAGTTAGCTTCAGGTAAATGTTTCAGCCATTCCTGAACCTGCGACCAAATACAAAATACATATGGACACTACCAAAACAAATGATTTAATAAATCTGTCTATTACAGCAAAATCTGCAGAGCTGGGATGGTTGTATCCCCATATATCTGAATGAAAATATATGGGCTGGAGCACACCCAGAGATAATCATTTTATGTCGAGGTGCTGACTAATGAAAAAATAGACAGTCACACACTCTATATACAATTGAAATTGGAGGTTTACATACACCTTAGCCAAATACATTTAAACTCAGTTTTTCCTAATTCCTGACATTTAATCCTAGTATGTATTCCCTGTCAAAGGTCAGTTAGGATCACCACTTTATTTTAAGAATGTGAAATGTCAGAATAATAGTAGAGAGAATGATTTATTTCAGCTTTTATTTCTTTCATCACATTCCCAGTGGGTAAGAAGTTTACATACACTCAATTAGTATTTGGTAGCATTGCCTTTAAATTGTTTAACTTGGGTCAAACTCTTCCGGTAGCCTTCCACAAGCTTCCCACAATAAGTTGGGTGAATTTTGGCCCATTCCTCCTGACAGAGCTGGTGTAACGGAGTCAGGTTTGTCGGCCTCCTTGCTCGTACACTCTTTTTCAGTTCTGCCCACACATTTTCTGAGGTCAGGGCTTTGTGATGGCCACTCCAATACCTTGGCTTTGTTGTCCTCAAGCCATTTTGCCACAACTTTGGAAGTATGCTTGGGGTCATTGTCCATTGGGAAGACCCATTTGCGACCAAGCTTTAACTTCCTGACTGATGTCTGAGATGTTGCTTCAATATATCCACATAATTTTCCATTCTCATAATGCCATCTATTTTGTGAAGTGCACCAGTCCCTCCTGCAGCAAAGCACCCCCACATTATGATATTGATATTGTGCTTCACGGTTGGGATGGTGTTCTTTGGCTTGCAAGCCTCCCCCTTTTTCCTCCAAACATAACGATGGTCATTATGGCCAAACAGTTCTGTTTTTGTTTCATCAGACTAGAGGACAATTCTCCAAAAAGTACGATCTTTGTCCCAATGTGCAGTTGCAAACCGTAGTCTGGCTTTTTTATGGCTGTTTTGGAGCAGTGCCTTCTTCCTTGCTGAGCGGCCTTTCGGGTTTTGTCGATATAGGACTCGTTTTACTGTGGATATAGATAATTTTGTACCCGTTTCCTCCAGCATCTTCACAAGGTCCTTTGCTGTTGTTCTGGGATTGATTTGCACTTTTCGCACCAAAGTACGTTCATCTCTAGGAGACAGAACACGTCGCCTTCCTGAGCGGTATGACGGCTGCGTGGTCCCGTAGTGTTTATACTTGCGTACTATTGTTTGTACAGATGAACGTGGTAGCTTCAGGCGTTTGAAAATTGCTCCCAAGGATGAACCAGAATTGCGGAGGTCTACAATTTTTTTTCTGAGGTCTTGGCTGATTTCTTTAGATTTTCCCATGATGTCTAGCAAAGAGGTACTGAGTTTGAAGGTAGGCCTTGAAATACATACACAGGTACACCTCCAATTGACTCAAATGATTTCAATTAGCCTGTCAGAATCTTCTAAAGCCATGCCATCTTTTTCTGAAATTTTCCAAGCTGTTTAAAGGCACAGTCAACTGAGTCTATGTAAACTTCTGACCCACTGGAATTGTGATACAGTGAATTATAAGTGAAATAATCTGTCTGTAAACAATTGTTGGAAAAATTACTTGTGTCATGCACAGAGTAGATGTCCTAACCGAATTGCCAAAACTATAGTTTGTTAACAAGAAGTTTGTGGAGTGGTTGAAAAATGAGTTTTAATGACTCCAAGCTAAGTGTATGTAAACTTCCGACTTCAACTGTATAAACTCCCAGTAATTTATTAGGTGATTTACCCAATAAATGACTGGGTGTTTATATATGGAGTGTGCGACTCTCTTTATTTTCATAAGCTTATAGTGTATCCCCATATATAACATTCTAATGGTTGCAAGATTTTTGTATAATAATTTAAATTGAAAAACTCTTAAGTTTTGAATCTGGCATAGTTTTGTGTATCAGTTCATAAACCATGTGCCATGAAATTGGTACATCAAAAATCTCTTCCCGCTCTCCCTCTCCGCCAGGCTGCCCTTCATTACGCACACCTGTCACCAGCATTACGTGTATCAGGGCTTACTGGACTCCTTCACTGTTGATTGTCCCATCTATCGGTCTGTTCCTCCATTGGTTCCCTGTGTCAGCATTAATGTCGTTATGTATTCATGTCCAGATGCTGTCCTGTTCCATGTCCATTGTTAATTAAATGTTCACTTCCTGTACTTGCTTCCTGTCTACCAGCTTTGATCCATACAATTTTATCATCTATATGGCACAGCTGTCAATTTTTTGGTACTTAAATTAAACTGGGTCACAATTTTCCTTAACCAATTTTGGTCTTTAATGCATGGCCGACAGACAAGTTCCTTACTTTCTCCCCCTTCCACTTTTGCGGTAGTGTAATTTGGGGTAGAGCAGACGTTTCCATATATTTTTGTTAGCCACATGTGTGACATAACTCCACCAGTCTTATTTATGATCTAATTTACAAAGATTATACACATTTTTTCCCGTAATTAGTATATTTGAGTTGAACAATAATATTATATTTATTTATTGTTGGATCTGACATTTCGATGGCCATAATAAATAGACATGCCGATAGTGGACAACCTTGTTTTACTTCTCAACAGTTTAATACTTTGAGAAGTAGCCATTATTTACTATTTTTCACCTTGGATTACTATGCATAACTTTGACCAATTGTATAAGAGATTCTCCAAAACTGAAATATTCCAGGCATTTACATATAAATTCCAGTCGTACTTTATCAAAGCTTTTTCAAAGTCAGCTATGAATGCCAGGCCTGGTTTCCCAGATTTTTCATAGTGTTCCAGTACTTGTCTTATATTATCTCCAATGTATCGTCCATGTAAAAAACCTGTCTGGTTAGGATGTATAATATCCAAGAATACCTTTTTAATTCTATGCGCTATGCATTTTGCTAAAATTTTTGCATCACAACACCAACGTGTAAGGGGCCTCCACATTTTTTTCAATGGGCTGGATCTTTATATTTACCACTTGGGTCCTGTTTCAGTGATAATGAAATCAGACCTTCTTGTTGAGTATCTGATAATCAAAAATGTTTATATGAGTGGTTAAAACATGCTAATAACGGTCCTCTGAGTACATCAAAAAAGGTTTGTTGTACCTCAACTGGTTCGCCATCCAGCCCTGGAGTTTTCCCAGACTTAAATGCTTTAATTGCATCAAGAAGTTCCTCCTCTGAAAGTGCCCATTTGGCAATGTCTGGTTGTGTTATCTCACCACGTCCACCACTAATAAGCTGAGCTTCTCAGTAATTTTTTTCTTCGCCTCAGACATTGTAAACAAAGTCTTTTTTTTTTTTTTTTTTTACATCCATTGCAAATTATAGTTCCTCAGTATTTGAAAAATCTTTCCAACAGTCACGGCCTCGATAATCACCAAGCCTCTGTGTGAATTAGTAAACTATCATGATCCGATGTTCCCATATATTCAGTGGAAACGTCCTGAAAAACAGCTGTCAGTCCCGAGCTCACTGGCATGGGAAACTCTGAGAGCCTGGAATAGGATAGTTGATGCAATGTTGCAAGTGTGCTAGCAACAGCTTTGGGCCGACCCAGTTGATGATTTGATACAATGTTGCACTTCACTAGCAATAGCTCAAGTCAAGACAGATCGAAAGGGAGGCAGACAGGCGGAGTAGAGAGATGAATATGATTGAAAGAACAGGAATTCGTGCTGGTTCGCGCTGGTTCGTGCTGGTTCGTGCTGGTTCGTGCTGGTTCCGGCCATAAACGGTTTACTGTTTCATGTAGGGGGTATGTAATTGTTTTGTTCTTTACCTGAAAATGACTATTGTGAAATATTTTTCCAAGAATATTGTGTAACTGTATAAGTGGAAGAACACACCTGCTTCCCAGGCAACCTTTCCCAAACCTCTGGAATCCTGATGGTTAGGGGTTTATTGCTGTTGGTTTGCCTCATATGGGAATTGTATTGTGCTTGTCCTATTCAATGGGAATATAGAGACGGGAGAGGGAGACTCGTTTAATGTTTTACATGTGGTAATTGAGATCATTTCCTTATTTATTAGCAATTTAATTACTTTAATAGCTTAAATTGCTATTCTTGTGTGACGTTCAAGATGGCCATCAATGTGGATGGATACATCCACATTGTAGGCTCGTCACCTTTCTCATCTGTATCACGAGTCGTCTTATAAACCATAAAAACGGCTGGAGTTTTTCAGACTCAGCTAGCTCTGACAGGGATGTGGGATGTGGGCTGTGCTGTGCAGACGGCTGTGGTGTGGTGGCTGTGGCCAGGTCGTTAACCTAACCTCGTCTGTGGTGAGAGTTGGTTGGGAGTTGGCACCAGACGCCCCTGTAGTTGGTGGGTAAGCTCCAATTCAAACCCTACCCATTCACAATTTGGGAGTGTAAACAAAAACATTATACAATTTCATTATGCTGCCCCTTGTCAATTTACTATCATTCTGATGTGAAAATTTCTTTAAGTGGATAAGTGTAGGTTTCAGTTGTTTGTGGATAGTTGGACTGAAAATTGTACTTTATGTAAATCTCCCTTACTGAAAAACCACATGATTGGAACAATTAATATGTGAAATTTCACATGTGAAAATGTTTAGGAACATTACACATCACATGTGAAAACAAAAATTAGTCGTTATGATACACAGTGCTTTTAACAGTGTTTACAATTGACATATTTGCATTCGGAAAGTATTCAGACCCCTTCCCTTTTTCCACATTGTTACATTAAGATGAATGGAGCAAAGTACAGAGAGAGATCCTTGATGAAAACCTGCTCCAGAGCACTCAGGATCTCAGAGTGGGGCGAAGGTTCACCTACCAACAAGTCAACGACCCTATGCACACAGCCAATGTCCTTGAGTGGCCCAGCCAGAGCCCGGACTTGAACCCAATTGAAAATCCCTGGAGAAATCTGGGAATAGCTGTGCAGTGACGCTCCACATCCTACCTGACAGAGCTTGAGAGGATCTGCAGAGAAGAATGGGAGACACTCCCCAAATACAGGTGTGCCAAGCTTGTGGCGCCAAACCGAAAAAGACTCGAGGCTGTAATTGCTCTCAAAGGTGCTTCAACAAAGTACTGACTAAAGGGTCTGAATACTTATGTAAATGTTATAGTTCAGTTTCTTTATTTTTAATACATTTGCATAAAAATGTAAAACCTGTTTTTGTTTTGTCATTATGGGGTAGAGTTTTTTTTTTTTTTTTTACAATTTTAGAATATGGCTGTAACGTAACAAAATGTGCAAAAAGTCAAAGGGTCTGAATACTTTCCGAATGTGCTTTACATGACTACAGTGTGTTTGTTTATTTATACAGTAATTATTATTCAACATGTCGCCACCTGGGATTTTAACTCACAACCTCTTGGTTTACGGCATTCCGATTTTTCCTTCTACACGACCACGCCTGTGTTGATAACTGATTTCCCCTGTATTCTTACACTTTGAGTTCAAAGTGAATCTCAGCTTTGCTAAAAATAAACTCAATAAAAACTCTTACATTTATCATAGTTATTCAGGAGTAACAATGAAACAGAATAATATGGCCCACCAACATTAGACACCTATACAGAAAACCCTCAAATTGCTAAAATCTGTAAATGAAATCTATGAGGGAATGGTCAGATTAATTGATAACTAAAATATCAGTGCAGATGGCACTCTTTTGCTAACTGCAGATGTGTACTTTACTGCTAAAAGTTGCCCAGAATAAAGTCAATAATTGTGCGATTACACCAACGAGAAAGTAGCAGTGCTCTGGGACATTAACGCTCTCGGGATTTGAACTTTTAACCTTTTGGTCTGGAGTGCATTAAAGTTCAACTTTGGGCAAAAACACAAAAATAACGGCTTTAAACTGTATAACATATCAATGCACCATCATACCAGCTTATGTAATGCTTGAAAACATTATAATGAATGAATATTTGGTTACAGAACTGCTATTTCTTACTGATTTCTACAGCTTCCCTTCAAAAAGGAATCCTTTGAAATGACGTCAACATATACTGGATAAGTTACTGGCTAGCTAACGTGGTACCCTTCCCCAGATCTGTGCCTCGACACAATCCTGTCTCAGAGCTCTACGGTCCATTCCTTTAACCTCATGGCTTGGTTTTTCCTCTGACATGCACTGTCAACTGTGGGACCTTATCTAGACAGGTGTGTGCCTTTCCAAATCATGTCCAATCAATTGAATTTACCACAAGTGGACTCCAATCAAGTTGGAGAAACAGCTCAAGGATGATCAATGGAAACATGATGCACCTGAGCTCAATTTCGAGTCTCATCCGAATGCACTGTATTACAAAAGATCATGTTTTCACATGTTCACATGTTGTCACGTGTAGTTTCATGTTAGCACATGTGGAAATTTTGCATCCCCATGTTGTCACATTTATTTCACATGAGATCATGTTTTCACATGAGATCATGTTGTCACACGTTATCACATTAGCTTCACATAAAATCACGTGAAATTCATGTGGTTTTTCCGTAAGGGCTTCCGGACCGCACACAGAGACAGCAATGTCCTGTTTTTCTCTCTGATTTGTCAGAAAGAGGGCTCAGACATTGATGGATGTGTTCTGGTGTGCCCTTTGACCCTGTTGTGGACACCATGGGAGGACAGCGATGGCCCTTGAGGCTTCCCCATTGGGTTATTTTGAAACATCCTAAATCACTATAGCTAACACCACATACACACACAATGACTCATCCTCAGACCCACACTGGAGGCGGGGTTGGAGAGAGAGGCACTCTTTGTCTTTGTTTGTAAATTGTGTTGTGAAGTCTAAGGGATGAAGGGAAGAAACAGAGGGATGAGAACATAAAAAAACAAGCAGACCTGTGTCTGTCTGAGATCCCTGGTTGAGGTCCCTGCTGAAAGCTGAAAAGCTTCAGTTGACGGTTGTTTGAGCGCAGCATGAAATGTTATGACGAATGGCTAGTGGGATCTGATAGAGGCTTTAAATGAACGCCATGCACTGTTGACATTCTTCAAACAGAGAAGAAGAGAAGGAATCAAGGTTTCACTGCCAGTAACTTCTGCTGCGGTACCCCCCACACACACACACACACCCCTCCCTGCCCTTAACAGCTGAATGCTTGAATGGGCTGTCAGTCAAAACCAGTGAAATGTAATGCTCAAACCCCCGGAGAGAAATACCTGTTGAGAGCAGGTAATCAGTAGTGATGAATAGGTATTGTAGTATAGGCCTCTGAGGTGTCACCTGTACTCGGGCAGAGTATCCCTTGACCAGACAGGAGGACCCAGAGTCTAAACATACACTTCTGTTAAGAGGGTAAATAGAACACTGGCTTAACATTTGTCTCAGGCCCCGAAAATGTGGATTGTATGTAATTTCATGTTTTTAGGCGTACTGAAGTAACAGTACTCAATGGCCTGGGAAATGTTTGGACTTTCATTGAGTGGAGGGTATAGAATAAGCTTGAATTACTATGACATGGTATGGTTA
Source organism: Salvelinus alpinus (assembly GCF_045679555.1). Classification (NCBI taxonomy): domain Eukaryota; kingdom Metazoa; phylum Chordata; class Actinopteri; order Salmoniformes; family Salmonidae; genus Salvelinus; species Salvelinus alpinus. The sequence continues at coordinate 41,647,931 of NC_092091.1, read as the reverse complement.
AAAAGGGGAAAGTAGGTGTCTACAATGCAGTCATTCTTTTGTAGCATTTTGTCCCTTTGTTAGTGTGTGTACGTTTCCACTGTCTGTATCTCCTCATCTGTGGGGTGGCTTTGTAACTCAAGAGAAGCTTAGGACCCGTCCCCACCAATCACAGTTGTCAATAACTTAGTCAGGTCTCCAGTCATTGGCTGAGACTTGAAAGACGCTTTGCAGAAAGCCATGTCAACCTTAACGGAGGAACAGCACAGATCACTCACACATCACCCTACACATCACCCCTGAACTCACTGAGGACTTTAGTTTGTTCGGTATTCTTACCCTGTGTGAATGAGCCTATCACTTTGTTGTTATTGGAAAAGACGGTACTGTTGAATCGGGTGGCAAACTTCGCCACAGTAAGGAGCAGCACAGATGATTTTTTTTACCTTTGCACTTTGATCCCCCCTGTATGTAGTGGAGGGGGTTCTGGCTGCTATAAATAAGTGCTTACCCTAACTCTCTGTGTCACTGTCAGGGCTCTAAGGGCGATCCAGGACTGTCCCCAGGTCAGGCCCCGCCAGGAGACAAGGTAAAGAATGATCTGACCTAGTCTAGTCTGGCCAGCAGACAGATAGACAGCATGGCTTTCTCTCTCTGTTTCTCTCTGTTTCTCTCTCTGTTTCTCTCTGTTTCTCTCTCTGTTTCTCTCTGTTTCTCTCTGTTTCTCTCTCTGTTTCTCTCTCTGTTTCTCTCTCTGTTTCTCTCTCTGTTTCTCTCTCTGTTTCTCTCTGTTTCTCTCTCTGTTTCTCTCTCTGTTTCTCTCTCTGTTTCTCTCTCTGTTTCTCTCTGTTTCTCTCTGTTTCTCTCTCTGTTTCTCTCTCTGTTTCTCTCTCTGTTTCTCTCTGTTTCTCTCTCTGTTTCTCTCTGTTTCTCTCTCAACATCTAACTGTCCCTCAATCCCTCGCTACTGGTTTCTCTGTCTGCTTTCTGTCTTCTGCTCTCAATCTCTTGCCTCTCCTTATTCTCCCCTTCAAAAACGAATACTTCACTCAACCACTCTGGCCCCATATCTTTCAACTTCACTTTAGCAACATCTGTTGCCTTTTTCATTTACTTCACAACTACACGTTTAGAGGTTTTCTAACCCTTCTTTCTGACCGGTATTTCCTCCTCTCCTCTCCTCTCTCACTCTCTCAATTCATGCCAACTTCCTTGTATCATTCTCTTCATCTCTAATCATATCCTGTACTCCTCTGATATTTATCTTCTGATATCTTAGTGTCTCTCTGTAAAGCTTTGGCACAGTTGCTACCTATTATCAGTCAGTGATATTTCTGTTGGCCTGTGTTCTAACCATTGCCAGCTGCAGCTCCCTGTTTCGTCTCATTTAATCTGCCTTCTTATCCTTATCTGATATCTCTTAATAGTTACAGTTCATTGCTAATAGATCAAGTCTAATGTTGTCATGGTTTTCTCCTTTTGTTTCCAGGGTGACAGAGGTCCACAAGGCCTTCCAGGTCCAGATGGGTTTGCAGGTCCAACGGTAAGAATTTAACGGTTATAACATCGGGGCTTTTTTTAACCTCTGGCTGTGACATACTGTAAGCATATTATCTAAAGCAACTGTCATTCCATTGGCTCTTTGAAGGCATGAATGATGAGAACTGATCCTGATCCAATTAGATTATCAGATTGTCATTTAATGAGTTCCCTGCATGAGCTTCTGTTCTGAATCTGAGCTATTTCTGCTCGCCTCACACATGATGTTCCCGCTGTATAAGCTTCATAAGTATTAGCCACACCTTAAGCAGAGGCCTCCAGTGGGCCCTGGCTGTGTTCAGGAATCAGGATAATGTTACCCATACACAGAGAGGGTCTGTCTCTCAGACAGGGGCCGGGGAACTCCTAGTCCTAAACCACCTCAGCCCACCCTGCTGTTGCTCCATAGGGCTGGACACACACGCATACAGATACACGCGCACGCATGCACACACACATGCGTGCGTCGCCCCGGGACCCGTCTGCGGCCGGGCTCCGGGACTCCTTGCCTGAATCTTTAAGAGTAAAGGCATTCTGAGGGAGGTTATGGCCCCTGATGACAGGCACACCATCCGATGCCTCTTCAAAAGAGAAAATGGCATGAGGAGACAGAGGAAGCAGAGAAGGAAACCAATTAAATTCATACATCAGCACGCACAGCTCACACAACTCTCCTCAGTTTAGTCTCAGAGATGAGAGCCCTTATCTGTCTCCACATGCAGCAGCTGGCTGTGGACTGCTACTTTAAGCCGCTAGGCCTCCTCTGTCTGTCCCTCAGACCTGGGTTCAAATACTACCGTTTCAAATAATGTAGCTGTGCTTGATAGAGCTTGCCTGTTGCATGGAACCAATAGAAAACTCCAGGCAGGCTAAAGCAAACGCTCAATATATTTGAAGGTTTTCAAATAGTATTTGCACCCAGGTCTGATCTCCAAAGGTTGGCCTTTACCTTGCCTCCCAGGAGGACAGAGACCAATGTTTGCAGTAGCTGAACCTAATACCCAGGCCATCAACTGTGCCCTGGGAAGGTATTTTCAGAGGAAATGACTTCAGGCTAAGCCCCTTACCCCCGAGTGGGCTTTTTATTGAGTGTGAAGGTTCCCGTGTCACAACCTAGGAAACGGTGGAGGAGAGGAGCTACACGGAGCGCAGGCCGGTTAAAAAAGGTTTCGCTCTACTGTCCCCCCAAAATATGAGTTCGCTAACCTACTTTTAGCAACAACATTTGTTGTTGTTATGGCCGTCAATGACAAATTCTAAAGTTGAAGATAAAAACAGCGGGGTTTTAAAGGAACTAAAAACTCCGTTGCATTACAGTTAGAAGGATTTGTTGTTTGTTAAAAGCTTAGCTCCGCAACATGCTAACATGGATCACAAACAGACAAGACTCAATGTGGATTCAGATAGAAGCCCGATCCTGTGGTTCATTGCCTCTAAGATAAATTATATTCATTGATAACTTTACTGAAGTGGGCAACATAGCCAAAACCTTTGTGATTTACAGCACCCTACTAGCGTGGAGGGACTGTAAGAAATACCTGGGCATTTCCTCCCAAATATGTTCTCACTCGCCTATAGTAGGCAACCCAGACTTGCCAAAAGCCCTGAGTGATGCCAACTTTCATCTTTGGCATACTCTAGGGATCCGGACCTTTTCAGACCTGTTTCATCAGAAAACCACTATACTGAAATCCTTTCAGGTGAATTCAATGTGGCAAGATCCATTAAAAAAAGAAAAATCTACAAATTAGGCATGTCATTTCCTCATTTACTTCCAAGGGGAGGTTTAGAGCTCAGCTGAATGAAATTGAGTCCCTTCTTGCTACAGCACAATCGATTAAAGGCAAAATCTCACATATCTGTAGACTCTTTTCTGAGAAAGTGGGCTCCTCCTTTACTCCTTTGAAAAGAATCTGGGAAAAGGACCTTTGTCTGACTATCAGTGATGAATTATAGGCGGATGTTTGCGACAGGGTATACTGCTCCTCTACTACTGTACAATTTTTTTGACAAATTGTATTACACCCCAGTGAGACTCCATAGAATGAATACATACATTTCTCCTGACTGTACAAGGTGTACCTCTGAAAGTGGAACATATATGCATGTATTTTGGAGTTGTAGAGAGATTACCAGATTTTGGCACTCTATACATACTGTGGCACAGAAAATACTAGATGTACAGTTTGATATGACCCCGTGTATCTATCTATCTTAATGCCCAGCATGACTTTGTTCTTGATCCTGACAAAGACATTTTGTTTATGACCATTACATACTTTGCTAAGAGATATATTCTTCTATTGTGGGCTTCTAATACTTCTCCTTCATTTAAAATGTGGATTGACCAGATTGTTGACTTTCTTTCTCTTGGAAAGCTCACTTATGACCTCTGCAAGAGACAGCCCAAGTTTGATAGACTCTGGTTTCCACTACTCAACTATATTTCATATGGGACAGAGTGAATGGGGTGATTAGGGAAATGGACAGATACATGTTGTGTCAGGTGCTGTAAATGCTAATTCTTTGCTTGTCGTCTCAGCTCAGGCTGGAAATAGATCATATGAACGCTGATAGTGCTGCTGAAAGTTTGCTTGTTTTGTTTTATATTTTATTTTCATATATTATTTATGTCTGCCACATCTGTGAATGTGGAATGGGTTTTGTTGGTTGAATGAAAACAAGAAAACTTAATCAAACTTTCAATTGAAAAAAAAGAGAGCTGAGGATAAGAAGAAGTTTACCTAAATGCAGGATCCGGCTGTAATACAAAGACTGAGGATGATAAGCAAGCCATCTAGGCTTTGAAGGAAATATCTAGTTTCTATTGAACCGTTTATACATTTTATATACGATTATTATTTAGGATTTCCCTCGTAATCCAGTTGTTTTCTGCCTTAGATGTTTCTCGTCGTGTTTTATGGTTAAGACGAGTAATACTCAGTTTCATGAAGCGTCCAACAAGTTCATTTGTGTTTACGCTCATGGAATGTATCCTGGTTTGACTCTACCAGAGTTACCTGACCTTTTATAAGACCTCTTTGGGCTACAGTGTCAAGGAATACTGACCAAGCACAGTCATTTGTATTATACATTCAACTGGCCTACATTTAGACACTGTTTAGCATCACCTGTTCATTTATTTGACATCTGAACGTTTTCTGACCAGTACAAGACCTTTCTTGACACTATCAAGTATGGTTGAATGGTGGGAACCCGGTTACCGAGATTTACAAAGATTTACCACCCACAACCACTCCCTTTTCCTGGGATAAATAACTGCGAGAAACCTGTAAATTCTAATTCATTATTTATATCAATAGCATGATGTGAAATGGAACTGTTCAATTATACGCAATGTCTATATTTGGTTTCTCTAAGGCTTTCTTTCTGCGCTCTGCATCATTAATCATCAACGCTCGTGGTGGGGACAGACAGTCCATCTCAGTATGGAGTGCAGTTCACAATGCATGTAGGCCTATCATCTCGTCATGGTAACTTTTTTTCTTGTGACAGGTAGGCCACTGCTACAGTAATATAAGGACTGAATGCGCGTCTAATTTACACATCTCCATCTGCCTTTCGGGGGTCACCATATTTTTTTATGTAAAGATATATATTTTTTTATTGCAGCTTTAGAGTTTTAAAACAGCCTATCACTTGAATATCGTTGCTTTAAATCAGAGCATGCACAAGCAGTCTCCGTCTCTTCATCAATTCCATTCAAATTGCATCCAAAATAGATAATCCTGTTCAAGATATCCTAGCCTACCTCTTTCAGGTAATACATTCAATGCAGTATTCGTCTGATATATAACTTATAGCCTCTGTCTCTTGCGCAATACACACTCACCTGTGCTTAGCTCCCTAAAAAAACGCCCCTTAGCTCTTGGAGACCCATGCAGGAAAAGAAAGACTAGAATAGTTTTCTGGACATAGTTTTTTTTCCATTTCTTATACCAATAGTCTAATTGAAGAGGGAAGCAAGCTCTTGTTTACTGCGATTGCGGTAGGCTATAGCAGTTATTTATTCAGACCCATAACCATTCAATCTACGTGAAGAGAAGTGAAAGCCATCTTCATCCAATTCTAGTCCTATATCATTTAAGCATGTCATTAGAATAATGAAGATAAGGAAAACAAAACTTATTTCATTTAGCCTAACTGCTAAAAAAGCGAGGAATGTGGCCTCCTGGGTGGCGCAGTGGTCTATGGCACTGCATCGCTAGCTGGCTGTGCCACCAGAGATTCTGTGTTCGAGCCCAGGCTCTGTCGCAGCCGGCCGCGACCGAGAGGCCCATGGCGCGGCGCGCAATTGGCCCAGCGTCGTCCAGGTTAGGGAGGGTTTGGCCGACAGGGATATCCTTGTCTCATCGCGCACTAGCGACTCCTGTGTCGGGCCGGGTGCAGTGCACGCCGACCAGGTCGCCAGGTGTACGGTGTTTCCTCCGACACATTGGTGCGGCTGGCTTCCGGGTTGGATGTGCATTGTGTCAAGAAGCAGTGCGTCTTGGTTGGATTGTGTTTCGCAGGATGCATGGCTCTCAACCTTTGCCTCCCGAGTCCATACGGGAGTTGCAGCGATGAGACAAGATTCGGGAGATAAAAGGGGTAAAAAAGAAATTACAAATAAAAAAAAGCGAGGAAGGAATGAAGCAACAATAGATATAGAAAGAGGAGGTAGGCAAAAAAACATTAGGGGAAATATTATGAAAGGTATATATGTGTCAGCCTACTAATTATAAAAGTAAGCCCTATTATATTTCTATGGGAGTTGGGAAGTAAGTACAGGGAGTGCAATAAATAAATAAATAGAAAATAGTACAAACCAAGAAACACAAAAAGCGTACAGACATGAACAGAAACAGAGTCAATAACGCCTGGGGAAAAAACCAAAGGGAGTGACAGATATAAGGAAGGTGATGGAGTCCAGGAGTCTTATGAGGCGCAGGTGCGCGTAACGATGGTGGCAGGTGTGCGTAATAACGAATAAACTGGCGACGTCGAGCGCTGGAGAGGGGGAGCGGGGATAGATGTGACTACCCCCTCCCTGATGCGCTGCTACAGCCGCAGAACGCCGACCAGACCCGAGGTCCAGGAGCGGGCCGGTCGCTTCTGAGGCGCGGGCACCTGTAGAGCCAACTGAGGCATGGGAATCTGTAGAGCCGGCTGAGGCATGGGAACCTGTAGAGCCGGCTGAGGCATGGGAACCTGTAGAGCCGGCCGAAGCTTGGGAGCCTGACGAGCCGGCCGAGGCATGGGAGCCTGACGAGCTGGCCGAGGCATCCCCGGTTGCTTCAGCAGCGGCACTTGGACCCGACGTCACCAGTAAATCCCTGTTGCTTCCCTTTGGTGAGGCGTGATTCTGTTCCTGTGTTATATGTCTGTACGCTACTCGTGTTTCTTGTTTTGTTCCATGTTTCATTTGTTATTAAATTCACTCCCTGTACCTGCTTCCCGACTCCTAGCGTACGCGTTACATATGTAACTTTGTAGGCTGCAGGTGCTGCACCAGAATCGCATGTTCTCTTAGCTTTATCATGGTTTGAACGAGGTGTGTAATTCCATTCCATATAATACAATACGGTACAGTAATAAAGTTCACACTCAAAAAGATTATCTTACTGGAGCTTGTTTAATTTATTTTCCCAAGAGAGCATATATATCTACATCTATGTTTTTTTTGGTTTGTCTGTCGTGCGTAATGTGCAGTAGCCTATAAACCTATATCATACAGTGCCTTCGTAAAGTATTCAGAACCCCTTGAATTTGTCCATGTTAGGTTACAGCCTTACTCTAAAATGGATTTCATGTATGGCTCATCAGGCTCAGGTATCATCAAATCAAATCAAATGTATTTATATAGCCCTTCTTACATCAGCTGATGTCTCAAAGTGCTGTACAGAAACCCAGCCTAAAACCCCAAACAGCAAGCAATGCAGGTGTAGAAGCACGGTGGCTAGGAAAAACTCCCTAGAAAGGCCAAAACCTAGGAAGAAACCTAGAGAGGAACCAGGTGCCGGGTGGAGATTATTACAGAACATGGCCAAGATGATCAAATGTTCATAAATGACCAGCATGGTCAAATAATAATAATCACAGTAGTTGTCGAGGGTGCAACAGGTCAGCACCTCAGGAGTAAATGTCAGTTGGCTTTTCACAGCCGATCACATTGAGAGTATCTCTACCGCTCCTGCCGTCTCTAGAGAGTTGAAAACAGCAGGTCGGGGACAGGTAGCACGTCCGGTGAACAGGTCAGGGTTCCATAGCCGCAGGCAGAACAGTTGAAACTGGAGCAGCAGCATGGCCAGGTGGACTGGGGACAGCAAGGAGTCATCATGCCAGGTAGTCCTGAGGCATGGTCCTAGGGCTCAGGTCCTCCGAGAGAGTGAAAGAAAGAAAGAGAGAATTAGAGAGAGCATCAGGTTCAGGTATCAGGTATCATCAGGCTCAGATATCATCAGGCTTGAATTTATGATCAAAGCTTTAATCAAATACAGACAGACCTATTTATATGCTTTATTGCTTTTGAATGACACTTCCTGTTTTGGCAGGAAATACTGGGTTACCTGGGAGTAAAGTGATTTGTTGTCGGGGTGGAACATTTGTAAAATACGAGAAAATATCCAACCCTTCGAATCAAGGAGTACTGACTAAGCATATTCACTTAATTATACAGTACATTCGACTGGCCTCAGTTAGAGAGACGTCAGTATAGCATCAACTGTTATTTCAATGGACATCTGTTTTCTAGCTAGTCATGGTAAAATTGTGAAGTGTTTGTCCTTGTATGACTGTCTTTGTGAAATTTGATGATATTTGAAGTAAACCAGATCAACGTATGAGGACCAAAGTATGAAAAATGACTGTCGCTTCTCCGTTGATAAAGTTTGATCACAAAGTTACTGGTCCCCCTCCCCCGTGTCCAACACTTGGATTCATTATTAAGGGGACAAGGTGGCATCCCCTTAACTCTCATTTCAATTCACCAATAGTAACATGAAATTCTCTTACCTAATTTAAATAAGTACCGCCTTGGAACCAACATTGGAGAAGGCATGTTTGCAGAGGTGCGTGGTTTATATAGATAGATAGCTACTCTACTGGTGCCAAAATTTGACTGTAGGGTGTCAGAAAATATTATTAAAAGTTTACCCTATTCATTAATGGCTTAGATACTATATGTTTCCCCTTTCATCTGTGTCTGGTGTTAGCTACCGTAGTTACTGGCTACCTAGGTCTTCAGCCAGCATAGAACAAAAGGGGGGAAAGGGTCATTCAAAACTCAGATGCAGCTGTCAGGTCAACACATCTGTCAGTGCTGCTGTGCATCACAAGAGACATCATTGATGCAATTTCAATATTCAAGTTGCTTTGTGTTCGTGATGCGGAAAAAAGCTTCCTGAAGCATTGATACCCAAATGATGAAAGATGATATCCCACACGCTGTAGCGCATGCGCGGAGTAACCTTTTGGTCTTCTACCAAATCAATACCAAACCATTCAGGTGGTTGTTCGACGAAACAAAGATTCGGACGTCATTGATCACGTGCTTCTGAGAAAGTGGTACAGGCATCGGTACACTGCTTTGAAGTAAACTGCTTAAAGATTTTGACGCATACCTCAGAGCTCCGGTATCAAACGTAACATCCGTACTTTGGGTATCACCAAATTTGCTTGAGATGATTTTACTGCAATACTGCTCACAGCATCCAAGTTGCTTGACATCAGCTTTTCAAAGAGCTGTCAGTCAAGGTGAGCTCATGAATATACAGTGCTTTTGGGAAGTATTCAGACCCCTTGACTTTTTCCACATTTCGTTACGTTACAGCCTTATTCTATAATTTATTAAATAAATGTTTTTCCTCAGTCTACACACAATACTCCGTAATGACAAAGCGAAAACAGTTTATTTTTTGCAAATGTATTAAAATAAAAAAATAAAAACCTTATTTACATAAGTATTCAGACCCTTTGCGATGAGACTCGAAATTGAGCTCAGGTGCATCCTGTTTCCATTGATCATCCTTGAGATGTTTCTACAACTTGATTGGAGTCCACCTGTGGTAAATTCAATTGATTGGACATTATTTGGAAAGGCACACATCTGTCTTTTTAAGGTCCCACAGTTGACAGTGCATGTCAGAGCAAAAACCAAGCCATGAGGTCAAAGGAATTGTCTGTAGAGCTCTAAGAAAGGATTGTGTCAAGGCACAGATCTGGGGAAGGCTAACAAAAAAATTCTGCAGCATTGAAGGTCCCCAAGAACATAGTGGCCTCCATCATTCTTAAATGGAAGAAGTTTGGAACCACCAAGACTCTTCCTAGAGTTGGCCACCCTGCCAAACTGAGCAATTCGGGGAGAAGGGCCTTGGTAAGGGTGGTGACCAAGAACCCGATTGTCACTCTGACAGAGCTCCAGAGTTCCTCTGTGGAGATTGGAGAACCTTCCAGAAGGACAACCATCTCTGTAGCACTCCACCAATCAGGCCTTTATGGTAGAGTGGCCAGATGGAAGCCACTCCTCAGGAAAAGGGACATGAAAGCCCTCTTTGAGTTTGCCATAAGGCACCTAAAGGTCTCAAGATTATCTGGTCTGATGAAACCAAGATTGAACTATTTGGCCTGAGTACCAAGTGTCTCGTCTGGAGGAAACCTGGCACATTCTCTACGGTGAAGCATGGTGGAGGCAGCATCATGCTGTGGGGATTTTATTCATTAGTAGAGACTGGGAGACTAGTCAGGATCGAGGGAAAGATGAACGGAGTAAAGTACAGGGAGAACCTCAGACTGGGGCAAAGGTTCTCCCTTCCAACAGGACAACAACCCTAAGCACACAGCCAAGACAATGCAGGACTGGCTTCGGGACAGGTCTCTGAATACTTATGTAAAAAACTAAAATGTGGAAAAAGTCAAGGGGTCTGAATACTTTCCGAATGCACTGTATCTCCATTCTTGTGTATTTTATTTTATTCTTCCTATTACTATTTTATTTTTATTTATTTTTTTAAAGCTCGTAATCAAGCATTTCACATTAAAGTCTACACCAGTTGTATTCGGCGAATGTGACAAATACAATTTGATTTGATTTGACTGCTGGGAAGGAGGAAGGAAGCTCTGGAATGTTCCAGAATCCTTAGACAACCCTAGCCGTCCTGTCCTCAGTGGTCCTGTCTTTGTTTATGATTTTATGGCTGAAATGCACACAGACAGACCTTTGGCTACCTGGCTATGTATTCCGCCTCCTGCAGACAGGATCACAACAGGCCTACAATCACTGGTGCTAAAATGAGAAGTAATTAATGAGAAATTCTCTCTCTTCACCCAACCCCTCTTTCTCTCTCTTTTCCCTTCTTTCCCTCCTTTCCTACCTCCACTGACCCAGTTCAGATATCACTGTGCATAACTCAGTCAGTCAGAGGCCCTGTATTGGGAAGTAACGATTCACTGATACACTGTAAGCATCAGTCACGAATTCCGATGTTTAAGATAAAAGTGCATCGGTCCGCAGTCCCTAAATGTCACATGCATCGGTCAGAAAATGTATTAAAATGCTATGAATCGCTATGCCTCAGATTTTATTTGGATTGTTGAGGTTCATCAGCAATAGTTTTGGTAGTTTTGCTTTGAACAATCGGCGTATATCGTAATTTTTAGATATACAGGGTAAAGTTGAAAATGTCATAATAAGGACACCAATCACTATTGCGAGGCGCACCACATGGCCGAAGCGAGAGGAGAAGATCACTCCGTAAAAACGTCCAAACGGTCGGAACCATTCGATTTTGAGATGGGGTGGAATTTGGGAACAATAAATATTTACACTTTACTAGCTCAAACACTTAATCTGCAAGTTAATTAGTGGGTGATGGTGATTTCAGAACCAATCTGATAGTAGTATAGTAGATGCCTAGTCTCTCTTATGGCTCAGCTCAGTTGCCTACATAGTACATACACCATAGTCATACATCATTTACACACACACACACACACACACACACACACACACACACACACACACACACACACACACACACACACACACACACACACACACACACACACACACACACACACACACACACACACACACACACACACACGTCAGCTCAGACAGATCCAGTTCAGAGATGTGCCCAGCTCATGAGCCTCAGCAGCAGATTTTAATTAAGAATGGAATAGTGAATGTGTTTACACAACAAATGTTAATACATTGAATCGTATCGCATCGAACCAAATTAAATCGATTTGTTCTCTAATGAAACTGTTCTCTAATGAATTGATTCAATCTGAAACTGATTTTTCCTGTAACTAAAACAGATTTTTCCTGAGCCCATGTGTCTAGATGCATGTCAAATCGTCTTGAAAGGGAAAGATGCACATCCCTAACACCTAATGTAGAGCAGGTGATATTCTCCTCTCAGTCTCATTTAAGATGTTTTCTTTCTCTACCTGCAGGGTCCTAATGGCTATCCAGGGCCACAAGGACATCCTGGAGAACAGGTGAGTCGTTAGCGTTCATTGGGTCAAACTTGTCCCTTTTTATTTTAGGAAAAGGCCAGGTCACTGATCTCATTATGGACCATTTTTTGGCTCGAGCATCACACACACACACACACACACACACACACACACACACACACACACACACACACACACACACACACACACACACACACACACACACACACACACACACACACACACACACACACACACACACACACACACACACACACACACAGAGAGAGAGAGAAAGAGACAGGCAGCAGTAGCCTGGAAGTCATTTGGAATAGTCACTCTTCAGCTGTCTCTGTGTTGTCAGCCATTCCTCAGCCACTCAAGAAGCTAACAATTAACATGTTTCCCCGTTCCACACAAAACGTCCTAAAACGGAGTGCACTCACGCAGCACATTTACAAAGTAAATAATTTAAGAGTGTTGAGATGTCTTCAGCACCAGGTGCCACTCTGTGCCCCAAGGTGATTGTTCAGGCTGGAACTGGAAGGGGAGGAGCCAGAGAGAGAGAGAGAGAGAGAGAGAGAGAGAGCACTCTGTGTTCTGCTACAGTTTGGCTGTACTCACTGTCTTACTGGAAGCACAGAGGAGGGGAGGGGGATGGGTGAGGGCAAACAGTGCCTGTTTTATTCCTGAGTTGGCAGCATTGGCGAGGGCCAATGTTTATCTTCTTTCATCCCTCTCTTTTATCTCTCTTTTTCTCTCTTTCTCTCTCCATCTCTCTCTCTTTGTCTCTCCCCCCCCCCCCCCCTCTGCAGGGCATACCGGGACTTCCAGGAGTGACTGGGGATGCAGGTTACCCTGGCAGGCAGGTGCAGTGAATATGCTCCAGATTCCTCCATCCATCCTCTCGGCTTGACTACATTGCACAGAATTCCACATCACTACCTGTGTACTATCATATTGCTGTACTCAGAAATGCACATCATGTCCACCTGTCTCTCCCCAAACTATAGTAGCGACACACTCCTCAGTCTCTTTAGTGAAAAAACTGTCAACGAGTGACCTTTTTGCTTGAATTTTTTTATTCAAATAGCTAATACTTGACTCCTTATCATTTTGATTTCAACTATACATTGAATAACAATTATTTTGAAGAAAGGTGTTGTATAAGTATGTAGACGACAAATGTTTGAACTAAAAGTGTGTGCACAACAATGATAACAAGGAAGTGTAATGTAGCTGAGAGTATGACTGGCATGTTTCCTCATTCCTTTTTACTTCTTAAACAATTAGTCTATGCAATCAAATTTTTATTTCCCTACATGTCTAAAATGTACAATTTAGTGTTTTATGTGTGGAAGTGTTTTGCCCCCCTGTGTAACAGACAGCCTTTCTACACTGTATTGTACACTGTGTTGACAATGGCCTCTCCTCATGCTGCTCTCCTTTGTTGCAGGGTTTGGCTGGGCCAGAAGGTAACCCAGGTCCTAAAGGTGTACGTGTAAGTACAGCTCCCTACTACCCTCCCCTCCACTTTACTCGGCTCTATTAGAGGGCAATACTTCATTTCCTGAAGGGATTACCTGTCTGCTCCACCGGGAACAGCTGATCTGTAAGAGGGCCTGTGTTGTGTTAACAAGGTGCTGGCTCCCACTGCAGCAGAGTCCTCTGGGAGCAGGTCTGGGATCTGTTTTCGCTCGGTCGAGCTTCTGCTCTGTTGCGAGAGCAGCTCATTCCTTTCCTCAGGAAGCACAGGCATGCTCTCACAGAGGGAGGGAAAAGAGCATGGGCTGGAGCATAGATAGAAAAGTTGGGAGGAGGGTATGAAGAGTTGGATAAATTAAACGTTTTTTTTTTTAAGTGAGAAGAAGAATCCCTCAGTTTGTCATTTTTGTTTATGCCAACATGATGTCAGAGACAGAATGACATATCAGCCTATTAGGGAAAACTACAGGGCTCAATGAGTTTGAGACATCTCTGGTAGTTTTCCATTGCTGAAGAATGTAGAAAAAGAGGGAGAGAGAGAGAGAGAGATATTTAGTCTTGCATCCATGTTGTATGATGTTTAAGTGAAGGAAGAAACCAAGTCGCCAGTCCGCCACTATCCCAGACCGCTGTCTGCTCGTATTATAGAAGTCTCCTGTCCCCCACACTGGACTAGACTCTGCCTCTTCAAGTGTCCACTCCTCTCCCTTTTAGCTAGTCAGGATAAAAGCAAAAGCTTGCCTTCCATATTTCCCTCTCATTTTAGTGGTGATTTGTGAGGTAATGGTGATGAGGCGTTATTTGCTATCGCCAGATGAGTATTATGTTCCATACTGATGAAATGTGGACATGCCTGATCTCCTCTCTCTGAAGGGGTCGGCAGATCGTAGCCTGTCAGCAAAGAGGGATGAGTAATTATGAATGTAAATGTTTTGAAGGATGCACCACTAGTTACTTTTTCTTACAGCAGAGTGGGAAAATGGCCGCATGTAACTTTTCTTCTCTCGGGTGGTCAGCAGCTCTTAGCCTGTCAGCTAAGAAACATATTTTGAAGGTTTCACCGCATGTCACTTTACAATCGAGCATGGATAATTGGCCACTTGAAACGTTTCTATTTGGCTCTTAGCCTGTCAGCTAAGACAGTCTTTTCTAGTGAGCAGCATGGATACAGGACCAGTTGACCTGCTTCCCTAGCCATGAAACACTTCTATTTCACGGACGGAACTGCTTCAGCTGAATGAGACCTGGGTGAAGAGTTCCTCTGACAGAAAGATGGAACGGTAGAATGAGAGAAAGGAGGCGGAAAGATGGAGATTTATCCCTCTCATATCTGTCCATGAAGCCAGACAATATATCATTAGACTGATAGCTTGGTTTCAGTTTCAAGTTTAATTTTTATTTTTTTAAGTGTGTGTGCTTGCATTTATTTTTATTTTTGTATTTAACCTTTATTTATCTAAGCAAGTCAGTTAAGAACAAATTCTTATTTATTATTTACAATGACGGTCTACCAAAAGGCAAAAGGCCTCCTGCGGGCACGGGCCAGGGATGAAAAAAATAATATATATAAATATAGGACATACTATGTGAACATGCCAGCACTAGAGTAGCGGTATATCATCATCACTGATCTCTGATCTGGCTACAATCAAGACCGCTACATACGTTTACATACCTGACACGCAGGAATCCCAGAACTCAATGAGTTCAGAGACACTATTGCTTTGATGGGCTTAAGATAAACCTGTTCAGGTATTCAACAGTCTGCTGAATGTCACAGTGGTTTATCTGTACCAAATCAAATCAAATTGTATTTGTCACATGTGCCGAAAACAACAGCCCTTAACCAACAATGCAGTTCAAAAAATAGAGTTAAGAATGTATTTACTAAATAAACTAAAGTTAAAAAAAATGGAATAAAAAGTAACACAATAAAATAACAATAACGAAGCTATATACAGAGGGTACCGGTACCGAGTCAATGTGCGGGGGGTACAGGTTAGAAATGTATGTACAATACCATCAGAGAGATATGATGATTTATCTCTATGCATATACTGTACTGTAGGTCCAACAGCATGCCTGTTCAACTTCCATTGTCTGAGGGTGACTGATGAATCTTCAGTTCAGTAATGCCCCGCTGTCTTATCCATCAAGTAAAGATATGTTGTTCTGTACATTCTGTGCAAATTATGTCTTCCTTAGATGTTGATGATGGTTTTAAGACTTTATTACGTGGTCGTACACGCTCATGACAAGTCTTACTTTGCATTATACCTCCAGGCAAAGTGTTACAAACTGGTTCACATGTACTGTATGTGTGCTTTGGTTTTCAGGGTTTCATTGGGCCTCCTGGTATAGCTGGTTCAGCCGGGCAGGAAGGGGAGAGAGTAAGTATCACCTTGATTTATGCCGTATGTGCACCTAATTAAGTGTCTGTCAGGTAGGAGACATTGTCCTCTTTGTTTGCAATAGGTGTAGGATATAACCAAGACTACTGGCTAACTCATCCTATCAGTTGTACTCCTCTTGAACCTTCCATGTAGACATGGACAGGACGAGGGTCGTCAAAATCAGTAAACTCGGATCTAACCAAAGGCAATTCATGTTGCATTTAATCTATTTCGGAGCTATTAAGCAACAGGAAAATATGTGGTTAGCCCTGTTAATTGCATGGTTTTATTTATAGATCCAAATGTTTGCTGATACTAACAAAGCAGCTACAGCGATCTCTCCTCAGGGAGTTCTCATAAGGACAATAAAATGTCTAATAACTCAATTTTCCACAATGCAATGCCATGTTGTGTCAGTGGAAAATATGCTCCTTCATCATGAAATAAGTCATAAGTCCCCTGGTCCGTAGCACAGAGTTTATCATCCCTTAATAACAGCCTGGCAGTAATGTCCTGTAAAAAAAAAAAATGTATGATTCATTCTGTGAGGGAGGTCTTGACTATGATTTTGTCATAGATGAATTACACAGCAAACGGCAGTCACCTTTCCTCATCTGAGAGTTTCCTTGTGTTTTTTTCCCAGGGTATTCCCGGTCCTGTTGGGAAGACCGGTCCCAAAGGAAAACAGGTAATGGATTACACAACTCCACACAGCTTTGAAACCAGTGATATTCCTGGACAGGGGAAACAACTAGAATGGTCCGCATACATCCTCTGTCAATAACTGTGGTCCAATTTGTGGAAACTGTCATGCGCTATCAAGAGGGTGGAACGGGGAGATGAGACGAGAGGATAGGATAAGGAGAGAGGAGAGGAGAGGAGGTGGGAAAAATAGAGGTCAGCAAGAAGTGTTACACAACCCATAATGGTGTGCATCTGCTATTCCCACAGAAGTAATAATTTACCCTCAACACAGGAAGCCCTAAGGAATTTTAAAGCCAAAGCTTGCCTTCATCTGTATTCTGTGAGTGTTCATTGCTAATGTGCAAATGCGCTCGGCACATTCGGTGCCAAAAGTAACAATTCACACACAGCCAAAAATAGATTACCCGTGATATAAAAACAACCTATGGACAGGATGCCAACAACATGAGGATATGCATACCTTGGCATTCAACTTGGCATTTGAGTGAGTCTCTCTAAGTGCCAGTCAGGTTGGCATAGGAAAACAGTGTCTCACACACAGAGATAGAGTAACCAAAGGCATGACATAGCGAAAAACGCTATAAAAACACAAGTGTCAGTGAGCAAGGCATCTGACAGCTTCTCTGTGCTGTGGCCAGCTGGGATACCAAGTGGGCCGATGGCCCAGACCAGGCACACCAGCATCTGTCTGTGAGTGAGTGGAGAGGGGTTATCAAAGCCTCCTTCTCTCTCTCTCTCTCTCTCTCTCTCTGGAACTGGAACTGGAACGCTAGGGATGGAACACTCAGAGCTGGAAGTTCTGGAACACAGGGGAGAGAATGGAGAACATCAGAACATCCCACCATATGCAAATAGGCAGGTGTAGGCAGGCAAGGAGGGCCAGTGCCCTTTGCCCTGTTCGATCTGATAGGCCCACAATGAAGAGATTATACCCAGGAGCATCTGAATATCTAAAGGAGCCCCATAACTCCTAACTGAACTGCCAAAATTGTGTAAATGAAAACTTTTGTTGTTCTTTTGCGTGCAGGGAGTTGTTGGAGATGTTGGTGAAAGGGGTCCTCCTGGTCCTGATGGCGACGAGGTAAGATCTACGTCCCTCCTCCTCTTAAAGGGATAGTCCGAGATTTTGGCAATTAAGTCCCTTTTCTACTTACCCAGAGTCAGATGAACTCGTAGATACCATTTTGATGTCTCTGCGTGCATTTGAAGCAAGTCGAAGGTAGTTTCGCGAGCCATTGCTAACTAGCGTTAGCGCAATGACTGGAAGTCTACAGGTACGACCCAGTCGCCGAGCTAACGTTACTTAGCAATTTCCTTCATACTGCACGCAGAGACATAGAAATGGTATCCATGAGTTCATCTGACTCTGTGTAAATAGTTGCCAAAATCTCACACTATCCCTTTAAATCAAATCAAATTTGTCACACACGCCGAATATAACTGGTGTAGACTTTACCGTAAAAAGCTTGCTTACAAGCCGTTCCCAATGATGCAGTCTCAAAATAATAATAGAAATTAAAAGTAAAATAGTAACACGAGGAATAAAATAAGATACACAAGTACCAGATCCATGTGCAGCTATCTGAGGTAGATAGTACGTGACAGCAGGGTAAGGTTACTAGGCATCAGGATAGATAATAATAAGAGTCACATAAAGAACAGTAAGTGTGTTTGTGTAATGTGTATGTATGTGTGGTTGTGTGTGTGTGTGTTTGTGTATGTAGTGTTTGTGAATGTATGTGGGAGTGTCAATGTAGTGTGTGTGAGTGAGTGTGTATATGGTGTGTATATATAGTCTAGTGAGTGTGTATATGGTGTGTATATATAGTCTAGTGAGTGTGTATATGGTGTGTATATATAGTCTAGTGAGTGTGCGTAGGGTCAGTGCAAGATAGAGTCCGTGCAGATAGTTTGGGTACCATTCATTTACTATTTAGCAGTATGGCTATTAAGCAGTCTTTTGGCTTGGGAGTAGAAGCTGTCTCTGAGCCTGTTGGTCCGAGAGCCGATGCTGTGGTACCCTTTGGCCTGTTTCCGGTTGCCAAGTTTGTATACTCTATTCAGTCTCTAGCAAAAAAATCACACTCCAGGAACAATGTTGTGCACCCCTGCCCTATATATCGTGTGCCCTGCTCTATGACTTTTAGGAGATTAGTTTTGGCTGAGCTGAGTTGTGCCATGCACAGTATATAAACAGAGCAATTGTTCTCTTTTGGCCTCAGAAACGCCAGGGTTGACTCAACTGTATGGTTTAGATTAGAGCACGCTCTCCGTACTGTTTCTCTACATCTAGAGCTCTGGATGAATGAGCTCAGCCCAGGCCCAGCAGGTCTGTGACGTTTTAGAGCTCAATGTGTTGAGATGATCTGCAATCCGTTACAGTTTCGCAGGGCTGTCTGTATTGGGCAGAGTTCAGTCAGAACAGCAGGTACAGGGAATCTCTTTATTGAGCTGGCAGAGTATGCTGCGGATTGGCAAGTTGGATGTTTCTCTTCTTCTGATTGTTCTGAGCCTGTTTTTTTTAAATTGATTTAAAAAGTACTGTTTAATGTATGTAGACGACGAAGCAACAAAGAGAGTGTGGTTCATAGCACAACATGGTCTGTGTTATGATTAGCTGTATCTGGGTGTGCCAGACTGCATGATACTGTAATTTGGAGAAAAGCTTTACTATCCTGTGTGTGGCCTGGGCGTGTGTGTATGTCTGTGTGTGTGTGCATGCGTGTGTTTATGTTCACATGTGTGTCCATTGCTACCCTGTACTCATGATGTTCCTGTGGTGTCCTATAGGGGCCTGTTGGTGGGACTGGCATGGGTGGCTTCCCTGGTCTGAGGGTGAGTATTACACAACATTACACATCAGCCTTTCTAGGGAGTTTTTCCTAGCCACCGTGCCTCTACATTGGCATTGCTTCCCCTCTGGGGTTTTAGGCTCGATTTCTGTACAAGCACTTTGTGACAACTGCTGTTCTATAAAGAGCTCTATAAATACATTTGATTAATATCTTTATTCATCTGTTGTGTTCTGGTCAAGGTTTTTATCTTTTTTTCCTTCCTTTATGTCGTAGAGGTTGACGTTTACTACAGTAGTATCTTAGCACCCACTTTGAATGTAGTGTGCATTTATTCATTTTATCATTCATTCATTCATTCTGGTATGTTTGATTTTGATGCAGTTTAGGGAAGATGTTGGAATTTAGTAGGGTCTGATGCTGTTGATTCCTCTCTACAGTACTTCTCTCATTCAGATGTAGGAGCTTAATTTGATCACTTGTTGCTCAGAATTGTCCTGCATAGCAGGAAATACAAACTTGCATTGTATTTGAGTTTTAAAACGCTTTCTAAAGTTTGTAGTTTCCACTTTGAAATATCATACTTGATTTTCCCTAAAGAGAAATGCATCAGCGTCTACAAAAATGTCCATTAAATATAATCCACATAATAATTTACATTTCTTCTTGCTGCAGGATTATTTTCCTGCTGCAGAAAACTGGCTCAAATTAAGATCCTACATCTGTACAGTGTATTATATCCACATCAAGCCCAACTCCACATTTGTCTGTAGATTAGATGTTTTTGGATAACTGTTTTGTATACTGGAAGAGTAAAAATTCTGATGAATGGGGAACCTGCTCTGACTTGCTCTGATAAATGGGAATCTCTAACTAGTACCAGTCGTTTTTTGGAGAGGTACTGTGCCAATACTCCAACCAAGGTCATTTGTTTTGAATGGTAACAATATATTCCTCACCCTGCCTACTGTGAAACACTTAGTGCTGTGCTCTGCAGGTCAGGACTGCCCTGCCAAAGGTGGATTACCAATATTTGATTAACTTTAAGGACATGGCGGCCTGTCAAGCCCTGAGCTGAGTGAAGGAGAGAGAGAGAGAGACTGAGCAAGTGAGAGAGACAGAGAAGTAGATAGAGAAAGCGGGAGAGCGAGCGAAGAGACCAAAAGAGGTCCCACTTTAAATTATTTTTAGCTTATAAAGGCTCCTTCATGTCGTTTTATAAAGGGTTCATAAATGTGGCATAACTGTGTGTAATAATCACCAATGTCAAATGTGACTATGAGATGTGAGACGTGACTATGAGACATGGCTGTATCTAGGGGGATTTGTATTTAGCTGAGCCTGTTAACTACATTTAGGCTAGCTAGCAATTGTTGTGTGGTCACCGAAATGATCTGAAATAACCATTGAGGTAGCTACAGTATATAATATAATTTAACACTTAACTACTACAAACTACAAACTAATTTAAATGACAATAAATAAAGGTTAACTTATTTGTTTTTCGCTGTCCAGTGGCAGCACAAATGGGCATTTGATTTGCTAACTCATCACATGATCAGCGTCTCGTCAGCAACACTAAAAAAGTACTTCCAGGACACGGAATTTCGAACATTTTCAAAATAAAAGTGCCCCACTTAAATGTGTCAATAACTATTAATGATATATACAAATAATTGTCTAAACATTAACAATGATTCATATTTGTTCATTTTTTACAAGTGACATTTGCATTAAATGTGGATTTAAAAACATGTTCCAATGTCAAATAAATGCCCCCAATGCAAATAACTGTATATAGAGTTGAAGTCGGAAGTTTACAGACACCTTAGAAAAATACATTTAAACAGTTTTTCACAATTCCTGACATTTAAATCCTAGTAAAAATTCCCTGTCTTAGGTCAGTTAGGATCACCACTTTATTTTAGAATGTGAAATGTCAGAATAATAGTAGAGAGAATTATTTATTTCAGCTTTTATTTCTTTCATCACTTTCCCAGTGGGTCAGAAGTTTACCTACACTCAATTAGTATTTGGTAGCATTGCCTTTAAATTGTTTAAATGGGGTCAAACGTTTCGGTAGCCTTCCACAAGCTTCCCACAATAAGTTGGGTGAATTTTGGCCCATTCCTCCTGACAGAGCTGGTGTAACTGAGTCAGGTTTGTAGGCCTCCTTGCTTGCACACACTTTTTCAGTTCTGCCCACAAATTTTCTATAGGATTGAGGTCAGGGCTTTGTGAGGGCCACTCCAATACCTTGACTTTGTTGTCCTTAAGCCATTTTGCCACAACTTTGGAAGTATGCTTGGGGTCATTGTCCATTTGGAAGACCCATTTGTGACCAAGCTTTAACTTCCTGCCTGATGTCTTGAGATGTTGCGTCAATATATCCACATCATTTTCCTCCCTCATGACGCCATCTATTTTCTGAAGTGCACCAGTCCCTCCTTCAGTAAAGCACCCCCACAACATGATGCTGCCACCCCCATGCTTCATGGTTGGGATGGTGTTCTTCGGCTTGCAAGCCTCCCCCTTTTTCCTCCAAACATAACGATGGTCATTATGGCCAAATAGTTCTATTTTTGTTTCATCAGACCAGAGGACATTTCTCCAAAAAGTAGGATCTTTGTCCCCATGTGCATTTGCAAACCGTAGTCTGGCTTTTTCATGGTGGTTTTGGAGCAGTGGATTCTTCCTTGCTGAGTGGCCTTTCAGGATATGTCGATACAGGACTCGTTTTACTGTGGATATAGATACTTTTGTACGTGTTTCCTCCAGCATCTTCTCAAGGTCCTTTGCTGTTGTTCTGGGATTGATTTGCACTTTTGGCACCAAAGTACATTAATCTCTATGAGACAGAACGCGTCTCCTTCCTGAGTGATATGACGGCTACGTGGTCCCATGGTGTTTATAGTTGCGTACTATTGTTTGTACAGATGAACGTGGTACCTTCAGGCGTTTGGAAATTGCTCCCAAGGATGAACCAGACTTGTGGAGGTCTACAATATTTTTCTGAGGTCTTGGCTGATTTCTTTTGATTTTCCCATGATGTCAAAAGTTTAAAGGTAGGCCTTGAAATACATCCACAGGTACACCTCCAATTGACTCAAATGATGTCAATTAGCCTATCAGAAGTTTCTAAAGCCATGAAATAATTTTCTGGAATTTCCCAAGCTGTTTAAAGGCACAGTCAACTTAGTGTATGGGAACTTCTGACCCACTGGAATTGTGATACAGTGAATTATAAGTGAAATAATCTGTCTGGAAACAATTGTTGGAAAAATTACTTGTGTCTTGCACAAAGTAGAAGTCCTAACCGACTTGCCAAAACTATAGTTTGGTAACAAGAAATGTGTGGAGTGGTGGTAATGACTCCAACCTAAGTGTATGTAAACTTCTGACTTCAACTGTATGGAATACATATTGGCTTAGAGCAAGGACTATTCTCGGTGCCACAGTAAAAGTATTGCAGGGAATACTGTAGGGTCTGTAGAATGTATATATGGTGTCATTTCAAGGGGCTCTGAATAATAGAGTTTTGCTGGCCTTTTAGTCCACCCATTCTGTTGGCGGCTGATTCACATCACATGTGCGCTTACTACAGAAAAACTGCTAACCAAACAACAGTACAGGGCATGCTCACTGAATTAAAGGGCAACTACACACAAAAAAAATCTTAGATTTTTCCCAGACCTCAAAAGTCATCACCTGGTGTGACTTAAGCATTACTGTGAACACAGAAAATCCAATTTTGTTGTTTATCTATTTAAAATAGTGTAAAGAATCTGGGGTAAACTAGATTTTTTTTTAGGAAATCCGAAACCTGGAAAAACAAAACCAAGAAAACAGAATTTGGGGGAAAAATCAGAAGTAGACAATAAAATGTAACAGCTTTTAAATGGCCCTACCAAAATGTTTTGGTACTTTAGTGTGTGTGTCATCCTGCATCACATAATTTTGGGGTAAGTTGAGGTCAGGTCCAATACTGCACCCAAGAGGTTGGGCCATCCAAGAAATGTTTTAGTAAAATATAATATAATTTATAACATTTCCAGACGCTTTTATACACAGCGACTTACAGTACAGTCATTTGTGAATACATTTTTACGTATGGATGGTCCCGGGAATCGAACCCAATATCCTGGGGTTGCAATGTTCTACCAAGATGCATGACAGGGTTATAAATGCTTTGTGAAGCCTCAATTTAATATGATTTATAAGGCCTTTATTAAACGGTGCTTATGTCACCCTTTATAAAGCACAGAATTATGTCATATTTGACGTAGTGAGTTATGTCACACTTTTATGCCACATTTATGAACCTTTTAAAGCATGACATACGGTTATAGATGATTTGTAACACATTTATGTAGTGTTTATGAAGGCTTTATGAGGGCTTACCAAGCCTTTACAGGCCTGGGCAATTTCAGTCCTCTGGGGCCTGATTGGTGTCACACTTTTCCCCGATCCCTAGCAAAGACACCAGATTTAAACTAATTGCATTTTTAGCTGAAGATCATGATTAGTTGATTATTGGAGTCAGCTGTGTTAGCTGGGGCTAGGGCAAAAGTGCAACACCAATCAGGCCACAGATGACTGGAGTTGCCCACGCCTGCTATAAGCTGCACATTATTTAAAGCTGGAGAGAGAGATAAAGAGAGAGATGGAGAAAGGGGGGGTTAGAGAGCCTGTCCTAGTGCAGTCTCCTGAGAGGGAGAGAGAGTGGGATGAGTGAAAGAAACCCATAGCAGCTCTTACCTAAACTCATACATACTCCCATTTTAAGGCATCAAAACATGTCAAAGTGTCCATCCAGGCCATATAAACAGTATAGTGTTGCATCGTAATGATAGATACTGTATTACCTCCACCCATGACCTAGCCCATACCCCATCCCTCATACCCCCATGACCTCCATAACCCATTCCTCCCCACGGGGCTACTGAGGTGAAGTGAGGTTTGGTCCCTGACCCTGGCCTCCCCGGGAAAGCTGTGTTGGCCGGAGCATGGGAGGTTGGGAACCCTCTCTCTCCATCAGACAGATTTATGGGGTCACCACGAGAGGTGCTCAGAGGGATGGAGATTCCTCAACCATTGCCACGGCATCCGGCCATAACTCAACCGCTATACCATAACTCAACCGTAACTCAACTGCCACGCCAAGATCCACACAGAGTCTGACTTGCCTGAACTACTGTTACAAGATGGCAGCTAGGCAGCATGACTTACGTACCCCAGGAATTTGATCTGACTCAGATGGAGGGCTCTGACCCGTCCCTAAAAATCAACCTGTTCTCTGGACAGGACACAGCGTGGACATGGTCAGGTCAGGCTACTGGAGGTTAGGCCTACCAGGGAAACGCAGCCAGCTCTATTCCAGCCGTGACAAAAAGTTAAGGCTAAATTTGTAGGATATAGATCATCGTGCTCTTATTGCTATTCAACATCACACAGATTCTCTTGCATTTTCGATTCCCGTTGTACTGTATGACAAAAACTGTTGATGAGTGATCATCTTAGAGAAATAGTTCATGGAAAGTACCTACATTTAGGATAACGTATTGAAGTGTAATGTATAACCCTGGAAAGGACACATGATGACAGGTCTCGATTTGTTCAACTGAATGGTTGGCTGGTAAAGTTGCCAATTGGATCAATTCCGTTCATGTAGTTACATACTCTGCTCACATATTTATAGGCCATGTTATGTTTTACAGTCACTAATGCATTTTCAATTCAATACAACATTATTGTAAGTGCAGGTACTTTACATTAAATATTACTCAAACATGATCATTTTGAACAGCAGCTCTACACCCACGATGTCACCCTATCTGAAAAAGCATCTGTGGGGTGCTCACAAAGACTTTACGAATGCTTTGTCAAGTCTTTAGAAGTAGTGGTTTGTTTAAAGTGAGACCGAAGTGGGCCTACATTAATGGCTGCCTACAGTATACAGGGCTCTGTCACGTCAGACATTTCACCCCCAGAGGAGAGGCTGTCCCACAGCAGATCCCAATTCAACCCATCCCAACTCTATGAACCCGGGACACTTCCATCATGCTGGAATTAGAATCACATGTCTTCCAGGCATTTGTTATGTGAGAGGAAACCCAACTAGTGTGGCGACTGATTCCTCATGTCACTCTGCCCTCGCCCCACCCCGCCCCGTGAGGAAGTCTTTCAAATTCACATTTCAAACAAATTGGTGGCATCTCCTCTGCTGATTGATCCACATCTATCTCTCTAGCCCACACTATCACCCCTGCCGTCCTTATGTAGGAGACAGACATGCAGGCCCGAGACCTCTCCACCACTATTCCTTACTCCTCTCCTTCTGTCCTCCAAAACTCATCTTCTTGCTTCATTTTTTCCCCCTTGACTTTTTCCTTGAAGCATCGTGACCTAATTCTGGAGAGCTTCGTTATAAACAAAGTCGTGGCAGTGAGCCTCGACGCTGTTAGATCCTATAGCGTGTTCCCACAGTGCAGCCATGATGGATCAGATCTGCTTGGTGTTTGCCATTTTGACTGACAGACTGGGTTGTATTGTGTGGTTGGGTTAAGTCGTCTCCTATCCATCATTGTTATTTCTGTGTGGTTGGGTTTCGTGTTGTCTTGTCATTAAACAAAACCTCAGAACACAACCAGTACTGTGGTTGAATGGCTTTCTGCACTGATGCTCATCACCCTGTTTACATACTGTATATGTGAATGCCTGAGTTCCCTTCCCAAATGATGGTGGTATGGGAATCTCTGATTGAGCTTGTGCTGTATGTTTGACCCAAAGCCAATCTGTCTATTTTAAACCACACATATGAAACAAAATAGGAAAAAGGGTTTTACCTTTTCTTCCATTGACGTTTCTCTCCAGGAAAGAGAGAGAGTGGTGTGTGTGAAGCTTTCCATTCAGAGCCAAAGCGTAATAAACTCTTAAATGTACACACTCTAATGGGGCCAACATGCACACATATAATTTAAAGGTACACATTCCATAGGTCTGATGTGTGTAACATATATGATCCTCTGTTACTGTGGCGTTGTGTTCGATTGTTTTAAAGGAATACAGGAATTCACCAATGTGGTTTTCCTGAAGTTTCTCTAATCATTGGTTTCCTCATGTGGGGAGGGAGAGAGAGTTGGAGAGGGAGAGAGGGGGAGGGAGAGAGCTAGAGGGCAGGGAGGAAGAAAGAGAGAGGGGGAGGGAGAGAGCTAGAGGGTAGTGAGGGAGAAAGAGAGAGAGGGAGAAAGAGAAAGAGAGAGGGAGGGAGAGAGATTAAACCCTCTCGCAGGCAGCAGGTGGTGTCCATCTTATCTGTCGTTCCCCCGTATTGTAGCTGTGTGTGGAATGTTTGATTCGCTGGATCAATTGGTTGGCCCTGAGAGGAGAGTGGTGGGGTATCGCCTTACGCCAATTGTCTGTTCTCAGCCCGTAACTTTCATATGCCCTCAGTTGAAAGCGTTCTTTATGAAGTGCGTGCGATTTGTCTTCATCCCGCCGTGCCATTAGCCAGGGAGGCTGAGCATCAAACACAAAGTCATACTGAGACCAGATGGACCTCTGCTTTTAAGCCACATGTCCTTAATGACATCGCATTAAGCTCTTTGAGGGGCGCTGGATGCTCGCCGGATGGAGTTTCCTCAACCGTTGCCAAGGCAGCTTTGTGAAGCCTAACAAAAAAACGGAACTCATCATGAGGGGCCGCAGTGGCTCGTGGGTCTGCGTACCCACATCCATACCCCCAATTCTACAAATTTTCCCATGGGGCGGAGAGAAGATTTTGCCATTTTATAACAAACTTCCTGCAATTCTACACATTTTGCCATAGGGTGAAGGTAAATATTTGCAGTTTTTAATATGATAACTGATGATCAATGGGCCCCACCACGGTTGGTATTTCAACCATGCTTACTACAAGTTTAGATAGCTGGCCGATTGACTACCTTACCAATCTAAAAAATGTTTGCTGACATGGGCTAATTGAGTGACTGCTGATGCACAACCAAATTTTGAAATTGCACCTTGTGTATTCTATTATTTTAACTCTCAACAGTAAGTTGAGACCCTGACTGATTTCACCCCAAGTGGTCCAGTGGTCTAAGACACTGCATCTCAGTGCAAGAGGTTTCACTGCAGTACCTGGTTCAAATCCAGGCTGCATCCCATCTGGCTGTGATTGGGAGTCCTATAGGGTGGGATTGGCCCAGCGTTGGCCGGGGTAGGCTGTCATTGTAAATAAGAATTTGTTCTTAACTGACTTGCCTAGTTAAATAAAGGTAAAATTAGAACAAAGGACAACTGCTTTCAGTTATCAATCCTCAGATGCTCTTACCTCTTCTACTAAAGTCTCCATACATGCAACTGATTATTTACCAAACCACTCCATGTTTTGCAACTGCAATCACTTATTAATTCTCAGCTACTCTTATAGTACCTGTTCTCTGAAGTCTTCATAAATCATAATTTACCACGGTACGTCTCACGTTTTAGATTGTGAAGAAGCCTTACTTGTTTCTGTGACAGCGGCTGGCAGAGTCTTTTGTATAGGTTAAAAGTAGGAGGTAGCAAAGGTATCTGTCCAAGTGTACAGGCTGGCTCTGATGAAGGGAGCCGTCTCTGCGTGTGTGCATTCCTGTGTGTTTGTGCTTGTACTTTATCAGTCCCTGCTGTGTTGCTGGAGCTGCATTTCTCTCCAGATCTGATGACAATCCCCTCAAAGCACAGTATTGGGAAACAGAGCCACACTGGTAGGCCAGTAGGCCTGGAACGCATAGAGTCACTGACCGAGCTGGCCCTCGGTCCATGTAATTACAATGATTAGAGCAATCATTCAGACCCTTTTCCAGCAGCACAGTGTCCGGTCGCTCCTACCATGTCCATGTCACCGCTGGTTAGATGTGATGTTGCAGTTGTGCGTCCACTATGTTCCAGTCATGCGTCCGCTCGTGTGGACGGCCCAACTCCGAACGGACGCTTTATTGTCAGCACAGGCACAGCTTGGAAGTCATCATAGGCGTTGACTCACAGGAATGTAGTGTGTAGGCCCAGGCGGTAACCGCATGTGTCAAAATAATGGGCTGCGAGTGGGAAACGGATGTACTGGATGTTTCCTGTGAAACATGTCCTTCATTGTCTTGCGCCGTAAATCTGAGCCAGTATAATACATACAGTATACTTGATGAAGTGTGTTTGTGTGTGTGCTGCGCGCATGCGTGCTGTATCTTACCCTACTCCCCCTTCTCTCCACAGGGAGACCCAGGACCTGAGGGACAGCGAGGACTGACTGGCATAGTGGGAACTATGGTAACTACCCACCTTCTCCTTTCTTTTCCGTTCTCTTCCTCTCTTCCGTTTTCCAGTCAGTCTCTCTGCATCTACGTATATCGGTCCCTGTATCTTCCTCTGTTCTCTTTTTTTGAAAATGGCTGCCACTGAGGACTCCCTCCTCTCCTGTTCCCTCTCTCTATTAGGGCCTGACTGGAAATGCGGGGCTGCCTGGATTGAAAGGTGATAAGGTGATCTAAATATTTATATTATTGTGAATGATCTATCCCAGTGTGTGGATGAGGAGAGTGTGTTTTACGTTCAAGTACATAGTGAAGGGAAGGGAATGGGAGTAACAGAAGAGAGGAATGAGGATTTGATATGCAGTACAGAACCTAGAGCCTAAAAGAGTTATTCGGCTGTCCCCATAGGAGAACTCTTTAAAAATATATGTTTGGTTCCATGTAGAACCCTTTCCACAGAGAGTTCTACATGAAACCCAAAAGAGTTCTACCTAGAAGCAAAAAGGGTTATCCTATGGGGGCAGCCGAATAACCCTTTGCGAACCCTTTTTTCTGAGAGTGTACATCTCGGTACAGTATAAACTTGAGAAATAGAGATGTTCTTTTTTTTAAATGTCTTTCCCCATTCTGGGTCTGTTGTACCCCTGACTATGATTGTTTCCCCTAATGATTAAACAGTTCATCGATAAATCCTCTTGATCTTAATTGCTACTTGACTTTGGTGTGATGCATCTCCTATAGGACGGGTTAGATAGACACCTGAACATGGATGGGGAAGCAGTGTGTCCCTCCCTGTGTTGTTAACACTGTTCTCCGAGGAGCAAGTTGTTTGTATTATATCTCTGTGTGATGCTGTAACATTCAGGGCGAACCTGGACTAAGGGGGGAACCAGGAACGATTGGTTACCTAGGTGACAAGGTAGGTTTCCCATCCGTCTGAATATGTTTATTGATTTTAAACTATGCTGGGTCCCTTGCGACACACACACACACACACATCACACACACACACACACACACAGAGAAAAAAGTAAAAGAGAGGGAGTCAGATAATGAGTGATGGAGAGAATAGGAGCATAAACAAGTGTTGTGTGTTTGTGCCCCCAGGGTGCTGCTGGCTTACCTGGACCTCCTGGACTCCTTGGGAAAACCGGCCCACCTGTACGTAGTGTGTGTGTGTGTGTGCATGCGTGCGACCCCAGTAAACACCCTGTACCTTTTAGAGACTTTCACTTTGCTACAAACAGACCATATAACTGTCCGAAACTTTTAACTCTCTGCCTGAAAACTATTATGACAAATTCACGCAACATATTTAGATCATCTGTTGGGTTCTGCATGAGTCGATTACAGGCAACAAGGGAGTATGTTATAGTCCTGGCATAGTTTTATTTATTTTTTTACACTGAATTAGTATTTTTAGCATAGAAAGCTAAAACCTGCACAGTTTGGCATAGTATTAAGTGAATACTCCGCAAAGACGCTCCAAAATGTTAACGCTGAAGCTGTCCTATTACGTGTATGCTTCACCTCTACCTGAGCAAGTGTTTGCCCTCCCTGGCATATCCACTAGGGCTGCAGACGCCAGTCAGTCAGCCTCTGTGGCATCACAGCAAGACCATATGAATATTTGTTTTGACAAAACAATAAACACCAAACAAAAAAACTCTGATAATACTTGTATTTCCCTTTTGACCCACATTCTAATCGCAGAATATCAAAAATGTCACATAAATACAAGCAGGAACCAATCGGATGCTCGAGGGGAGGGGGCGTTACTGCAGATCCAGGAATACCCACATGCAGGAACGCCCCGAATTGCGGGCCGCAATCACATACCACTGGTCACTGTGGCATCACAGAAAGACCATATTAATATTTGACAAAACAATACACACCGTGCCTTCCTTCTCAGAAACATTGGCAACAGAGAAACTGATATTTTGAGTGCCAAGCTTTAATATGCCTCATGTCGTTTTTGTCCAAAATATGCATTATGCATGTGTGGGTGTCTGTGTGAGAGTGAAAGAGAAGAAGAGAGAATGATGCTTGGCATTGGTTAAGTGAAGGTAAAAAAAAAAAAATCTGATGTTTCCACCGTTTGCGTTCATGTTTTCATGTCTCTCTGTTTGACAGGGTAAGATGGGTGACATCGGACCGCAGGGACCTCCCGGCCCACCAGGACCTGAGGTAAGAACAAACACTGATATCATTAAAGCCACACTCTGTTAGATGTGTGATATTACAGTCTGTAGCTTTAATGCTAATTGAGCTACTGATAATGCTCAGTATTCTATCATAAACTTCTGTCGTATAGTGCTATAAATGGTAAAACAAGCAAACTGAACCAATCCTTAAAAACATATCATCCTGATCTAAACGTCTGTTCCTACACGGTGTTGTTTTAGTCAAGTTCAAATTCTTGCTCTGTTGGGACCATATCGTGCACCTGTCCTATTACCTGTCAGAGATTAGATTGTTTCAAGTTCCAGTTTCAACTTTATTGTCCCAGAGGGAAATTGGTGGCAGAGATGAGACCGCAGAGATGGGATAGAGAAACGGCCCCTGCTCTATTACCTGTGTTCTGTCCCAGAGGTCAGGTTGTACAACGGGACAGGATGGAAGTAACTGATCCTCCAGTCTAAACACAAACATGACCATAAAACACTATAACTGCACGAACACCATAAAGTCCTACCAGCCCCACATCTCTCTCTGTGTCTTTACTCTCTAATTAGACCGTGTGTAAAAGCAACTTGGGCACAGGTCCATATTAACTATAGTTATTGCCTGATAGTGCCTTTGTTTGGCGTCTATCACTATGGTTGCTCCCAGGTTGTGTCAGCTGAATATACACAAAGATACTTACATAGATACTGTACACGCACAGATAAGACGGTGTGTAGAAGCGATGGGCACAGGTCCAGTGTAGTGATTTTTTTTATGACTGCTCCATATCTAAGGTACCAGTCAAAAGTTTGGAAACACCGACTCTCATTCAAGGGTTTTTCTTTATTTTTACTATTTTCTACATTGTAGAATAATAGTGGATACATAAAAACTATGAAAAAAAAACACATACGGAATCATGTAGTAACCAAAAAAGTGTTAAACAAATCAAAATATATTTTATAATTGAGATTCTTCAAAGTAGCCACCCTTTTGCCTTGATGACAGCTTTGAGCACTCTTGGCATTATCTCAACCAGCTTCATGAGGTAGTCACCTGGAATGCATTTCAATTAACAGGTGTGCCTTGTTCAAAGTTAATTTGTGGAATTTCTTTCCTTCTTAATGCATTTAAGCAAATCAGTTGTGTTGTGACAAGGCAGGGGTGGTATGCAGAAGATAGCCAGCCCTATTTGGTAAAATACCAAGTCCATATTATGGCAAGGACAGCTCAAATAAGCAAAGAGAAATGACAGTCCATCATTACTTTAAGACATCCAGAAAATTTCAAGAACTTTGAAAGTTTCTTCAAGTGCAGTCGCAAAAACCATCAAGCGCTATGATGAAACTGGCTCTCGTGAGAACCACCACAGGAAAGGAAGACCCAGAGTTACCTCTGCTGCAGAGGATAAGTTCATTAATAAATGGGTACATCATTAATTTATGAGTCTAAAAATGTATGTAGGAACTGCAGATTGACACTTTACATTTTTTATTTAACAAGGCAGGTCAGTGAAGAACAAAATCTTATTTACAATGACGGCTTACCTCGGACGACGCTGGGCCAATCATGCACCGCCCCATGGGATTCCCAATCACAACCGGATGTGATACAGCCTGGATTTGAACCAGGGACAGTAGTGACACCTCTAACACTGCAATGTCGTGCCTTAGAACGCTGCGCCACTCAGGAGCACTTTTGACTCGGCTGAGAGAGATTCATCCCAATACACATCCACGTGCTCAGGCAAACAGGGTTGACAGACATAAATTAATCACTAATCACATGAAATAAATAATAATCTTCAGAAATGACTTTGTCAAAACAAAACAAAATAACTAGGGCTTTACAATGATGGAAAAAACTTGGAGAAGTGTTGGGGTTAAGTTGCTTAAAATCTTTGTAGAAGTCACAGAGGGTGCATGGAGGGACATGTCAAAGTTATGAATTTGACCCTTTAGCAAGTTTTTCTTTCATATAAAAAAATCTGATTGATTAAATCCTCCATGTGGTCTATATTATTGGACACTATTTAATATGGGCTTTTAAAATTCAATATTGGTGCACAATTTCTACTTAAAATATGAAATGGATGCAAAAGGCACTCATTTCGTGGAACGCCCCAGATAAGCAACAGATAAGACACGGTAGTGAACTTGGGGGACAGAGTCCAACCTGGGAGGACAGGATACACTCGCCAAGCCAACTGAACCATCTGAAAAATACATTTATAGCACTCCTTATATCCATTACAGAAATAGATAAAGTAAGCTTTCCTTCCTGTACTCTCAGTCTAGCATATCTAACAGATAGGAGATTAGGAAATAACCAGTAAAGGGAATACACAGATCCTGTCATGTTCTTGATGTGTGCATGTCATGTGAAACACATGTTTTATCAAACTGAATCCAACAATGGCTCACTTTTTTTATCGTCCATCCTAGAAACGTTAGAACTCTGCTTTATGGGTTGCTGTATTTCACTGTTTGTTGCCTTGTCAAGATCAAAGAGCCCAGAAAGGTTCACTCCATTTAACCCTATTAAAATGCCACACCTGTAAATCTGATGGGTCACCACCCATTACTCCCTCTCCTCCATCAACTCTCCCCCCCACCGCTCCAACCCCTCTACCCCTTTCCCTCTCCCCCACCCCTGTTTTAACTGAGCCAGCCATGCCGTACTGAGGCAGGTGTGTCTGACAGTCTTCACCCAACATCGCTATCCATCACCCCCTTTACAGCATGTTCCGATAAGACAGTTAAGCCCTGACTCTCTATAAATACGTATTTATCACTGTTACCAACTGTGGCTTACAAAGGGGCAGTGTGCTCTCTGTTCTCATGATTGAAGAGAAGGTGAGCTGGAGACTCATATCTCCCCTCACTAGCTTTAAGCACCAGCTGTCAGAGCAGCTCACAGATCACTGCACCTGTGCATAGCCCATCTGTAAAAAGCCCATCCAACTACCTCATCCCCATACTGTATTTATTTATTGATCTTGCTCCTTTGCACCCCAGTATCTCTACTTGCACATTCATCTTCTGCACATCTACCATTCCAGTGTTTAATTGCTATATTGTAATTACTTCGCCACCATGGCCTATTTATTGTCTTACCTCCCTTAACCTACCTCATTTGCACACACTGTATATAGACTTTGTCTCCTGTATTATTGACTGTATGTTTGTTTTAACCATGTGTAACTCTGTATTGTTGTATGTGTCGAACTGCTTTGCGTTTATCTTGGCCAGGTCGCAGTTGTAAATGAGAACTTGATCTCAACTAACCTACCTTGTTAAATAAAGTGAAATAAATATGTGGAAATCCTACATCTCTTTCTGTACGCAGACATACAGAAATGATGATGTTATAGAATGGAATGTAAAGTCATTGTATACATGTAGGTGTGTTCAGGAGTTCAGGTGTGTTGTGCTCGATAAAGGTGTGCCGTCAAATTTACACGATCACATCAGTCATGATGTCAGTCAAAGAACTAGGTGGCTCCTTTTGAACTCTTTTTTTTGTACTCTTGTCTTGTTTTCTCAGGGTTTCCCTGGAGACATCGGTGTGCCAGGTCCCAATGGCCCCCCTGGACCCAAGGTAAATAAAAAAAAGAGAGGCATGAACTGTTTTCACAACTCAACTCTATCCCAGAAAAAAAGACTTCATCTTCAGTGCATTTTCTTCTCAAGAGGGTTAATGTGTATGTTTTCACTAATGTTCTGTTTCAGGGGCTCCAAGGTGCCAGAGGGCCACAGAGACCACCAGGGCCAAAAGGAATAGAGGTAATAGATTTGTATTCTCCTTTCGATCATCACTAAATAGATTACACTCAAAATACTGCACAGACGCAACTAAACAAGCAGGTAGCAAGCCAGATCATTTGCGTAAAATGAGTTCAATTAAGATAACATGTTTGCATTTGATTATGAAACAGATGCGAGTCCAGAGTCTGTTCATACTCAGCATTTGAACCTGCCACCAGTATTGAGGCACACGTTACTAGTTTTAGGCTGTGCTGCCAGGCTCAGGTTGTGTGGAGTGGTCCCAGGGCATGTTCCACTGTACTGTATGATGTCATGATTCATCACCGGGTGCTAATAAAAACAAGGCAAGCCCGGGAGTTTTCCAGGCAGTAGTGGAAAATAAGAACAGAATTCTTGGCAGTGTGTACAGTACGTACAGTGTTAGTTTTGGCGTCCAACTCAACTGTGGTACAGAGTTGGGAGGTCCCGCGCTCTCTTTCTCTCTTTCCTGGCACAGAGTATTGTTGTATAGCCCGCAAGAAAATGCTGTGTAGTTCAATCACTATAGCATTGATGTAATTCACTTCCACTTAAACTGATCCGAGAAAATGCCTCAAAGCAGAACATGGTTCGCAGTGGAGACAGAAATCAGGGATGATTAACATTGTATTTATCAAACGCTCCTTCGGGTAGTGAACATGGAGAGAAACATCCAGGTGACTTTGATAGAGGGAACACAATGATTGATGGGAGTACACACACACACACACACACACACGCTGTTGCATGACCTACAGTATGTGGCATGAACATTGGTCGATCTGTGCCCATGGGATGAGAAATTGAGATTGTTATTCAGCCAGTGTTACTGCCAGTGCCAAGTGATATCTCCATATCCAGCTGTATGCAATGTATTGCACTGAGTTTAACAGTTTTACTGTGTTTTCAGGGTGATGAGGGCCCCCTTGGCCTTCCTGGAGGTCCTGGCCCTATTGTAAGTGTCTCCAGCCTGCCATCCAATCACAATATAGATAAACCACTGTGCATGTTTTCCTGTTGGCCCCAACCTCCACCCTTCTCCAGGTGTTTCACATGTATTCGTTTTTGCACAGGAAGCAATATAGATGAGATGTGATTCAAAACAAACGTGAGTACCCTGTAATCAACAGTATTTGTTTTCATTTTCTCAGGGTAGACCTGGAAGGAAAGGCTACATTGGCGAACCTGGCCCAGAGGGACTGAAGGTAAGACGTGACTATCAGCTTGAATACTGTACATAACGGAGGAAGCTGGTGGGAGGCGCTATAGGAGGACGGGCTCATTGTTTTGGCTGGAATGGAATACATGTAATGGAGTCAAACTTGTGGTTTCCATATGTTTTGATGTGTTTGATAACCGTTCCATAATTCCATTCCAGCCATTACAATGAGTCTGTCCTCCTATAGCTCTTGCCATTAGCCTCCTCTGGTACATACAGTATTGGTCTGTTTAGACAAACCACCAGCCCCCCAGACAACGTAATGTGAGTCGATCAGGTCCATTTGCTGATACGGTCGAGTGTGTGTTTGTCTAACCATCTCTTTCCATTGCCCTTCCACCCGTGTTAAGTTTCTAATCGTGAGCTAGCTTCCCAGAATGATTACACAACAGTGAGTGATAACCAGGTTGCCAGGAATCCTCCTTTTTTTAATGAAAACACACTATCTAATCGACATGTCTTGGTTAAACGTTTTTTTCTTTAAGTTAACGAAGGGTAGAATTCCAGACTTGTTTCTCATGTTACTTCATTAGAGGTACTTTGTGTGTACCAATGACTGTTTAGACTGAGTGTACAAAACATTAGGAACACCTTCCTAATATTGAGTTGCACCCCATTTTGCCCTCAGAACAGCCTCAATTCGTCGGGCATGGACTCTACGAGGTGTCGAAAGCTTACCAGAGGGATGCTGACTCATGTTGACTCCAATGCTTCCCAAAGTTGTGTTAAGATGGCTGGGTGTCCTTTGGGTGGTGGACCATTCTTGATACACACATACATACAAACTGTTAAGCGTGAAAAACCAAGCAGTGTTACAATTCTTAACACACTCAAACCGGTGCACCTAGCACCTACTACCATAACCCATTCAAAGGCACTTCAATATTTTGTCTTGCCCATTCACCCTCTGAATGGCACACATACACAATCAATGTCTCAATTGTTTCAAGGCTTAAAAATCCTTCTTTAAACTGTCTCCTCCCCTCCATCTACACTGATTTGAAGTGGATTTAACAGGTGACATCAATAAGGGATAATAGCTTTCACCGGGATAAACCACGGTCAGTCTGTCACGGTTCCTAATGTTTTGTACATTCAAAACCATTGATCACGTGACACCATTCATTCCTATGTGAAGACTCAACAGTGCATTGAAGCCAAATTAAGTCGGTTAAGATGGCTTCTCATGGAGACATGGCATGCACAGTTTGAGCTACTCCAGGAAGTGACGTTGCAGGCTAGCTCAGTGTTGCCCACTCTCATTGAGTAAATCGAGTTGAAGGCTGACCTGGGTACTGCAGGCTGCCATTAGCAACTAAATATCCTTATAACTTCTTCTGTGTGAGATTTTAAAATAATCAGTTCAAGGACATACTGTACATCTGGTGTATTAGAAGCAATTATTGGTACCGTGAGTTTCTTTAAAAAAAAAATATATATATATATATATATGATGATTGACCACGAAGTTTGTCATTTTTCCATTCACTATAATGGGGTAATCCTGTTTTCTACTAACAATGCCTGCAGTACTGATATCAGCCTTGAACTTCCGGGGCTACAATGAAAGGAGCAGTCGGTTTCCCCTGGTGTGTACCCTGCACAACGCCTTGTGCCATCGTCTTCACTGCGACACAATGTGGCAGAGGTTTATCAGTAGGAATTCCCCTTCAGTGTTTTCCTCAAAATGCCATGCAGTAAGTCAGTGTCTCTGCGTCGGGCACTTGGGCTAGTTCAAGGTGGGGCCTGGTTGGTTGTCTAATAGATGTGTTGCGCCTCATTATTATGAAGGAGAAGGAATTCTCCCTGGGTTGTCCTTAGAGCATAATGGCAACCCACAGGAGTGACAGAAACAGAAACAGAGGAAATCAAGAGCATCTCCATGTGTGCTTTAATCATTTGTTTATTAACCCTGTGCACGCTGTTGATCATGTGGAAGTGCAACCAACGGCTGGATCTTAATGCACACAGAAAGCTAGCTAACTAATGTTCTATGTTTTGATGTTCTGGTTTTCAGGGGGAGACGGGGGAACTTGGCGGCCTGGGAAAAAATGGACCGCAAGTGAGTGTTTTGAGCTAACAATGCGCACATGAAAACACAGCGGAGCTCGCGGCAAGATGAGATACTTTCAATTCGTTAATGTACAGCAATTGGAATAAGTAATTAAGCCACTACTTCCTGCCGGGAACATGAAGGTTTTCATTATGTTTTTTCCCTGTCCCCATAGTATAGGAAGAACGTTGATGTACAGTGGTTGGTTGGTTGGCTTTCGTTAGTCTGAGTGCAGTGATGGAGATGTAAGGGTCCTTAAGTGGTTTTGTAGGGTAGGGAGATGGAGGAAGGAGGAGTGAAAGGATAGAGGAGGAGGTGATGGAGGTAGAGGAGGAGAAGGCAGGGAGGAAGAGGTCGAGGATGAGGGGTAGGGAGGTGGAGGATAAATAGAGAAGAAGAGGAGTAGGAGGCAGGAGCATTGAGGAAACTACATGAGTATTTTTGATGTCGTGCTGTTATCCTTCTGACCTACAGTTAATGTAGTCCCAAGAGAGGAATTTTCTCCATGCATAAAATGAGTGTGTTTCTATCCAGAAATTGGCAGACCACCACTGTAGAGTGTAAGGAGCTCCAGTCGGTGATGTTCTCTGGACGTGACCTCATTTTGGACTTGCGTTCTTTTGTTTGTGCGAGACCCAATTGTTTGGGGAGTAAAAATGTCTCTACAAGGAAACTAACTGCAAAACTGGAATCGTGTTGTTGCCCTTAGCAACATACACAAACTGTACATGTATACAGTACAAATGCACCACAAAAAAGAAAGAATGACTATCCAGATGTTTGGCCAGTGTCTTAATCAATCTATGATAATCAATCTTCATTCATCAATAACAAGTATTTTAATGGCTCCACCACTGATGGAACAAAAACATCAGTGGCCCAACTCGTTTTTAAAACATCTGTGGAATAATACAATCACTTTGGATTGGTCTAATTAACTGCAAAACTGCAATGTTTCAAAAGTCTGTCTCTGTTGTTTTATGGTCCGGATAGTCTTCTGATACTCAATACAAACACAGCAACATGTTTTCCCATGCAAGGAATCCTACACACACGCTTCCCTTACATCTCATATCTTAATGCTTAATGCCTTTCTGTGTTCATCAGGCCCCGTGATGCTTATATTTGCAGTATGTGCGTTGTGGAACCCGCTGCCACCAAGCACGCCTTGTGTGCGTCTGATTGTGTGCATCCCAAATGACACCCTATTCCCTACATAGTACACTACTTTTGACCAGAGCCCTGGTCAAAAGTAGACACTATGTTGGAAATAGGGTGCCATTTGGGACTAACTCTTTTTTGTTGCATAGAAGAGCACATATCAGAGGTATTAACCACCCACCACAAACTGTTGCTAGCAAGCTAGGGCCCTTTGAAGCCAAGGAGCCTCAGGCTTCATGTAAAAAAAAAAATATCTGCTCGGAAAACACATGGAGGCTCTAATGAAGGCCATTACATCACTTTCCAAATAAATATCATCTGGAAGGTCTGAGAGAGACTGTCGACAGGTTTTCTAACTGCGGGATAGCCCTGGGTCAGCATATTCCTGGGCTGTTTGTGATTGTGTTCACTAAGGCTTCATTGTGTCACCTAGAGAGCCCTTAGAGCAACATGTTGCTCATAAAGTGCTTGAACCGATCATTTATTGGGAGTTTGTAGGATGTGCTGTATTTTGGGCCAAGTTAGATTGGCCCGTCACGTGTTCCATTTCAGGGTGACCCCCCCCAATCAAATCACAGTAATAAAAAAATGAAATGCCTCTGAATTGAATTACTGCTGAGGGAATTGACAGATTCGTGCTTTGCTCTGAAACATGTTTTTAATGCTGTCTTTCCAGTACACTCACACATGATACTCGGGTTCACCTGTTGTGAGCATATGAGAGAGAGCGCGAAAGAGAAAGGGTGAGAGACTAGTAGCACTTGACAACAGAGAATGTCTTCGTTCTCTTCTACAGTACCTACAAAGGTCATTTCAGTCTCTCTCCTTGGCTGCTGCCCTGCTCTACTTATAACCTTCACTGTGACACACATCTGAACCCAGGGCTAAGAAAGCAGACAGACACACACACACCTGAGAAAGCAGATCGCTGCGGACTGAGTTCGAAAACTGAAAGCCCCATCTGAAGAGGCCCTGTCATAGAGAGAAAGCCCTTGAACCAGTTTCCTACTGTTAAATGATACAGGATACTAGGCTTGGGGGGTATCCAGATTGTCATACCTTCATACCGACCTTGTGCCATACCCTGGATATTCGGTAATGCAGGCACTGAACACAAGGGGCACTATTTTCTAACCCCACTGCCTCTGTAATTCGAATGTTAGCAATGCTAACAAGTCCATGTCAAATCCCATAGAGAATACTAAGTAAATGCTAAACAGTCTCTGATCAAAACTATTTTAAGGAAAAACATCCCAGTTCATAAAGTTATACAAGTAACTATAAAATGCTACTCACAGTTTGCTGCAAAAACTGTAAGACTGGCCAATAGCTACTACCCCCAGACCATCAGGCTGCTGAATAGCCACCACTAGTCAGCTACCTGCTCCCCTGTCCCCGTCCTGCCCTTCCAGACTATCCTACCCCCCCCCCCCCCCCCAGGTGAAATGGAGCTGTGAAATGAAGATAGGTGAAAAGAAGAACACTATCTTCTTTATCTCCTAACGTATTGCAGAAGTTGACTGAGGGTATTTACTTCAAAAAAGTAGCAACAAATATTAATGTCTTAAAAAACTTTAAATAAGTAGTTTCAGTAGTATTGGAATATACGGTATACCGCCATGTTGTCCCAATTCATGCCTCAATTAAGGGATTTTGTATGGATCTGGAGACACTAGTGTTCCAATGCTTCCCAAGGCTGCCTGCCTTTGCCTTTACTCACAGACACTACAGTACAAATCAGTTGCCTGCATGCCTGGGGCTATGCTGGGACTTATACCTTACAGTAGAGATGTGTTCTGCGGTTGCCTACTGTGTTTTCACAAGTTAGTTTGTTGTTTAATATATACATTAGAACAGACAGGAATGTACATACTAGCTATCTGGTTTGCACCCGCTCTTATCACAACAGCTGTGGATGATTAAGACTCTCATCCACACACAGAAACAGAGACTCTCAACTGTCACACACAGGAGTGTTCAGAGGACCCAGTGTACTGTACAGCACTGCAGTGTCTGTCTGCGTGCGTCTTTCACACCTCTGGCCATATTGCCCCAGCCCCAGTGGCCTCTCTGTTTAGCAACTGCCAGACGGCATTGGCTTTAGATTTTCCCGGAAAATCTCCCTACTTCCTCCCCCTTTTTTCCTCCCATCCTATTTTCCCACTTCCTTCAATCGCATCAACATCTAATGGAGTCCAGAAGTGTGGTCACAATTCTGGCTCTGTGTATGGCTCTGTCTGTCCCGATCCCCTCTCTATACATCCCTCTTCTCAGACTGGAGTTCTACAGACTACATCTAACCTGCCACAGATGTGTCCCGTCTCTGTCAAACACACCACATATTGAGGAACTAAGACTTGATGGGGAAAGATAGAAAATACATTTGGAAAAAGACAAGAAATGTAGCCTCAAAAACACATGTTGAAGTACAGTACGTCACTTGTGCAACAATGACATGTTGGTCATGCATATTTGCCTCGACAACCACAGTGACCACACTGGGTTTAGCAGTTGGCCAGACTGGGGACGTTTTCACCAGCCTTCCAGGATGCACTGGGGCAAGAGACGCTGCTCCTCTCGTATCCTATCCACTCCTCTCCTTACCATCGACACTGGCGCTGGGCCAAACCTCAGCCCGTTATCCAGCCCTTCATTCTCATTTTTACATTAGCCTGCATTCTCTTTGTTAGCCAGCGTTTTAGGCGAATGTCAGTAGGATGTCGCATCACTCTTCCAGTGAGAGTAGAACTGCTGCTGTAGGCCTACTACAAAGGACTGGGTGGCAGAACACAGTATAGAATCAGCCCAGGTTAAATCAAAATCAAATCACTTTTGATTTGTCACGTGCCGAATACAACAGGCGTAGTTCACCTTACCGTGAACTGCTTACTTACAAGCCCTTAACCAACAATGCAGTTCAAGAAATAGAGTTAAGAAAATATTTTGTAAATAAACTAAAGTAAAACATTTAAAGTAACACAATAAAATAACAACAGGGGCTACCGGTACCGTCAATGTGCGGGGGTACAGGTTAGTCGAGGTCATTTGTACATGTAGGTAGGGGTGAAGTGACTATGCAAGATAATACACAGCGAGTAGCAGCAGTGTAAAAACAAAGGGTAGGGGTGTCAATGTAAATAGTCCAGTTGGCCATTTGATTAGCTGTTAAGCAGTCTTATAGCTTGGGGGTAGAAGCTGTTAAGGAGCCTTTTGGACCTAGACTTGGTGCTCCGGTACCGCTTGCCATGCAGTAGCAGAGAGTACAGTCTATGACTTGGGTGACTGGAGTCTTTGACAATTTTTTGGGCTTTCCTCAGACACCGCCCCGAGTATATAGGTCCTGGATCGCAGGAAACTTGACCCCAGTGATGTACTGGGCCGTGTGCATTACCCTCTGTAGCACCTTACGGTCGGATGCCGAGCAGTTGCCATACCAGGGGTACGTGCAATGCCGTCGGGGGTACGCCAAATAAAAATGGGATTCACATAAAGAATAATAATAATTGTCTTCACATTTTCAAACAGTGAATTTAGTAAAACTACAGTAGTACTACAGCTGCACCTGTCGACGACACAAGTTGTTCTGCTTCCATGAGCACATCCAATGCTAGCATCAGTAATTCTACATTTGTTGTTAGCCCCGCTAGCATGGACACTGACAGTTGTGAATCTGATGCAGTCCGGGAAAGCAACGAACAACAGACAGGTATGTTGGACCATTGAAGAGGCGCAAATATGATGAGAACTACATTGATTTGGGGTTCAATTACATTGGGAGTAGTGCCTTTCCCCAGTCACAGTGTTTTATCTGTGTAAAAGTACTATCTCACAACTCGATGAAACCTTCACTCTTGCACAGACATTTAGAAACAAAACAAGCCAATTTGAAAAATAAGCCACTGGAGTTTTTTGAGCGAGAATTAAGATAACTTTTGATTAGGTAGACATCAGGGGCTAGAAGGGGCTAGAAGTGTCTTATATGGTGAGCTACCGAGTGGCTAGGACAGGCAAGCCCTATACCATTGTGGAGGACTTAATTATTCCTGCTGCCGTGGATATGGCTGGGACAATGCAATACTATACAATGTTTCACAACGCATCAGTGACATGGCAGGAGATGGGTCGAGACCCTGGGTCTCGACCCCGCCCTGTGCAACTGGGTCCTGGACTTCCTGACGGGCCGCCCCCAGGTGGTGAGGGTAGGTAACAACATCTCCACCCCGCTGATCCTCAACACTGGGGCCCCACAAGGGTGCGTTCTGAGCCCTCTCCTGTACTCCCTGTTCACCCACGACTGCGTGGCCATGCACGCCTCCAACTCAATCATCAAGTTTGCGGATGACACTACAGTGGTAGGCTTGATTACCAACAACGACGAGACGGCCTACAGGGAGGAGGTGAGGGCCCTCGGAGTGTGGTGTCAGGAAAATAACCTCACACTCAACGTCAACAAAACAAAGGAGATGATTGTGGACTTCAGGAAACAGCAGAGGGAGCACCCCCCTATCCACATCGACGGGTCAGTAGTGGAGAAGGTGGAAAGTTTTAAGTTCCTCGGTGTACACATCACGGACAAACTGAATTGGTCCACCCACACAGACAGCGTTGTGAAGAAGGCGCAGCAGCGCCTCTTCAACCTCAGGAGGCTGAAGAAATTCGGCTTGTCACCAAAAGCACTCACAAACTTCTACAGATGCACAATCGAGAGCATCCTGTCGGGCTGTATCACCGCCTGGTACGGCAACTGCTCCGCCCACAACCGTAAGGCTCTCCAGAGGGTA
Organism: Salvelinus alpinus; assembly: GCF_045679555.1. Lineage (NCBI taxonomy): Eukaryota > Metazoa > Chordata > Actinopteri > Salmoniformes > Salmonidae > Salvelinus > Salvelinus alpinus. The sequence continues at coordinate 41,604,122 of NC_092091.1, read as the reverse complement.
GTGAGGTCTGCAGAACGCATCACCGGGGGCAAACTACCTGCCCTCCAGGACACCTACACCACCCGATGTCACAGGAAGGCCATAAAGATCATCAAGGACAACAACCACCCAAGCCACTGCCTGTTCACCCCGCTATCATCCAGAAGGCGAGGTCAGTACAGGTGCATCAAAGCAGGGACCGAGAGACTGAAAAACAGCTTCTATCTCAAGGCCATCAGACTGTTAAACAGCCACCACTAACATTTAGCGGCCGCTGCCAACATACTGACTCAACTCCAGCCACTTTAAAAATGGGAATTGATGGAAATTATGTAAAAATGTACCACTAGCCACTTTAAACAATGCCACTTAATATAATGTTTACATACCCTACATTACCCATCTCATATGTATATACTGTACTCTATATCATCTACTGCATCTTGCCATCTTTATGTAATACATGTACCACTAGCCACTTTAAACTATGCCACTTTATGTTTACATACCCTACAGTACTCATCTCATATGTATATACCGTACTCTATACCATCTACTGCATCTTGCCATGCCGTTCTGTACCACCACTCATTCATATATCTTTATGTACATATTCTTTATCCCTTTACACTTGTGTGTGTGTATAAGGTAGTAGTTGTGGAATTGTTAGGTTAGAATACTTGTTGGTTATTACTGCATTGTCGGAACTAGAAGCACAAGCATTTCGCTACACTCGCATTAACATCTGCTAACCATGTGTATGTGACTAATAAAATTTGATTTGATTTGATTTGATGTTTTGAAACAATTACTGCTTCGCATACAAGCCAGTGAATTCTATGGGTTACAGCTGGATGAGTCAACAGACGTGGCGGGCCTGGCACAGCTCTTGGTATACAGTTGAAGTCGGAAGTTTACATACACTTAAGTTGGAGTCATTAAAACTCGTTTTTCAACCACTCCACAAATGTCTTGTTAACAAGCTATAGTTTTGGCCAGCGTTTTAGGACATCTACATTGTGCATGACACAAGTAATTTTTCCAACAATTGTTTACAGACAGATTATTTCACTTACAATTCACTGTATCACAATTCCAGTCGATCAGAAGTCTACATACACCAAGTTGATGTCACGTTCTGACCTTTATTTCCTTTGTTTTTGTCTTTATTTAGTATGGTCAGGGCGTGAGTTGGGGTGGGCAGTCTATGTTTGTTTATCTATGTTTTTCTATTTCTGTGTTTGGCCTGATATGGTTCTCAATCAGAGGCAGGTGTTAGTCATTGTCTCTGATTGGGAACCATATTTAGGTAGGCTGTTTTGTGTTTGGTTTTGTGGGTGGTTATTTTCAGTCTTTGTGTCTGCACCAGACTGTTTCGTTTCGTGTTATTCTCGTTTCTCGTTATTTTGTTTGTTTGTTTAACGTATTCTATTAAAATGGATACTTTTCACGCTGCGCCTTGGTCCTCCTCTCTTCCTCCATACGACGAACGTTACAGTTGACTGTGCCGTTCAACAGCCTGGAAAATTCCAGAATATGATGGCATGGCTTTAGAATCTTTTGATAGGCTAATTTACATAATTTGAATCAATTGGAGGTGTACCTGTGGATGTATTTCAAGGCCTACCTTCAAATTCAGTGCCTCTTTGCTTGACATCATGGGAAAATCAAAAGAAATCAGCCAAGACCTCAGAAACAAATTGTAGACCTCCACATGTCTGGTTCATCCTTGGGAGCAATTTCCAAATGCCTGAAGGTACCACGTCCATCTGTACAAACAATAGTACGCAAGTATAAACACCATGGGACCACGCAGCCATCATACCGCTCAGGAAGGAGACGCGTTCTGTCTCCTAGAGATGAAAGTACTTTGGTACGAAAAGTGCAAATCAATCCCAGAACAACAGCAAAGGACCTTGTGAAGATGCTGGAGGAAACAGGTACAAAAGTATCTATATCCACAGTAAAACAAGTCCTATATCGACATAACCTGAAAGGCCGCTCAGCAAGAAAGAAGCCACTGCTCTAAAACTGCTATAAAAAAAGCCAGACTACAGTTTGCAACTGCAGATGGGGCCAAAGATTGTACTTTTTGGAGAAAGGTCCTCTGGTCTGATAAAACAAAAATGGAACTGTTTGGCCATAATGACCATCGTTATGTTTGGAGGAAAAAGTGGGAGGCTTGCAAGCCGAAGAACACCATCCAAACCGTGAAGCACTGTGGCAGCATCATGTTGTGGGGGTGCTTTGCTGCAGGAGGGACTGGTGCACTTCACAAAATAGATGGCATCACAAGGTAGGAAAATTATGTGGATATATTGAAGCAACATCTCAAGACATCAGTCAGGAAGTTGAAGCTTGATTGCAAATGGGTCTTCCAAAAGGACAATGACCCCAAGCATACTTCCAAAGTTGTGGCAAAATGGTTAAGGACAACAGTCAAGGTATTGGAGTGGCCATCACAAAGCCCTGACCTCAATCCTATAGAAAATTTGTTGGCAAAACTGAAAAAAAGTGTGTGAGCAAGGAGGCCTACAAACCTGACTCAGTTACACCAGCTCTGTCAGGAGGAATGGGCCAAGATTCCCCCACCTTATTGTGTGAAGCTTGTGGAAGGCTACCCAAAATGTTTGACCCAAGTTAAACAATTTAAAGGCAATGCTATCAAATACTAATTGAGTGTATGTAAACTTCAGACCCACTGGGAAAGTGATGAAAGAAATAAAAGCTGAAATAAATCATTCTCTCTACTATTTTTCTGACATTTCACATTCTTAAAATAAAGTGGTGATCCTAACTGACCTAAGACAGGAGATTTGTACTAGGATTAAATGCCAGAAATTGTGAAAAATTGAATTTAAATGTATTTGGCTAAGGTTTATGTAAACTTCCGACTTCAACTGTACATATACCGAACTGTATATAGTGTACGTGGTATATTATTGAGGGAGCATATTGCGTTTATGGGCCTAAGATAACCATGCTCAATGCCAAGTGTCAGCTGGAGTGGTGTAAAGCTCGCCGCCATTGTACTCTGGAGTAGTGGAAACGCATTCTCTGGAGTGATGAGTCACTCTTCACCATCTGTCAGTCTGACGGATGATTCTGGGTTTGGCGGATGTCAGGAGAATGCCACCTGCCTGAATACATAGTGCCAACTGTAAACTTTGGTGGAGGAGAAATAATGGTCTGGGGCTACAGCATACAATGGCATTCTAGACAATTCTGTGCTTCCAACTTTGTGGCAACAGTTTGGGGATGGCCCTTTCCTGTTTCAGCATGACAATGCCCCCGTGCATAAAGCAAAGTCCATACAAAAATGGTTTGTCGAGATCGGTGTGGAAGAACGTGACTGGCCTGCACAGAGCCCTGACCTCAACCCCACTGAACACCTTTGGAATGAATTGGAATGCCGACTGTGAGCCGGGCCTAATCGGCCAACATCAGTGCTCGACCTCACTAATGCTCGTGATGCTGAATGGAAGCAAGCCCCTGCAGCAATGTTCCAGCATCTAGTGGAAAGCCTTCCCAGAAGTGTGGAGGTTGTTATAGCAGCAAAGACGGGCTCAACTCCATATTAATGCCCATGCTTTTGGAATGAGATATTTCGATGAGCAGGTGTCCATATACGTTTGGTCACGTAGTGTATATGCCTCTCATTTCTTTATCTACAGCAGTGTGTAGCCTAGGAATATGGCTTGCGAATACTGTGAAAGGAATGTCTGTTTTTATTGCCTTGTTCATACAACACCAAATGAGGATGATTTGCATTGCCTCATTACTTTTTAACAACATAAAACATTGCATGTGCTAATTAATTACATTTGTTCAGTTTAATGTGCTCAAATTTCATTGAGGGATTTTCCCTGGTTCCTTCATGTAATTTCCTTTTACAAGCATGTGATTGCAGTTCTTTCCCCATCCTTACATCACCATTACATAGTTATCTATGACCTCTATGAACATACTGATGGCTGGGGATCATGTCTCCTCTAATAGGCATACTTTACCCGGATGTTTGTATACTATTGACCTACCTCTCTCTCTCCCCCCCCCCCCCCCTTTGCAGGGTCCAGCGGGCCTGATCGGGATGTCAGGGGGAGTAGGAGAAGCCGGTGAAAAGGTAGCATGTTTTTTTTAGGGCCATTAGGCTGTCAAAGCAGATCAGCCAGACGCTCAGGGCCAGACAGACAGACTTAGACAAACACGGAACACCCTCACGTCTACAACAATAATATCACAAACATCACCCAGCCATTGCTGTGTTCCTACTGTCTAGATTTCAACCTTCCCAAGTTCTCTCATGTCACCCCGCTCCCCCGACTTCCAGTCGAAGCTCGTATCCACTACAAGACCATGGTGCTTATCTACGGAACAGAAAGTGGAACTGCCCCTCCCTACCTTCAGGCTATGTTCAAACCTTACAACCCAACCCGAGCAACCTCTAGTCTCTTGGCAAAAAGAAAATAGATAAATAACCTGAACTGGCACTTGCACTTAACCCCCCCCTCCCCCCAATCCTTTCTAGTTCCGACTCTACTGATAGCTACATTATTTCAGAAAAATGTACTTTCTATGCTTGTGTTACAGTATGTGTTTGTCCCACCTAGCTATTTTAAGAGGAATGCACTAACTGTAAATCGCTCTGGATTAGAGCGTCTGCTAAATGACTCAAATGTAAAATGTAGATTTCAGTAAACCAACCATGCATGCATCTCAATCTCACACATTGAAATATAACTTGCAATGTAAAGTGGTCTTTTCCACTTTGTGGCAAAGCGAGCAAATGTACACAAACACACACACACACTCACACACACACATACTACACACACAGGGCTGGGTCATAAGTGAGTCATTTTAAGTGCTCATGCTGTATGACGAGAGAGAGACCCTCGAGACTGTTTCCCAACTAGTTCCTGTGCTGAAAACCAGTGGTGGTCGGTGCCGTTAAAGATGAGGGAGGATGATTTATTTTCATGAGCATGGCCTTATTTCTATTACAGAATGTTGGATGACTGTCATTCATATTCCATTCACCCAGTTCAATGTAACATCGATAGGTTTAGGCTACTACGTGATACTCAAATTTTCCCTGTACCCATCATGAGGTTGCTACAACCTAACCAATGAATGAAAGTTTACTTTCATCGAGAGAACTTTGAGTAATCAAGGTGACAGACAGTGACACATTCAATACCGACCTCGCACATATCTAGCTGATCTAGGGTGTAATCATTAGTCCACCAGTTGCAAATGAGAGTTTCTATTGGACAAATGCAGGTATGTTTATCCCCGTTTCATTCCGTTTGCTTCAGTTTAAGAAACGTTTTTTAACGGAATCGGCGGAATGAATACACTCCCAGATCACACGCTAACACAGTTTACTTTCATAGCAGCCACATAAAAACAGCATGATCACTTTGCTCGTTGTGTATATAACTCCTCCTCGCAACTATCTACGCGATCTCCTCCTCTCACCTTTTCCCTTCGCTTGTGGACTTCAGTGCACAACACATGAGCTGTCTGTGACAAGGTGAAAAAAACCTTTCCAAGCCAAACCTTCATATCATGACTGCTAACCGCTACACGCAGCCTACATCGTTCTCACCTCATAGTCAACATACTGTAGCTACTAGAACTAATGCGTTAGTAAATCAGCAACAATCATGTAGTACAGTCTACAGTCAGAAAGCTGTTTAGCAATACATTTATAAAAGCAAACGCTTACCTTGACTTGGAAGAGTTCCAGAGATGGATAGGCATAACCAGCTAGCTAACTTACTGTAGTATCCTTCTCTGTTTGATCACATGATGCAAAAATGCACCATCATATGATGCAAACTGAAAGTATTTTGAAAGTTACATATCTTCAAAACTTGATTTCTGACAAGCAAAACATTTTGGGTCTATGTCAAGAATGGACTAATGAAATAAATACCAAAATATCGTTTTTGGGTGGAGTTTTCCCATCGATTCAAGGCCTGGGTTTAAGAGCTGTAAGTGCAGCGGTAGGTGGTGGGGTTTGGTGGTTTGATGTATGAAGTTTGCTAATAATAATACTTATACTATTCTGAATTATAAATGTGTTTTTTTGCATTTCCCAACTCTCCCTGAGAGTGGGGTCACAGCCTGGGTCTGCTATTGGGGCGGCAGGTAGCCTAGTGGTTAGAGTGTTGGGCCAGTAACCGAAAGGTTGCTAGATCAAATCCCCGAGCTGACAAGGTAAAAATCTGTCATTCTGCCCCTGAACAAGGCAGTTAACCCACTGTTCCTAGGCTGTCATTGTAAATAAGAATTTGTTCATAACTGACTTGTCTAGTTAAATAATAATTTTAAAAAGATCAACAATGACCCTGGAGCAGTTAGTGTTAAGTGCCTTGCTCAAGGACACGTCAACAGATTTTTTTACCTTTTTGGCTCAGGGATTCGAACTTCGACTACTGGCCTAACGCTCTAACCGCTAGACTACCTGCCGCTCCGTTGAGGTTGGTTCAGCGGTTAATGATCCCTCTCCTTTCCTGTGTCTTCTGTTTCTCAGGGAGGCCGTGGTCCTGCAGGTCCATTGGGTCCTCCCGGCGAGAAGGGGTCGGGGGTAAGTACAGAACGTCTAGGTATGCACCACTTAGCGAGGGTGTCTGGAACTGTTGCGCTAGTGGCATTGCATGTCTGTGAATGATGTAGTTGTGGTCCATCTCTGAGTAGGAATGCTATTTCATATCTTTGGCTTTCAGGACTGAGTACCTGTCTTAGTGTTCCGTATACTGTCATTGAGTGATTCCTCACAAAACCAGGACACTGAAAAACATGATTTGTTGGATTTTCACGAAATTGAAACTATAGAATTGTCATTTGGGAGGAAGGATTGTTGACATACTTTTAATTACAAATGTCAAATATATGATGAATAATTAACCAAAGTTGGCATATTTATGACATTTTGGCTTTACCCAGGCCAATATAATGTTTAATCTGTAGGTGCTACAAAGCAAAAATATCTGTCATTTGAAGGTTTACCGCTTGCTCTGTTATATGAGTAGTATTTTGATTTCGATAAAAACATTATATATACAGTACCAGTCAAACGTTTGGACACACCTACTCATTCAAGTGTTTTTCTTTATTTTTACTCTTTTCTACATTGTAGAATAATAGTGAAGACGTCAAAAATATGAAATAGCACATATGGAATCATGTAGTAACCAAAAAAGTGTTAAACAAATCAAAATATATTTAGCCACCCTTTGCCTTGGTGACAGCTTTGCACACTCTTGGCATTCTCTCAACCAGCTTAATGAGGTAGTCACCTGGAATGCCTTTCAATTAACAGCCTTGTTAAAAGTTAATTTGTGGAATTTATTTCCTTCTTAATGCATTTGAGCAAAGAGAAACGACAGTCCATCATTACTTTAAAACATGAAGGTCAGTCAATCCATAAAATGTCATTAACTTTGAAAGTTTCTTCAAATGCAGTTGCAAGAAACATCAAGCACTATGATGAAACTGGCTCTCATGAGGACCGCCACAGGAAAGGAAGACCCAGAGTTACCTCTGCTGCAGAGGATAATTGATTAGAGTTACCAGCCTCAGAAATTGCAGCCCAAATAAATGCTTCACAGAGTTCAAGTAACAGACACATCTCAACATCAACTGTTCAGAGGAGACTGCATAAATCAGGCCTTCATGGTCGAATTGCTGCAAAGAAACCACTATTAAGGACACCAATAAGAAGAAGAGACTTGCTTGGGCCAAGAAACATGGACATTAGACCAGTGGAAATCTGTACTTTGGTCTGATGAGTCCAAATTTGAGATTTTTGGTTCCAACCGCCGTGTCTTTGTGAGACGCAGCGTAGGTGAACGGATGATCTCCACGTGTGGTTTCCACCGTGAAGCATGGAGGAGGAAGTGTGATGGTGTCGGGGTACTTTGCTGGTGAAACTGTCTGTGATTTATTTGGAATTCAAGGCACACTTAACCAGCATGGCTACCACAGCATTATACAGCGATACGCCATTACATCTGGTTTGCGCTTAGTGGGACTATCATTTGTTTTTCAACAGGACAATGACCCAACACACCTCCAGGCTGTGTAAGGGCTATTTGACCAATAAGGAGATTGATAGAGTGCTGCATCAGATGACCTGGCCTCCACAATCATCTGACCTCAATCATATTGAGATGGTTTGGGATGAGTTGGACCGCAGACTGAAGGAAAAGCAGCCAACAAGTGCTCAGCATATGTGGGAACTCCTTCAAGACTGTTGGAAAAGCATTCCAAGTGAAGCTGGTTGAAATAAAAAATGTTTAACCTTTATTTAACTAGGCAAGTCAGTTAAGAAGATTCTTATTTACAATGACAGCCTACCCCGGATGACGCTGGGCCAATTGTGCACCGCCCTATGGGACTCCCACTCACGGCCTGATGTGATCCAGCCTGGATTCGAACAAGGGACTGTAATGACACCTCTTGCACAGAGATACAGGGCCTTAGAGTGTGCAAAGGTGTGTGCAAAGCTGTCATCAAGGCAAAGTGTGGCTACTTTGAGGAATCTAAAATGTAAAACATATTTTTATTTTTTTAAACACTTTCTTTGGTTTCTACGTGATTTCATATGTGTTATTTCATAACTTTGATGTCTTCACTATTATTCAACAAAAATAAAGAAAAACCTTTGAATGAGTAGGTGTGTCCAAAAGTTTGACTGACTCTGCATATATGAATATTGAAATATATGAACATAACTATTGAAAAAAAATACATTTTATTTGTCTAATTTCTCAATATTAATGTTGAACATAATATAGTATTTGAGCATATCAAAGTTCCAGAGTAGGTTCTCTGCTAGTTTTAAAGTTATGGCCCATTTTATACAGAGCAATTGGCATAGGAGGAAATGTAAACAATCACACGGCTCTCTTTTTACTTATATCATTGCACATCCTGCAAATTACTAGAATGCTTGCAACTTGGATCATAAAAGAGATCCAACTGGAACGTTGATATTCCCCTAGAGTATATTATGTTCAACAGTATATTGAACAATTTGCCAAATCAACAAAAAATATTTTTTCAATATTCATATTTTTCCATTTTCATAAATTACTTATTCTTTTTTTTAATGAAATCAAAATACTACATGTTACAAGGCAACCCGTAAAGCTTCATTTGACACCAATTGTTGTTTTGTAGCACCTACAGATGAAACAAGATGGAGTCTTAAAGGAGTGTTACAAAAAATGTTACAAATATGCCAACTCTGATCAATTCTTTCTCAATTATGCTTTTAAATACAGATTTCAAATATATGTCAACAATCCTTCCTCCAAAGGATAATTCCATTGATAAAATGTTGTGGAAATCCCCAAAAGCTGTGTCTTTTTTAGTCCTGGTTTCGTGAGGAATCACTCAATTGGAGCCTCCAGGTTCTTAGTCAGTCCTGTTTATTGTTAGTATGAATGCCGTGTTCCAGCTCTTCCCCTTGGGGGCTCTGTGAATGATCTTCTCTTCTGTAGCTCTGACCTGTAGCTCTCTGTCTGTTTATGCTCTTCTCTGTCTGTGACCTGTGTCTCTGTCTCCCTTTGGTTATATCCTGTCTGCCTGTGATCGCTGTAGTGTAGCTGAGCTCTTTGAGTGCTGTACTGTTCTGTTGTGTATGTCTGGAAAAAGAGACAGAGAGAGGGCCTGGCCCATGTCATGTCCCTAGCTGGCCTACGGCCTGTGGTGGACAGATAGACAGACAGGTCCAGGTTTGTGGATATGGTCCCCTTTCCTGTGCTCCCTGCCTGCCTGGCTGGCTGGCTCCCTGGCTGGCTGGCTGCAGCCCATTCTGTCTGTCGTATAAGTGATGGTGGCCCTGGCCAAATCTTCCTGTCCTGTAACACAGCCACACTTCAGAGGAGCAGAACCACAAAGTCAAGGGCTTCAGGAATAATTCAGTGTTGATGTCAACCTCCTTTTCTAACATTCTTTTGTTTTGAGAAGATGGGATAGAGTTTCTCTTTAAAGATTTTCTTGCTGAGCTCAGCAATTTTCTGTTAGTTGACTGTTGCCATACTTCTGTACAACGTTGGACACACACTGCTCCCTGTACTAACCAGAAGTCGTGGTCCTGTTCTTTTCTCTTGTTGTGACACTCTCTGAGCTTAGTGCGCTGAAGGGGAGACGCTTCTCAATAAATCAAGGGAAAATTACATGGCCCCAGTTCACTAGAATTAACATCTTTCTTTGCATATGTATTTCTGCACATATAGTTGAAGTCGGAAGTTTACATACACCTTATCCAAATACATTTAAACTCAGTTTTTCACAATTCCTGACATTTAATCCTAGTACAAATTCCCTGTTTTAGGTCAGTTAGGATCACTACTTTATTTTAAGAATGTGAAATGTCAGAATAATATTAGAGAGAATGATTTATTTCAGCTTTTATTTATTTAATCACATTCCCAGTGTGTCAGAAGTTTACATACACTCAACTAGTATTTGGTAGCATTGCCCTGGGTCAAATGTTTCGGGTAGCCTTCCACAAGCTTCCCACAATAAGTTGAATGAATTTTGACCCATTCCTCCTGACAGAGCTGGTGTAACTGAGTCAGGTTTGTAGGCCTCCTTGCTCGTACACGCTTTTTCAGTTCTGCCCACAAATTTTCTATAGGATTGAGGTCAGGGCTTTGTGATGGCCACTCCAATACCTTGACTTTGTTCTCCTTAAGCCATTTTGCCACAACTTTGGAAGTATGCTTGGGGTCATTGTCCATTTGGAAGACCCATTTGCGACCAAGCTTTAACTTCCTGACTGATGTCTTGAAATGTTGCTTCAATATATCCACATAATTTTCCTACCTCATGATGCCATCTATTTTGTGAAGTGCACCAGTCCCTCCTGCAGTACAGCACCCCCACAACATGATGCTGCCACCCCTGTAGTTCACGGTTGGGATGGTGTTTTTCGGCTTGCAAGCCTCCCATGGTCATTATGGCCAAACAGTTCTAGACATTTCTCCAAAAAGTACGATCTTTTTCCCCATGTGCAGTTGAAAACTGTAGTCTGGCTTTTTTTGGCGGTTTTTGAGCAGTGGCTTCTTCCTTGCTGAGCGGACTTTCATGTTATGTCAATATAGGACTCGTTTTACTGTGGATGTAGATACTTTTGTACCTGTTTCCTCCAGCATCTTCACAAGGTCCTTTGCTGTTGTTCTGGGATTGATTTGCACTTTTCGCACCAAAGTACGTTCATCTCTATGAGACAGAACGCGTCTCCTTCCTGAGCGGTATGACGGCTGCGTGGTCCCATGGTGTTTATACTTGCGTACTATTGTTTGTACAGATGAACGTGGTACCTTCAGGCGTTTGGAAATTGCTCCCAAGGATGAACCAGACTTGTGGAGGTCTACAAAAAAAATGTCTGAGGTCTTGGCAGATTTCTTTTGATTTTCCCATGATGTCAAGCAGAGGCTCTGAGTTTGAAGGTAGGCCTTGAAATACATCCACAGGTACACTCCAATTGACTCAAATGATGTCAATTAGCCTTATCAGAAGATTCTAAAGCCATGACATCATTTTCTGGAATTGTCCAAGCTGTTTAGGCACAGTCAACTTAGTGTATGTAAACTTCTGACCCACTGGAATTGTGATACAGTGAATTATAAGTGAAATAATCTGTCTAAACAATTGTTGGAAAAATTACTTGTGTCATGCACAAAGTAGATGTCCTAACCGACTTGCCCAAACTATAGTTTGTTAACAAGAAATTTGTGGAGTGGTTGAAAAACCAGTTTTAATGACTCCAACTCAAGTGTATGTAAACTTCCGACTTCAGCTGTACTTCACTTTTCTCTCTAATTGTCTGTCCTTTATTGTGGTTTCTCTTTTGGTCCAAGGGGTATCCTGGCTTACCAGGAGGTCCCGGTGCCGTCGGTCTGCAAGGCCCACTTGTAAGTTTTCATCAACTTAACTAGGATATGAACTGTGTTTGGATCCCACTTTATAGAACGTTTGGATGGTTTATTCTATCATCCTCATCCCCTCAGGCGCTCTCTCTCTCTTTCTCTCTGTCTCTCTCTCTCTCTTTCTTTCTCTCTGTCTCTCTCTGGGTCTGTCTTCCTCCCTCCCTGTGAGTGCTCACTTGTGGGAGAAGAGTAGTTATATTTTCCTCTTCCCAGTTGGGCTTGTGACACATATATAAATGATGAACTTAATTGAGTGAAGAGATGAAACACATTGACTCCCCTGATTCCTATTTTATGTCTGGTCTCGCTATCGTAAACACTTTAATTGCGGGATTAATATGAATACTTAAATCGAGTGGGAAGATTTGTCATGAATTATATTTTTCCTTCTCCTTGATTTGCACTATTAACACTGAGTAATTCATTATCAATTAGCCTCTTTCCCACATTAAAGTCTGACCTTCCGTAAAGACAGTTCTTCACTCGACTGATTGTTAAACAGTACTGTATAGCAGCTTATTTCCTCTTGCTCATGTGGACTGTCTGTAGGCGACCGGGTAGTGTTGATAGATTTTATATACAGTAGATAGACGATGCTCATTTAGCCTCATTTAGTCCGTATAAACACTCTGACTTAATACAACATCCTCTGCAGCATCCACATCCATAGCTGGACGATCTGATCACACACCGTACGATCAAGAACTGGTGTAATGTAGATGATCTTCTGCTTCATTTCAAACAGAAACAGTCTGAATTTCTATGTAATTGATTGGATAACGTCTCACCTGTGACCGTGCAACTGAATTGAACGGTCATGAATTATCTTGAAGACATTCAATAACAATCTCTCTCTCTCTCTCTCTCTCTCTCTCTCTCTCTCTCTCTCTCTCTCTCTCTCTCTCTCTCTCTCTCTCTCTCTCTCTCTCTCTCTCTCTCTCTCTCTCTCTCTCTCTCTCTCTCTCTCTCTCTCTCTCTCTCTCTCTCTCTCCAACCCTCCCCATCTCTCTCTCTGTCTCTCTTGCCCTCTCTCTCTCTGTCCACTCTCCCCCTGCCTGCCTCTTTCCATCCCTCTCGACATCCCAGGGTCCTCAGGGGCAGAGGGGTACACCAGGGGTCCCTGGGTCAAAGGGCAGAAGGGTAAGAGAGCGTTGTTTTTGCCCCCATCCACTCTGTTACCCCCCTCTGTTCAGTTCTACCTTTTGAGTCATCCGTACCGATGTGAGCTATGATGGACAACTGGAGCCTAACCGTGATTTAACCATAAACCCTAACCCTGAGTTTCCTTCATCAAACACCAGTGTAACGTTTCATCCCAGAACAGTTAATCTGAAGATGAGAGGTGAGGGTGATTAAACAGTGTGTCTTTATTTTTCACTGGGACTATGATCACATTATTAGATGCTGACAATTGTTTTACGAGCACCGTAAAGAAGTGAGTTAGAGATTACAGGGCTCAGGCGTTAATGTCGAGCTGGTGAGACATCTTGTGGCCTGAAAGGAGTATGGCACTTACAGTACACTGATACAGTACTGTACATAGCAACCATGGACTTGACATATTTGACATGATCAAAGCTAATGGAATCTTATGATCTGTTGTGTGAGACTGCATAAGATATCCTGTCTATCAGCAGTAGTATCACTGTTGTTAACTCTAAATCAGTTGACTGAGGGCTTCTCACTATACTGTAACCCTACATGGGCAGGCACTTCGACAGAAGATTACTGTGTCTGTACTAGTCTGTGGGTAGAGATTTATTAAAGTGGGATGTCGTAGACGTCTCCCTTGTAGATTCCTACATTTACTGTAAATCCTTTCACAAGTGATGGATGGTTTAGACCAGTGTTTCCCAACCCTGGTCTACCAGTACCCCCAACAGTACGCACTTTTATTATAGCCCTGGACAAACACAAACACTCATTCAGCTCAATGAGGGCTTGATGATTAGTTGTCAGGTTGAATCAGGTGTGCTTGTCCAGGGTTACAATAACAATGTGTGCTGTTGGGGTACTAGAGGACCAGGATTTGGTAAACACTGGTTTAGACTACTGTGTCGAGGGTGTGAGGTGACTGGGCACTCTGCTTCGGTGACTAGGTAGTAGAGTAAGTGCCTCTGCTCGTCCGTGGTGCCAATGTGGGTTGGCACCACTGTGGGTGGTGCCAGGAGCCAGTCCAGTCGGTGCCATGGCCAGTCGGTTGCAGTGTTCCATCCAAATGTGTATTTATATCAGCAGAGAGAAGTAAAGAGGACACGCTAACGAGAGACGCAGAGTGCCCAGTCACCACGCACTCACTTTCACTGTGGTCCGCTAGCACTCTCACTTCATTTTTCATCCCTCAGTCTTTCCTGCTCTCTCATCGTCTCCTTCTCCTGTCTCACCCGAAGCACACAAACAGGATATATTAATTCCATACCCAGCAAACATGACCCCATTGGAACAATGTGGGTATTCGGGGAGCAAGGTGGGCATGGGCTAGGTTCCATTAAATAGTACCCGCAAAACACCAGTCTCAACGTCAACAGTGAAGAGGCGACTCCGGGATTCTGGCCTTCTAGCCAGAGTTCCTGTGTACAGTGTCTGTGTTCTTTTGCCCATCTTAATCTTTTCTTTTTATTGGCCAGTCTGACATATGGCTTTTTCTTTGCAACTCTGCCTAGAAGGCCAGCATCCCGGAGTCGCCTCTTCACTGTTGACATTGAGACTGGTGTTTTGCGGGTACTATTTAATGAAGCTGCCAGTTGAGGACTTGTGAGGCGTCTGTTTCTCAAACTAGACACTCTAATGTACTTGTCCTCTTGCTCAGTTGTGCACCGGGGCCTCCCACTCTTTCTATTCTGGTTAGAGCCAGTTTGCTCTGTTCTGTGAAGGGAGTAGTATACAGCGTTGTATGAGATCTTCAGTTTCTTGGCAATTTCTCGAATGGACTAGCCTTCATTTCTCAGAACAAGAATAGACTGACGAGTTTCAGAAGAAAGTTTTGTTTCTGGCCATTTTGAGCCTGTAATCGAACCCACAAATGCTGATGCTCCAGATACTCAACTAGTCTAAAGAAGGCCAGTTTTATTGCTTCTTTAATCAGAACAACAGTTTTCAGCTGTGCTAACATAATTGCAGAAGGGTTTTCTAATGATCAATTAGCCTTTTAAAATGATAAACTTGGATTAGTTTACACAACATGCCATTGAAACACAGGATGTGATGGTTGCTGATAATGGGCCTCTGTACGCCTATGTAGCTATTCCATGAACAAATCGGCCGTTTTCAGCTACAATAGTCATTTACAACATTTTTTTTGTTGCTTTTCCTTCAAAAACAAGGACATTTTTAAGTGACCCCAAACCTTTGAACAGTAGTGGATATTTTTACGTTTCATTTTTAAATGAATATTTCTCAAAACAACAGATTAAACTAATTTAGGCCAAGCGATCCATGGAATAAGTTAAGAGGGTGTAATAAAATAAAATACAATACAATGTAATATTATTAATCTACAATGTATGTTCTTAAAGCTAGAATCATTAGTTGCTGCTTCCATTTTTTTAAACCTATTGATTCTTGAAGAACATCATTTATAAATGCCTCAGAAGCTTAGTTGAACTGTTGTACTCCATCAGAGCCCAAAATATAAGCTTGTTTTGCTCAATGTAAACAATGTAAATGTAAACAGTGTATAGCCTCAAAACATTGGTAAAACTATCATTTTTATATCAGTCATTGCATCCACAGCTGTCTATGAATTTAAGAGTGGTTACAGTTCTCCAGGCCCATTCCTCAACATTAGCTTGAAAACTGCTAAATGTCCTATCCGATGCCAAGAAGTGGGCCTTTAAAACCTTTGCTGTTTTAATCTCACTCCAATTATGAGGGGGTCCCTGATGAATTTGCTATTACAAAAGGGTTCCCGGTGCCAGAAAGTTAGAGAACCCCTGACAGCCTATACCAAGCCCAACACAGGCTAGTTTACAACAGCCCAACCCACACCACCCAGTTTGAGGCACATTAGAATATTTGGGGTCATGGTTTGCATTTTAGTTATTTAGCAGAGACTCTTTTCCAGATAGACTTACAGGAGCAATTAGGGTTAATTGCTTTGCTCAAGGGCACATCGACAGATTTTTCACCTAGTCAGTTTAGGGATTCAAACCAGCAGGCTTTCGGTTACTGGCAAAACACTCTTAACCGCAACACTGCCTGCCGCCAGTTCTTTTGTGCAACCTACTGAGAGTGTCGTTCCAGTTGAAGTGTTCTGTTGTGTGATGTTAAAATGTGTTATGATTTTGTACACTCCCAATTATTAAGTCTTTAAAAATACTTAAATAAGTGCATATGACATATGAGAACGGTAGCCCTTTGCACTCAAACCCGTATACGAGTCGAAAAGTGCAGATATGGGCGCTGATAAACACCTAAATTGGAACGTTGTGGCTTTACAATAACATGTTTTACATGACGTCAGAGCTCTGGCTCTGCGCTTCACAGCGCTGTATGGGTTTGACTGACAGTTGTACTGAATTTGAGCACCTACCGCGACAAGAAGTTGTCCAATCCCTCCCGCTAATTGGGCAAGTTTAGCTAATGTTTTGTTGTCAGACTGAGGGAAATGCTGTAAATTAAGAGGACACAATGTATTTTGAAAGATGAGATGTAGAGGATTATAATAAATACCGTCATACAAGCAAGCCAAACACCCATGAGTCCAAATGTGCACTTCACATTTCCATATCATAAAACTCATGTCATATACAGTGTCAACGTTTATGATCACTATGTCAGTTACAATATGACACGGCGTCATACCTTGGGTTGTTCTGAACAGAATGAGCCTATGTTTGTCTATTGAGAAGAGAATTCGCCACGGCACACTCACCTGAATGCACACATGACCGCTTCCTATGCGCACCAAAAGTATGAACTGTTTCCCTGAATTGCATTATCAAATCAAATTGTTCCCATTGTGAAAGCGTAACACTAAATTATCGTATTTTATAACTCTAGTCATGTTGGCAATATAACAACCTTTAAAATGATACCTACCTGACCGAGATTACGATTTATAATGGACCGGGGATTGCGTAAACAACAGCGGGGATGCAGGGTTGTGTTGCAATAGCACAGATAGCTAAAAAAAAAGCACGTTGAAGACTCTTCTTTCAGTCATAAAAATGCTTTGAAATTGCTTAGGAACTGTGCACACTTTGTGGCCACGTGGAGACACCAGTTATAGGCTAGTGGCAAGATCCGAGGTAGGACAAATAGTCTGTATCCAGATTTTGTTATCAACAAATGCATCGAAAAGTACAGTAAATGTAAAATGCACATAAAATCAAAAGTACAATGTTTGGATTCAGTCTTGTGTGAGGTGAACTGTCCTCGTCTTTGGGCTAATAATTTTCACATAATCTCCAAACTGTTCCTTTTCGATTGCTACCATCATTTGGTGTTTTGTTGATGGTGATGGAAAACGCTGTCTCAGGCCCAGCTCCAGAATCTCCCATAAGTGTTAAATTGGGTTGAGATCTGATGACTGAGACACTCACTCACTCACTCACACACGCACGCACGCACGCACGCACGCACGCACACACACACACACACACACACACACACACACACACACACACAACCCTTTAGCTCCTTTGAGACCCCTCTTTCAAAGTCACTGAGATCTCTTCTTCTAGCCATGGTAACCACAATAATGGGCAACTGGGAATTTTATACTTGACCCTAAGCATGACGGGATGTTAATTGCTTAATTAACTCCTTAACCACACCTGTGTGGGTGAAGTATAAAATACTGTATCCCTCCAGAGCCGCCCCTAGCCTTTTGAGGGCCATAAGCTCTTTGGTTGGTGGGCCACCCCACCTCACAGGCAAAACATTTTAGTGGACCCCGTCTTGCTGCTATTCACACATTTTGCCATGGGGCGGAGGGAAAATCTTAAAATTGTGTAACTTATTTCATGCAATTCTACACATTTTGCAATGACTTATGCCTTGCTAATATGATATCTGAGTGAGCGTGAATTACAAAATCAATGGGAGCTCCCTGGTGTTCAGGGCACGTGCCCTTTGTGCCCGCTCGGTAATTTGCCCATTATTGCTAAATTTAGATAGCTGGCTAGATTAATTTACCAATATAAAGAATTGTATCAGACATGGGCAAATTGACTGACTGTCAGTGACTGACTGAACATTTAGAAACTGCCCCTAGTGTATTCTACTATTCTAATTCTCAAAAGTCAGTTGAGACCGCAACTGAGTTCCTAAAAAAATGGTCAGGGGGGCCCTTAGGAGGCCCTAAGCAACCACTTATGTCGCTTATGCCAAGGCCAGCCCTGTAAGTATTTCCTTTATTTTGGCAGTTAACTGGATATATGGACTATGAACTACAGTAGTACTATAAACTATTACCTGCAGACAGACAATAGCTAGGGGCCAATAGGTCAGTATGACGCATAATCTTTTACCTCTTGACCTACTGTCTTTGTGTCTTTCAGTTGTCCTCATTGACCTCACAATGTGTAATATCTCTCGGCTATCTCTGGCTTTGATATCTCACTTGGCTCACTCAATTGACCAATTCAAGCAGGGATTGAATTTGAGTAAGACTTAGTATTAATGATAAGTGTGTGTGAACTTGAGCAGAGGCTTCTGGGCTAAGCCATATAACTGACTGGACGAGGCTTTTGCAATAGTGCTTGTTAACTAACCTGAATGAGCCATTTACCCAACTGTAACCTACAGCTTTAGGATCACATAAAAAAAAAAGTTGCAATTTCCAATTCAGCTAATTCAATTTATCCTTGCATTTCTCTCTTTTGATTGGCCTGAATAGCGGTGGCTCTGCTATCATTTTGCTTGGCCTTGACAGCCAGGTGGACATCTGGCTGTGTTCGATGGAGACCCATACGGTATATCCACTCACTCACATAGCTGTGTTGAATAGTTTTATGAGTAAGAAAACACATATTTCGACTCTGTTTGACTTATTTTCCCGCTGTATCTTTGGCCCGAACCAAGGTAAATGTCGTGTGTAGCTTAGCAGAGTCCACTATAAGCAGACAGAGCAGCACAGTCCAGTAAAGCACACACACACACACACACTTCTTAAGACTGAACTTGGCTTTTTATGTGTAAGTATTAAGGACAGAGTGGGGGAGAGAGAGAGAGAGAGGGAGATGGGGTTGCTGGAAATCCCTAGCTGTGAGGCAGGAGTGGAATGTTAGAACCTCAGGGAGTGACATAAAGAGGAACAGACACAACAGTCCAATCAGACAGGACAGGAAGAGCACAGCATCAAAGCAGCCTGGAGGGGTCTCATTTGAAGATGGCTATCTCCATCCTCTATCTGGGGCTGCAGAGAGGGATTGGTGCTTGGGAGGGGGGGGGCAAGTAATTAGTCCCAGGTTGTGGATATTACAGCACTTCGAGATATTAGCTGATGTACGAAGGGCTATATAAAATAAAATTGAAATTGAAATTGAAAATTGAATTAAGTGATCCGTCTGTTTGTGTGTCTCTATGGAATTCCATGTGTTTACTACACTGCTCCCATATGCTGCTCTCAACAACAATGCCCTTATGTATTTGATACTCGCTCAGCTCTTGCCTCCACCCCATTATTTTATTGAGACATTCTCGATGATTTGGTTAAACCCATACCCCATATTGTACACTACTAGGTAGATGTGAGTGTGTGTGGGTGTGTGTGTTGCCTGTATTTACGAGTGCCGTTGTGTGATGTGATGGTTGAGTGGTTTGTAAACAGAGTTGGTTACAGAGAGGACTAAGCTGTTTCTGTATCATAGAGACCCGGGCACACGCACGCGCACACGCACGCGCACACACACACACACACACACACACACACACACACACACACACACACACACACACACACACACACACACACACACACACACACACACACACACACACACACACACACACACACACACACACACACACACACACGACTAAGCAGCTGTTTTTCCGTGTCATAGGGGCCGAGGGGTGCAGAGGGTCCACTTGGGGAACCAGGGCCTGAGGGCACCAAGGTAAACACTCTTTTAAACATATTCTCACCCTCCGAAGAATAATATAATGTACGTCCTCATTTAACCTACCTGAAAACCTTGTTCTGTGCACTTTGACCCGATTAAAAGTATCTTATTGCTGCCTCACTGAGATGTCTCTCTCTTTCTTTCTATCGCTCTCTCTCCCTCTCGATGTCTCTCCCTCTCTCCTTTGCAGGGAGAGCAGGGTGAAGGAGGAAAGAAAGGGGAGCCTGGGTTCATTGTGAGTACTCTAAATTATTTTGGGGGTCACCTGTCTGACTTGAAGGAGTGAAGTGTTTACTTTCTGCCACACTTTCTTGTCCCCAGACCTAGCACAGGCCTCAAGAACGTGTCTGATTTTTATTTAACATCAGCAATGTGTACACAACGTGTGTGTTTGTGTGTGTGTGTTTGTTCCTGTGTGTCACTGAGCATGTTTCTGCACATGCCTCTGTCCTCATACTGCCTAGAGTGCACATGGAAAAGGCTCCAGAAGACCACTAAAAATAATTGAATCTCAACAGCAAGTCCTTTCTGGTTCACCTGACTAATGACAGACCGGAATGAGGCACGGTTACTTCCTGTCACCCCTGCTCCTGAAATCATTCTACAGAACAGACCCCATTGTTAAAGGAAAAATTCACCCAAAACCACTAATTTCTTTAATTTACAGTGTTAAATAACACTAAAGAACAATAGTTTTTGTTTCATTTTGGCGTTATAATAAGGTTGGTAGCAACATGGAAAATTGTTGTGGAAAAAGTGGTATCCAAAGGTTGGTAGCAACATGGAAAATTGTTGTGGAAAAAGTGGTATCCAAAGGTTGGTAGCAACATGGAAAATTGTTGTGGAAAAAGTGGTATCCAAAGGTTGGTAGCAACATGGAAAATTGTTGTGGAAAAAGTGGTATCCAAAGGTTGGTAGCAACATGGAAAATTGTTGTGGAAATCTGTTGCAGCTCAAGACGACCACAAAATCCACAATGCAATGGTCTCTCTATGGGCCGGCTGGTTAGCAAACATTACTACACACAATAATACCAAAGACAATATCAGCATGTAACGTAGCTAGTTAGCTGTCAAATCAACTAAACACTATACATTTAGAAGTCTACAATCTCACTATGTTCAACCTGCAGATTGATGTGCCTCACAGAGTGGAGTCTGACATTCGCAACGGCAGATATACTTTTGAGGAGATGGGGAAACGTTGCCCATGCTACTGTACGGCAATGGGCTGCGCGGTGCATTCTGGGCGATTCTGGGACAAGCAGCTCTCTCCTTCAAGGAGTAAATGGGAGTCTATTGGGCTCTAGGTCAAAAACATTAGCACGAATTTCGTTAACAATAGGTACAACATTACAAATATTTCCCAAGATAATTAACCATGCAATGCACACTGGAGTAATGAGGCAGACAAATAGGAACAGTGTGCTAGACCCTCCGTTAAATTACACATTTCTCAAGGTAGGAATACCGCAAAAATATGATCAATGGCTCATTTGTGTAGGAGCCATTGAAAAAAAAACTCCCCCAATATATTAAACATATGTTATTCCTACATTTGAATTAAAAGGTTACTTTGGGGATGCTATGAGCTGAGGTTCAAAGTGCCGTTAAGATCTGTGTGGGAGATCGTTAGACTTTAACGTTTTTATTTGCGGAATGTGCCATTCTTCCGAAGGCTATGTCACGTTGCAGTCAAATAAACAACCTCTTCCCGCTCACAGTGACGAAACCTGAGCTGAAGACCTGCGGCATGCAGGAGAAAAAATAACCCTGCTCTGTATTTTGAATGTAATCACTGATTCTCTTTTTTTTGTGGGGGGGGGGGGTGAAAAACAAAAAACACCTACCCCACTGGCTTTATATTTTCTAGTGTCATTGGTTGTGGGATTTCATTGAAACACATCCTGTATATTGGGTAGAGCCATTGGCTAAAGCGGCAGACCCAAAGGTCGGATGGAGAGTCAGGGGAGGTACTTGGATGAATCTAGATGAGCGTAATGGTTCCTAACATAACGGACCAGTGCACTTGCAACATCTTTGACTCACTGATGTCCTATGTCACAGTATTATGACCGCAAAAGGATACATTTCTGTTGAAAGTTGGACAATAAAGCATCTCTTCTAATCTAGCTTTAATATCTTCAGTGGCATTTTCTTTTAACAGAGGACAGTTCAGTTAGGAGCAGTAATGTTAATAGGTGAACTATAGTACCTCCACTAAGTTGTGGATATCCTGGACAATGGAAGACATTCATAAGACTTACATAATACAAACAGGTGCATTTAGTCCACTAGGGATGGTACTGGTACACTCATCATGCAATTATCGTCGCTGACCCATCTATTCCATACCTTTTCCTCTTGCAGGGGAAAGCTGGCGGTCCAGGGGAGAGCGGTCTACCAGGGAAACCTGTGAGTACCTTGCATTACATTCACCTATAGTATCTCCGTTTCCTTTGACGGGTTTGATTGAAAGGTTCTATAAGGTAAAGATACCTACCACTGTCTACAACAACACCACAGCTACATGAGACATAATAAAAGTCCTGGCCCTATAAGGAATTTCCACTACAGCTTCCTACCTGTAATATAAGCCCTCGTTAAAAAGGTGCACTGAAACAACAAGGTGTGTATAAAATATACATTTGATTGATTAAAACAACCGTGAGTTAGAGGGCTAAATTGAAGGGTGTGCGCGTGTTTCTGCGTGTGCATGTGGGCGCTTTCGTGTGTGTGCGTGCGGGCAGATGTGACAGACTGTTCCATAGTGCCTAGCCCTTGAGGTCTGTCTGGCTGGGGTGTGCTTCTACTCTCATGTGTCCCTGGCGGCGGTAAACGGAGACTGAGATGTTTTAATGTAGAACCGGTCTTTGCAACGAGGGGAAAGATCTGGGTTTGTACTTAGTTAATGATGGATTGCAGAGTTGTAATATAATCGCTGAACTATATAGCAGTTCCCTACTGAAGGGAAATTAATTAAAGAAACACGCATACCAAAGTACTTCGTATTAACAGTGAGCTGCACATAAATGTTGGTGTTGGCTGCTGTCAGCCCAGTACACACACATTTCTCTCTGTGTCTTTCTTTATCTGTGTGGCCAGAGGTGATGATTCTCAATGTTGTGCTCCCGAGTGGCGCAGCGGTCTAAGGCACTGCATCTCAGTGCTTGAGGCGTCACTACAGACACCCTGGTTGGAATCCAAGCTGTATCACAAACCGGCCGTGATTGGGAGTCCCATAGGGAGGCACACAATTGGCCCAGCGTTGTCCGGGTTTGGCCGCTGTAGGCCGTCATTGTAAAGAAGAATTTTGTTCTTAACTGACTTGCCTGGTTAAATAAAGAATGCATCAAATAATAATGCCAAATAGAACCTGCTGCATGCTCAATGAATCTTGGATCCATTCACAGATGCTTGTCCGGTTCATTTAGTTTGATAAATGACCTCTTTTCCAGCTCTCTTAAGTCTCGCCTTGGAGTACGACTTGACAAGCGATGTTTGTAATTGTTTTTAACTGATGTGCCACTGCGCGCACACACGCACCTGCAGCGACCTGTCCTGCTCAGTGTCTAAATGCCATAATTTGTATAAAGCGAGGTCTATGAACACAGATCAGTTTGTGTGTCAGGGGGAATGTGTGTAGTTACCGTGGGTGTTAAAAGAGGTTTTTTTTCCTGAGCGGTAAAACACAATAATACAACTGGAAATCCCCACTGTTATGACACGGTGAGCCCACGAAGTCCCTATCCCCATGAACCATCGCGAATGTACACTGATGTACAGAAGAGTGGGGTTTTAGATTGGGGTGCGGGTTCCGTTGAGCAGAGTTTGAGGCTCTTACAACTCTAATCCTCAATATTAAAGTCTTTAAAACTACATGGAAAGATTTTCCATCCAA
The DNA here is from genome assembly GCF_045679555.1 of Salvelinus alpinus. Lineage (NCBI taxonomy): Eukaryota > Metazoa > Chordata > Actinopteri > Salmoniformes > Salmonidae > Salvelinus > Salvelinus alpinus. The sequence goes on along the minus strand of NC_092091.1, from coordinate 41,580,223 downwards.
CAGTATGTTTTCTCCAGTATCTAACAGTATGTCTACTGCCGTCAGGAAACGACTAAAGTAAACATAGATCTGACAGGCAGGGTAGTGGAGCTCTATATTCTCCCCAGTGACCTCTAGAGCCACAGTGCCATCTTGTGTTCAGTGTTGCAAAATACATATTTGAGGGACAGTGAGACTGCAAGTGTGGTACTGTACTGAAGTCATCTTCTCTGTCATACAGTATATATCTCTCTATCAATCTTCACTAAAACTAAGCTGCGGTTGAACAAAATATTTATGAATTAGAGGATGATTGCATGCACTTTATGATAGTGACATTGACGAATGGCTTCCTTAACCTCCACCATGCTTAGGTCAACAGGCTGGATGTTCTTTTCCGTCCTCTCTGACACATTTTAGGGAACATTTGTGCAAACAAAGCTTTGATTTACAGTTTTAATTAAATATATTCCCGTCTTATGTTGACTCTTGCGATTTACAATGTGTTCAGCACTCTCTCTCTCAGGGCCTTTGTAAGAGTTCTGAAAATGACCATTCCCATTTCTTTTCTTTATCTCTTTGTTTTGTGCTGTTGTACAGACATATTTTAATTTGGTTATTATGTTATTTGGGGATTTTAAGTGTAATGCTTTACACGTACATAGTAGAACACGTAGAGGTCCCTTACTGGCACCTCATGTGAAAGAGTTACAGTACCGCAGAGACAGTTATGTCATAGCCCCAACTTTAACATCCTGACTTTGCACTTCTATACTAAGTGTAAGTGGAATTTGTAACTGTTGTTTCTGAATGATGTAGAATTTATTTCAGGGACAAAGGAATATGACACCGATGCCGAGATGGCTGAGCTCTGTATATTTTGTCTCTAACATCGTGTAACTTTGTAACCACAATGGCCAAGCGATGTGTGTAGAGTATCAAACTGATCATAGATGATTCCAGCGACATAATATTTCAGATCAGATGTAATACCTTTGATACACTTTTGAAAGACTTTATACCATTGGCACACCACTGAAAGCCACAGTCAATAGCTTCTTTCCCCAGTTGTAACAGAAACTGTTCCCCAGTGTTTGTGTTCAGGATGCTATGGATCAGGTTCAAGAGTCAAGTTTATTCGCTTGTCCCTTCCCAACTTCTCAACGGGGACTTCTCCATTCCTGGAATATTATAATTCCCCCCCCCCCTTTTTTATCTGCATGATTTACTGGTTTGTATGTTTGCTTCTCTAGTCTGATCAGATCCATCGATAGTCCCTCTGGTAGGCTCTGTATCTGGTTCCTCCTGTAGTGGAACTATATGTTGGTGACCTCTGACCTGTCTCTCTCAGGGGAAAGCTGGGATCCCTGGCAGCACTGGAGAGAGGGGAGCATATGGTGAACCAGTGAGTATCAATCAATCAATCAAACAGTTGTCACAGTGCTTTACAGTGACCCTGCCTAGACCCCTAAACACATTGGCTGCTTGCACACTAGAAGGAATAAACCTGACCTCCCTTACAACCTGATGAGGGACAAATCTGTGACACACTGTGACTGTGATTGTTCTGTGCGAAAAAGAATGTCTGACTATCATTGTAAAGTGGACATTCATTAGTAAAACCATTAAGCCTCTCTTTCTCCTGAGGCATATCCTGTCAGGGTAAAACATGTCAGGCCGTCGCTCAAAATGTTTTTTTTTTTTCACCCAGTCTAAACATTTAATCAGCTCTGGTATTACTCAACCCCCCGTTAATCAGTTGTTCCAGGGCTCTGTAAAACACAATCAGGGAGGAGCGGGGTGATTTTCATGTGGCTGATGGGATGTGTGTGTGACTCATTTTTCCAGCCTTTGATACTGACTATGCACGTGCTCACACACACAGATACACACACACAAAAAGGGAAGGAAACACACATGCGTGCACGCACAACGACACACACATACACACACTTTACCCCCATATTAGCCCTCTCAAGAATAAGTCCCCAAATTCTCATATTTCATGGAAAACAGTGGAGAACCCCTCAAGAACATCAAGAATGTCAAACAACAAATATTTTACTAAGTTATTTCAATAACCCTCAAATCCATGGTTTATGTTATGTTCAGTTTTTGCCTTGCACTCAATCAAGCCATGATCCGCCACATCACATGACATCACATGACATGACAGTAACCCCTGAGACCACTGATTGGCTGACTCTCTCCTCTAGGGGCCCAGAGGACCCACGGGGGACGCAGGACCTGATGGAGAGCAAGGACCTGAGGTAACTGTCGTTTAATTTAAAGACTGGTTCGCTGTGAATTTCACTATACATCTGGACACACTCGCTGACTCTTTCTCACACACACACACACACACACACACACTTTTTGTCTTACTCCTCTTCTCTTTTCCACACAGGGCGCTCCTGGCGGAGAGGGGGAACCGGGTCCAGTTGGAGAACCTGGGATAAAGGTCAGTGTTCTGGAGAACTACTGATTGTGGTTTTAAACCTCACAAAACAAAATGACAGCCAGACACATCCAAGGCCCATCAGTCTTACTACAGCTCAGACTACAGCTTCTTAGATGTTACGTCTCTTATTTAGGGGAATTTGAGCAATTCTTGACCTTTTCTGATTGACATTTTGGTGTACAAAGCGTTCTGTGAACATCGCAGGGTCAAGTGCCTTATAGTGCCAGAAAGACCCATCTGTCTGCCTTCCGCTACCACTCTGTCAGCGGATCTGACTGAAGTGTCAGGTTTCACATACCATATTTGATTAAGGAGTGATGTGTCACATTTTCTGGGCTTAACCAGACAAATAATCAATTTACTCTCCCTCTGAGCGACGGAGCCCAGCCTAGGAGACGGCATATTAAAGGGGACCGTCTAGCAATTTCAGCAACCGCGTAGTGACCGGAAGTTCGGCTCTTTTTACTGAATCTGATCTTTTCAACTCGTTCAGTCAAAAGAACAAATCTTTCGTTAATTTGAGTCAGTAATGCCCAGTGTACGCAGGACCCCCTACCAGCAAACGATGAACTAAAAACTCGAAACAATCACAATACTGCCATCTTGTTCACCATAGGGGGCTTATTGGAGCGGTCATTTGTAACTGAGACTTATAAAAGTCTGCTTCAAACAATGTACATTCGTGATTGCTAGGCATACAAATAGAATCATTTATTGATACCTTTGAAACGAGGTCTAGTTGCAACCACAACCGGACAAGATTGTGAATGACTCTTGGCGGAATGCAATTGCTTGACTGCCGCCAGGTCAGGGAGATTATTTAGCACCGTATTGTTTGCGAGCTGCACCACCACCCTCTGTAAGGACTGACACTGGAGTAGAGAAGCAGGTACGGGGAGTCAAACATTTAATTGGAACAGACATGGAACAAGACAGGAACATGTCAGCACACGGGTATACAAGGACATATGACAATCAATGCTGAAGGGGAAACAGAGCGGGGGAACAGACAGATATAAGGGAGGTAATGACAGAGGTGATTGAGTCCAGGTGAGTCCAATAATCGCTGATGCGGGGGAAGACGGGAGTGTGTAATGCTGTGGAGCCTGGCCCCCTCGAGCGCCAGGGGGGCAGAGCGGGAGCAGACGTGATACCCTCAAGCGATTTGTTTTCTCGAGTTCAAGTGTTGAGCAGAGGAAGGCTGTGTATGTTTTGGTTCTTCAAGGCTGTGTCCATATAATGGTATGCGTGAAGGGCTGTAGGAAGTCAGGCGCAGGAGAGCAGATAGTTAGTAGCAAAACGGAGCCTTTTATTTGGCGACCCAAAAGCACACGGCACAAACTAACACGAAGTACAAATAAGGGTTTAACAGCGTAACCAGCCTAACGTGTGCATACATGAACAGATAAACAACCACTCACAAACAAACATGGGGTAACAGAGGGTTAAATAATGAACAGGTAATTGGGGAATTGAAACCAGGTGTGTAAGACAAAGACAAAACAAATGGAAAATGAAAAGGGGATCGGCGATGACTAGAAGGCCGGTGACGCCGAACGCCGCCCGAACAAGGAGAGGGACCGACATCGGCGGAAGTCGTGACAGTCCATAAAATTCAATAATCAATTAATTGCATTCATTCTTGCACCATGTGATCAATTAACCATTACCCTAAACATGTGTTTTTCTGCTTGCAGCATGATCTTTTTTTCTCCATGCGTATATGATAGACAGTTGGTGGTCGGAGCACGTCTCCAGAGCCACATTGCGGCCAGCAGGTCAAACAAGTGACTAAAATGAACGAGTCACTAGGAAAAACGAATCGTGACTCTCGAGTCAGTAAAAAGAGTTGTTAAAAATAATGAATCATTTGCGAACTGTACATTACTACCATCATGGTTTCATCTCACTGTGATATTCTCGGACGGATTTAGAGCTCTCAACATGAAAAAAATACTCAATAAATTTGTAGAATTGAAACACGTTCTCTGGGTCACAGAGGGATGAAATGACGTTGTGTGTACAGCTGAAGTTGTAACGAGTCTGCAGACATTCAAATGGTGTGTCTGTGTTGCTCAGAGGAGGCTTGGCAGAAAGTGCTATGTCGTCAGTTATATGAAATGGGCCCAAAATTGTACTATCACTAAATCAAATCATATTTATTTTACAGTCATAAGAAAGGTGAAATCTTATAGTAATTCATTTATAATTTGATTGTTACTACATTTAGAAAGCCTTTCGGTCATTTGTTATATTTGAATATTTTCCTAATATTTGTACTATGTACTTGAGCTTGTGTCCTCAAAAGTAAGTACACCTCAGCAATGTATAACAATTTTTAACAGAAAGGTGAGTTCCAGACCTTTCTCGAACTATGCAGCATTACTAGTTAATGGTTATGGCCATTTCATGAAAAATTACTTTTGGGTATGTCTATTTAGGCAGAAATCTACATTTTGCCATAACGTCTAGTTTACCGCCTAGCCTACTCCCCCATTGAACTTGTCTGGTAGATGTACCTCAACATGATTAAAGTTGCCTTCGGAAAGAGGGTGATATGTCAATTTTAAGCTGTGAGCGACCCTAGGTCCTATTAGTAGGCTACCCACAATCCTCAGGGAGGGTTATGGCTTCTGTTCTGTGAACTCCTGATCATCCCTGTGTGGCTGTTAGTGTCCCTCTGAGAGGTAGGTGACCTCCTAAGCACTTGAAAAAAGGTTGTCAACACTCGCAAGTAAAGTACTTAAAATGTCAGTAATACTTTATTTTCAAGTCGGTTTACTCTTGGGCTACAGCACCTAAAGACTCAAATACATAACTTAAGAGTTTAGCTTGTCTTATCGTCTTATTTTTGTATATACTCCTGAGCACCTCTGTTGTTGTGTCCCTGCAGGGCGATGTGGGGCCGTTTGGAGGAGAGGGGGAACAAGGACAGCAGGGAATGAGAGTGAGTCCTGAGTCCTTCAAAATACCTTTTAATCTCAGTCTATGATTCTAATCCTGCTCTGCTTGTGTTTGGGAGAATCCGATATGCCAGTATATTTACTCTGCCCTCATTTGATGGAAGCGTGTAATCCTTGGGCCGGAGATGGCCGGAGAAAGCCAGGGCAGCGTTGCGACTGATTTTGTTTTTGTCTTTTGGACTGTATCAATAACCTTTAGGGATGTCGGAGGAGCCTGTCTCTCTCTCTCTCTCTTTGGGCAAGAGGAAAGCCCCACGGAGACTTAGAAAATCCCTGTAGAGAAAGAGAGGGTCCTTTGTGTCCAAGCTTACACTCAGAGATCCAGTTTATGATTATTCAAATAATCACACTGTTTTTATTGTACATTCTTATTGACACTAATAACTAAATTCTTCAGACATTTTGGATTATTGGTGTACGCAATAGAGAAAACAGCAAGCATTCTTCCGTTAACCCCAATGGCTTACACGTACCGGAAGGAAAATATAATTGTCATCACAGTCAGGCTCTTTCCAATCTACAAGAACACACGTGTTACACATGTTCCATGCCCCGTGGGTCTGAGTGTACATACAGTGGGGAGAACAAGTATTTGATACACTGCCGATTTTGCAGGTTTTCCTACTTACAAAGCATGTAGAGGTCTGTAATTTTTATCATAGGTACACTTCAACTATGAGAGACGGAATCTAAAACAAAAATCCAGAAAATCACATTGTATGATTTTTAAGTAATTAATTTGCATTTTATTGCATGACATAAGTATTTGATACATCAGAAAAGCAGAACTTAATATTTGGTACAGAAACCTTTGTTTGCAATTACAGAGATCATACGTTTCCTGTAGTTCTTGACTAGGTTTGCACACACTGCAGCAGGGATTTTGGCCCACTCCTCCCTACAGATCTTCTCCAGATCCTTCAGGTTTTGGGGCTGTCGCTGGGCAATACGGACTTTCAGCTCCCTCCAAAGATTTTCTATTGGGTTCAGGTCTGGAGACTGGCTAGGCCACTCCAGGACCTTGAGATGCTTCTTACGGAGCCACTCCTTAGTTGCCATGGCTGTGTGCTTCGTGTCGTTGTCATGCTGGAAGACCCAGCCACGACCCATCTTCAATGCTCTTACTGAGGGAAGGAGGTTGTTGGCCAAGATCTCGCGATACATGGCCCCATCCATCCTCCCCTCAATACGGTGCAGTCGTCCTGTCCCCTTTGCAGAAAAGCATCCCCAAAGAATGATGTTTCCACCTCCATGCTTCACGGTTGGGATGGTGTTCTTGGGGTTGTACTCATACTTCTTCTTCCTCCAAACACGGCGAGTGGAGTAAGACCAAAAAGCTCTATTTTTGTCTCATCAGACCACATGACCTTCTCCCATTCCTCCTCTGGATCATCCAGATGGTCATTGGCAAACTTCAGACGGGCCTGGACATGCGCTGGCTTGAGCAGGGGGACCTTGCGTGCGCTGCAGGATTTTAATCCTTGACGGCGTAGTGTGTTACTAATGGTTTTCTTTGAGACTGTGGTCCCAGCTCTCTTCAGGTCATTGACCAGGTCCTGCCGTGTAGTTCTGGGCTGATCCCTCACCTTCCTCATGATCATTGATGCCCCACGAGGTGAAATCTTGCATGGAGCCCCAGACCGAGGGTGATTGACCGTCATCTTGAACTTCTTCCATTTTCTAATAATTGCGCCAACAGTTGTTTCCTTCTCACCAAGCTGCTTCCCTATTGTCCTGTAGCCCATCCCAGCCTTGTGCAGGTCTACAATTTTATCCCTGATGTCCTTACACAGCTCTCTGGTCTTGGCCATTGTGGAGAGGTTGGAATCTGTTTGATTGTGTGTGGACAGGTGTCTTTTATACAGGTAACGAGTTCAAACAGGTGCAGTTAATACAGGTAATGAGTGGAGAACAGGAGGGCTTCTTAAAGAAAAACTAACAGGTTTATGAGAGCCGGAATTCTTACTGGTTGGTAGGTGATCAAATACTTATGTCATGCAATAAAATGCAAATTAATTATTTAAAAATCATACAATGTGATTTTCAGGATTTTTGTTTTAGATTCCGTCTCTCACAGTTGAAGTGTACCTATGATAAAAATGACAGACCTCTACATGCTTTGTAAGTAGGAAAACCTGCAAAATCGGCAGTGTATCAAATACTTGTTCTCCCCACTGTACATATGAGTCATCTATACGTACTGCCCAATAAATTCATTCCATAGGAACGTATTAGCATGCTATTAATTGTATCAACATGTGTTGCTATGGTTTTGGTAATGTGTGATTCTTTGTTTATAGAGTCTTCCAGGTCCTGCTGGTGAGGACGGGCCCCTGGGAAAAGATGGTCCAAAGGTAAACATACTGAATGTTCAGACAAATTCGGGTGTTCTATTACACATTTGACCTCCACTGTGTAATATTTTGCTGAATGCTATCATTTGCTGTCCCTATCTTTGCCTCAGGGAGAGCCAGGTGACCGTGGGCCAATGGGCGAGGCAGGGGACAGGGGGATAGAGGGAGACCCTGGGCTTCCTGGGGCCACCGGACTGACTGGAAAATGTGGTTTCCCTGTAAGTGTTTCTGACAAACAAAAATTACAACAATAGAGCCAAACGCGATGATGCCTATGGGTCCCAGTAGGGGGCAGTCTTCACTTTAACAAAGCCTTGTAGTCCCTGGGGCATTCAAGGTGGTGTGGGCACACTGCAACAAAGGAGGTGTGACAAAGGTCAGTAGTCTAGACAAGTCTATAGATTGTTTCTAATGGGTTTGACTCTCTACCAGGGACCAGAGGGGAAACAGGGTCCCCCGGGGAACCGTGGTCGGCATGGCAAGAAGGTAACCATTCAGATGTTTTACTAGCGTGTGTTGGTACAGTGCCTTCAGAAAGTATTCATACTCCTTGACTTATTCCACATTTTGTTGTCTTACAGCCTGAATTCACAATGGATTAAATGGATAATTTGTTTTCAACCATCTATGCACAATACCCCTATAATGGCAAAGTGGAAACATGTTTTTAGAAATGTTTCCAAATGTATTGAAAATGAAATACAGAAATAGCTCATTTACATAAGTATTCACACCCCTGAGTCAATACTTTGTAGAAGCACATTTGGCAGTGATTACAGTCTTTCTGGGTCTCTGAGAGGTTTCCACACCTGGACCTTGCAACATTTGCCCATTATTATTTTCTAAATTCTTCAAGCACTGTCAAATTTGTTGTTGATCCTTGCTAAAAAAAAAAAAAAATCAGGTCTTGCCATATATTTTCAAGTAGATTTAAGTCAAAACTTTAATTAGGCCACTCAGGAACATTCACTGTCTTCGTGGAAAGCAACGCCAGTGTAGATTTAGTACACTTTCAGCAGGTATTGTCCTGCTGAAAGGGGAATTATTTTATCCTGATACTCCCCAGTCCTTGACAATTTCAAGCATAACCATAACATTATGCAGCCACCACTATGCTTGAAAATATGGAGAGTAGTACTCAGTGATGTATTGGATTTACCCCAAACATAACACAACACTGTATTCAGGACAAAAAGTGAATTGCTTTGCCATATGTTTTGCAGCATTTCTTTAGTGCCTTGTTGCAAACAGGATCCATGTTTTGTAATACTTGTATTTCCTTTCACTCTGTCATTTAGGTTAGTATTGTGGAGTAAGTACAATGTTGTTGATCCATCCTCAGTTTTCTCCTATCACAGCCATTAAACTCTGTAACTGTTTTAAAGTCACCATTGGCCTCATGGTGAAATCACTGAGCGGTTTCCTCCCTCTCCAGCAACCGAGTTAGGAAGGATGCCTGTATCTTTGTTAAACATTGGATGTATTGATATACCATCTAAAGTGTAATTAATAACTTCACCATGCTCAAAGGGATATTTAATGTCAACTTTTTTCATTTTTACCATTTTTTTTTTATATGATTTTTTTCATTTTTTTTTGAGGCATTGGAAAACCTCCATGGTCTTTGTAGTTGAATCTGTGTTTGAAACTCACTGCTCGACGAAGGGACTTTACAGATAAGTGTATTTGTGAACTACAGCGATGAGGTGGACTTTCAAAATATGGTAAACAATATTATTGCACACAGAGTGAGTCCGTGCAACTTGTTAAGCACATTTTTACTCCTGAACTTATTTAGGCTTGCCATAACAAGACATTTCAGCTTTTCATGTTTAATTCATTTGTAAACATTTCAAAAAACATAATTCCACGTTGTCATTATGGGGTATTGTGTGTAGATCAGTGACACAAATCTAAATGTAATCCATTTTAAATTTCAGGCTGTAACACAACAAAATGTGGAAAAAGTCAAGGTGTGTGAATACTTTCTGAAGGCTCTGCACATCACTTGGATCCTCATCATCAGAGATAAATCAGTGTCCATGCTGCACACACACACACACACACACACCTTTGTTGTTGTTTTGTGTTCAGGGAGAGGCAGGCAAACCAGGTCATATCGGTGAGACAGGGGACATCGGGGACATCGGCCAGAAAGGGGGCACAGGACTGAAAGGCGCCAGAGGAACCAGAGGCCCTGCAGTCAGTACCCACTTTCCTTTTATCCCAGTATAGTCTGTGACCTAACTTCCTGTGTGGGAACCTGACAATTCTCTTTAAATCTGTTTGACAAAGTGTCCCTCATTAGAACTGAAGGGCGTAAATCTGTACGTTTTTTTTTTTTTTTTTAGGTCTTCCAGTTTTATGTACAGTAAAGAGCGAGTGATCCAAAAGTAAGCTCATACTGATAGTCACTGAAGGATCAATGCTTTGTAATAAAAAATGATCTGGCCAAGAGGACAGCATCCATGAAGCTATAGAATCAACAAGAAACACTTGAAATGGGACTGTTTTAGTGTCCTTGTTGATTGAGATGGGGTAACACACTCAGCATCCTACCACCCAGTAGAAATGGTTATTGGTTATTGACACTCACAAACACTCACAATTTACTTATTACATTATATTGAACAAAAATTTTAACGCAACATGTAAAGTGTTGGTCCAATAAAATATCCCAGAAATGTTCCATATGCACAAGAAGCTTATTTATCTAAAATGTTGTGTTTACATCCCTGTTAGTGAGCATTTCCCCTTTGCCAAGATAATCCATCCACCTGACAGATGTGGCATATCAAGAAGATGATTAAATAGCATGATTATTACACAGATGCACCTTGTGCTGGTGACAATAAAAGGCCACTAAAATGTGCAGTTTTGTCACACAACACAATGCCACAGATGTCTCAAGTTTTGAAGGAGCGTCCAATTACCATTCTGACTGCAGGAATGTCTAGCAGAGCTGTTGCCAGAGAATTGAATGTTAATTTCAATAACATATGCTGCCTCCAATGTTGTTTTAGAGAATTTGGCAGTATGTTCAACCAGCCTCAACCGCAGACCACATGTAACCACACCAACCCAGGACCTCCACATCCGGCTTCTTCACCTGCAGGGAACGTCTGAGACCAGCCACCAGCCACAGCTGATTCAACTGTGGGTTTGCACAACCAAAGAATTTCTGCACAAACTGTCAGAAACCATCTCAGGGAAGCTCATCTCAGTGCTCATCGTTCTCACCAGGGTCTTGACCTGACTGCAGTTCGGCGTAGCAATCAACTTCTGTGGGCAAATGCTCACCTTCAATGGCCACTGGCACGCTGGAGAAGTATGCTCTTCACAGATGAATGCTGGCTTCAACTGTACCGGGCAGATGAAAGATAACGTGTATGGCGTCGTGTGGGCGAGCGTTTTGCTAATGTCAACATTGTGAACATGGTGGCGGTGGGGTTATGGTATGGGGAAGTACGAAACTTCGCACAGCCATTGAAGAGGGACAACATTCCACAGGCCACAATCAAAAGCCTGAAGGAGATTTGTTGAGCGGCATTAGGGAAATGGTGGTCACACCAGATACTGACTGGTTTTCTGATCCAAGTCCCTACCTTTTTTTTAAGTATCTGTGACCAACAGATGCATATCTGTATTCCCAGTCATGTGAAATCCCTATATTAGGGCCTAATGAATTTCTTTCTACTGACTGATGTCCTTATATAGTGTGACTGAGTCAAATATTTTAAATTGTTGCATGTTACGTTTATACTTTTGTTCAGTGTAATCCCCAACTCATTGGCAGGTCTGTGATATTCCATTAATAAGACTAATGACTAATTTCCCTGAGTGTCTCCGGAGAATAACCAACTGTAAAAAAAATCTGAAACAGTAAAAGCAGAAAGCAGCCCTGAGTAACCTAAACATTACGTTGTTTAAACCTGGCCAAGCCTCGGTCGGCTCAGTAGCTCAAAACTAATGCAAAGCGATCTGAGTCTTTTCCTGTGTAATTCCATTATAAGACCTGAAGCTAATCTTTCTTTGTTCCCTTTCAGTCGGTCAACTCAGTACAACACAAACTATGGGGGGGGAGTTCACCCGCTACCGCCCTCTGCTCAAGAGCATTAGAACACGTGCCTCTCCAGAAGCCCTGCCTTCCACATGATAAACCTGAGGCACGGATTCACTCCTTCAATTCTTCTGCTCCTCACCTCGAGCTGAGCAGAACAATTCAGGCATTTCTTTAAAATAATCCAAATGTTTCAGGCTAAACTGTCCCACTTAAGGAGGGGATGCACACACGTTGTCTGTTAAAGTTTGGTAACTAGTTTTGTGAAGTTCCCTACCAATTCTTCTGCCTGTTTAGCCTGGCTAACTGGATGAGTAAGATTACAAACACAACCAAAATGACCAAGGCTAACAGGACAGGTTCGGGTTTAAGACCATGCACAATAAAATAAAAAGTTACTCACGTTAAAAATAACTCCCTCCAAAGATACTCTTATGGCTTCTTCTCACAAGTGCCCGTACCTCAGCTGGGTCTGAGTTACGGAACCCGGGGGTGAATTGGGGCTTGTCCTGTCTGTCTAAGGCATGTGAAAGCAGCCCTAGCTCAACCCATTTGCTGTGCGCTCTGTCGCCGGCTAAGGTAGGCAACTTGAAGGGAGAGGGCGGCCGGGTCGGTGTGCACTCCATACCTCTCTTCCCAGACTTGGCCGATGATCTGGTCTAATGTGGACGGGGATCAGGCTAGCTCAACAGCGCTGCATAGCGTGCCAGTCAGGTTAGCGTGCTATCTAGCGTACTGCCACTGGCGATTCCTGTCTCAGATGGTGGAATTGTTTGTGTAGCTCTCTCGTTTAGCATATGCAGCGTTCAGGCCCTTGGTTATTCTAAACGGACCGTGCTGTGGTCAGAGAGATTCTCGAGACCGAAAGAAGATGCCACGCAGTGTTCCTTGGCTAGCTCTGTGCTGGCAGCGGGCTTGGCTAGCACTAGCCCATGGGGATAATGCCAGGTAGCTGGCTACAGGCTCAGCAAAACTAAATTCAGTTATATACTAAACGATTATGGCTCAAATTTAGCTGTCCCAGACAAGTTTTTGAGATCGGAGACAAAATCCCCAAGTACTTGCCTTCTTGAGGCAAGTCACCGACGCTCGTTAAATATGAGCAGGTCAGAGATGTAATCTGAGGGCTACGGATGCCGTCTTTGAGCCGTCCCAGACATCCTGATATTTTCAAACATGTTTTTCCAACAACATGTGCAGTGCTCTTCTATTGTGAGATGTGCAACGACACGTTTTGAGAACGTGATCAGCAATAGCCAATGACAGTTTGCCAGAGAAGAAGCCAGTGAGATTATGATGTTGTATCGCATCACCCTGAATGTGTAGACTTGAGTAGGGGTGATGACTACTGCTAGTATGCGTTTGTACTTGCCAAAGTGTGAAATCGTTACAGCTCTGAAGTTCGCGAGCAAAGTTTTTCAATTCAAAAATGTATCGGCTGAACATTTCAACTCTGTATGGCAAGCATAAAAGTCTGACTGAAATACGTTTTGAGCCACAGCTTGTTGTAGCTATGTTGACAATCTAATCACATCATCACATCATTACTTTCACGAGACAGCGTGCTAACGAGAATCCTCACAACAGTGTGGCCCCCCACTGTGCCAAGTCATTTGCGCCACTACTTTGACAAGACAAACAACTAGGCTACAGAAAAGACGGTTGTTTAATGTGAGAGGCTCAGCGATGTTTCGATTTTTTAATTGTTGTAGTGTATGCCTGGCATAAGAAGCCGTATGGCTGACGTCGGCTATCATATGTGACCGACCGCCTCGATCTTAGGTAGCAAAATTTGAAATTGTGTTTTTTTACATTGGATAAAAGTAGAGACTCAGAGCTAGAAAATGGTATATCATACACTACAGTTGAGGAACAATGGGAAAGGAATTCTGCTTTGAAAGTTGATAAACTTGTAACCACACTTTTGAGAAAATTTGCCCTTGAATGTTTTGGTAAACCTACTGGAGAGCTCCGCTTTTTCTACACCCATTCTACATCGTTCACACCCTCTTAAGCCTTAGTCCCACCCATCTCTTTAAGGATTCACATGTGAGGCCATGTGGTAACACATGCTATATCAAATAAAATCTAAGATTATTTGTCACATGCACAGGATACAGAAGGTGTAAACGGTACAGTGATAGTACTTGCATACTTGCATAGTAATAATATCAAAAACAGAAAGTGTCCAAATAAAAATATTTTATAAATATTTTATCATTATTTAGATGACGCTTACCCGACACACTTGTCTAAATTGATCGGTCACGTGAAGGAAATGCTATAACCACCCCTCACCCACATCTAGCTAATTGGATGGGTCACTATTGTCTAGACATGTGAACATTTTCATGAAATACAATCGATGGCCGTTATCACCCCCAGACACACCTGCTAATTTGATGGGTCATGAAATGATCCGGCCAAAGTGGAGTCTTTTGTTTAGACATGTAGCTAGCTAGCTAAACAATGAACCGGCATAACCCCAACTCATGTTACTACCAATACAAACATTGTCATAGATGTAGTATGAATCTGCAGATAGCTAAAGCTAACAAACTAGGTTCAATGTTAACTAGCTAACATTAGGCTATAACAAGCAATGCAAATGGGTTTCTGATTCAAATATAATTACTACACAGATCATACACATAATGTTAGCTAGTGAGCCAGCAAGCTACCGTTTGCTAGCTAACTAACAGTATGCTTGAACTTGCAATAAAAAAGAATTTCTGACTAAATTAGAAACTTATATCTGGAAAATGTAGCTACTCTTACCTGTATACATGAATGAACGCTTCACGGCAGACTGGAACATTTTAACTACGTTTTTCTGTAGCTACATCTTGTTTGGCCAGCGTTGTCAAGTCACCCCAGTTCACACTGACCGTGGCGTGTGCAGAAAGTAGCTCATCACTTATTCCTACTGATCTGTTAATAGCGCCTGCTAAATTCAGGGCATCAATGTTGTTAAGAAAAGTAGCAAAACCTTTGTAGTTCTCGATGGCTAATGTTATATCTTTCAAAAACGGTGTGGGAGAAAAGTCTGTCAACACATACTGAACAGCTCATGTTATAGACATAAGTGTGCTACATGGCAGACAAATCCAAACTCATCTCCTGGCATGTCCAGCCCATACATTATCTCAACCAATCATGGCTAGTGGGAAGGTTCCTTACTTTTTCCCGGGCTAAACCAACTAGGCTCGTAATTTAACAATTTTATTTGTATTTATGGATGGAATACAAGTTTGTGAAGATATGTTCCAGAACATATGTTCCAGAAGGCATATTTGCCCCAAAAATACACTTTTTGATAAAAAATAAATATTTACGTTCAAATGCTGCTCCTGTGAGGCACTGAGGTATGACATACACCTAGTTTCCTGAAATGAGTCACATATGGTACTGTGATAACAATCAAACATTGCTGGAGCTCCTGTGCCTATAAAAGGGCCTGGCTGCAGGCGGGCTATACGGTATCATGCGCTCTATTTCCACAAGGGGGCACCCTTCCCCATAGTTGGCTTATTACTGGGATTCATCGCTGAATCTTCCCTCTAGCTCACTGGTCCCTATGAGGTGCTTAGTGATACAGGTGATGGACTCGGTAGGCAGTTGTCAATCATGCTGCTATCCCACACAAGGTCTCTGTGGTTCAAACTGTATGAACTCCAAGATAAGCTGTCTGTCTCCTGCTCAATACGTTTTGTTCCTGGGAATTGGATTCGATTACGAATCACCCTGTCTGTTATCACAGATGGGGTCAGCTTTTCAGAGCGCTCTGTCCCTTTTCCAGCCGAGTTACAAGGTGCGGTGTCACTGGTACCTATGACTGCTGGGCCTGATAACTTCCATGATAAACTTTTTTTCCTTGGTCTATTTTTTGTGTGTGCACCTAGCTTGGTGAGAGGGGAGATGGCACAGGCTGTGGTCTCCCCTTCAAATCAAATCCAATTTTATTTGTCACATGCGCCGAATACAACCTGTGGAGACCTTACAGTGAAATTCTTACTTACAAGCCCTTAACCAACAATGCAGATTTAAGAAAAATAAGTGTTAAGTAAAAAATAGCTAAGTAAATATAAAAGTAACAAATAATTAAACAGCGGCAGTAAAATAACAATAGTGAGGCTATATACAGGGGGAACCGGTACAGAGTCAATGTGCGGGGGCACTAGTTAGTCGAGTATGTACATGTTGGTAGAGTTAAAGTGACTATGCATAGATAATAAACAGAGAGTAGCAGCAGTGTAAAAGAGGGGTCTGGGTAGCCCTTTGATTAGCTGTTCAGGGGCCTTATGGCTTGGGCTAGAAGTTGTTAAGAAGCCTTTTGGACCTAAACTTGGCACTCTGGTACGGCTTGCCGTGCGGTAGCAGAGAGAACAGTCTATGACTAGGGTGGCTGGAGTCTAACAATTTTTAGGGCCTTCCTCTGACACCGCCTGGTATAGAGGTCCTGGATGGCAGGAAGCTTGGCTGGGCGGTACACACTGGGCTGTACACATTACTCTCTGTAGTGCCTTGCGGTCGGAGGCAGGCAGTGATGCAACCAATCAGGATGCTCTCGATACAAACTTTTGAGGATCTGAGGACCCATGACAAATATTTTCAGTCTCCTGAGGGGGAGTAGGCTTTGTCGTGCCCTCTTCATGTGGACACCAAGGAACTTGAAGCTCTTAACCTGCTCCACTACAGCTGGTGAGATAAGAATGGGGGCGTGTTTGGTTCTCCTTTTCCTGTAGTCCACAATCATCTCCTTTGTCTTGATCACGTTGAGGGAGAGGTTGTTGTCCTGGCACCACACGGCCAGGTCTCTGACCTCCTCCCTATAGGCTGTTTCATCATTATCGGAGATCAGGCCATTGTCATCTGCAAACTTGGTGTTGGAGTCGTGCCATGCAGTCATGCGTGAACAGGGAGTACAGGAGGGGACTGAGCACACACCCCTGATGGGCCCCTGTGTTGAGGATCAGTGTGGCGGATGTGTTGTTACCTACCCTTACCACCTGGAGGGCGGCCCGTCAGGAAGTCCAGGATCCAGTTGCAGAGGGAGGTGTTTAGTCCCAGGGTCTTTAGCTTGCCTTCCTCCCCAGATGTTCGCTGTGACAACAGTACCCCCAAGTGGCACAACCGATCGGGTATGAAGCCCCCGAATCCGGATTGGACCAGGGTTCAGGCAAACATCGACACTTAAAAATATTGTTTATACCCAAAGTTCCAAAGTGTTTCATGGGTTTCAAGAGTTGTGTCCTCCAAATGTCAGCTGAATAAAGAGTCACTGAAAATTGTGGAAATTGAAAAATTCTCCCAGTACACAATGTGATGTTCCACCCCTTCAGATGGCACTATTTCTGGAGACTCTCTGTCTGTGTCAACCAATTGCCCTGGATTATGCGAGCAGTGAAGTCAGGGTACAGGCTACAATTTGTTGTGCGTCCCTGTGCAGTGTCTGGGGCTCATGATATTGGACTACCTGGATAATTGGCTGGTGGTAGCCTAGGGAGCGGGTGGTGTTACATGCATCCATGCTGGTTTCCCATGTTCAGTCTCTGGGTTTCATAGTGGATCAAGAAGAGCTATTTGGCTCCATCTCAGTGCATTCCGTCTCAAGGTCTCGAGTTAGACACAGTCGAGAATCGTGGGTTCTTGTCCCTGTATTGGGAGGCTGGTTTTCGTGCTGCTCGGCCCAATTTTGCCTATGTCATTTTTGCCAGTGCCTGTGCCTATTAGGGATGATGGTTTCTATAATAGCAATAGTTGCCACCAGGCTGTTGCTGATGCAACCTTTCCAGTGGTAGTTAACTTCATATGGCTGCAATCCCGGTAACAGGATCGATATGACAACAGCCAGTGAAAGTGCAGGGCGCCAAATTCAAACAACAGAAATCTCATAATTAAAATTCCTCAAACATACATGTGTTTTATACCATTTTAAAGGTAATCTTGTTGTTAATCCCACCAACGTGTCCCATTTCAAATAGGCTTTTCAGCAAAAGCACCACAAATGATTATGTTAGGTCACCACCAACTCAAAGAAAAATTCAGCCATTTTTCCAGCCAAAGAGAGGAGCCACAAATAGAGATAAAATTAATCACTAACCTTTGATGATCTTCATCAGATGACACTCATAGGACTTCATGTTACACAATACATGCATGTTTTGTTTGATAAAGTTCATATTTATATAAAAAAATCTGAGTTTACATTGGCGCGTTACATTTACTAGTTCCAAAAACATCAAGTGATTTTGCATAGCCACATCGTTTCAACAGAAATACTCATCATAAATGTAGATGATAATACAAGTTATACACATGGAATTATAGATATACCTCTCCTTAATGCAACCGCTGTGTCAGATTTCAAAAAAACTTCACGGAAAAAGCAAACCATGCAATAATATGAGACGGCGCTCAGAACAATAGCCAAATTAGCTGCCATGTTGGAGTCAACAGAAACCAGAAAATACATGATAAATGTTTCCTTACCTTTGATTAACTTCATCAGAATGCAGTCCTAGGAATCCCAGGTCCACAATAAATGCTTGATTTGTTCGATAATGTCCGTTATTTATGTCCAATTAGCTACTTTGGTTAGCGCGTTTGGTAAACAATTCCAAAGTCACAAAGCACGCGTGTCCACTATAACGTGACGAAATGTCCAAAAGTTCCGTAACAGTCAGTAGAAACATGTCAAACGATGTACTGAATCAATCTTTAGAATGTTGTTAACATACATCTTGAATAACGTTCCAACCGGAGAATTACATTGACTTCAGTTGAGCGATGGAACGGAGCTGCCTCACACGTGAACGAGCGTGTTCAATGCGTGGTCACCTCATGGCAGTGGTGAATCATTCCTGTCTCCTTCGGCCCCCCTTCACATTAGAGTCATCAGACAAAGTTCTATTGACTGTTGACATCTAGTGGAAGCCGTAGGAAGTGAAAACTCATCCATATCTCGCTGTAATTTCAATGGGAGCTTGGTTGAAAATCTAGCAGCCTCAGAGAAAATCCAAACAGAAAGTGGAACTTCTCAGGTTTTTGCCTGCCATATGAGTTCTATTATACTCACAGACATAATTCAAACAGTTTAGAAACTTCAGAGTGTTTTCTATCCAATACTAATAATAATATGCATATATTAGCAACTATGACTGAGGAGCAGGCCGTTTACTCTGGGCACCTCTGTGCACCTTTCGTCCAAGCTACTCAATACTGCCCCTGCAGCCATAAGAAGTTAATAGACACTCGCTTGGATGCACCGTGCCAACTAAACCGGTCACTCCGGGTGTCCCCATCATGCCTACACCTCTGGCTCGGTGGAGGGACCCGCTCTGTTGTTGCTGGGGACCCCCATGGGTCGAGTTATATCCCGCAGTGTGATCACGACAGACGCATCCCCACAAGGGTGAGTGCGCTGTGCAAGGGCAGCTCAATTCGGGAGTTGCGGACAGTGTCGCAGAGCGGGCTGCACATCAATTAGCTGGGGCTTTTGACGGTGTACATAGTGCTCAGGCGCTTTTTCCCATTCTTGCCAGGCCAACATGAGGACCGACAGTGGTGGCATACATCAACAGACAGGGAGGGGTGCGGTCTCGGTTCCTATTGTCAGGTGTGGACTTTCCCTCACTCCCTAGGCGCCTCACAGGTACAGATATCCGGGGGGTGGTCTCTTGTTTTATCTCTTGGATGTCACTGCCGCCATTGTAGCCCACAGTGTGAAAACGGCTGTGGCAGGATAGGATCATTAGGCAGCATACAGATTGCACAATACCCGGGTACTGCAGGTCTGCCGTGGGCAATTTCAATTGGTGTCCGCTGGGGTTGGCTTGGAGCATGATTTCATGTCTCCATAGCTGTGTTGTACCGAGTTGACCGACTCAAAAGGAATGTACAGTTATGACTATAACTACTGTTCCCTGAAGGAGGGAAACAAGGTACAACACTTGTTCGGCCCCACGCCGCCCAGTTCTGGGCTCGGTGAAGAGCAGTTCTGAATTTAAGGAATTAATCCGTGCCTCGAGTTTATCACCTGTGAAAGGCGGGGCTTCCATTGAGGCACGGTGTTCATTGGCCTTGTCAGGCCAAGTGCTCGAACTCCCCCCTAGCACTCGAACCACCCATAGCTGTGTTGTACTTTGTTTCCCTCCTTCAGGGAACAGTAGGTATAGTTCTAACTGTAAGTTTTGTATAGCAGTTAGCAGCTTGCTAATCCGGTAGTATTTGAGGACAAGCAATATGCCTTTTAGGTTCTGTTGTGAGTTGTAAAAGCCTGATGTCAGAAACAGAGCAGAGGATACGAATAATCGTTTTTCCCCTGAAGCACGGGATCACACAGGAAAATGAAGAAAAGGCCAGGATGTTCCTTTCAGTTGAGAACAGAACTTCTTTTCCAGTATTAGGCCTTGAAAACTCTGTTGTGATAGCCGGTGAAGGAAAATATGTATGCCTTAGTGTCATACAACTCCTTAGTTCCATGGATTCAGACGCCAAGGTTATATTTAGCATTGCCACATAGTACAGATAGAATATCAAAACAAATGGCTGTAAAAACTAATGTGTGGCTGTTTTCTGCATCATTTTCAGGGTCGTCCGGGAGTTATGGGGCCTGAGGGGATGCCTGGAATGGCAGGATACACAGTGAGTTTCTCCTGTCTGGCTATAATAACAACATACACACACTTCTCTTTCTCTCAGTCTTTCTCTTTCTCTCCATCACTCCCTCTGTCTCTCGATCTTTCTTTCTCTCCTTCAGTCAATGTCGTTCTCGGTCTCATGCACTCACTTACACACACACACACTAACAACAACACAGGTGTGAATCTAAGTCCTGTTCTGGTGACATGTCACTCACACCAAATCATGACTCCAGAGTGTCCTTTTTGTCTATCTTTACCTCAGAGCAGTGCTTGACTTGGACAGGAGCTCACCAGAGCTGAGTACCGGCACCTCAAAATGTTCTACTGCTTGAGCTCGTGTTCCTCTTATAGAATATTAGATCATAAGTATTGTGGAGCTCCTGCACCTAAATATAAACAGTACCAGCACCCAAAATGAGTACTGGCACTTATTTCAATCCAAGTCAAGCACTGCCTCAGAGAGATTCACCCCAAAGGATCTGAGAGGATCTGACATAGCCCTTGCTCTACTTTGTTCTGTTCCTACACATCCAACTGAACACAACTCGCCCTCAGGTCATCTCTAAGTCTCTTTAAGCCCATTCCAGAGTTCCTTAAAGAGGTGGCATCCATTGCCAACTCCCCTGGCTGTCTCTTTCTGTGTATTTTTGCATTGGCTTTGAACCTTCACTCTTGAAGTGAAATAATGTGTGGATTGGAACCATCTTTTCCTCTGACAAGCAAGGTGTGGCCGTGGCCGCTGCCTCGCCTTCTGGCTTCTCTCTAGTCCAACACAAGACAACAGAACACCTGGTGTCGATTCACTACCAAGCTTGCACACACACACCCATACACCAACAGCGCTGTGCGGCTAAATACAACTAGACAACAGAACACCTGTGTCGTATCAATACCAAAACAAACAAAATGTCAAGCCAGAACAGAGAAGAAAGCCAGACTGGAAATGGTAAAGCCAAACCCCAAACTCTTAAAACCAAATTCTTTGGCACCTCAACAGCCAGCCAGTCGTCATTCTGTTTTTTTAGTCAAACACAACTAGACAACAGAATGTATCAATAACACCACAGCAAATACACACCTAGCCAATCAGGAACAAAGAACAAAGAAGAAAGGTATATTGGATATAGTCATCCTCAAACCCTTATACCCAAATCCTCTGGCAACTCAGGAGGACGCCAGGTCATTGCCAGTCTAATTCGTTTTTTTGTTAGATAACGATGTAGGGCACCACAAGTTCACGTTGTATCTATTTAGTTAGTTTGTATTGTACACTCACTCTTAGCTTGCTCACACACCCCACCCAAGTTTTTGAGTGATTTCTGAGGGCCTGCCAAATAAGTAATTATACCAGGGAAATATCTCTCCTTTGCTGTCCTTAGTGTGTTTATTATAAGGCATCATGATTAACACTGTTAACACATGTTGACAATCTACGCCATGTCAAGTTCTGTGTTATTGTACTGTCTACAGTGAGTTGCAGTATATGACTTGTCAGGTGAATAATCATGGGTTTGGTTATTCTTAGGGCCACGCCGGTAAGCCAGGATCCATTGGACCTCCTGGGCCCAAAGGTGAAAAGGTAACCTGAGTATTTGCATGTTTTTTTGTCCTCCTTCTGCACACAGTATTATATTTTTGTACAGTGCCTTCAGAAAGTATTCATACCCTTTAAATTTAAATGGATTAAATCATTTTTTTCTCTCACCCATCTACACACAGAAATATCTCATTTACATTAGTATTCACACTCAATACTTTGCAGAAGCACCTTTGGCAGCGATTGAAGCTGTGAGTCTTTCTGGGCAAGTTTCTAAGAGCTTTCCACACCTGGATTGTGCAACGTTTTCCCATTATTCTTTTCAAAATTCTTCAAGCTCTGTCAAATTGGTTGTTGATCATTGCAAAAAAAACATTTTCAGGGCTTGCCCTATATTTTCAAATAGATTTAAGTCAAAACTAGTGGCGGTTGGTGCCGTTGAAGATGAGGGAGGATGATAGATTTTTTTTATGAGCATGGCTATTATAGCATATATATATATTATTATTATATATTTTCTTTTTCCGTTATTCATACAGGTTTTTCTCATTAAGATAAAATAGATTTTTCAAGAGAGACCTGGTTCAACAGCAGCAGGGGGAACAAAGTTTCAGACAAAAAAAATTACATACACTAACATAACATTGAACAAAACTATAGACACACATACAGTAAAACAATTACATATTACGTAAAGAAAAGAAAAGAAAAAAAGAAAGAAAAAAAGCTGACCAAAAGACAATTACACTCTTCTATGATATTTACATCGACCAAGTGTTTAAACCACCAACGTGACTAATGTTCAGGAGAGAATTCCAGGACCACGGAGCTGAGTAACGATAATGAATTCTACCATAACCTGTTCTAATTCTTGGTACTGTTAAAAGCAAATGAGAATGGGACCGTAATTGATATTTATTTACTGATCTGATTAAAAAAGAACAGAGATAAAGTGACATTTTACCCAATATGGCCTTATAAATCTGTGTATACCAGCATTTAAGCCTACACAAGGTCAATGACGCCCAGCCAACGGCGCTGTAGAGATCACAATGATGTGTTAGACATTTTTGATTAGTAATGAACCTGAGGGCCACATGATATACTGAATCAAGTTCTCTCAGGATAGTGGTTGAGCCCTGCATATACAACTCTGGGAAAAAAATTAAGAGACCACTACAAAATGATAAATTTCTCTGGTTTAACTATTTATATGTATGTTATTGGGTAAAATTAACATTTTTATTTTATTCTATTAACTACTGACAGCATTTCTCCCAAATTCCAAATACAAATATTGTCATTTAGAGCGTTTATTTGCAGAAAATGACAACTGGAGGACCACCAGATCAAGACCCTGTCATGGCCAGCCCATGAGGAAGATGGAAGATGGATGGTCACAAGCCATCAAACAAAGCTGAGCTGCTTGAAGTTTTGCGCCAGGAGTGGCATAAAGTCACGCAACATCAATGTGAAAGACTGGTGGAGAGCATGCCAAGGCGCATGAAAGCTGTGATTGAAAATCAGGGTTATTCCACAAAAGTTAAAACATTAGTATTGTGTTGTTTAAAAATGAATATGAACTTATTTTCTTTGCATTATTCGAGGTCTGACAACACTGCATCTTTTTTGTTATTTTGACCAGTTGTCATTTTCTGACAATATTTTTATTTGGAATTTGGAAGAAATGTTGTCAGTAGTTTATAGAACAAAGCAAAACATTTTTTTTTACCCAAACACATACCTATAAATAGAGAAACTGATAATTTTGCAGTGGTCTCTTAAATTTTTCCAAAGCTGTATATAACATCACTAAAATCTAAAGCCGGCAGTAATGTACATCATACCAGCTCCTTCCTGGCCTCCAGAGAAAAACAAGCCTTATGCCGGTAATAAAAACCTATTTTCAGCTTGAGCTTCTAAATTCTCTACATGAACAGTGAAGCTCAACTTGTCATACACCCACACTCCCAAATATTTGTACACTTTGACCTGATCTGATTAGTTACATAGTATGTCCATCCATTAGTTACATGCCTGGCATTAGAAAATACCATGCATTTCGTTTTACCCGAATTCAGAACCAGCTTCAAATAATACAGATTCTGTTGTATGGTGTTAAATGCTCTTTGGGCATTTTCAAATGCTAAAGATAAACTACTACCACTTGAATAAAGAACAGCGTTATCTGCATAAAATGAACATCTGTTGTTTTAATATGGTCCAAAATGTTGATGATATACAAAATGAACAACAGTGGGCCCAAAATAGAATCTTGCGGAACACCTGAGCACAACTCTATGAACTCAGATTTACAACCATCCGCCATTACACATTTCGTACTATTCGATAGTTAATTTATAAACCAATCTAGAGCATGACCAGTAATTCAATAACATTTTAACCTTTGCACTAACACAGCATGGTCCACGGTGTCAAATGCCTTTCGACAAATCAATAAAGACAGACACACAATGTAACTTCTTGTCAAGAGCACAATGGATGTCATTTAAAACCTTCAATGATGCTGAAACAGTGCTGTGGCCAGACCTAAAACCTGATTGCATTCCATTTAAGATGTTGTTTTCTTGGAGGTAGGCCTTCAGCTGCCTACCAACTAAGGACTCCAGTACCTTTGACAGTACAGACAATTTTGATATGGGTCGATAGTTGTCAAGTAGCGAAGGATCACCTTTCAGGAGAAGCAGTACAAATGAAGATTTCCATAACTTTGGGATTTCCTTAATGTCAAGCATGAGGTTAAAAATACGTGTTAAGGGGGAGCAATGATTTCTTCACCTAGGTGTAGGAGGCGGGGGTCAAGATCATCAGGGCCAGGGGATTTCTTTCTATCTATTTCTTTCAGAGCTTTACGCACTTCTGAAACAGAGAAGGATGAGAAGGAGAACTCTGGTGAAGGGGTGCACAGGGGTGTCAGGTAAATTCACAGCGGGCTCATTAAGACCTTTAACCTTTTCAAATAAACTGTCTGCATCTAAAAAATGCTGATTTAAGGCTTTCAGAATAGAGGTTCTCTCAGTTACAATCTGTATGTCTACCAACAATTGTTTGGGAAGCTGTGTATCTTTTTTGCACTAAAAGCCTTTCACTACTTGCCAAAATTGGGAGGGATGATTTAAATTATATGAAGTAGATTTAAGGTAGTGGTCTGCTTTCAGTTTTTAGATTATAGCCACACCCAGATTTCGAAGACTTTTAAAAGCCATCCAATCATCCGCCGAACCAGACCCTATTGCTTTAGCCCACGGCATTTTGTTCCCTTATGTAACGATCTTCGTTGGGAGAAAGAGAGGAGGACCAAAGCGCAGCGTGGTAAGTGTTCATGATGAATATTTAATGGAACAAACCTGAACACTGAAATACAAAACAATAAAGTGAACGAACTAAAACCGAAACAGTTCCGTGTGGAATACACAGACTCGGAAGACAACCACCCACGAAACTCAGGTGAAAAAAGGCTACCTAAGTATGATTCTCAATCAGAGACAACTAACGACACCTGCCTCTGATTGAGAATCATACCAGGCCAAACAAAAAAACCAACATAGAAAAACGAACATAGATCTCACGCCCTGACCATACTAAAACAAAGAAATAACAAAAGAACTAAGGTCAGAACGTGACAGTACCCCCCCCCCCCCCCCAAGGTGCGGACTACAGCCGCAAAACCTGAACCTATAGGGGAGGGTCTGGGTGGGCATCTGTCCGCGGTGGCGGCTCTGGCGCTGGAAGTGGACCCCACTCCACCATAGTCTTAGTCCGCTTTAGTGGCGTCCTTTGAGCGGCGACCTTTGCCGCCGACCTTGGCCTGGGGGCAGCTCCGGACTGAGGGGCAGCTCCGGACTGAGGGGCAGCTCCGGACTGAGGGGCAGCTCCGGACTGAGGAGCAGCTCCGGACTGAGGGGCAGCTCCGGACTGAGGGGCAGCTCCGGAATAAATGTTCTGAAAAGATCTGATTTTCCTTGGTGTTTTAGTACCCTTATGGCACAGTGTCGCCCTGAGGTAGCAATGTGGGGGATAAAAGGAATGTTTTACTATTATTATCAGAAAGCCTAAATCTTCAAAAAAAAATAGGATGCAATATTTTATGTAGGAAAAACCTACATGTGTGCAGCAAAGGGCTAATCAAGCAACTCAATTAACTCTGCAACTCAACTGCCACCAGTTTGATGCCAAAATACACATATTGACATAGTAAAATAAATAGTGTCAAACAAAATATAAAAAGGAGATTTCATGCTGAAACCATCCTATTAAACACCAATATTTAGGATAATGTTTTACTGCTTTGTCATTCAAAATATATATATTTTTTATCATATATTTTACATGTGCCACACAGAGGGACAGATATGACACCTGTGATAATCTGAAGTACCCAAAATGACCACTAGATGTCTTGTGATAGATTACATAAAATCCTTGAAAGCAGACATCCCATTTTTATATATGTGGGCTATTACTTTATTTTAACGTGCTCCTGTTATTATTTTGGATGTGCATTAAAAAAAACATGGAACGAGAGATGAGATAATCTAGTGAAACTCGTACTTAGAAACATTTATATACTTGCTTAATGAGAACGTGCCTCACACATGCAATACAAGTTACGGGAACCAGCATTTTTTATTTGAGGAGAAGTGCGATGCGTAAAGGCCAAATACTCGTTACAGCCAATTACAACAATGTTGACTGTCAACACTCCAAACATATTGAGCAAAATCTGGATTTTTTTCTTCTTCTGTTGCTATCACTCATTACTGTAGCCTATTTAATAAACTGTAGTATCAAGCCTTAATGGACTAGGATATTCCATACCTCGAGTCGAGTTGGAGTTGAAGACAGCGCAAAGACCGTCAATAACCTGCAGAACTTGAGACATGTAGTATTAAGCCATGGAATGTCTTGATTGGCCAGTGAGTGGTCAAACCCTCGTTACCCACACAACTTGTTTATTCATCAAAACCACCGCCAGCTATTGGGCTCATAATAACAGCTGTGAAAATATTTCGGGCACACTCCTGGACCTAGTGCGTTACCACCAGAGCTTACATTTCCCATTGCATCAGGCTTAACAAAATAGAGCTCTATAAATCTTAGATCTCCGTGTTCAGCATATTCTAGGCTAAATGTCCTGAACTATGAGTTGATTACGTTTGTTGTGTCAGAGTGTGATATGCTGGCGTGTTGTGTTTCAGGGTTACCCCGGAGAAGACAGTAAGACATCAGGACCTGGCGGGCCACTAGGTGAACCAGTAGGTCTTGCCTTCTTTCAACTTATCCTTCATTTTCCTATGTGTGTGTGGCTTAGGGGTGAGTCAGAGAAGGGGGAGGGGGAACCAAAACGTCACCCTATTAAAGCATTATATAAGAGTTTTCTAGTAGTGGTGTTGCTTGAGGTATAGCTGTCTAACCATGCTGAACCGAGGCCCAAGAGAGTGGATGTCCAAAGTGGTATAGTAGATGACCCTCAGTACAGATTGTAAGCAGTGTAACCTATGAGAAAGACGGTATTGTGGGCTAAAGCCCCTAATATGACAGATACAATGGCCCTTAGTGTTTCACTCCGGCCTAAACTAAGATGATCCATGGCAGACTGTATAAGTTGAAATACAGCCGTTCCTCAAAATATTCAGAGCCCTAATGTACTCTTTGTTACAAAGCGGTCGCCCTGCTCATCTGCTGCTGCGTGTGTTTTGGCAGGGTTCCCCGGGCGAGCGAGGAGATCGCGGAGAGCCTGGAGATGAGGGATATCAGGTAAAACCAGCGTTAAAAACCACAACATCAAATGTATCACAAAATCCCTTTTCAGGTTGTTTTTCTGTTCTGCTTCCTTTCCTTTTTTTTTTGGTGCTGGGTTGAAAAGCAGGCCTGTTGAGACCACACATGCATATCTGAGACACGGAGCATCCCGGATTACTGAATTCCTAGGGATAAGCCAGGAGGAAATCTGGTGCTATTGGCATAGACACTGAAAACTCACACTGATGAAACACACACACACACACACCGTTCAGGTCAGGTGTGAAGTTAGCAGTACAAGATGAAAGTCGTGGAGAGTGGAATCCCAGAATCCCCTGCGGCACGTTTGCCAGAGTTCTCCCCTCCTATAAACAGTTTCCCAAAACGCAGCCCTCCTCGGACAGACAGCCAGAGAGAGAGAGAGAGATGGCTTTAAAGGCCCAATGCAATGAGTAACAATTAAGTAGCTAACTGTGATTGTTTTCAATCAAAATGGCCAAAAGGAAGAAAATAAATGCTTCTTAGCAAGAGCAATTTCTCAAGCAAGAATTTTGCTCAGACTGTCTGACTGGTCTAATTGGGGAGGGGAAGAAAGACACATAGCTGTTATTGGCAGAGAACTCTCTTTCCTATTGGTCTATTAACTAATTTACCGCCTGGTGATGACACCAGGCAGGCCAAAACTCCATCCCACCAAAACAGGCTGAAATTTCAGGCAGTCTTTTCAAACAGCTCGTACACTAAAAGAGCATTATCATAATTTTCACATTTTCACAGTATTATTCCAACCTCGTTTGGAAATATACTAGATATAAAACACAGGAAAGTTTTTGAGTGCACTGGGCCATTAAGCATTTATAAGGATTTTTCTGCTGAACTGGATCTGGGTACAAAGTCACAGTGGCTAATCTTTATTTGGCAGTTGTTGAGAGGCTTGAGAGACTTTCAGGATTCCATTAAACTTAAGGTCCTTAACTCTACCTGTGTGTGTGTGTGTGTGTGTGTGTGTGTGTGTGTGTGTGTGTGTGTGTGTGTGTGTGTGTGTGTGTGTGTGTGTGTGTGTGTGTGTGTGTGTGTGTGTGTGTGTGTGTGTGTGTGTGTGTGTGTGTGTGTGTGTGTGTGTGTGTGTGTGTGTGTGTCCACGGCCGGGTCGACCTATGGGACTTCCCCCCACTTAGTGGTAAATTTATAGAGCCCATTTAGTCTGAGCCTCCTACAGCCCACTGTAATAAAATATGTACCTACACAACTTGGCCTGGGAAGTACAGTACTAAGTGGGTTTGTTATTCTTATGGTATGCAACTTGGAGGACTATATGGTGCTTACTGCTGTTGAAAGAAATACCGATACTTGCACACTGTTTAACGCTCCCACATTGTTAGTGTGAAACATTTCAAACTGAAGGACCAGGCTTACCTCTGATAACCTTGTGTAGCACATAGTGGAACAAGACACAGATGACTGACCCCTGACCCCTGGCTGTCAGTAAATGACCTGACTTAATCTCCTCGTTTATATACCCAGTTGAAGTGACTTTGTAGCTGTAGTGTTTCACCCGAATATAATGTGTTTGTCTCATTGTTGTTTTCAGGGTCATATTGGTACCTCTGGACATCGTGGGGCTGTTGGCGCGCCAGGCCTTCCTGTAAGTCCAATACAATAGTCTGTGTATGTCTTATCAGCATCGATTTCTGTGTCACATTTTGCACATTGACATAAGAATAAATCAAATAAGTGTGATTTTGTTGTCTAGGGAACACCAGGGGAACCTGGAGAACAGGGCCCAATAGGAGAAATGGGAACTCAGGTGCGTGTGTGTGTGTGTGATTATTTGTGA
The DNA here is from genome assembly GCF_045679555.1 of Salvelinus alpinus. NCBI lineage: Eukaryota > Metazoa > Chordata > Actinopteri > Salmoniformes > Salmonidae > Salvelinus > Salvelinus alpinus. The sequence continues at coordinate 41,550,624 of NC_092091.1, read as the reverse complement.
ATCCCTGTGTCTGATTCATGCTGCTCCAGGCTTGGGGAAAGGAAAGGACAGAGTTTGTTAAATCATGTTTCCCTAGATCTCTAAATGAACTGTTGGTCAATAAAGTGTTATCACCAGGCTACTGCAGAAGCCTTCCTACAGGCTTCCTTGGCTCTGAACACCACAAGGGTTAGGTTAATAAGCAATCACCTGTCAGTACTATGATAGAAGAGGAGACACTCACTTCCAAACTGTAGTTTCTAACATGATAGCCGTTAGATAACCTGAGAGGTAACTGGTTTTAACCTATCATTGTTTTTGCTCTCGATCAACAATCTGAAGTGCCAGCGCGTAAGCATTCTCTCGGTTCTGCTACCTTCTCATAACAGAAAACATGAAGGGAGAGACAAAAACTTTTTTATTACCATGAAATCAGACTGGGCCAAAACAATGCAGACAGACTTGAACATCGGTGTCTTTGATATTAGAGAAAGAGGAATGAGGAATGAAGGGAAAGGGGGGGGTGGGGGGGGTGGAAGGAGAGGATTGTTTGTTTGGCCACCCACTGTGCACTTCATGCTTCAAAGTGTTCTGTCTGATTTCCACAAGGGAACTCTTCATTTTCTTATTTTATTCTCTGAAAAGGGAAGGCAAGCTTGAGAATATATACTGGAATGCAGAAAGTTGGCATCAGTTAAACTTTTGGGAAAATGTAATTACTTCACTTCAAGTCTGAATTACTTCACTTCAAGTCTGAATTATTTTATTTCATGTCTGAATTATTTCACTTCAAGTCTGAATTATTTTAACTGCAGCTTAATAATGTGAAGATACATTTTCAGCTGTGAAAATGATTATTTCTTACATAATGTTGATGTTCATGGAATGTAGCTCTTTATGTACAAGTATATTATTCTTTGATCTACATATTTCCTAACACAAGCTGAGTTATCTACACACTGTACCTAGTTCTAAACACCTTTGACTTGTTAAGACATGTGAGTTGGCCTATTTGCCTATTTTATCAGATTGAGTGGATACCGCATAGAGAGGACTCCTGTGAATGTATTCACCTTGGTGTGGAGTTTTGAATAGAACCTGAATGTGGTCTTCAGATATTGCATGCACGTTAGGCCTTCTTAGAAATATATACCTTACTAGAGTAACACAAGACTAGAGGTCCATGAGTTAAACATGCACTACACAGAACTGTATATATATACACGTCCATTTAGTTTATAGTAAAGAACTAAGCCTAAAGTAATCACACACGATACCAAAAAATATATATTTTTAAAGGATTTGTTTTTATTGGTTACTGAACAGTTGGAATGTGTGCACGCATGTCTATGTCTATGTTTGTGTGAGTGTGTCTGTCTGTCTGTCTGTCTGTCTGTGTGTCTGTCTGTGTCTGTCTGTCTGTCTGTCTGTCTGTCTGTCTGTGTCTGTCTGTCTGTCTGTCTGTCTGTCTGTCTGTCTGTCTGTCTGTCTGTCTGTCTGTCTGTCTGTATGTGTATCTGCCTATGTGTATCTGCCTATGTGTATCTGTGTGTCTGTTTATGTGAATATCTGTGTGTCTGTTTATGTGAATGTGTATATTATTAGATTGTGTGTCTGTGTGTGTTTTTACAGGGCTTAGAAGGAAAGAAAGGAGTGAGTGGCCTGACTGGGACCGCTGGTGTTGAGGTAAGTATCACATCCCCACAGTGCAGAGTGGACATAGACTGAAGGAGATGAGAGAGATGTAGAGAGGTGCAGAGGGAGGAAAGAGATATACTGATCCGTACACTCTGTACTACAGTACTACAACAAACAAACCCAATGCAATAAGTTGCGTGGAGAGGACATTTACATCGTTATGGACTGCTTTGTATGGGGGAGAAACAGGGTGAGAGAAGCGGAGAGGGCAAGAGAGAAACAGGGAAGGAGAGATTATGGGGGGAGGTTGTGGAGTGATGGAAACAACACAGAAAGAGTTATTGCGGAGAGCATGCTGAGTGATGGTATTTACAGAGCACTCCATAACTATGTCCAGAATGTACACTACTGTTCAAAAGTTTGTGGTCACTTAGAAATGTCCTTGTTTTTGAAAGAAAAGCAATTTTTTTGGTCCATTAAAATAACATCAAATTCATCAGAAAAACAGCGTAGACATTGTTATTGTTGTCAATGACTATTGTAGCTGGAAACGGCAGATTTTTTATGGAATATCTACATAGGCGTACAGAGGCCCATGTTCCAGTGGCACGTTGTGTTAGCCAATCCAAGTGTATAATTTTAAAAGGCTAATTGATCATTAGAAAACCCTTTTGCAATTATGTTAGCACAGCTGAAAACGGTTTGAGCTGATTAAAGAAGCAATAAAACTGTCCTTCTTTAGACTAGTTGAGTATCTGGAGCATCAGCCTTTGTGGGTTCGATTACAGGCTCAAAATGTCCAGAAACAAAGATCTTTCTTCCCGAAACTCATCAGTCTATTCTTGTTCTGAGAAATGAAGGCTATTCCATGCAAGAAAAGGCCAAGAAACTGAAGATCTTGTACAACACTGTGTACTACTCCCTTCACAGAACAGCGCAAACTGGCTCTAACCAGAATAGAAAGAGGAGTGGGAGGCCCCGGTGGACAACTGAGCAGGAGGACAAGTACATTAGAGTGTCTAGTTTGAGAAACAGACGCCTCACAAGTCCTCAACTGGCAGCTTCATTAAATAGTACCCGCAAAACACCAGTCTCAACGTCAACAGTGAAGAGGCGACTCAGGGATGCTGTTTCTCAAACTGATATAGCTGATATATTAAAGTGCTGTACAGAAACCCAGCCTAAAACCCCAAACAGCAAGCAATGCAGGTGTAGAAGCACGGTGGCTAGGAAAAACTCCCTAGAAAGGCCAAAACCTTGGAAGAAACCTAGAGAGGAACCAGGCTATGAGGGGTGGCCATTCCTCTTCTGGCGGTTCCGGGTGGAAATTATAACAGAACATGGCCAAGATGTTAAAATGTTCATAAATGACCAGCATGGTCAAATAATAGTAATCAGAGTGAACAGGTCAGGGTTCCGTAGCCGCAGGCAGAACAGTTGAAACTGGAGAAGCAGCACGGCCAGGTGGACTGGGGACAACAAGGAGTCATCATGCCAGGTAGTCCTGAGGCATGATCCTAGGGCTCAGGTCCTCCAAGAGAGTGAAAGAAAGAAAGAGAGAAAGAGGGAATTAAACTTGGAATTAAACTTGGATAAGCTAACACCATGTGCCATTGGAATAGAGTAGTGATGGTTGCTGATAATGGGCCCCTGTACGCCTATGTAGATATTCCATAAAAAATCTACCGTTTCCAGCTACAATTATCATTTCCAACATTATCAATGTCTACACTATATTTCTGATCAATTTGATGTTATTTTAATGGACAAAAAAAATTGCTTTTCTTTCAAAAACAAGAACATTTCTAAGTGACCGCAAACTTTTGAACGGTGGTGTATACTCTCCATGAAGTAACCTTTCATTGGGTTTGTTTTGTTGAAGTAGCAAGACAGAATGTTCAGCGCAGTATACAGCATAGTCAGTCTGTACAACATTAGAACACGGCAATAGGTTGAGGTCGAAATGAACTTCCCTTTATTTTCCATAAAACAGTTATAGAACCCAGTCCATCACTGCCAGTCAGGAATGCATCTCTTAATTCCAGATGTCTCTGAAGGTAGATGTATATACAGCCAATTAATGGGGGAGGAGGCACTGGGGGGACTGGAAAAGGTTGGGAGATGAGAGGGTTAGTGTGTCGTAGCATAGGTGGTTGGATCAACTGCACTAGTGATACGTGACCTTGTCTGGCTGAGACCTGAATATTCAGGTTAGCTCCCATAGCTAATGCCTTTACAAGTATTTCCATGGAGACTTGACAGATTGAGTCTGATATTGTTGTTTTGTATTTCCCAGGGGGCCATTGGTTTACCTGGACCCAGAGGCATGGAGGGATACGCTGGAACTGACGGTCTCCCAGGACTAGTTGGGTTACCAGGTTTTCCAGGGAAGGCTGGGCGACAGGTAGGCATCATATCCCAAAAAGATCTCATAGTTTCCCTTCGAAATTCAACATACTATGGATGAACGTCTATTTTTGACGCATTCATTCTGCATGGTTACAGAGTTAATTCCACATGGTTACAGGGTTAATTATGTGTGGTTACAGGGTTAAAACAGAAACAACTCAAAGGGTTAAGTTTAATTTCAAGTGGTTAAGATTAGGGCTATGGTTTGGGGAAGGTTTAAAACAAAATTACCATCAGGTATCATCAATATTCTCAGTATTCTCACGGCTTGCTAGAACATTGTGAACTGCCATGGCGCAGGGGTCTAAGCGGCGCAGGGGTCTAAGCAGTGCACACTGGCTCCACACATCTAGAGTTCGCTCCCTGTGCTGGGCAACCATCTTTTACGGTGAGCGCAGAGGAATGCATATATCGACGGTCTCGGGACCTTTTCAAATGTCCGAAATCGCAGTGATCAGTCTACATATCCTGTCCCTCACACACACACACACACACAAACACCCTAGTGGAGGCTGGTGGGAGGAGCTATAGAAGAACGGGCTCATTGTAGTGGCTGGAATAGAATCAATGGAACGGAGTCAAACATGTGGTTTCCATATATTTGATGTGTTTAATATCGTTCCATTGATTCCATCCCAACCATCACAATGAGTCCGTCTTTCTATAGCTCGTCCCACCAGCCTCCTCTGACACACACACACACACACACAGTCGCAAAAACAATCAAGCGCTATGATGAAACTGGCTCTCATGACTACCGACACAGGAAAGGAAGACCCAGAGTTACCTCTGCTGCAGAGGATAAGTTCCTTAGAGTTAACTGCACCTGAGATTGCAGCCCAAATAAATGCTTCACAGAGTTAAAATAACAGACACATCTCAACGTCAACTGTTCGGAGGAGACTGCGTGAATCAGGCCTTCATGGTCGAATTGCTGCAAAGAAACCACTACTTAAGAACACCAATAAGAAGAGACTTGCTTTGGCAAAGAAACACGAGCAATGGTCATTAGAATGGTGGAAATCTGTTTTTGGTCTGATGAGTCCAAACTTGACCGCTGTCTCTTCGTGAGACGCAGAGTAGGTGAAGAGATTATCTCCGCATGTGTGGTTCCCAATGTGCAGCATGGAGGAGGAGGTGTGATGGTGTGGGGGTGCTTTGCTGGTGACACTGTCCGGGATTTATTTAGAATTCAAGGCACGCTTAACCAGCATGGCTACCAGAGCATTCTGCGGCAATACGGCATCCCATCTGGTTTGCGCTTAGTGGGACTATCATTTGTTTTTCAACAGGACAATGACTCAAAACACACCTTCAGGCTGTGTAAGGGCTATTTGACCAAGAAGGAGAGTGATGGAGTGCTGCATCAGATGACCTGGCCTCCGCAATCACCCGACCTCAACCCAATTGAGATGGTTTGGGATGAGTTAGACCGAAGGAAAAGCAGCCAACAAGTGCTCAGAATATGTGGGAACTCATTCAAGAGTGTTGAAAAAGCATTCTTCATGAAGCTGGTTGAGAGAATGCCAAGAGTGTGCAAAGCTGTCATAAAGGAAAAGGGTGGCCACTTTGAAGAATCTAAAATCTAAAATATATTTTGATATGTTTAACACTTTTTTGGTTACTACATGATTCCATATGTGTTATTTCATAGTTTTGATGTCTTCACTATTATTCTACAATGTAGAAAATAGTAAAAATAAAGAAAAACCCTTGTAGGTGTGTCCAAACCTTTGACTGGTTGTGTATATATATATATAAACACACACGCACACACATACACAGACAGAATGGGGCCCTATAATCTGTCCCTGAACCAGAATCTCGACTCTTGCCATTCACCAGTTTTTCAAGCTTAATATTGTCAAAATACGTTCAGTACTTACCATAGAAGGGAGTTTCGCTATCTTCATTACTGTCATTACGGCCGGTATGTACTTCCAAAAAATGTGTAAATAAAAAGTTACATGCATCTGAAAAAATGTATTGTCTGGAAAGAATCCATGTATTGTTTTTGACCAAGTGCGCGTGCACCAAATCCAACTCTTCTGCACCTCCAATAAAATCACTCATTACTGCCACACACAGGTGGGCTGATCCAGCCCAATATAGGGTATGTTTTTACAGTGATTGTATATTTCTAGATAGGCTTTATTCCGTGTATTTTATTTCCATTACTAATATTGCAGAAGAGGTGCGCAAAAACACGATTTAGATTCTTTCCAGACAAAGCCTTTTTTTCAGTTGCACGTACCTTTTTATTTAGACCTTGTTTGGAAGTACATACTGGCCATAATGGCAGTAATGAAAATAGTTGCTCATCGAAGCTCCACTCTTTGGTAAGTACCAAACGTATTTTGCCATTATTACGCCTGGAAAGCTGGTGAATGGCAAGTTGAATGGATACTTCCTGAGTTTAAAGGAGAATCGCCATATTCAGCGTCTCCTATAAACCCAAATTCTGGTTCAATCTAGCCCTAAATAAACTCTTGCCCTTTCCATGCTATACAGTAGGTCACAGTAAATCAGGGGCTTATTGCATTGAGTAATTTAACTTTTGAGAGCCATTCTCTCAGCATGGTTAAATCTCTGTGGCTGACAGGCTGACACGCTGTCTGAATCCGAGTGATTTTTACGATCCACCTTTTTAATTAATTTTTACCTTTAAAACCTCTTAAGGATAGGACCTTTTTTATTAAAAATTTCCGTTTAAAATTACAACCAAATCTAACTGCCTGTAGCTCAGGACCTGAAGCGAGGATACATATTTGGGGCACCCGAGTGGCACAGCTGTCTAAGGCACTGCATCTTAGTGCTAGGCGTGTGTCACTACAGACCCTGGTTCGATTCCAGGCTGGATCACAACTGGTGATTGGGTGGCACACAATTGGCCCAGCGTCGTCTGGATTAGGGTTTGGCCGAGGTAGGCCGTCATCGTAAATAAGAATTTGTTCTTAACTGACTTGCCTAGTGAAATAAAATACAATTTGAAAGGAAACACTTTGAAGTTTGTTGGAAATATGAAATTAATGTAGGAGAATATAACAAATTAGATCTGGTAAAAGATAATACAAACCCAAAAAATACATTTTCTATTTAAATGTTTTGCATCATCTTTGAAATGCAAGAGAAAGGCCATTCATTCAGATAGGAGTCTAGGTGTAATTTAGATTTTGGCTACCAGATGGCAGCAGTGTGTGTGCAAAGTTTCAGCCTGATCCAGTGAAGAATTACATCACTATATCACTAATATTTTGTATCAAGTCTGCCAGTAGTTTGCCCAAATGTGCCGAATTGGTCAATTGATACATTTCAGGTACATAACTATAGAGAACATACAAAAATGCTATGGTAATAAAACATTTAAGTTTACACACTCCCAGGAATGTCCTACATGATAGATAATTAGCTTCCCTACAGAAAAGACACTCAACTTCACACATCTAGATGGCCGGGCAGGGGGGACGTGGGGCCAGAGACAGCAGGGGTTCAAACTATAGAACCCAGTTTCTACATTTTAATATAAAAATGGATTTTATCAAACATAACTATGCTACATGTTATCTCTGGGACCCTCAGGATGACAAATCAGAGCAAGATTACTGAGTGTAAATTCATTATTTACCTTCAGTGGTGAATGTATCAAACCAGTTGCCATGATAAAAGTGTTTTGTTGTTGTGCACTCTCCTCAAACAATAGCATGGTATTTTTCCCATGCCTCCTTGCTCAAAAACCTCACTCGTCTATTTCTCCTGCCACGTAACACGTAATCACAACACTAGCTATGTCACAGGAAATCTCCAACAAAGGACAAACTAAAGAATGTACCGAATAAAATTATGAGATTATCCCATTATTAAGTAGATTAAGACAACACATTAGAAATGTGAGTGTGGCTAGACTGCGATCAGGATGAAAGACTCCTGTAATCCATTAAATCCACATATCACAGGATAAATTTAGCTTTTAATGGATTCAATATGGCTGACCCTCCCATCTCCCTCTCCTTCTGGACCCGTATTCTTATAGTGTCTCAGAGTAGGAGCACTGATCTAGGATCAGGTCCACCCTGTCCAGTAATTATAATCTAAAAGGTGAAACTGATCCTAGTTCAACACTCCTACTCTCTGAGATGCTTTATGAATACGGGCCCTGCTCCCACCAGCTGTGTTTAAAGTGCTGAAGGATATTCGGCAGAAAATGACTGGTCATTAAATGGCTTATTTGATTTGTTTGGGTTTCTGTGGTCAGAGCTCAATGGGATTCTTTATACTAAAGTCTGCAGCGCCGGCGGCCCTGAGTATGCAGGGATTTTATGCATGATGTCCTTTCCCCTGCTCCCCAGACAGCCAGACCGGCAGTGTAGGCCCTTCAGTATTAGCCACCCTGTCTGTCAGTTACATAAGAAGCAGGTCTGGTAGCACAGAGGCAGTTAGGGAGGGACGTATTTACGGTGAAAACACACAAACTCTCTCACACAGAGAGGGAGATCCCAGCAGGAAACAGCCATGGTAATTTTACACACATAGCTACAATACTGTACATGACTGCTTCAGCTACCCTGGAGGGACAGACTTACCGGAACGTTTTACAGTACACTCTGTCCCCTTCCTCTTCCTCCTCCTCCTCTACTTGTTCAACTCTTCATCACCATCATCGCCATCTTCTTCATCCTCCACCTCTTCTTTCTTCCTCTTCTTCTCCACTTCTTCCTCTCCCTCGGTGTACATGTTAAGAATTGGTTGAAATGCATAACCAGTGAAAGGTAACCCTCCTGGTCAGCAGCTGTTTTTACATTTACATTTACATTTAAGTCATTTAGCAGACGCTCTTATCCAGAGCGACTTACAAATCGGAAAGTTCATACATATTCATCCTGGTCCCCCCGTGGGGAATGAACCCACAACCCTGGCGTTGCAAGCACCATGCTCTACCAACTGAGCCACACGGGACCGTGTGGCTTTTTATTGGAGCCTGCTCTCTGTGGGTCTAACCTGTGTCAGAGCCCTTGTTATTAGTGAAAAATAAGCAGGAGACTGATGAGGACCATAGCATAGACCAGCCTCTGTGTCCCGCTGACCTGACCACCATCCCCCAGACCTAGTATCTTCTTACTGACAAAACAGTATGACCACTAGCTGTCTATCACTCTGTCTTTCTCTGTCTCCTTCTGTCTCTCTCTCCTCTCTGCCACTCTGTCTCTCTCGCTCAGTCTCCCATGCCTCCTTGCTCAAAAACCTCTCTCATCGTCTCTCCCTCATTCATTCCATTGGGTGCAGGTGGGACATTAGTTGCTCAAGCCTCTTAGCCAGAGTAGTAATGCTAAAAACAAAGAGGTTTATGTATTACAGTTATTTGACATTTGACCTAATGCAGGTGGGTTAACATGTCTGGTTAAGAAAGAACAATGTGGTTCTCAGACCAAAGCCCTTACTGTGTAGTAGGATGGGACATTATTGCCTATTAGTCCCACTTGAGTGGGTAGTGTATGAATAAGTATGTATGGGTATGCCGTGTCCTGAGTATCCAAGCCAGAGTTTATTAAATCCCTCACTGATTTGATAAACAAGACAATTACATTACCCCTCCTTATGCAAGACCAGGGATTGAGGTTCTACCAACAAACCTAGACCTCTGTAATTCCAAACCACGTTCTCCTGCCGTTTTGGAGGGATCATTTTCTCTCAGCGTTTGGCGGCGTCATGAGTTATCCTCGCGCCTCACGGCCGGCGATCGAGCCAGGAACAGTAGCTGCTGTACGTGCAGCCAGCGCTGGGCCACCGCTGGCCTGCAGTTGGAATGGGAAACGACTGTGGTTGTCGGCGGCTCAGTGCGGTATAACAGTTCAACAACAGTCAGTCATTTTGATGGACGTTTTTGAAGCAAGTTGTCAAGAAAGATTATGAGTGTGAAGACCTACTTAAGTGCCACTGTTTAGAGATCTGACTGTCAAAGTCAATGTCTGACTGTCAAATTCAACGTGTGACTGTCAAAGTCAATGTCTGACTGTCAAATTCAGTGTCTGACTGTCAAAGTCGATGTCTGACTGTCAAATTCAGTGTCTGACTGTCAAAGTCAATGTCTGACTGTCAAAGTCAATGTCTGACTATCAAAGTCAATGTCTGACTGTCAAAGTCAATGTCTGACTATCAAATTCAGTGTCTGACTGTCAAAGTCAATGTCTGACTGTCAAAGTCAATGTCTGACTGTCAAATTCAGTGTCTGACTGTCAAAGTCAATGTCTGACTGTCAAAGTCAGTGTCTGACTGTCAAAGTCAATGTCTGACTGTCAAAGTCAATGTCTGACTGTCACAAATTCAGTGTCTGACTGTCAAAGTCAATGTCTGACTGTCAAAGTCAATGTCTGACTATCAAATTCAGTGTCTGACTGTCAAAGTCAATGTCTGACTGTCAAAGTCAATGTCTGACTGTCAAATTCAGTGTCTGACTGTCAAAGTCAATGTCTGACTGTCACAAATTCAGTGTCTGACTGTCAAAGTCAATGTCTGACTGTCAAAGTCAATGTGTGACTGTCAAAGTCTTTTCACAGTCCCCAAATCTAGAACAAATTCAAGAAAGCGTACCGTATTATAGAGGGACATTATTGCTAAAATCAAGAGCAAACCTGGTTTTAAAAAACAGATAAAGCAACACCTCATGGCACAACGCCTCTCCCTTATTTGACCTAGATAGTTTGTGTGTACGTGTTGATATGTCTGTTCTTGTCTATTAATGTTCTGTATTACGTCACGTTTTATGTTTTGTTTGGACCCAAAGGGAGAGTAGCTGCTGCTTTTGCAACATCTAATGGGGATCCTAATAAAATGCCAACAAAAAAAAAGCCATGGCTGACTGTCAAATAAATGTCTGACTGTCAACGCCAATGTCTGACTGTTAAAGCCAGTTAAGGTCTGACTGTCAAAGTCAATGTCTCTTTTCAGACACAGACAGACAAGTTGATCAATATCGTATTCATGAATTATTTATTAGACTTTTCAAATACAGAACCTGGCCCATGAATCAGTGCTGATTAAATGTCACGTTTACTTAGTCACTGGCTACACATACCATTTGTTTAGCAGGATTTTTCATTCTTTCCTTTCAGCATGTCAACGAGTTTAAATTTGGTGTGCCCATGTTGACTGTGTCTCTGTGCTTTCTTTCCTCAGGGTCAGCGGGGCACCGTGGGGCAAGAGGGGGCAGCAGGACTACCTGGTCGCAGGGGGGAACTTAGTCTGCCTGGGTTGGTCGGAGAGAGGGGGCCTACTGGAGAGAAGGTACCAGTACCATCGTATCAGTACCATTGTACGAATACCATCGTATCACCCCACACCCTGTTACCTCCTACCCCTATGACTCCTCACCATCAACCTTACAGTCTTACTCTAGTCTCAGATCTGTACTATATAACCAACTCCTATGGTGTTTGGCATGACACAATGACTAATGGAGTTGGCAGGACAGCACAAACAGATCTGGGACCAGGCCTCCCTTCTACCCTATAACCTCTGACCCCTGACCTCTATGTGCTGTTTCCAGGGGGAGCCTGGCTTGGCAGGAGAGAGGGGAACCTCAGGAATCAAAGGCATGCAGGGGTCGTCTGGAGACCAAGGCAGAATAGGGGACCCAGGACTCAAAGGACAACCAGTGAGTGCTCCCCGTCCATCCAGTCATTTTAGAATATCGCCAACTGTCCTCTAACTGGTCACAGTTTGTTAAAAGAGTCATATATTTGACATCAACAGCTCACCAAAGTTTTAAGCAATGTGTTGAGGTACTATATTTGCTTGCCCGTCTACTTGCACATCCTCATTGTAATTCTTTCGCCACTACGGCCTATTTATTGCCTTACCTCCTTACTTCATGTGCACACACTGTATACAGATTTTCTGTTGTGTTATTGACCGTACGTTTGTTTATCCCATGTGTAACTGTGTTGTTGTTTGTGTCGCACTGCTTTGCTTTATCTTGGCCAGGTCGCAGTTGTAAATGAGAACTTGTTCTCAACTGGCCTACCTGGTTAAATAAAGGTGAAATAAAAAAATAAAAACAAATATATATATATATATATATTTCACAGAAAGTTGGTTTGTTATGTACTGCTTTGACACTAATTCAAAGATGAGCTCATAATAAGGTGTTTAGTTTTTCTCTCTGCTCTGTTGCCCTAGAAACGGGTTAAAAACCCTATCACATACATTCTTTATTACCTGGAAGCTCTATATATAGCCGTAGGGGCTCTGTGGTGGGGTCAAAAATGTGCGTCTCTCACAGTTTTCCGCCCGAGTCGAGTTACAAATGATCTAGGTGAGACAAGGAATGGAAACATTCCGCTTGGCAAGGCCGGCTTATGTAAGACTTACCAGACTCTCACTCCAGGGACCGAAAAACAAGGTGCTCCATTTTTCTTATATCACTCGCCCCCAAAAACACCCTCCATCCCTCCCCTTTGCCTCCATCCCTTCCCTCCATCCATCCCCTTTCCCTCAATCCCTCCCTACATCTCTCTTTCGCGCCACCACCTCCATTGCTGCTGGTGAAATAGAGACCTGGTTCAAGCCCCTACGGTTGGATCTCCTTACCGTGCGTATTTCAGGGAAGAGAGTTTCAAGGCCTAACCTCTTGGTTAGAGAAAATGGACCCGGCCGAAGGATGTGGATGATTGAACTGTGCAAACACATAACTTTTTTTCGCTTCTGCTGAGGAAAGATAGACAGACAGACCTACGGGTTGCTCAGACAGTTAAGCCCCAATGTGCTACGGTCTACAGTAAGACAGAGTCTTTGTGCCGCAGTTTTTTGTGTGAGGGATCTGCGGGTTCCTTGGAGTTAGACAGGGTAGTGGATGAGAGGGCAACCAGAGACCAAACCAGAGACAAAACCCCTGTCTGGAACACATACTGTAGCAGGGAGGGGGATTATGATGAGGGGAAACAAACTAGGTTAAATGGTTTCATAACATAGCCTACAAACTTTACAGTGCACACTCCATTTTTGAGGCGGCAAGAGGTTTGTTCAGTTATCAGAGCAATTTGTGGTTCAGTGAGAGTGTATTTTTTGGGGGGGTTCTATGTTGGTATTGTGGTTCAGTTATATCAGAGTCTCTTTGTCTTGTGGTTGAGGTGTGTGTTTCATTTGTGGTCCGGTTGCATCAGAGTGTGTGTGTGTGTGTGTGTCTCTGGCTTGCAGGGAGAGTCGGGAGACCTGGGGATGGTCGGCTTCACTGGGTTTCCAGGACCTAAGGTGAGTCAGAGGCTCTGAGAGATCACCACAGACATTGATCACCCTTGCCTGCTCTCAATGAGCTATTCTATTCCCCCCACTGACAAATAAAAAGGGTTGTTACAAACAAAAGACTGTGTTCTGGGTTTTTCCATAGGGGCCAAATGGAGATTTGGGTTTCAAAGGCATACCTGGTCCTAAAGGTCCTCTTGGCATTCTGGTGAGTACAGAATTAGCACTTACTGTTGCAATACATTATGTATATACATGGTGTGTGTGCTGATCTCTCCTCTACGTGTCTGTTTCAGGGTTTCAGTGGACCTGTTGGTCCAGAAGGGATGATTGGCCCAATGGGGAAACCTGTAGGTCCAGTGTGTGTGTGTGTGAGCACGTGTCCATGTGCATGTCTATCTGCCAATTTGACTCTATACACAGTGACTGCACGCATGTGAGAGACAGGTTCAATGATCCGTTTTAAGATTGGGCACTATCCCTTCTCTCTGTTGATGTGTTGCTATTTTTTGAATGGTAACATTTATTTAACTAGGCAAGTCAGTTAAGAACAAATTCTTATTTACCATGACGGCCTACTGGGGAACAGTGGGTTCTGGGCAGAAAGACAGATTTTTTACCTTGTCAGCTCAGGGATTTGATCCAGCAACCTTTCGGTTACTGGCCCAACGCTCTAACCACTGGGCTACCTCCCGCTTCAACTGTCCGTAACTGTCAGGCCAAAATATACCAAAATGAATTGATAATCCGCTCTGTCAAAGTCAGACATCTTTCCAGACTAGAGAGAGAGCGTGTGTATTCATGACTCCTCAGCCATAAACCCAGCCATAAGTTCAAACCTCAAGTGTTCGTTTCCATCTTTTTTTTTTATGTGATCTGTCCAATCTAGTCACACTTACCTGGTGGTGTGTTACAAGTCTGCTACTTGTGTTTATATGGGCATTATACTACATCAATAAAAGAGTTAAAAGAACCGAGGGTACCTGTACTTCGGAAAAGAAACCACTGTATTCCAAAGTCATATTTTCTCTTTCAAAGGGACCGAGGGGGCCAAAGGGGAGCCATGGGGAAATGGTGAGATGTCTGCATAGTCATATAATCCATTACACTCAGTAAGCATTAGGAAAACCACAAGTTGATGTGTAGGTGTTTAAATGGTAAACTTAAGGTGACACCTCCTGTACAGTATGTGTGTGTAGACAAATGATCCCATTAGTTCCGTGACCTTGTTTGCTTTGCATGAACTTGAGTGACGGTCTGTGTATTCCGAGGTTAAAAGCAGACGGCCACAGTGCCTGGGTAGACTCAGGATGAAGGTAGCTGTTGCAGAGTGATTTCCAGTGCACAGCGAGCCACGCATGGGGCCTTACTGTACTTTCTGCCTCTCATGTAAACAGTGTGCAGGAAATGCTGTGTCATAGTGTTAGCGCTGGGATCTTCTGTGGGGGTTATTGTATATACTGTTCTCTATTACGGCTCCCACTCTGCCAAGGGAACTGTTTTAAGCTTCTCAGACTCATAGACAGTTACACACACAGTAGAGAGAGACACACACACTAATAAGAAGCAGCTGCCTGCTGAAGGCTGCTGCCGCTGCTGCTGCTGTTGTGGTGATGTGGTGTCAGTTCCCTCATCAGCCAGTGGGGGCGATAGAGCTCCATTACAGAAACACAAGCAGAGCCCTCAACAGACAAAACCCCTGCTACTGACTGCAGCTCTTCAGCTCTTCTGACTGTACTTCATGATTATGTTATGATAGGATTGGTTTAAAACAGGTATATTATATCAAACGTATAATGTTTATATCAACATATATTCAATCTTTGTGTGAAGTTTAGAGAGTACTGCAGGTGCATCCGATATGCTAAACATTGTGTTGTCATTGCTTGGACGCCATTGTAACACCATGATGTTGTGTTTGTTCCTCAGGGACCCCAGGGACCACAGGGACATCCAGGTCCCAGAGTAAGTGTTCCCCTCCCATTACTACATTATGTCCTAACCTCTCTTAGTGAGTGGGGCGGCGGTAGCCTTGAGGTTAGAGAGGTGGGCCGGAAGCCGTAGGGTTGCCGGTTTAAACTCCCAAGCTGCCTGTGGGGAAGTCTGTAGGGAGTGATCCAACAGCCAGCGGGTTACCAGCTTCAATATCCCTTTATACTACCTACCGGAGTTGTGTATGTCGGCAAGGCTCCAGAGGCACTGACCTAATTCTTACAGTTTGCTTGACAGTTCTATGGTTTATTGTCTTATCTCTTTATTTAATGTGTGTGTCAAAATCCGGTCTGTGTTCTCTCTCCCAGGGTCTCCCAGGTGCTCCTGGCCTGGCCGTAAGTATCCTGTTTGACTCACAGATCGTCATTCAATTACATCATCGTAATCGATCATTTGTCTTTGTCTGGAACCCACTGTTTAACCATTGTATAGCTTACATCCATTATGTCAGCGATTTATGTCGGTGATTTATAGTCAGTTCTAAACACTCGAGCCAACGTTTTTATATTGACGTTATTCACCCAAACGCCACTGTTCCTGTTGGTTATGAGTGCACTTGTTTGATTAAAAGTGGTCATGTAGAGATTAGAGGAGAGGTCAGGTATGGGTGTGTGGGGGCAGTTGCACTGAAGTTGCCCGACCTCATTGCCAGAAAGACTGGCGGGGGTGTTTAGCTGATTTGGAGAGACTAGCGGGAAGACTGGATAGGGGAAGGGCATGGTATCTCGCTGAGTTTCACACAAAATCTGGCCAACAGAAATCTGGAGTGTGCCAAATATGCTCGCCCTAGGCGTCTCTCTCTCTCTCTCTCTCTCTCTCTCTCTCTCTCTCTCTCTCTCTCTCTCTCTCTGTCTCTCTCTGTCTCTCTGTCTCTCTGTATCTCTCTCTGTCTCTCTCTTGTCTCTCTCTCGTTCTCTCTCTATATCTCCCCCCCCCCCACTCTCTCTCTGTCTCTGCCCTAGGCTTGGTGCCAGCCTAAGCTTAGATAAGGCTTTTGAAGGAATGGGAAAAAGCAACAGTCTCATGGCTGCAGGGCCAGCGGTAGCATAGTAGCAGAGCATACCGTATATTATCTGTGTGGCCTTTCCTTCCCTGTGTGAGCTGCTTTCAACAGCCATTTAGAACTATAACCATGAAATTAAAACAACAAAGCTGAAATGTCATTGCATTTCTGTTTATGCAATATGTACACTATGTGGTAATCAGGGAGGGGCTTTTAAGGACATTGATTAATATGCCCCCCACTACTTTGAAGAATTTGTAGATTTGTTTATACAGGTCCTGGTGTACTGCTCTTCTATGCGACTAAACTGCGTTTGTTGGTGTTGCACCCTCAGAGACGAATCGAGTATAACTCTCCGTTGGAGTCCAATGGTGCCTTAAGGACAGAGGTAAAGCACTCAACCTATTGCACATTTTAAAATTAGATAACTGTAGTCAACATCCTCTGTAAATACAGTCACTGTTAAGTGTTGATTTTACAATAAAAAAAAATATTAACAAAAATCTTCCTGTTCTTTTTTTGCTATTTTATACTCTGCCTTTCCACGTGTGTGGGAACATGCCTCCAAATAAACCTCATTTAATTGATTGGTACACATGTAAAAAACACTTTGCGTGGCACACATACAAAACATCAATGCATCTTTTCCAAACATCGTATGTCATGGGGTTTCTGTGGATGACTATGGGTTGTGCTTCTGTGCATGCACACTTGTGTATGCATGTGTCTGCATGTATTCATGTTTGATCATCTGCATGCGTGTTCTATCCATGTGTCCATGCTTTGGTTTGGCTGTCTCTATGGCTTTGTCCTCTAACCTCTTCCTTTGCTGCAACACTATGGCCTGTGTGAACTATGCTAACCCTGCTAACCTAGACCTACCAGAACACCGAGATGTCCCTCCCAGACCACAACGCAGAGATCTTTAAGACCCTGCGCTACCTGAGCGGTGTGATCGAGAGCATGAAGAAGCCGTTGGGAACCCGGGAGAACCCAGCACGGTTCTGTAAGGACCTGTTGGACTGCCAACACCAGCTCTCTGATGGTGAAAACTTCCTAAAACTGCTTCACAGAACTTATCCAGATGTCACGGACACTTTGTCCCAATCTCCATGAATCAATATTCTATGAATAATCTACAAACTTCTATTTAGTAGAATAGTAAGTATTTGTTATTCGTATGACTGTGTTCTTTCTCTCTGGGGTTGGATGTTGTGGTGCCTATAGGACTGTTCTGGATCGACCCTAACCTGGGATGTCAGTCAGACGCCATTGTGGTCTTTTGTAACTTCACTGCAGGCGGGCAGACTTGTCTCCACCCAGTAGCTTCTAACAAGGTAATCTAGCACTGCACTCCATTACTGCACTCCATCATCACAGGGCCTCCAGCAGATCCATAGCAGTATTAATTCAAAAGACCGATTTTTCTCTAGGTTTAAAGTTATACACATTTACATGTGCCTGGTTGCAATGGCACAACCACAGAGGCGTGGGGGCATTTTCACGAACACATCTGTCCTTCCTTTCCTCTGCAAACCTCAGCAGTATTGTACAAGGGGGTTTTGGTAAATTGTTATTGCCACTTTCATTGCGAAATGGCCATGAAGTTCCAGCCGGTGCCGTCACCGTTTCCTTGATTCCTGTCACATCTCCACAGACACACATTGATGTTGACAATCTGCGGTGTGTGTGTGTGTGTGTGTGTGTATGTGTGTGTGTGTGTGTGTGTGTGTGTGTGTTTACATATTAAACAACCACACATGGAAACGGTTTATGGGTTTATGAAATGCACATCCCTTTATTGAATGTAATATGTGTGTGATGCCTTGTCCTTCGGTGTTGCTGATGTAGCCTGGAAAAGAGAGAAACGCAGGTGGAGAGTTCGCCGGCAGTTCATTTGGTTTTGGCGCCGACCGTTGGTCGCACTGCATTTACCGTTTCTTATCATGCATTTTTGTTATCAATGTCACTATTCAAGTGAGGTTTCGGTAATCGCTATGTAAAGTTAAAGAATTGTTTGCAAACGTAGCCTCCTGCTGCGACGGGAGGTTATCCATTATATCGACCAGATACTCAAGTGGCCGCTCTAACAATGAAAAGAAAAGTCTTCAAAAATGGAAGGCAGCTGGGAGGAGGCAAGATCAGGTGGGACCATTCTAGCCAATGAGAGGGCAGAGAGGGCGTGTGAACAACAGGCACAACTCTGATATAAAATATTTTTTTCTCAAAGTTGCTAGGATGTGTACAGTTTTCCGCCGGCATCACCTCGCCGCCGTAAATAAACACCCTCATTCTGAGTTTGCACCGTGTCTGCCTCGTCACTGGAACCTCCACCACTAGGGCAACCTCTGTTACTGTGCGTGTGTCTATGTGTGATAAAAAATAATCAATGAGAGTTTATGAAATGTTGGAGGTACTTTTGTCTGTGCACTCGATATGGTAATTTCTCCCCAGACACAGTAGATTTTCCCGCATCATTTTGGAAAGCTGAGCTAACACACTGCTTGATATGTACCAATGGTCATCATAGCCATACATACCAATGTCTTCCATCATATCAGGATGCTGTTCCCATGAATAAAAGTCAGTTATATACAGCAGTAGTTTCCTAACCTTGTCTGTCTTGAAACCCATTACAGAGGCTTAGATGAATGGAAAGAAACCGTTTAATCATTAAGTATTCTTCTATTACAGCCAGTTTGACTCATTGTGCTTGCAGCAAGAACCCCGTACCTTGGTTAATAACACAGACCGGAATATTCCTCATTGTAAAATGGAATTGTAAATGAGGGACAGAGAGCGATACATTAACAGATACGTCCCGTCCATTCTCCATCCCCTAACCTTCTTTTGCTTGCCCCACAGCTGTCGTTCGGGGTCCATAAGGTCCAAATGAAGTTCCTCCACCTTCTGAGCACAGAGGCCAGTCAGGACATCACCTTCCACTGTCTGAGTGATCTGCCCCTCAGCCCCACAGACACCTACAGCGCTAACGGCCCAGGACAGGAGTACCGGGACAGACCACCGAGGTTCAGGGGATGGAACGGACAGATGTTTGAGGCAGACACACTACTTGAACCTCTACCAGACGAGTGCAAGGTAAGGAGCCGGAGGGAGGAAGAGATAAAATAAAATGTTATTTATCACGTGCGCCGAACACAACAGTAAAATGCTTACTTACAAGCCCTTAACCAACAATGCAGTTTAAAAAAATGTGAGTTAAGAAAGTATTTACTAAATCAACTAAAGTGAAAAAAAATTAAATAACACAATAAAATAGCAATAATGAGGTGGGCTATATACCAAGTCAATGTGCGGGGGTTAGTCAAGGTAATTTGTACATGTACTGTAGGTAGGGGTAAAGTGACTATGCATAGATAATAAACAGCGAGTAGCAGCAGAGTAAAAACAAAGGGGGGGGGTCAATGCAAATAGTCTGGGTGGCCATTTGATTAATTGTTCAGCAGTCTTATGGCTTGGGGGTAGAAGCTCTTAAAGACCTAGACATGACGCTCCGGTACCGCTTGCCATGCGGTACCAGAGAGAACATTCTATGAATTGGGTGACTGGAGTCTTTGACACACGTTTTTGGGCCTTCCTCTGACACCGCCTAGTATATAGGTCCTGGATGGCAGGAAGCTTGGCCCCAGTGATGTACTGGAACGTACGCACTACCCTCTGTAGCGCCCTCTGTATGTTTCTTTCACCTTAGAACTGGGTGTGTATTCATAAAGCATCTCAAAGTAGCATTGCTGATCTAGGATCAGGTCCTCCCTGACCATGTAATCTTATTCATTATAATCTAAAAGGCAAAACGGATCCTAGATCAGCATTAACCATTGTGTGTCAATTGCTTCATATTGTATATTTTCCCTTTTAGATCCAAGATGGCAGCTGGCACCAGTCACGCTTCTTCTTCCATACTCAGGACAGCTACGAGCTCCCCATCGTAGACATACAGGAACCACCATCGTCACAGCCCAATCACCTGCTACACCTCGAGGTGGGACCTGTCTGCTTTCTGTGAGGTCATCTATCGCCAGCCTGCCTGTCCAAAATATGAACTATGAAGCATGCCATAAGCAACCCAAAATGTCTGCTCCCCAAACCAAAGAGAATGTAAGCCCAAGCGGAGTTTGTCAGGTCTACTCCCCCACATGGTGACAAACACCCTGTTCAATCGATGGTAGACTTCTGCGGAAGAACTCAATCCATAGGTAACTAGGCCAGCTTAGTGTAAGATGGCTGCAGGAGAGCAGTGTATACAAATATTTGTCAAATAAATGTATAACGTGTGTCTGTTTTTCTGTTTTGTTTTTCAAAAGTTGCTTGGGTTCATTGGAAAGTTGGTCCCTGAACTCAAGATAGGACTCATCCACACGACACCCTTCAAAAACAAACTCAAATCCTGTACCTCCCACCCCTTTCCTCCTTCTCCCCCATATACACCCTTTCATCCATCCTCAGAAGGGGCCTAGCTATCCGAAGGAAAGCTCCATGGCCTTTGTGACAGGAACACTGTCCAACCAAAACTTTCTAAGAGTGCAATAGCTTGTGGATTAAGCGTGAGAGATTTCATATTGCAACATCAATTGAAGGTCAACCACCAGTTCGGGCGGCCATTTTGTTTTTTCATTCACGTTTGAATCATGTTTGAATCTGTTGTACAACAAGGCTGGACGTTTACACCTTGGGTGTGTCCAAAATGGCACCCTATTCTCTATGTAGTGCACTTGGTTTAACTTAGGGCCCATAGAGCTCAAACATAGTGCACTACTGTATATAGGGAATAGAGTTCTATTTTCGGACACAGCCCTAGACAGATGGTGCGCTACCTCCTGCTTGTATGCCCTCTAAGTATAGGCGCTTGTGTCAAGTTATTTTTTGTCTTTACAAGTTGTATGTACCGGTTACATCAAGATCTGTATCGGTTGTAAGAGTACTTATTTGAAATGTGGTCATTTCTACAGTAATTTATATGAACCATCTGTTGATGAATTCCATATTTTTTTTGCTTTTGCTTTTCATTTTTATTTGGTAGGTGGTAACTTATCATTGGTGCTGCAACAGACACAAGAGCTTGAGACATCAGTGAGTTGCGAGACAATTTTCCGGTGTATATTTTGACATTATATGGTTGGTTATTTATATCCTTTTGTTTTTGTTCACATTACTGTACCCCAATAAATTATACTCTCAGAGATCTATTTTGTCAACTCCAAACTCAGTCCAAATAACTATTTATGTAAAAATGTGTACTTGTATACTATGTACACACATTATGTCTATGTTCATTGTATACGTTCATGTTCACTACAGTGGTGGTTGATAGGTCATACTGGCAGCTAGCATAGGCCAGAGCCAGAAGACATATGACATAGCAATGATCTTGTTCTTTATGCTACATTAAACATAGTGTAATTAAAAAAGTCAACATTGAAAATGTGTAAACATGAAATATGTTGACGTTAAATAAATGAAAAGGCCCAGTACAGTCAAAAACAAGATTTTTCCTGTGTTTTATATGTATATTTCAACTCTATACGGTTGGAGAAATACTGTGAAATTCTGAAAAGGATTATTGATAATGCCCCTTTAATGTAAGAGCTGTTTGACAAGACCACCTGAAATGTCTGCCTGTTTTAGTGGGATGGAGTTTTGACCTTCCATGGTGACATCACCATGTGGTAAATTAGTTAATAGATCAATCAGAAAGAGAGTTCCAAACCTCTCTGCCAATAACATCTTATTTTCAGTTTTCCCCTCTCCACTCAAACCAATTCCAGACAGTCCTAGCAACATTCTTGCTTGGAAAATTGCCCTTTGCTAAAGAAGCTATTTTGTCTCTTTTTTTGCCATTTTAATTTAAAACAATGACAGTAAGGTATTTCATTGTTACCCAGAAATGATTTGACATTGAGATAAAAACAGTTGCATTGGACCTTTAATACCTAAATACCTTCTTGATATTTTGTTGATGTACATAACAGGGTTGTTCCACGAAAAGTGCCTTTTGTGTCCCTTTGATATTTTAGGTAGAAATTGTGCACAACTATTGAATTGTAAAAGCCTGTTATTTTAAATAAAGTACCCTTTAATTTAGACCACATGGATAATTTAAAAAATCAGAATTTGAATATGACTAAAGGCTTGCTAAAGTGCCAAAATTCTGCACACCTCCATCAACCCCTTGTCACTTCTATGAAGAATTCAACCCATTTAATCCCCCAAAATTACACCATAATTCTAACACCTTAGTTATTTTGTTGCTTTGACAAAGTCATTTCTGAAGATTCAAATGTATTCATGTGATTGATTAGTGATTCATTTACGTGTGACCCTCGTTTTAAGGTCAACCCTGTTACTGAACTCTCATTTTAAATATATAAAAAAATAAACATGGAACATCTAGTAGTCAAATCCTAGTTTAAAAGCAGGTGAGCTGGTTCTACTCTTTTTGGACATGTTCTGTTTTGTGGTGGGAAACTGAGTGGGTTGAGCATTACACGTCAATCCTGTTACCCGTAGATAGACAGGCCAGAAATGTTTTAGCAATGTCATTTTTTGGGGTGAAGCTTGCATTCAATTGCCACTCCCTTTTGCACACAAGCTTCCATTCCCCTTATCACAAGGGGCTTTTTTTTTGCTGATTTTAAGATGGAATCATCAACCCTTTTACTTAATTTGGCACTTACTATAGTCATCTTTTTACTTAACCTATTGAGATAGGAATAACTGTTTTTTTTATTAAGTTGAGCATGTGCTCTTTATGACACAATGTTAAAATGAGGGGAAAACGTTTTTGGGACCAATTGTTAGAATGACCCAACAGTATATACAGTATGTATTATGAAGTCCAACAAGTGACATGGTTAAAAACTAGCCTCGAACGAACCATCCTCATCCCGCGAGCTCCCATTCTGTTTCGATACACGAATACCGTGTAGTGAAACACAATGTGAGCTCGCGAGACCAGGATGGTTCGTACGAGGCTAGTTCAAAACTGCAATCAGAGAAAACTGTTTATTTATCATAAACTGTGCAACTTCAAACTTCCCATACTCATAAAGTTAGTATTATTTTTTCAGACTCCAACACACCCCACTGGTATCGAATTACTAAATCAGTTTTTCATTGGAATAGTTTGAATTCTTGACACCATCTCTTCCAGTTCCAGTAACAGTGAAACCTTGCTGGAAGCTGTATACTGCAGATGCTGGTAACAAGGAGAGTCACTGTTCAAGGAAACCTCTTTTTCTGGGGTTCTGCCCGGGAAACTGATGACTAACCTGTGTGTGTGTGTGTGTGTGTGTGTGTGTGTGTGTGTGTGTGTGTGTGTGTGTGTGTGTGTGTGTGTGTGTGTGTGTGTGTGTGTGTGTGTGTGTGTGTGTGTGTGTGTGTGTGTGTGTGTGTGTGTGTGTGTGTGTGTGTGTGTGTGTGTGTGTGTGTGTGATCCTTTCAGCAGGGGACACTCAGCACCATGTTAACCACTATCCTGACAATAGCTGAATGGTCATCTGCAGCTTTACAATAGTTTGAAACTCAGATTTCCAAAGACGAGTTTCAATCTTGGTTAGCCTGCTTTGTTCATATAATATTTTATATTTACATAAAATATTCTATTTTCCATTTGACAAATGATTAGTTTACTCAACAAAAGTAGGCTATGTAGAACTAGAATGTGTGTATAATGTTTAAGTCAATATCTTTCCCTGCTTTTTGCGAAGCGACATGAAATCAGAGCACATTTTAGAACACAAACATGAACTGTGCTAATCTCAAATCAGGTGCTCATTGAAGGTTCCCTTTTGTTATTATTATGGGCACATCTTCACTGATTTATCAGATATCTGCTCACCGGGCTCATTCTATATTGTTACATTTCCTATTCAAAATCAAGCGCGTAATCTGTACATCACCAAGTCTAATCAATTGGGCTTTTCTTCCATTACAAATGTGATGTTTTCTAAGACACAAAAGCTGATGTTCCTTTTTTAAATTATATTACACTAGCAGGGACAACACAAAACTGTCGAGGACCTTGTGACTTGAGAGATGCTATGGCATGGCAAACCCCTGTGTTACCATGGATAGGGGACAAAGCAAATAAACCACGAGAAACAAAATGCCAGACTTCTCTTGAGCTAGAGAGTGAGAACATTTTGGATTCAGATGTTTGATCTTGTTTGACCCACCTTCGTTGGCGATTGTTGCATTTGTCTCCTCTTAACTAAGATACAAGAAAAACAATGCATATTTTGTTATTGTATTTCCATTGGACATCAGTTCATCTCCCCTGGTCCTGGTCAATGTGTCTTTGAAAGGCTTTAGTTTTATAGTCAGCCTTAGTCCTCAGAACAACACAGCTCTTATTGGAATCCATCGGTCTGCATGCATGCATGCACGCTGGTTGACAGACTAATATGCAGCATATTCAGAGAGAGAGAGAGCTCTTCCACACAATGTCCTGTATTTCATGCATACCATCACCAGGGGGCCCTATTGTGCAATGTCAAGCCAAAACCGGACTACATACAGTATGTCGTATATTTTCTCCACGTGTAGAGAGACGGTACGGTACAGTTCAGATTGTTTTGAGAGAGACAGAGCTGCGAGAGAGTAACTTATAGAAATCCTTAGCAACCCACATGCTGCGATGTCAACACCCACTTTGGCTCCTATCATTCAAATGATTGAACTTTGAGGCTGGTGATCAAATCAAAGTTTATTTGTCACGTGCGCTGAATACAACAGGTGAAATGCTTATTTACAGGCTCTAACCAATAGTGCAAAAAGGTATTAGGTGAACAATAGGTAAGTAAAGAAATAAAACAACAGTAAAAAGACAGGCTGTTTACATAGCGAGGCTATAAAAGTAGCGAGGATACATACAGACACAGGTTAGTCAGGCTGATTGAGATAGTATGTACATGTAGATATAGCTAAAGTGACTATGCATATCTGATGACCAGAGAGTAGCAGTAGCGTAAAAGAGCGGTTGGCGGGTGGTGGGTGGCGGGACACAATGCAGATAGCCCGGTTAGCCAATGTGCGGGAGCACTGGTTGGTCGGCCCAATTGAGGTAGTATGTACATGAATGTATAGTTAAAGTGAATATGCATATATGACAAACAGAGAGTAGCAGCAGCGTAAAAAGAAGGTTTGGGGGGAGGCACACAATGCAAATAGTCCGGGTAGCCATTTGATTACCTGTTCAGGAGTCTTATGGCTTGGGGGTAAAAACTGTTGAGAAGCCTTTTTGTCCTCGACTTGGCACTCCGGTACCGCTTGCCATGCGGTAGTAGAGAGAAGAGTCTATGACTGGGGTGGCTGGGGTCTTTGACAATTTTTAGGGCCTTCCTCTGACACCACCTGGTGTAGAGGTTCTGGATGGCAGGCAGCTTAATTCCAGTGATGTATTGGGCCGTACGCACTACCCTCTGTAGTGCCTTGCGGTAAGAGGCTGAGCAATTGCTGTACCAGGCAGTGATGCAACCAGTCAGGATGCTCTTGATGTTGCAGCTTTAGAACCTTTTGAGGATCTCAGGACCCAAGCCAAATCTTTTTAGTTTCATGAGGGGGAATAGGCTTTGTCGTGCCCTCTTCACGACTGTCTTGGTGTGTTTGGACCATTCTAGTTTGTAGTTGATGTGGACACCGAGGAACTTGAATCTCTCAACCTGCTCCACTACAGCCCCGTTGATGAGAATGGGGGTGTGCTCGGTCCTCCTTTTCCTGTAGTCCACAATCATCTCCTTAGTCTTGGTTACGTTGAGGGAGAGGTTGTTATCCTGGCACCACCCGGCCAGGTCTCTGACCTCCCTATAGGCTGTCTCGTCGTTGTCGGTGATCAGGTCTACCACTGTTGTGTCGTATGCAAAATGAATGATGGTGTTGGAGTCGTGCCTGGCCATGCAGTCGTGGGTGAACAGGGAGTACAGAAGGGGACAAAGCACGCACCCCTGGGGAGCTCCATTGTTGAGGATCAGCGTGGCAGATGTGTTGTTACCTACCCTCACCACCTGGGTGCGGCCCGTCAGGAAGTCCAGGATCCAGTTGCAGAGGGAGGTGTTTAGTCCCAGGATCCTTAGCTTAGTGATGAGCTTTGAGGGTACTATGGTGTTGAACGCTGAGCTGTAGTCAATGAATAGCATTCTTACATGTTCCTTTTGTCCAGGTGGGAAAGGGCAGTGTTGAGTGCAATAGAGATTGCATCATCTGTGGATCTGTTTGGGTGGTATACAAATTGGAGTGGGTCTAGGGTTTCTGGGATAATGGTGTTGATGTGAGCCATTGCCAACCTTTCAAAGCACTTCATGGCTACGGACGTGAGTGCTACGGGTCTGTAGTCATTTAAGCAGGTTGCCTTTGTTTTCTTGGGCACAGGGACTATGGTGATCTATTTGAAACATGTTGGTATTACAGACTCAATCAGGGACATGTTGAACATGTCAGTGAAGACACCTGCCAGTTGGTCAGCACATGCTCGGAGCACACGTCCTGGTAATCCGTCTGGCCCCGCAGCCTTGTGTATGTTGACCTGTTTAAAGGTCTTACTCACATCGGCTACGGAAAGCGTGATCACACAGTCGTCCGGAACAGCTGATGCTCTCATGCATGCCTCAGTGGTGCTTGCCTCGAAGCGAGCATAGAAGTGATTTAGCTCGTCTGGTAGGCTCGTGTCACTGGGCAGCTTGCGGCTGTGCTTCCCTTTGTAGTCTCTAATAGTTTGCAAGCCCTGCCACATAAGACGACAGTCGGAGCCGGTGTAGTATGATTCAATCTTAGTCCTGTATTGACGCTTTGCCTGCTTGATGGTTCGTCGCAGAGCATAGCAGGATTTCTTGTAAGCTTCCAGGTTAGAGTCCCGCACCTTGAAAGCGGCAGCTCTACTCTTTAGCTCATTGCGAATGTTGTCTGTAATCCATGGCTTCTGGTTGGGGTATGTACGTATGGTCACTGTGGGGACGACGTTCTCGATGCACTTATTGATAAAGCCAGTGACTGATGTGGTGTACTCCTCAATGTCATCGGAAGAATCCCGGAACATGTTCCAGTCTGTGATAGCAAAACAGTCCTGTAGTTTAGCATCTGCTTCATCTGACCACTTTTTTATAGACCGAGTCACTGGTGCTTCCTGCTTTAAATTTCGCTTGTAAGCAGGAATCAGGAGGATAGAGTTGTGGTCGGATTTACCAAATGTAGGGCGAGGGAGAGCTTTGTACGTGTCTCTGTGTGTGGAGGACAGGTGATCTGGTTGCACATTTAACATGTTGATAGAAATTATGGCCTTTCTCTTGCATTTCAAAGATGATGAAAAATGTTATTTTTATTATCTTTTACCAGATCTAATGTGTTATATTCTCCTGCATTCATTTCATCTTTCCACAAACGTCAAAGTGTTTCCTTTCAAGTGACATTAAGAATATGCATATATTTGCAGTCATCTTAAGCGAAAATTGAAAGAAAGGGTCCGATCTTTTAATCACATTTTTACTCCTGAAGTTATTTAGGCTTGCCATAACAAAGGGGTTGAATACTTATTGACTCAAGACATTTCAGCTTTTCATTTTTTATTCATTTGTAAAAATGTCTAAAAACATAATTCCACATTGACATTATGGGATATTGTGTGTGTAGATCAGTGACACATCTACATTTTAAATGCAGTCTGTAACACAACAAAATGTGGAAAAAGTCAAGGGCTGTGAATACTTTCTGAAGGCTCTGTATACAATTGCAAAAAGATCATAGTTTGGTTGAGTTTATGAAGGTCTTAGGTAACATTAGAATACAGGATTGTTTTCTTTTCAATTGCATTTTCTTTAGTTTGTTACTGTAGGTTAACCACTAAAAACAAGTGTTAGCTAAATCCATCACAGAGTAATTCATTATTATTTTGTTTTGGCATGTCATGAACCTAATAACATTTTTTTCAAAAGAACAGAATAGCATAATTTAAGTTGTATTCATTTTCTAGTCTGCTCTAGTAGCATAGACTATATGTTGCCACGAGTGAATGCATGGAACTGCGGTTATTCTTGGAAAAAGTTTTAAAATAGAGCCCATCTGCTAAATATTCATAGTTTGGTAAAAGTCAATTTTTTTGAAACATTATATTCGAATAGGCACTTTCCAATAGGTTATAAATCAAAACATCTGACTTGCATGAACCTTTGTCTGTAGGATAATTTGGAAAAAGTTTGGTAGGTGCCATTCCCTTATTTGTGACCGACCGCATCGATTCGGTCTTATGTACTGTAGCAACATTTGAAATAGTGTTTTTTTAAACTTTGGATAAAAGTAGAGACTCGGAACTAGAAAATGGCATATCATACAGTACACTACAGTTGAGGAACAATGGGAAAGTAATTCTTGTAACCCCGCTTTTGAGAAAATGGCCCGTGAATGTTTTGGTACACCTACTGGAGAGCTCTTCTTTGTCTACACCCATTCAGCATTTTTCACACCCTCTTAAGCCTTAGTCCCACCCATCTCTTTACGGATTCACATGTGAGGCCATGTGATAAACACACACGATATGAAATAAAATCTAAGTTTATTTGTCACATGCACAAGATACAGAAGGTGTAAATGGTACAGTGATAGTACTTGCATACTTGCGTAGTAGCAATATCAAAAACAAAGTGTCCACATAAAAATATTTTATAAATATTTTATCATTATTAGATGACACTTACCTGACACACTTGTCTAAATTGATCGGTCATGTGAAGGAAATGCTATAACCACGCCTCACCCACATCTAGCTAATTGGATGGGTCACAATTGTCTAGACATGTACACATGTTCATGAAATACAATCAATGGCAGTAATGATCCCCAGACACACCTGCTAATTTGATGGGTCATGAAATAATGGAGTCTTTTGTTGAGACATGTAGCTAGCTAGCTAAATAATTAACCGGCATAACCCCAACTCATACTACTACCAATAAAAACATTGTCATAGCTGTAGCATGAATCTGCAGGGAGCTAAAGCTAGCAAACTAGGTTCAATGTTAACTAGCTAACTTTAGGCTATAACTAGCAATGTCAATGGATTTCTGATTCAAATAATATTACAACAGAGGTCATACATGTAACGTTAGCTAGCGAGCCAGCAAGCCACCATTTGCTAGCTAACTAACAGTATGCTTTAACTTGACTTTCGGACCAAATTTGAAACGTATACCTGGAAAATGTAGCTAGACTCTTACCTGTATACATGGATGAACGCTTCACGGCAGACTGGAACCATTTAACTCTGTTTTGTTTGTAGCTACATCTTGTTTAGCCAGCTTTGTGTCAAGTCACTCCGGTTCACACTGACCGTGGCGTGTGCAGAATGTAGGTCATCACTTATTCCTACTGGTCTGTTGATGGTGCCTACTACATTCAGGGCATTAATGTTGTTGAGAAAAGTAGCAAAACGTTTGTAGTTCGCGATGGTTAATGTTATATCTTTCAAAAACGGTGCTGTAGAAAGGACTGTCAACACATACTGAACAGCTCACGTTATAGACAGAAGCGTTCTGCATGGCAGACCAATCTAAACTCATCTCCTGGCATGTCCAGCCCATACATTATCTCAGCCAATCATGGCTAGTGTGAAGGTTTCTGACTTTTTCCATGGCTAAACCAACTAGGTTCGTAATTTAACAATTGTATTCATATTTATGGATGGAATACAAGTTTGTTATTAAGGCCCCTGTAAGTTCACATGTTACAGAAGGCATTTCTGGCAAAAGAAAATATTTTGCTGCTCCTGTGAAGAAATGAGTCACATTTGTCATTACACATGCTGCTCTGTTCATCAGTCTCTTCATTCACAATTTGACATTTTGTAATATTGTCACCCATCACGCTATTGTCAATTTAATCTTGTCTTTAGGCTACATCTTTTATTTTATGTGTGAAATTAGTTTAGATATAGTTTAGGTGTAGTTTCGATGAGCCATTGTTAGATCGCCAGCCAACTCGGGTGAAGGAAGGGCTAGGGAAAAATTGTATGTCCTCCTAAAACTGCTTATAACACAAAGTCTGTTATATCAAAATTTGAACAATGTCAATGTGTTAAACAGACTTATTTAGGAAAAGTCAAGGACAGAGGGGGACATCACTTTTAAAATTCTAATTTTAACAACCTTTCTACCTTTTTTATATCAAGATGGAACCAATTTCTCTTCAGGGTTTTATAACGTAGCCGTTTCAGTGATTTAAAGATATGGGAGTGGGGTAGACTGCACTACCTCCCAAGGTCAGAAATGATTGTTTAACCCTTCCACAGCCAAAACATCAGTAAAGCTGGAAATCCTTAGATTATGTAAAAAGAAAAGTATGAAATTAGTCTATTCTTGTACACTGTCCGTGTAGGTATGTGTAGTGTGAAGGTACACAATATTATACAGTGGGGCAAAAAGAGCCAGAAATCTTGCTTGTTTGTAGGTGACCAAGTACTTATTTTCCACCATAATTTGCAAATAAATTCATAAAGAATCCTACAATGTGATTTTCTGGATTTCTTTTCTCATTTTGTCTGTCATAGTTGAAGTGTACCTATGATGAAAATTACAGGCCTCTCTCATCTTTTTAAGTGGGAGAACTTGCACAATTGGTGGCTGACTAAATACTTTTTTGCCCCACTGTACGTACCTCTTCAAATTAGTGTATTCAGCTATTTCAGCCACACCTGTTGCTGACAGGTGTATAAAATCGAGCACGCAGCGATGCAATCTCCATAGACAAACATTGGCAGTAGAATGGCCTTACTGAAGAGCTCAGTGACATTCAACGTAGCACGTGGCACCGTGAAAGGATGCCACCTTTCCAACAAGTCGGTTTGTCAAATTTCTGTCCTGCTAGAGCTGCACCGGTCAACTGTAAGTGCTGTTATTGTGAAGTGGAAACGTCTAGGAGCAATAACAGCTCAGCCACAAAGTGGTAGGCCACACAAGCTCACAGAAGGGACTGCCGAATGCTGTAAGGTGTAAAAATTGTCTGTCCTCAGTTGCAACATTCACTACCGAGTTCCAAACTGCCTCTGGAAGCAACTTCAGCACAAGAACTGTTCGTCGGGAGCTTCATGAAATGGGTTTCCATGGCCAAGCAGCCACACACAAGTCTAAGATCACAGTGCTCAATGCCAAGCGTCGGCTGGAGTGGTGTAAAGCTCACCGCCATTGGACTCTGGAGCAGTAGAAACACATTTTCTGGAGTGGTGAATCACGTATCACCATCTGTCAGTCTGATGGACAAATCTGGATTTGGCGGATGCCAGGAGAACACTACCTGCACAGGATGCATAGTGCCAACTGTAAAGTTTGGTGGAGGAGGAATAATGGTCTGGGGCTGTTTTTCATGGTTCGGGCTATGCCCCTTAATTCCAGTGAAGAGAAATCTTAACGCTACAGCATACAATTACATTCTAGATGATTCTGTGCTTCCAACTTTGTGGCAACAGTTTGAGGAAGGCCCTTTCCTGTTTCAATGACAAATGCCCCCGTGCACAAAGTGAGGTCCTAATAGAATTGGT
The DNA here is from genome assembly GCF_045679555.1 of Salvelinus alpinus. Taxonomy (NCBI): domain Eukaryota; kingdom Metazoa; phylum Chordata; class Actinopteri; order Salmoniformes; family Salmonidae; genus Salvelinus; species Salvelinus alpinus. The sequence continues at coordinate 41,518,834 of NC_092091.1, read as the reverse complement.
TTGTTGAGGGGGCCTCCCGAGTGGCGCAGTGGTCTAAGGCACTGCATTGCAGTGCGAGCTGTGCCACTAGAGATTCTGGGTTTGAGTCCAGGCTCTGTCTTGACCGGGAGACCCATGGGGCGGCGCACAATTGGCCCAGCGGCCCAGCGAGTTACCTCCGACACATTGGTGCGGCTGGCTTCCGGGTTAAGTGGGCATTGTGTCAAGAAGCAGTGTGGCTTGGTTAGGTTGTGTTTCGGAGGACGCACGGCCCTCGACCTTTGCCTCTCCCGAATCCGTACGGGAGTTGCAGCGATGAGACAAGACTGTAACTACATTTACATTTACATTTAAGTCATTTAGCAGACGCTCTTATCCAGAGCGACTTACAAATTGGTGCATTCACCTTATGATATCCAGTGGAACAACCACTTTACAATAGTGCATCTAACTCTTTTAAGGGGGAGGGGGGGTTAGAAGGATTACTTTATCCTATCCTAGGTATTCCTTAAAGAGGTGGGGTTTCAGGTGTCTCCGGAAGGTGGTGATTGACTCCGCCTTCCGGAGACACCTGAAACCCCACCTCTTTAAGGAATACCTAGGATAGGATAAAGTAATCCTTCTAACCCCCCCTCCCCCTTACTACCAATTGGGGAGAAAAAGGGGTAAAAAAAATTATTGGTTTGTTGAGATCGGTGTGGAAGAACTTGACTGGCCTGCACAGAGCCTCACCTCATCGAACATCTTTGGGATGAATTGGAATGCTGACTACGACCCAGGCCTAATAGCCCAACATCAGTGCCCAACCTCACCAAAGCTCTTGTTGCTGAATGGAAGAAAGTCCCTGCAGCAATGTTCCAACATCTAGTGGAAAGCATTCCCAGAAGAATGGAGGATGTTATAGCAGCAAAGGGGGAGGACCGACCCCATATTAATGCCATGATTTTGGAATGAAATGTTTGACGATAAGATGTCCACGTACCGTTGGTCATGTAGTGTATGTGTAAGACAATGCTTTCAGTTTTTTTGAAAAATGTTTGGTGATAGATGGAGATGTCCAGGTGATTCTTCTCAGCAGCGGTATGAAGCTATCAAATCCAAGTCCCAAAAAGCAAATGAAGCCTACTTAAAATACCTTTCAGCTTTCCATCTCAATTTGAATGGCACTATCAAAATTGCACCTGCACATCTCAATAATACGATTTGAAGAGGTAATTTGCACATTTCTCTCATGGCTCTATTGTTTTGGGCACCCATTGACATTCCTCAGATATAGTTTGTGGAGATACAGTCTATAAGAGACCCCGGTCAAATACCGCTCTCAGCAAGTATCTGAATTGGATTGTGATTTGTGAATTATGTCTTTGTGTTTGGATCATGTCCCAACTGTTAATTCAAAAAACTAGGCCCTGGAGAAAACCACTTCAAGATCCCTTGACATTATTATGGGCGTTTTAATGTTTTCTTTTAGATTCCGCAATCTTTCCACGGATGGATGAAGGGGCCCATTTGTGGTAGTTGAAATTAATGATTATTTAAGCCTTGAAAAGAATGTGACTGCCTGCAAAACACCTTTCACACATTCGTTTGAAGTATGATGTCAAAAATGACCTAGTGTTTCTACTGTCATCAATCCAGAAGAGGGTTTTTAAACATATGACTGCACTGTTGTATATATTGCCCTGATCACCAGAAGTATTGCATGGACTAGTCTAGGTAAAATAATGGAAATATACTTTTGTGGATCTAGGGGTTAGCTAATAATATTAACTAGCTAGTCTAAAATACACTGCTCAAAAAAATAAAGGGAACACTTTGTAACTCACAACACAATGTAACTCCAAGTCAATCACACTTCTGTGAAATCAAACTGTCCACTTAGGAAGCAACACTGATTGACAATAAATTTCACATGCTGTTGTGCAAATGGAATAGACAACAGATGGAAATTATAGGCAATTAGCAAGACACCCCCAATAAAGGAGTGGTTCTGCAGGTGGTGACCACAGACCACTTCTCAGTTCCTATGCTTCCTGGCTGATGTTTTGGTCACTTTTGAATGCTGGCGGTGCTTTCACTCTAGTGGTAGCATGAGACGGAGTCTACAACCCACACAAGTGGCTCAGGTAGTGCAGCTCATCCAGGATGGCACATCAATGCGAGCTGTGGCAAGAAGGTTTGCTGTGTCTGTCAGCGTAGTGTCCAGAGCATGGAGGCGCTACCAGGAGACAGGCCAGTACATCAGGAGACGTGGAGGCCGTAGGAGGGCAACAACCCAGCAGCAGGACCGCTACCTCCGCCTTTGTGCAAGGAGGAGCACTGCCAGAGCCCTGCAGTGCAAAATGACCTATCCGGCGTAGTTTCCCAGATGCCAGGAAGATGAGACAATGAGGCATTGTCCTAAACTCTTCCAGGCTATCTCTATCTCGGGTCACACACCAAATCTTGTCCATGGAATGCCAGCTTTTAGGTTTTTAACACCAAGTCATTGTCAGCTCAAGCCATCTCTAGCAGACTAACTGCAGGAAGCTAGAGCGGAAGCAATCTCTTTACAGAAACACAGATTTTAAACAGAACAGGAATGTCCTATTTGTTAAGTATTAATTGCTAACCATTAATATCAAACAAACCAGGTAAATATGTAATTTGTCTATCACAGACCACACAACATATCATTTTTTTATTTTGTTATTTTTTTTATTTCACCTTTATTTAACCAGGTAGGCTAGTTGAGAACAAGTTCTCATTTGCAACTGCGACCTGGCCAAGATAAAGCATAGCAGTGTGAACAGACAACACAGAGTTACACATGGAGTAAACAATAAACAAGTCAATAACATGGTAGAAAAAAAAGAGAATCTATATACAATGTGTGCAAAAGGCATGAGGTAGGCAATAAATCGAATAATTACAATTTAGCAGATTAACACTGGAGTGATAAATCATCAGATGATCATGTGCAAGACTCCAAGTCAGTACATGGGAATTTAACCGCAAAAGTTATTTTTATGTACAATACATCACAAACAACCTTTTATCTACAACAAGTAAATTTGATGGAAACATATATCTGGTAGGAAAATGTGCATATTTTTTTATGCAGATTTTTGAATATTTGCATGAAAATATGTCACAAATCGGATGGAAACTGTTATGTATACTCCCTCTCCAGCGCTCGAGGTCGCCAGTCTGCTTATTATTACGCACACCTGTCACATTCGTTACGCGCAACAGATTCTCATGGACTCCATCACCTTCCTGATTACCTTACTTATATCTGTCATTCCCTTTGGTTCTTTCCCTAGGCGTTATTGTCTCTGTTTGTGTTCCATGTCTGCAATCTACTCGTGTTTCTTGTTTTGTTCTATGTTCATTTATTTATTAAATACACTCCCTGTCCTTGCTTCCTGACTCCCAGCGTAAACATTACAGAAACCTATCTAATGATATACAATTTGATCAAAGTACACATTTCTAGTTAGCACCAGATCTACAGATGAAGTCGGAAGTTTACATACACCTTAGCCAAATACATTTAAACTCAGTTTTTCACAATTCCTGACAATTAATCCCAGTTAAAATTCCCTGTCATAGGTCAGTTAGGATATCCACTTTATTTTAAGAATGTGAAATGTCAGAATAATAGTAGATGGAATGGTTTATTTCAGCTTTTATTTCTTTCATCACATTCCCAGTGGGTCAGAAGTTTATATACACTCAATTAGTATTTGGTAGCATTTCCTTTAAATTGTTTAACTTGGGTCAAACATTTCGGGTAACCCATGGTGTTTATACTTGCATACTATTGTTTGTACAGATGAACGTGGTACCTTCAGGCATTTGGAAATTTCTCCCAAGGATGAACCAGACTTGTCGAGGTCTACCATTTTTTTACTGAGGTCTTGGCTGATGTATTTAGATTTTTCCATGATGTCAAGCAAAGAGGCACTGAGTTTGAAGGTAGGCCTTGAAATACATCCACAGGTATACCTCCAATTGACTCAAATGATGTCAATTAACCTTTTCAAAGCTTCTAAAGCCATGCCATCATTTTCTGGAATTTTCCAAGCTGTTTAAAGGCACAGTCAACTTAGTGTATGTAAACTTCTGACCAACTGGAATTGTGATGCAGTGAATTATAAGTGAAATAATCTGTGTGTAAACAATTGTTGGAAAAATGACTTGTGTCATGCACAAAGTAGATGTCTTAACTGACTTGCCAGAACTATAGTTTGTTAACAAGAAATTTGTGGAGTGGTTGAAAAACGAGTTTTAATGACTCCAACCTAAGTGTATGTAAACTTCCAACTTCAACTGTAGGACCAAGCCATTCAAATCATCAGCATCCTTGTGCTGTGCCCCCTGATCATAGTAGGTAGGCCTTGTTACTTTGGTTGTAAACATTATTTACATTTAATTCAATGAAGTTGGATGCTAAAGCAATTTCTTTCAAGTACAGGGAGGGACGGTGGTGCTTTTTTTGTTTTTATGACACCTTGAGTTGGACTCCCACCCCCATTCATTTTCGAAGGATCCCTAAGCTGGTGATTAGTTCTATCGGCTCTCGCCAGAAAGACTTTGAGAGTGTGATGGATGTCTTCACCGCAACATCGATTAACGTTTTCATAATTTCCAAGACGTTTCTTGGAGCACACTTGCCTACACAGCTCTCTTTCTTGGAAATGGATTGGAATAATTGGAATATGAGAAAATTCTTTATGACTAAATTATGTGGTTTTGGCTTTGCTCTCTCTCCATGGCGCTTCAGGTAACTGGTTTGTGCTGAGCTGAAGCCCATAACAACAGACAGACATTCATTTAAAACTTTAAGAGAGCTACTCAGTCTGCCAGCCCAGTCCCTTACCTTACCTGGATTAATTTAAGACTATAACATGCAGAGTTTTATATAATGGTGCGAGGTAATTTGTTTTGCTTCGGCATGGTTCAGTGGTCACAAATCTATCAATAAAATGAGACGGATTCTTCTAAAAGAGAGAAGTCTGGCTGGCAGGTAATGTGAATGTCTGTGGCTTTCTTCCAGAACATTCTAGATGTAATAGTATAATATAATAAAAAGAGACAGCGGGAGGGAGCCTGGTGGTTACTGATGGGGTACCTGAATGGCTAGCTACCTGTCAGTAAATCTGTTGTTGAACTGTCTCTCTCCAGCAAGTCACAGTCATTACGGTGCTAACCAAGTGCCAGAAAGGAAAGGTGAGGAGAATGAGGAGTTCTTGGAAAATAACCTCCCACTCAATCAGTCAGCAAAACAAAAGAGATAATCATAGACTTCAGGAAACAGCAAAGGGAGCACCCCCCTAATCCACATCAACGGGACAGCAGTGGAGAAGGTGGAAAGTTTTAAGAGATTGAAAAACATCTATCTAAAAGCCATCAGATTGTTAAACAGCCACCACTAGCACAGAGAGGCAGCTGCCTACCTACAGACTTGATATCATTGGCCACTTTAATACATGGAACTCTAGTCACTTTAATAATGTCACTTTAAGAATGTTTACATTTCTCGCATTACTCATCTCATATGTATATACTGTATACTTTATCCTTCACTGTCTATTCTTTACTACCTATCGCATCTTAGTCGCTCTGTCATTGCTCATCCATATACTTTATACTTATATATTCTCATCCCATTCCTTCACTAGATTGTGTGTATTAGGTTTTGTTGTGGAATTTGTTAGATATTAGGTTTTGTTGTTGCCACGTGTGCTCCCTCTCCGGCCTCTAGGTCACCAGGCTGCTCGTGATGGCGCACATCTGTCACCATCGTTACGCGTCATCACTCACCTGGACTCCATCACTCCCCTGATTACCTTCCCTATATATGTCACTCCCTTTGGTTCCTTCCCCAGGCAGGTTGTCCGTGTTTCTTATTTTGTATTATGTTTATTTATTAAAACACTCATTACAGTTGTGGAATTGTTAGATATTAGGTTTTGTTGTGGAATTGTTAGATATTAGGTTTTGTTGTGGAATTGTTAGATATTAACTGTTAGATACTGCTGCACTGTCGGACCTAGAAGCATAAGCATTTTGCTACACTTGCAATAACATCTGCTAACCATCTGTATGTGACCAATACAATTTGATTTGATTTGCTGGTTACAAACTTCTTCCATTTAAGGTTGATAGAAGCCACTATGTTCTTGGGGACCTTCAATGCTGCAGACATTTTTTGGTACCCTTCCCCAGATCTGTGCCTTCACACAATCCTGTCTTGAAGCTCTCCGGACAATTCCTTTGACCTCATGCCTTGTTTTTTGCTCTGACATGCACTGTCAACTGTAAGGCCTTATATAGACAGGTGTGTGCCTTTCCAAATCATATCCAATCAATTGAATGTACCACAGGTGGTCTCCAATCAAGTTGTAGAAACACCTAAACGAAAATCATCTCAAGGATACACCTGAGCTCAATTTCGAGTCTCATAGCAAAAGGTCTGAATGATTTCTGTTTTAAATTTTTTTAATTACGCAAACAATTCTAAAAACCTGTTTTTCGCTTTGTCAATATGGGGTATTGTGTGTAGATTGATGAAAAAAATGTATTTAATCAATTTTAGGTAAGGATGTAACGTAACAAAATGTGGAAAAAGGGATGGGGTCTGAATACTTCCCGATTGCCCTGTATGTTTGATACAAAGTTATAAGTTGACATGGTGTCCTACCCAGGGTTATTCTGAACAGAATTAGCCTATGTTTGTCTACTGTTAAGAAAATTAGCCGTGGCACATGCACCTTAATGCACTCATGACTCTTTTCTATGAGCACCAAAATGAAGATCTATTTCCCTGAACTGCTTTGTGAAAGCCTAACACTGTAATACTGTATTTTATAACTTACCTAGTCATGTTGGAAATAGATCAATCTTTCAAATGATGCCCAACTGACCCAGATGGCCATTTATAATGGACTGCTTTTTGGATTGTGTAAACACCAGTAATTGTGTGAGGGCGGGGATGCAGGGGTTGCGTTCCAAACAAAACAACTACAAGTGAGCTTGCTCTTGCTCCTCAACTGCACAGCTAGGAGAGCTAAAAAAAAGCACCTTATTGCTGAAGACTCTTCTTTGTGCGTTGAAATTACTCAGGAAATGTGCACACTTTTGAGAGGTGTGTGGCCACTTGAAGACACCAATGTTTTATTATGTTGCAACTGCAACACATTTTCCAGTAATATTTTTATTATGTTACTGAATGTGTCCAGAGTATTTTCAGATTTAGTTATCTACAAATGTGGCTAAAAGTATAGTAAATGTAAAATGCACATAAAATCAACAGTGTATTGTTTGGATTCAGTCTTGTGTGAGGTGAACTGTTGCCCTCACCCTTGGTCTAATAATTTCCCCATAATCTCCAACCTGTTCCCTTTCAATTGCTTCCATGGTTATGCATATGCTTTTCATATTTGTTCTGTAAGAAACATTTCAATTTAACCATATCCATATATGTTTGTTTATGCAATGTCCTCTCTCTCTTTCCCTCTCTCTCTCTCACTTATTTATTCTCTCTTCCTCTATCTCTCTCCCTCCTTCCTATGTCACTCCTCTCTCCCTTCTTCTGTATTCCTCTATCTCTCTCTCCATCCCTCCTTTGGGCTCCCGAGTGGTGCAGCGGTCTGAGGCACTGCATCTCAGTGCAAGAGGTGTCACTACAGTTCCTGGTTTGAATCCAGGCTGTATCACATCCAGCCGTGATTGGGAGTCCCATAGTGCGGCGCACAATTGGCCCAGTGTCATTCGGGTTAGGCCGGGGTAGGCCGTCATTGTAAATAAGCATTTGTTCTTAACTGGCTTGCCTAGTTAAATAAAGGTTCAATTTCCCTCTCTCTCCCCATCCCTCCATCTTTCTGTATCTCTGTCTCTAGGCTAAGGGACTGACAGCCCAGGTGAGGTGGCTGAACATCACATTGAGGTTCCTCCCCAACACATTCACCAAGGGCAGAGTGAACTCCACCATCTACCTCAAGAAGTAGGTTCCGTCCAGACAACAGTGCCATTTACAATAGCGCACACCGTAGCAAAACGTTTATTAATGGAAAACAAAATCTTACCGGACAGGTTCAGGTAGTACAACCCAATTTCTTCCTGACCTAGGTTGTTTGTGGCTCAGCGAAAATAAGACAGTGTTTGCTTCCCCTCTGTAAGACGACCACTGATTGTACAGGTGGCTCTTTCACCTATATCCGAAACCAATACTAGCACTCTATTTATAGCAAAGTAAGGTTGATGAGGATCCTCATGTTTGAAGGAGATCAGAGAAGTGAGTGTTTTTCTTTGCCACGGGATGGCGCTCTTGTTAAGTATTCACCACTCCTGTCATGCAACAATGTGTGTGTGCGTGCGTGCGTGCGTGCGTGTGTGAGCAAATGAGAGTGTGGAAGCCAAAGCATCTGTGGTATTAGCATGCTCTCAGAGGGATTCAAATGGCTGCTCAGTGTTTTAGGGGTTACTTCTGGTCAGCTCGGGCAGACCGCAGGCTACTCAGGCAGATTTAAGCCATGTGAAAGGCTTGACAGGTAATATAACAAAGTGAGCTCTAGGGAGAGAGACTTGCAGCAACATTTGATAAGTTACTGGTGTCGAGTAATGTATTGCTGCCTGTAGCCGTCTGACCGGCTATGTAGGCTAAACCAACCTTGTCCATATGTCTAGGTCTCTCTGGGTGCATTATGTGAACTTCCAACTTGTGATGTTTCGCTGGACTTGATGTTGTGTTTCTATAGCAACCTATTACCCCTCCATAGCCCTAAGCCCAGTAGTTTTTTACTTGAAATGTTTTCCTTCTTTCTGACATTCCCTCCATCATTTCCGTTTCCTTTTCTATTTTCCTGGATTTCCTGCTCTGCTGCAGTTGTTCCCGTCTTTCCATGTTGGACACCTTTTCCTGAAGGGATATTGTTCTGCCACTTCACTGCTATTTCCACTGTAATCCTCTCCATTTCCCTGCTACCCGCATGGAAGGAAACATAAACATTTGACCCACACGCTTACTAGAAAAGGAAACATTTTTGTAAAACGTTTGTAATGTCTCGATGTTGTAAGATGTCATTCAAAACTGTAATTGATTGAACCTTATGTTAGCCAGTCCACTCTTTTCCATTCTTAATATATTGGCTCTGGCACAGTCCAGTCTCTCTGGTGTTGTGCAGTTTTAATGTGAGCGTTATTGCCAGAAGGTGAGGCAACATTATGTAAGGAGAGGAGCAGAGTAGCAAGCCTCCTCCTTCTCCTGGAAGTTAGCCAGCTAGCAGATTTAGTTGATTGTACCATTTATTTTCAGGTTTTACATGAAAAGGCAACACTGGGGGTATTACATTTAAAATAAAATAAATATTTGTATCAATTATATTGCTGACAGTGTGCATGCAGTCCTCCTGTTGCATCTTGGGAGTTTCCAAGAAAGAGACAGACCAGAAGAGGATTCTTTAGGGCAATGTTTCCCAAGTCCAGTCCTCTAGTACCCCCAACAGTATACATTTTTGTTGTAGCCCAGGACAAGCACACCTGATTCAACTTATCAACTAATCATCAAGCCCTCAGTGAGTTGAATCAGGTGAGTTTGGCAGGGGCTTCAACAAAAATGTGTGCTCTTGGGGGAACTCGAGGACTGGAGTTGGGAAACACTGCTCTAGGGATAGGAAATAAATCCCATATCTCTAGCAGGCAGCAGCCTTCTAGAACTATTCCAGTTCCAGGGTAGAATCCTCATCTCAGCAAGCGGTGTGGTTGACTGTGTGGAAGCAGCAGCCCTTTTTACAATGGGAATCTCAGTAAACAACAGTTTCACCATTTGAGGTCTTCTTGCACTCTGACAACAGTGTGCTGTTTACACAACACGACCAAATGCACACAGGCAGGGACAACACAGCAGCAGGAGGAGAAAATGGGTTTGAGAATGTACTTAGTACATTATATAAAAAGCAGATGTTTGAGCAGTGTGACTGCAGATGGTTAGCAACATATTCATGCTACGTACTCACACTGCCAGTGAGGCAATCATTACACACACTGCCATTTAGAGGCAATCATTATACACACACAGTCAAAGAGAGGGAATCATTATTGGCGGCTTGCTTTAGAGGCTTTCATGCTTGGCTGAGGTGTGTGCGCATCCACATGCACTGGTGCGAGTGTGTGTGCCTGCATGTGTTTGTGTGCCCGCCTCTCCCTGGTGACTGATGTCAAAAACAGGGCACATTATAAAGAGTTTAATCACAGGCCTGCGCGAGCTTTCGAACCAAAACAACGAGTTACAGATATGTAATAGTTGGCAGAGCGTGTGGAGTATTTGTTAGGATGAAAGGAAGAGGTGCATTCTGTAGCCCTGCGCGATCCCTGCATGACAGGATACTTTCCCTTGTGCGGATGAAATATCACCCTATTCCCTATGTAGTGCATTACTTATGACCGTGACCCATAGAGCGCTATTTTGATGCGCACTCTGTCAACTCGCCCTGTTTTCTAGGTCAAAGGTCAGGTGATTCTTTGTGGCTTCACCGGCTTGCAAACAGGAAAAACGTGTGGTTTGGAAATGTTTCGTGGCCTCCTGTTAGCAATGTTTTGTCCTCTTCAAGAAGAAGCTTGAAGTCAACTGTTTTTCATTAAAACAATGATATGCTTTTGTTCTACTTTATTGGATGGAAGACAGCACTGCTGTTGCTTACTAGCAATCAATACCCTGGTACAGTACAAGTCACTGGGGATATGAAGGGCACAAACACACGTGTCGGATAATTACTTTTAGTATGTAAGTGAATCCCCAATGTACTGCTATTAGTGCCTTTAGGTAATCACCCCTCCACACATGTACAACATAAACCTGAAACATAATGGGACCAAGCCAGAGTATGATCTGCTTATCTTAGTATACAGGCAACACCCAAATGACAACAACTATTGTATAAAGTATGCGTGTTATCAACACGCACAGACACACACTACCGTCATCCACACACAACACACAGTACTTCACCATCACCCCATGACTTGTCCTTCTCCGTGGGCTGGTCTAGTCAAGCTGTGTGGCCTGTCCGTCCTCCACCATGTCTCAAAGTCTTTCCCTGTCTGGTCAGTCTCCTGGAGGCCTGGTACCACTGGAAGTACAGTCCATTCCCCCCACATCACAGTGTTGGCCATCTCTCGCAGAGCAGAGGAAGGATACAGAATGCATCAAGCCCATGGTGTAATTTAGGAATTAACTCAGCCACTGAGCCCCACGCCAGCTCCTACAGAGGGAAGCTTAAGACACATCTGCCTGTAATCTTTCTATCTGCATCTCCCCCCAATGCCTGTCTGAGTTATGTTGTTCCAGCCAGAGCATCTGGACTGGAACTTCCCAAGCTGTGGTGAAGGACGTTGGAGAAGGAGGGGGTCCAGGTCCTGTCATCTCTATCCCGAATACACCCAGAAACACCCACATACCTCCCGCACCCCTAAACCCTGGCATAGGCTCCTGTCCTCAGGCACAGATGTGCAGAGGAATACGGGGTGGTGGTATGGACTCCTTGTCAGGCCTGTTATGTTCTCTTGTCTCGATGCCCCCAGCAGCTTCCATTACTCATTTAATTAGTACAACTAGGTCCAGGCTAATTTATACAACTGTCACTGTCTCAGTGATATTGACAGGGCTTGCCTGCTGTCTAGTTTCACTTCTTTTCTTTGCGGGAGCTGAGGGCACCTTCCTAAAAAGTAATGCAATAATATGCACTGCGGCTGCCTCTGTCTGTGATGGCTGTGCTTATGCATGTAGAACATGTTTTAATGCTATTGCTAACCCATGCCGCCAGAACATTGAAAACAATTTCATGGGAGGGGGTAGTAGCCATATACATAATTGGAAGCAGCTCCCTGCCTGATACTCAGCTACCAAGCCAGCCATTAGGTAACTTGTTTAAATGCGACCCACATGTTTGATAACCACCATATTGTTGTTGGAGGTGTCCTTGTTGGCAGTTTGTTTGGCACATACTGACACTGAATTCTATCAGTTGGATAATGTGTTTCTATCTGCATCAGAGATTTATTTTTGTGTGAGGTCACTGCGTTGGTGGATATGTTATTTTTCATGTGTCAGGGCCTCAAGACTTCAATAATGTTTTCATATTGCATATTTTCAAGGCCAGTTGTTGTGCTCTTGTTTCTTATACAGTACTAAAAATAGAACCTTAATAAAAAAGTTTGTCATGGCAACAGAACAGAGACAAAGAAACCTTGGAACTGTGGTTGCCATGGGTTTGTGGTTGATAAGGGTGGTCATAGTGCTGCCCAGTGATATATTATATATTCAAAAGTATGTGGACACCCCTTCAAATTAGTGGATTCGGCTATTTCAGCCACACCCGTTGCTGACAGGTGTATAAAATCGAGCACACAGCCATGCAATCTACATAGACAAACATTGGCAGTAGATTGGCCTTACTGAAGAGCTCAGTGACTTTCAATGTGGCATTGTCATAGGATGCCATCTTTCCCAAAAGTCAGTTTGTCAAATTTCTGCCCTGCTTGAGCTGCCCCGGTAATTTTATTGTGAAGTCCTTTTATTGTGAAGTGAAAACGTCTAGGGGCAACAGCGGCTCAGCCGCGAAGAAGTAGACCACACAAGCTCACAGAACAGGACCACCGAGTGCTGAAGCGCATAGCACTCACTACCGAGTTTCAAGCTGCCTTTGGAAGCAACTTCAGCACAAGAACTGTTCGTCGGGAGCTTCATGAAATGGGCAGCCGCAAACAAGCCTAAGATCACCATGCGCAATCCCAAGCGTCGGCTGGAGTGGTGTAAAGCTCGCCGCCATTGGACTCTGGAGCAGTTGAAACGCGTTCTCTGCAGTGATGAATCCCACTCTACCATCTGGCAGTCCGACGGACGAATCTGGGTTTGGCGGATGCCAAAAGAATGCTACCTGCCCCAATGCATAGTATCAACTGTAAAGTTTGGTGGAGGAGGAATAATGGTCTGGGGCTGTTTTTCATGGTTTGGGCTAGGCCCCTTACCTCCAGTGAAGGGAAATCGTAATGCTACAGCATACAATGTAATTCTAGATGAGTCTGTGCTTCCAACTTTGTGGCAACAGTTTGGGGAAGGCCCTTTCCTGTTTCAGCATGACAATGCCCCATGCACAATGCAAGGTCCATACAGAAATTGTTTGTCGAGATCGGTGTGGAAGAACTTGACTGACTTGCACAGAGCCCTGACCTCAACCATCAAAAACCTTTGGGATGAATTGGAACGCCGACTGCGAGCCAGGCCTAATCGCACAAAATCAGTCAAGTCCCCGCAGCAATGTTCCAAAATCTAGTGGAAAGCCTTCCCAGAAGAGTGGAGGCTGTTATAGCAGTACAGGGGGGACCAACTCCATATTAATGCCCATGATTTTGGAAAGAGATGTTTGACGAGCACGTGTCCACATACTTTTGGTCATGTAGTATATGAGTGGTGAGAAGGCTGGCCACTTGAGGCGTGATGAGAGATTACTTCTTGCATCCTCCTGATAGGAACCCACTGCTACACTAGGCTACACACACACACTGTTTGAGGGCAAAATGTTATTGCCAGGGCTCAGAGATTTTAGGCTGTCTAATTCAACATTTTGTCCTCTCCAAACAAGAAAAATAAACAAAAAATGAATGTAGAGCACACAATATTACTTCCAGAGACTTCAAAAAACCACACTGATCACAAGCTGTTCTGCTGCCTTGTGAGGAATTCAGAAATCTGGTGTTTGTTTGATTCCCCTCCTTCTAACCCTATTCCCTACTGGGTTCTTGAAAGCAACAATATATTTGTAGGAACCAGGATTTGACCTTAGCAACAACGAGTCCAACTAGCATGTTTGTTTTTTGGTCGTTCAGTAGCTGAGATAAAATTGCAAAACGTGTTTTTTTTCTTTCTTTGTGTATACAGTGTGGGCCGCTTGCAGGTTGAATTTCACGTAGAGTAGACACTACGGCTGGAAAATAAGCAGGAGGAAGAGGAATGCCAGTTGAAGGGGAGTTGAACTTGACGTTTCTTGATGAACTTGACATTTCCATGTAAGCCGACAGTCACAGACCGCTTCTGGCGTTTTTGAGTGTTTTAGGCTCCTTCGACCACATGGACAGGCAAACAGACAGGGAGACAATCAGACAGACCGACAGGCAGGCAGGCCAGCAGGCAGGCAGGCAGGCAGGCAGGCAGGCAGGCAGAAGACCTATGCAATGCTTTCACTGTACAGTCAGGCAATATGTAAACATAAGTTAATCTTACTCAACTTGCCATGTCATCTTCTCACCATTCGCCCATTTTGTCTGTATGGAAAATACTTGTTGCGTTCCTCTGTCATCTCTTCACTCTTATCCCTGACAGTGAGTGAATGATACCACATATTTCTGGTATGCAATCCTGACCCAGCCTGAGGTGCATGCACGCACCTACACAGCCCGGCCGAGCCCTTTTTCCATCAGATAAAATAGTTTCCATTCGCCATCAAGGGAGAACAGTGCACAAACACCTGGTGTTTCTCCCTCATCCTCCCCTGTTTTAACCTCCACCCCACCGCCAAGCCAAGTCTCTGCCAAGCCCAAGCAAACACTCATAAATTCCTCAGCAGCCTAGAGGGGCATGGAATACCTTTGCACCTGCATAGGGAATCCCCTCACACCCTCCGCAACTAGCCCCCACTACTGCCTGCTTGGCCTGGCCCCCTCCTCCTCCTTACACCCTCCCCAGCCTAGCCAACCACCACCGCTGCCTGCCTGCCCCCCCAACCTCACACCCTCCCTAGTCTCCTCCTCCCCTTCTGCCACATCCAAGTGGAAACTCAAAAGCTCCTTTTCAATGGATGTTCTGCCAGTCTACATATTTCTCTCATTTTTTCAACCCTCCCCACCTCCTTCCTCTCCCTCTGTTTTCCTGAGAAAAAAATGTCTCCACTGCAGACTCCCTCTCTTGATTGTGTAACGTTGCCATCTGGATGAAAGCACCACCACTACCATCAGAACCCCAAAGCACAACCAGAAGGGTTTGAGGGGAAGGAAAAGAACGAGTGATGGCACGAGCTTAGCTGTGGATCCAGCTGTTAGGAGAAGGAGGAAGAAGAGGGTGGGGGTGATGAAACAGAAGATGAAGAGGAGGATGATGATAACTTGATGCTGCATGCCACATACTGTACACCCTATCCTGCTCTGTCCTGTCTTGACGATGCCAAGCTGTAAGAGAAAGGAGACGATGAGAAGGAGGAGTGCTAATGAAGACCTGACGCTTAAATACCACATGCAACCTGTTCTGTTCTGTCCCAGCCCCAATGATACCGAGCTGTAAGAGGAGAAGGAGGGTGGTAATGATTAAGATGTTGATGAAGACTTGACACTGCCTACCACATCTCATGCACCCTGTTCTGTTCCGCCCTAGCCCTAATGATCCCCAGCTGTAACCCAGCATTCGTGTACCAGACCAGTCACCGTGAACCTAGGGTCACCCTTACCCTTTGAAAACGTTCTGCTCTAAAGCAGCTAATAATAAGGTCCATGGTGTGCATTAGCAGTTACACCAGTTTATTTGGACCCGTTTGGGCCCTAACCCACAATGTCCCCCAGGCCTCAGCTCCTCCTGTTAGGCTTTAGCATGCGTCTCAAATGGCACCCTATTCCATATATAGTGCACTACTTTTGACCAGGGCTCTGGTCAAAAGTCTGATATTGAGTTGCAACCTCAAAGGGGATTACACATCGAGATGGGACTCCACCCAATGGCATAATTTCTCCTGCCCTTGGACAACATGATAGGACTCAAAGGAGGACTGAGTCTTTGTAGTTTGGTTGAGTCCAGAGTGTGCGGGACGCCAGGGAAATGCATGAAAGAACTCGGACACCACTGAATCACGGCAGCCAGACACCAAATGCAATGTGACCTCATGTTTTCAGATTTGAATGATCACTGATAATTACTGGTAGTGTGATTTTAAGTATATTTTCTTCTTGTTAATTTAGTTTCTTGTGACAGACTGTTCCCATTAAATGGTAACGTCTGTCGGCAGAACCTTTATGTTCTCTGTCATGTCAGCTCATTGAGCCTCCGTGGTCACTAAAGCCTTGTTCATACTGGCAGTTTGAAATGACTCAAATCCAATTTTCCCTTACCCGATTAGAATCTGATGTTATCTTATTAGCCAAAAACTACATGGAATCTGATATTTTCAAGTCAGATATAAACCACATTCATAGGTGGATTGAAATCAGATACAAATCTGATTCCTAGCCATGCGACTTATGTGAAAGGTCAAATCATATTTATTTGCACTGAAGTGTTTTTTGTGTGTTATTTGGCATATCCTGTTGCTTGCTAGCTACTCTGTTGACAGTTTGACAAAAGCATGTGGTAGCTAACTATCTTGTTAATAGCTTACATATGCATTAGTGAGTGTGCTAGCACGCTCTACAGCTAGCTAGCTTGTTGACTGTTGTGGCTAGCCAAAAAGGACATTTGAACATTCAAATAAATGGGAAACTTCCGTGGCAAGAATTGTCGTCACCTTAGATTGGTTAACAACGACTTCTGAGTGAGAGGAAGCAAGAGCACCACCACCAATCAGCCTACACCCATTGTTACTATGACAAATAGCATAGCATGTGATCAAATGACTACTGTCTGAACACACACATCCGATTTGGTAACTTGTAACTTGCTGTTTGGACAGTCAGTATTCTAAATGTATTTGAAAAATGAAATTGATTTGAGCATTAAGGCCTGCAGAGTGAGAGGCTGGGTTGGGATGCTGTGCTGGGTTGGGTTGGGTACTGTACGTGTGACAGCAGCCACAGCGACTGCTTTCTGTTAGTGGGGTTGTTAAATGTTTTGCATGTTTAGAGAGGACACCTAGCAACCCCGTTACATCCATAGAGTGCTTAATTAAGTCTAGGTCTGCCACTGCACCCCAGAGAGTCAGGACTCATTATGGGATATCCGCCAGCTGGAGTTGTAGTGTTGAGCATGTATGTCATGGTCGTCCCCATGACAACTCGGACTCAGTACACCGACAGAGATAGACACACACACACGAACGCACGCACGCACGCACGCACGCACACACACACACACACACACACACACACACACACACACACACACACACACACACACACACACACACACACACACACACACACACACACACACACACACACACACACACACACACAACCCTTTAGCACAGGGTTGCAGAGCTCAGAAAGCTCACATTGGGTTTAAAGTCTTTGTGTCAGTCTATTGAATGTAGACAAGATGAAAGAAGGTGAGAGAAGGAGTGTTTGTGTCACTGAAAGAAGGTGTGTTTGTGTCACTGAAAGAAGGTGTGTGTGTGTGTGTGTGTGTGTGTGTGTGTGTGTGTGTGTGTGTGTGTGTGTGTGTGTG
This sequence comes from Salvelinus alpinus, assembly GCF_045679555.1. Taxonomy (NCBI): domain Eukaryota; kingdom Metazoa; phylum Chordata; class Actinopteri; order Salmoniformes; family Salmonidae; genus Salvelinus; species Salvelinus alpinus. Next base: position 41,501,451 of record NC_092091.1, on the reverse strand, counting down.
TGTGTGTGTGTGTGTGTGTGTGTGTGTGTGTGTGTGTGTGTGTGTGTGTGTGTGTGTGTGTGTGTGTGTGTGTGTGTGTGTGTGCGTGTGCATGTGTACAGTGCCTTCGGACAGTATTCAGACCCCTTGACTATTTCCACATTTTGTAACGTTACATACAGCCTTATTCTAAAATAGATTTTTTTAAATGATCCTCAGCAATCTACAGACAATATCCCATAATGAAAAAGCAAAAACACATTTTTAGAAATATTAGAATATTTCCTAGAGCTGGCCGCACAGCCAAACTGAGCAATCGGTGGAGAAGGGCCTTGGTCAGGGAGGTTACCAAGAACCCGATGGTCACTCTGACAGAGCACTAGAGTTCCTCTCTGGAGATGGGAGAACCTTCCAGAAGGACAAGCATCTCTGCAGCACTCCACCAATCAGGCCTTTATGGTGAGTGGCCAGACAGAGTCCACTCCTCAGTAAAAGGCACACGACAGCCCGCTTGGAGTTTTCCAAAAGGCACCTAAAGACTCTCAGACCATGAGAAACAAGATTCTCTGGTCTGATGAAACCAAGATTTAACTCTTTGGCCTGAATGCCAAGCATCACATCTGGAGGAAACCTGGCGCCATCCCTACGGTGAAGCATGGTGGTGGCAGCATCATGCTGTGGGGATGTTTTTCAGCAGGGACTAGGAGACGAGTCAGAATCGAGGCAAAGATGAACAGAGCAAAGTACAGATATATCCTTGATGAAAACCTGCTTCAGAGCTCTCAGAACCTCAGACTGGGGCAAAGGTTCACCTTCCAACAGGACAGCAACCCTAAGCACACAGCCAAGACAATGCATGAGTGGCTTCGGGACAAGTCTTTGAATGTCCTTGATTGGCCCAGCCAGAACACGGACTTGAACCTGATCGAACATCTCTGGAGAAACCTGAAAATAGTTGTGCAGCTACTCTCCCCATCCAACCTGACAGAAGTTGACAGGATCTGCAGAGAAGAATGGGAGAAACTCCCCGAATACAGGTGTGCCAAACATGTAGCGTCATACCCAAGAAAGCTCGAGGCTGTAATCGCTGCCAAAGGTGCTTCAACAAAGTACTGAGCAAAGGGTCTGAATACAGAAAGTAAATGTAATATTTTTATTTAATTTTTTATAAATTAGCCAAATGTCTAAAAACCTGATCCTAGAGAGTGACTGTAACGTTGCCAGAAGATTGTATCAGCACCCATGTATCCTGTAATAGTGGAGACTATTGGTGAGGTTGACCCACGTGTAGATTGTTAGCCCACGGTATTAACACCACTCCAAGAACGTCATCGATCAAGATCACGATTTGACTTTTGGTATGTTCCTTGGAACTCTCTTTAATTCCATTGTTGATCTACTATTCTTGGAAAGTATTTGAATGCCTACAGTAGCTTGTTTGGCTCCATATTTCCTCCCAAACAGAGCCTGGCTAACGACAGCCTCACCTGGTCTCCAGGTGCTCTCTTGGCTATGGCTGAAGATACATCAATTGGTCCTGCATTACATAAGCTAGAAACAGAGCAAACCAAGATGGAGACTGGTCCAGAGAGAGGAATGGCAATATCTCTAAGCTGAAGCCAGGGCCCAAATCAAGCTGGAATCTACACACAAAATATATTAAGGCTTGAACTATGTTTCATTAGACATTTAAGATATAGAAATTAAATTAGGCTGTGGTTTTGGGTCTCACTGTAAAGTCTACTCAACAGCTGGAAGAGAACGTTTACAATGTGATAATAGAGTCCAAAATCAACACAAGTTAGATGGGTGGTTTGGATGACCTACTTAGTGTGATTTCCATTGTTGTCTCGCCGGAAACGGCTAAACGAATCTTATTACAACAAACACACACACACACACACACACACACACACACACACACACACACACACACACACACACACACACACACACACACACACACACACACACACACACACACACACACACACACACACACACACACACACATACGAACACACACACACACACACATACGAACACACATACGAACACATACGAACACACACACACACACACACACACACACACACACACACACACACACACACACACACACACACACACACACACACACACACACACACACACACACACACACACACACACACACACACACATACGAACACACACACACACACACATACGAACACACACACACACACACACACACACACACACACACACACACACACACACACACACACACACACACACACACACACACACACACACACACACACACACACACACACACACACACACACACACAATGTAATTACTGCGGGGATTTGAGCAACGTTGACTGACTGCTCGACTCCACAGGCGGTGTGTTAAGTCACTGCGTTCTCACGTTCAACACTCAACGGGAGTGGTGCAAACAAAGCTAATTAGATTCCAGTGAATTACTGCTGTTGAAATGCACAAACCGCCAGGGACTGAAAGTGAAAAAGTGCCAGTATGATACATGAAATCTGCAATGTCAGTGCTGCAAAGCCATTATATTACAGTATCTTCATTTTGTCCTTGAAGCAGTGAACTCCAACAAGAAGTCCTCACATTCTTTAAAAGTATTGTCGTCATTATCAAGGGGGAAAACCTTGGCTCTCTATATCAAGGTAAATATTTATTCAGTTGCTATAACATGCAAATGTTTTTGGATTATGTCTCCTACTGCTGTCTGACCAGCTTTAAATCAAGTCTGTCTCCCATAAATGAGTATTCTATGACAGGGCCTGACTAGAGTATAACATGGATAAATATAGAAATACCCTGAATATAATTGATTAAAGGCCCAAGTGTGAATTCAAGCCTCCCATCCCCTCCTCAGACCAGACCAAACTATAATTTCACACTTTGTCTTACAGGTTACATCACATTGAACACGTATGATTGCATTTTTGTTTGGGGGGGGGGGGGGGGTTCTTCGCTAGAAGTGTGCTGTAGGAAAATATTTGATTTCATGTTGTTGCTGTAAATTTCTTGTGGTTTTGTGCCGTAAAACCTTTATTGTGGTATTCTGCCCTGAAATTGGATTCGGTAGTACACATTTTTAGCTGCAAACGTGGTGTTCAGTCTTAGTGCTCACTGCTCAATGAGTAGCTAAGTAGTACCTCAGTAGAGCGAGCATGCAGCCGAAAGGGTCATGACAAACATCAACACCATCATCCCAGAGACCCTGGAGACCCACTCCCAGAGACCCACTCCAATTCGTATACCGCCCCAACAGATCCACAGATGGCGCAATCTAAATTGCACTTCACACTGCTCTCTCCCACCTGAACAAGAGGGGAAATAACTATGTGAGAATGCTTTTCATAGACTACAGCTCAGAGTTCAACACTACAGTTCCCTCCAAGCTCATTAACAAGCTCGGGACCCTGGGACTGAACACCTCCATCTTCAACTGGATCCTGGACTTACTGACGGGCCAACCCCAGGTGGTTAGGGTAGGCAACAACACCTCCGCCACGCTGACCTTCAACACGGGGGCCCCTCAGGGGTGCGTGCTTAGTTTCTTCCTGTACTACCTGTTCACACACGACTGTGTGGCCACGCACGACTCTAACACCATCATCAAGTTTGCTGATGACGGTGGTAGACATGATCGCCGACGGTGATAAGACGGCCTACAGGGAGGAGGGAAGAAACTTGGCAGTGTGGTGCCAGGACAACAACCTCTCCCTCAATGTCAGTAAGACCAAGGAGCTGATCGTGGACTGCAGGAGAAAGAGGGGAGAGCACGCCCCCATCCGCATCGACTGGGCTGTAGTGGAGTGGGCCGAGAGCTTCTAGTTCCTCGGATCCACATCACTAAGGACTTCACACACACTCTCATAGTCATGAAAAGGGCACAACAGCGCCTCTTACCCTTCATGAGGCTGAAAATATTTGCCATGGGCCCTCGGATCCTCAAAAGTACTACAGCTGCACCATCGAGTGCATATTGACTGGCAAATGCACCGCCCTCGACTGTAAAGCGCTACACAGGGTGGTGCAGACGGCCCAGTACACTCTATATCAGGCGGTGTAGAGAAGAATGCCGGAAAATGTATAGACTGATCCCTCCCCCACCGTTCGGCAAATGGTACAGGAGCATCGGCTCTCGGACTAGCACGCTCCGAGACAGCTTCTATCCCAAATCAATAAAAATGCTAAATAACCATAAGGCTCCTAAATAGTTAATTAAATGGTTACACGGACTATACCCAAATTACCACTGTCTTGCACCGACTGTATGCACACTCACAAGACTACACTCAATGTACAAAACATTAGAAACACCTTCCAAACATTGAGTCACACGCCCTTTAGCCCTCAGAACAGCGTCAATTCGTCGGGCCGTGGACTCTACAAAGTGTCGAAAGCGTTCCACAGGGATGCTGGCCCATGTTGACTCTATTGCTTCTCACAGTTTTGTCAAGTTGGCTGCTAGTGAATCTCTACCCCGACTAGCTCGTTCCATCTCATCCCACAGATGGATTGAGATCTGGTGACTGGGCAGGCCACTGCAGTAAGCTGAATTCACTGTCGGAATTCACTGTTCACTTGTCTCTGTGAATGGTTTGTCCTCTGACAAATCAACTGTACATTTCGGTGTTCCTCAAGGTTCCGTTTTAGGACCACTATTGTTTTCACTATATATTTTACCTCTTGGGGATGTTATTCGAAAACATAATGTTAACTTTCACTGCTATGCGGATGACACACAGCTGTACATTTCAATGAAACACGGTGAAGCCTCAAAATTGCCCTCGCTAGAAGCCTGTGTTTCAGACATAAGGAAGTGGATGGCTGAAAACTTTCTACTTTTAAACTCGGACAAAACAGAGATGCTTGTTCTAGGTCCCAAGAAACAAAGAGATCTTCTGTTAAATCTGACAATTAATCTTGATGGTTGTAAAGTCGTCTCAAATAAAACTGTGAAGGACCTCGGCGTTACTCTTGACCCTGATCTTGCTTTTGACGAACATATCAAGACTGTTTCAAGGACAGCTTTTTTCCATCTACGTAACATTGCAAAAATCTGAAATTTTCGGTCCAAAAATGATGCAGAAAAATTAATCCATGCATTTGTTACTTCTAGGTTAGACTACTGCAATGCTCTACTTTACGGCTACCCGGATAAAGCACTAAATAAACTTCAGTTAGTGCTAAATACGGCTGCTAGAATCCTGACTAGAACCAAGAAATGTGATCATATTACTCCAGTGCTAGCTTCCCTACAATGGCTTCCTGTTAAGGCAAGGGCTGATTTCAAGGTTTTACTGTTAACCTATAATTGGGCTTGCTCCTATACATGGGCTTGCTCCTACCTATCTTTCCGAGTTGGTCCTGCCGTACATACCTACACGTACGCTACTGTCACAAGACGCAGGCCTCCTAATTGTCCCTAGAATTTCTAAGCAAACAGCTGGAGGCAGGGCTTTCTCCTATATCTCAATTTTTATGGAATGGTCTGCCTACCCATGTGAGAGACGCAGACTCGGTCTCAACCTTTAAGTCTTTACTGAAGACTTATCTCTTCAGTAGGTCATATGATTGAGTGTAGTCTGGCCCAGGAGTGTGAAGGTGAACGGAAAGGCTCTGGAGCAACGAACCGCCCTTGCTGTCTCTGCCTGGCCGGTTCCCCTCTCTCCATTGGGATTCTCTGCCTCTAACCCTATTACAGGGGCTGAGTCACTGGCTTACTGGTGCTCTTTCATGCCGTCCCTAGGAGGGGTGCGTCACTTGAGTGGGTTGAGTTACTGACGTGATCTTCCTGTCTGGGTTGGCGCCCCCCCCTTGGTTTGTGCTGTGGTGGAGATCTTTGTGGGCTATACTCGGCCTTGTCTCAGGATTGTAAGTTGGTGGTTGAAGATATCCCTCTAGTGGTGCGGGGGCTGTGCTTTGGCAAAGTGGGTGGGGTTATATCCTTCCTGTTTGGCCCTGTCCGGGGGTATCATCGGATGGGGCCACAGTGTCTCCTGACCCCTCCTGTCTCAGCCTCCAGTATTTATGCTGCAGTAGTTTGTGTCGGGGGGCTAGGGTCAGTTGGTTATATCTGGAGTACTTCTCCTGTCTTATCCGGTGTCCTGTGTGAATTTAAGTATGCTCTCTCTAATTCTCTCCTTCTCTCTTTCTTTATCTCTCTCGGAGGACCTGAGCCCTAGGACCATACGTCAGGACTACCGGGCATGATGACTCCTTGCTGTCCCCAGTCCACCTGGCCTTGCTGCTGTTCCAGTTTCAACTGTTCTGTCTGCGGTTATGGAACCCCTACCTGTCCCAGACCTGCTGTTTTCAACTCTTAATGATCGGCTATGAAAAGCCAACTGACATTTATTCCTGATTATTATTTGACCATGCTTGTCATTTATGAACATTTTGAACATCTTGGCTCTCTCTAATTCTCTCCTTCTCTCTTTCTTTCTCTCTCTCGGAGGACCTGAGCCCTAGGACCATACGTCAGGACTACCGGGCATGATGACTCCTTGCTGTCCCCAGTCCACCTGGCCTTGCTGCTGTTCCAGTTTCAACTGTTCTGCCTGCGGTTATGGAACCCCTACCTGTCCCAGACCTGCTGTTTTCAACTCTTAATGATCGACTATGAAAAGCCAACTGACATTTATTCCTGATTATTATTTGACCATGCTGGTCATTTACGAACATTTTGAACATCTTGGCCATGTTCTGTTATAATCTCCACCCGGCACAGCCAGAAGAGGACTGGCCACCCCTCATAGCCTGGTTCCTCTCTAGGTTTCTTCCTAGGTTTTGGCCTTTCTAGGGAGTTTTTCCTAGCCACCGTGCTTCTACACCTGCATTGCTTGCTGTTTGGGGTTTTAGGCTGGGTTTCTGTACAGCACTTCGAGATATTAGGTGATGTACGAAGGGCTATATAAAATAAACTTGATTTGATTTGATGTTCATAAAACCATTCCTGAACAATTCTAGCCTTGTGGCATGGGGCATTATCCTGCTGAAAAAATCAATTCGCAGATGGATATTCTGCTGCTATTAAGCAATGCACCTGATTGGCAATGATGTTCAGATATCCCGTGGCATTCAAACGTTGCTCCACTTTTATCAAGGCGCCCAATCTGTGCCATGAAAACACACCCCACACTCAAACAACCTAGCAGTGCGCCAGGCACGTACTACCATACACCGGTCAAAGGCACTTAAATATTTTGTCTTTCCCATTCACCCTCTGAATGTCACACATACACAATACATGTCTCAATTGTCTCAAGGCTTAAAAATCCTTCTTGAACCTTTCTCATCCCCTTCATCTACACTGACTGAAGTGGAATTAACAAGTGACATCAAAAATGGACCATAGCTTTCATCTGGATTCACCTGGTCAGTCTGTCATGGAAAGAGCAGGTGTTCCTAATGTTTTGTACACTGTGTATATATGAACTATATACAGTGCCTTAAAAAAGTATTCACACCCCTTGACTTGTTACAACCTGAATTAAAAATTGATTACATTGAGATTTTGTGTCACTAGCCTACCCACAATACCCCATAATGTCAAAGCGGAGTTATATATATTTTTATACATATTTGTTTTTTTACAAATTCATTCAAAAGGAAAAGCTGAAAATGTCTTCAGTCAGTAAGTATTCAACCCCTTTGTTATGGCGAGTCTAAATAAAGTCAAATCAAATTGTATTTGTCACATGCGCTGAATACAATAAAATGCTTACTTACAAGCCCTTAACCAACAATGCAGTTTGAAGAAACATAAGTGTTAAGTAAAAAATGTATTAAAAAAATATATATAATAATTAAATAGCAGCAGTAAAATAACAGTCGCGAGGCTATATACAGGGGGTACCGGGTCAATGTGAGGGGGCACAGGTTAGTCGAGGTAATTGAGGTAGTATGTACACTACCGTTCAAAAGTTTGTCTCTAAGAAATGTCCTTCTTGTTGAAGAAAAGCATAATTTTTGGCAATTAAAATAACATGAAATTGATCACAAATACAGTGTAGACTGATTGTTAATGTTGTAAATGACTATTGTAGGTAGAAATGGCAAATTCTTTAATGGAATATCTACATAAGCGTACAGAGGCCCATTATCAGCAAACATCCTGTGTTCCAATGGCACGTTGTGTTAGCTAATCCAAGTTTATCATTTTAAAAGGCTAATTGATCATTAGAAAACCATTTAGCAATTATGTTAGCACCGGTGAAAACTGTGTTCTGATTAAAGAAGCAATAAAATTGGCCTTCTTTAGACTAGTTGAGTATCTGGAGCATCAACAATTGTCGGTTCGATTACAGGCTCAAAATGGCCAGAAACAAATAACTCTCATCTGAAACTCGTCAGTCTATTCCTGTTCTGAGAAATGAAGACCATTCCATGCAAGAAACTGCCAAGAAACTGAAGATCTCGTACAACGCTGTGTACTACTCCCTTCACAGAACAGCGGAAACTGGCTCTAACCAGAATAGAAAGAGGAGTGAAGGGCCCGATGCACAACTGAGCAAGAGGACAAGTACATTAGAGTGTGTCTAGTTTGAGAAACTGCGTCTCACAAAGACACAGCGGTTGGAACCAAAAATCTCAAATTTTTACTCATCAGACCAAAGGACAGATTTCCACAGGTCTAATGTACATTATTCGTGTTTCTTGGCCCAAGCAAGTCTCTTCTTATTATTGGTGTCCTTTAGTAGTGGTTTCTTTGCAGCAATTCGACCATGAAGGCCTGATTCATGCAGTCCTCTTCTGAACAGTTGATGTTGAGATGTGTCTGTTACTTGAACTCTGCAATTTCTAAAGCTGGTAACTCTAATGAACTTATCCTCTGCAGCAGAGGTAACTCTGGGTCTTCCTTTCCTGTGGTGGTCCTCATGAAAGCCAGTTTCATCATTGCGCTTGATGGTTTTTCGACTGCACTTGAAAAAACATTTAAAGTTCTTGACATTTTCGGGATTGACTGACCTTCATGTCTTAACCCTTTGACGTGTACAATCACATAATTGTGATCATTGTTGAGTGGTCCCTGCAGTGTACAATCTCAAATACGTGATTGGAACAGTAGCAACAAATCATGCATCTAAACACCATTGTTGTCTGAACAGCATTTACATATTTTTTTCTACTGATAGTTAATGAAGGTCTTAAACTTTATTCCTCAATTTGACCTTTTGTTGTATAAGATAAATGCGAACTTCATCATCCAAGCATCATACGGAACACATCCACAGCCAAACTCATTCCATAACCCAGTCTAAATAATAGGTTGCGCTGACAAAAAAAACAACATAAGTTAGCGACCTAACAGCTAGACTAGTTTACAATGTACCACATCTCTGGTAAGCACAAGAGACTAATGTAATGCTGTTTAGAAAATAAATGTGTGTCAGCTAAGCTAACAGCAGCTAAATTATTTATGATGGCAGCCATGTTTGTTTACTTTTGACAAGCAAAAGCTCCCTAATCCCAGAATGCAATTCACTATGAAACGCAAATGAACAAAGTCAAAGATGGCTGCGCTCATTGCTTGAAAAATATTAACTTAATTTAGTCACTTTTCAGCATATTACAATCAAATTGTTACAGTGTATACAAGAACCACTGCACATGACTTCACAATTCGTTTACTGTTTTTGACAAATCACAAAGCAAATCAAATATTTTCTCTTCACAGATTATCACATCAAATACAAGCCTACTGCCTAGCCTAACCATAGCGCAAAAGCTAAACAGTGATAAAACCATTTTAGGGGGGGTTATCAGGGGGGTTCATTTCATTTGTGGGGATTTTCAAGTCCATGGGTGGTAGAAATGGGGGAAGGTATCGTGGGGGGATATGATGCAGGAAATACTACTATGATGGGGGATTTATCAATAAATGGGGGCCAAACACAAGAGAAGGTTATACGCGAAATAAAAATAAACTCGCTGGAAAGGAGGGTTTGAGCTGGCAAACCTGAGGTACCAAAGTTACAATCTGATGCCGCGTTCAAGACAACTGGGAACTCGGGAAGAAGAAAATTTACATTTTGGACGGTCATCCAATTCGGAATTCCAACTCTGGTACTCGGGCCTCTTTCCAGAGCTCCGACTTTCCGACCTGAAGATCATTGACGTCAGAATTGACTTAGTATTTTTCACAGTTGTCTTGAATGCACCATAAGTCAGTCGAGTGAACTATTCCTTGTTATAACATCTTTGGTCTGACAGATGCTAACTTGATAAAACAGAATGCTTTGCATGATGTCAACAAACATGGTGCCACACATAGCAGGCAAATAGCTTAGCATTAGCTCATCATAATCAGTACAACATTCAAGTATTTTACACACATCATATGTGTCCATTACAATCTATGCAAGAATCGGAATGCATGATTTGTCACCAGTACTTGAAAACAGTAAAGTACATTATGATCCATACATACATATGGTGTGCTACAGCAGAAACGACAACACGATTTACAGAAAATAAGTCACTTACTTTGATAGGAATGCACACATGTCCAAAGTCATTTGTAAGACAAACAACCATGAAGGCAATATGAGTGCCAGACAGAAAATGTGCTGGGGAAAAAACATTTGTGCAAGGCCAGATCTGACTGAGATGCGCAATGTCTTCATCCTTGATCTGGGGAAACACATAAGGTTGTGCTTGGGCTCATGTTGAAGAGAGAAGTTTGTCCGCTCAGAAAAGGTAAATTGTCCGCAAGAGTGAAATGGGCTACTTCTTACGCGAATTAACAAGGAGGCGGAACACACCTCAACTAGAACTGTTGTTCTAAAATAAAACTTGTTTGAAAATAATTTGAAATTGACAAGTTGAAACATAGCTTATTGATAATTAACAGGCAACGTGCCTTGGTTTGAGGGTAACTGTCCTGAAGCATACAATCACATTTTGGAACATTGAGAACATTCTGACATCACGCGCATGAAAAAAACTTATGCAGGGGTGACGGGTAGAGATATTTGGAACTCGCGTGAAAAGGTTAAAGTAATGATGGACTGTCGTTTCTCTTTACTTATTTAAGCTGTTCTTGTCATAATATGGACATGGTCTTTTACCAAATAGGGCTATCTTCTGTATACCATGCCTACCTTGTCACAACACAACTGATTGGCTCAAACTCATTAAGAAGGAAAGAAATTCCACAAATGAACGTTTAACAAGGCACGCATGTTAATTGAAATGCATTCCAGGTGACTACCTCATGAAGCTGGTTGAGAGAATGCCAAGAGTGTGCAAAACTGTCTTCAAGGAAAAGGGTGGCTACTTTGAAGAATCTCAAATATAAAATATATTTTGATTTGTTTAACACTTTTTTGTTTACTACCTGATTCCATTTGTGTAATTTCATAGCTTTGATGTCTTCACTATTATTCTACAATGTAGAAAATAGTAAATATAAAGAAAAACCCTTGAATGAGTAGGTGTTCTAAAACTTTTTGGCAAATACTATATAAGAAATTCTAAAAACATGTTTTCACTTTGTCATTTTGGGGTATTTTGTGAAAAAAAACTATATTTAATCCATTTTGAATTCAGGCTGTAACACAACAAAATGTGAAATAAGTCGAGGGGTATTAATACTTACTGAAGGCACTGTAAATCCATTTCAATCCCACTTTGTAACAATGAAATGTGAACTCCAAGGGGGGTGAATACTTATGATATGCACTGTATTATTCAATTATATTACATCTATCAGCAGGGGGATGAGGCAAACATTATTATGATGGAGAGTCACATTATATATTTAAGCAATAAGGCCTTAGGGGGTGTAGTATATGGCCAATATACCCGAGGCTAAGGGATGTTCTTACAAACGAGTGCCTGGATACAGCTTCAGCCATGGTATGTTGGCAATATACCACAAACCCCCAAGGTGCCTTATTGTTATTTTAAACTGGTTGCCAACGTAATTAGAGCAATAAAATGTTTGTTTTGTCATACCCTTGGTATACTGCACGGTCTGATATACCTCAGATTTCAGCAAGTCAGCATTCAGGGCTCGAACCACCCAAATTATACAATTATTTATATGCCATTACAATGGAGTGGATCAGGTAGGAGCCATAATGCTCTTCCTCCATACACTGACTGTGGACAATGACATGGCATCCCTTTCCATGCGATAGTTGATTTCAAGTCATCCTCACGTTGGTTGGAAAGAAGACTACGAAGTCTGGCATTGCAAGGAATGCCTCCATGTCAGTTATGTGGCATTGCTCTTTCTGGTAACTGGCATCATGGACATCAATTCCATAGAACTGTCTGGATTCTCAATTATATTGAAACACTTTTGTTTATTCAAAGAAGCTGCATTCCATCAATCTCCTCTTTGGTGGTTGGATCATTGCTGGTAAATAGAATACAGACAGAGACACTACGTCACGTTTGGCCCCCCGACACCTCCCAGCTGTGTGCTGCCTGCCTGCCTTCCCTGGCCTGGCCAGTACAGTGACACACACTGCTTGGACTAGGCTCACAGCACTGTGACTTAATAAGAGATGAAGTGAGAGCTTTAACACTCATCCCCACAGTAGGAATGTTTTGAATATGTGACGGGTGAACGACATAATAAACACAATGTTCCATTTTCATTTGATTTAATTTTCGATTGCCAGCTTGCCAGAAAAAGGCAAACAAAAGGAAGTGAGAATTCAATTTTGGTAGACGAAATATAACATCTGTCGTTATTCTCCACAGTCCACAGTGTCCTTTTTTTATTTGGACGTGACTGACTCGAGAAGAACACGATTAAAATGCAGTAATACAAAATACAATTGCATACTCCCTAGCTCCAGAGACATTATACTACTTCTACTCTCACCTATTTTCCTGTCCCTAAACCTTCATTTTTCCCTCTATAAACGACTTATCTTTCACACACCCTCTTCCATTACTCTTGCTCTCTCACTTCCCCTCACCCTCGTCTTTTTGTTTCAACCCATCTCTCATCCTATTTGATCTACAGTCTGCCCTCTAACCTTCCATCCCAGTTCCAGTCATGTCAAGCAGGCTAGGGGTCTTTGCTTAGTCTGACCTGAAGTGTCGGGGGGGTTTACCTGACCAGGCCTCATTTGTTCCCAGTGTAGACTGTTTACAACAGGCTCAGACAGCATGGCCTTCACCTGTAAGTGAGACAGGTCCCTCAGACGTTCTTCTAATGGGAAACGGAGTAAACAGCAGTCTGTTTCTCTGTCAAAGTGCCAACTAGACCGCGATACAGGCAGCAAAATAAAGGAAATTGGCCAATATGGATTGGGCCAAATAGAAACATTTCAATCAGAAGAAATATAAAAAGCACATGAATGACCATGGTAGCAATTGAAAGAGAACACTTTGGATATTAGACCAAAGGTGAGGACACAACAGTTCACCTGACACAAGACTGAATCCAAACATTACACTGTTGAGTTATGTGCATTTTACATGTACTGTACTTTTCGCAGCCTTTGTCAGAAAATACTCTGGATACATTCAGAAACATAATTAGAATATTCATGAACCCTTTGGGGTAGGTGTAACATAAGAAAAAATGATTACAAGTGTTTGAGTGAGAGGTCTAACTGGTGCTTTCAAGTGGCCACACACCTATCAAAACTGCACAGTTCCTAAGTAATTTCAATGCACTTTTATGACTCAAGGAAAGAGCCTTCAAATATAAGGTGCGTTTTTCAGCTTTTAGCTTTGCCGTGAAGAACTGAAGCAAGCACACATGTCGTTTTTTGGTTTGGAACACACCCTTGCGTCCCCACCAACACACAATGAATGTTGTTTACGCAATGCACAAACGTTCCATCATAAATCTGGGTCAGGGTGGCATCATTTGAAAGCTTATTCTATTGCCAACATGACTAACTAAGTTATAAAATAAGATCTTACAGTGTTAGGATTTCACAAGGCTCTTCAAACAAACCGGTTGTAATAATGGTGCGCATAAAATGGAGTCGTGCGTGCATTCAAGTTCGTGTTCCGGAGCTTATTTTCACAACATGACAAACAGGCTCATTCTGTTCGGGACAACCCAGGGTATGACTCATGTCATCCTTGTAACTGTACATCAATCATAGCGATCACAAACGTTGATACTGCAAATTACATGAGTTTTTAAATATGGAAATGTGAAGTGCACATTTTGCACTCACGGGTGTGTGGTTTGCTTGTATGACATCAAAGTGGTATTTATTATAATCCACAACGTCTCCTCTTTCAGAACACATCGACTCCTCGATTTACAGCATTCCCCTCACTCAGACTGTAAAGGCCAGGAGAATTTCAATTGAAAGCTCTTTTTTGTTCAGGAGGGAGCTGGGAAACTGGCGTTAAAAGGGATACTTTGGGATTTTGGCAATGAGGCACATTGTCTACTTCCCCAGAGTCAGATGAACTCGTGGATACCATTTTTATGTCTCTGCGTGCAGTTTGAAGGATGTTGCTAACTAGCACTAGCGCAATTGCTAACTAGCGTTCCTAACTATGACTTCAAGTGAGCAGATACCCATAGACTTTCAGTCATTGCGCTAACGCTAGTTAACGTTGGCTAGCAAAACTACCTTGGCTTGACTTCATCTGACTCTGGAGAAGTAGATAAAAAGGCCTCATTTCCAAAATCCCAAAGTATCCCTTTAAATGTGCCCAAATTAGATCACAGTTCTCCTATAAACAGTACTGTCCATTCCATTGATATCCATTCATTGTGTCTAATCTGGTTACAGGATCCAAAATTAACATAGATTGTAATCTCTTCAAAATGATTGTCAGAATCCTGTCATCAGTCAGGCATTCTGTCCATCCATGTGACCATTCGGATACTCCCGTTAAACCAGGCTCGTCACTCGTGACAGATTTTTCCGGCATGTATGAAATTGACTGAATTGGTTTATGAACATGACATCACTTGCCTTGTAAATTCTTGCAAAGCTACGTAGTGAGAAAGCAGAGAGGAGAGGGGCCCAGCAGGGAATATTTTCACTCCCCCCGGTTTTGATAGCACCCAGTTGCCTCTCCCAGTGCTTGGCTTTCTGCCTTTTCCACTTGGTCATGGAGAGAGAGAAAGTTGATCTTCTACACTCACAGCCCACCGTGCCCTCCTAATTTGGAGGTACTTGTTCTTCTTTGCAAATAGCATCAGCATGACAGTGAGTCTCCCCCATCCCACTCTTGAGATGGTCCTTAGCTAGTGATTCGTATCCCAGGAGACCCTCTTATCTTGCCACAGTAAGTCCACTGACTGTTCTTTTTGATACAAAGTAAATAACACACACACTCAGACAGACACACCACCCTGCACAGTACCCTGCCCTGAAATTGAGTTACTGTCACTAGCCGGCTACCACCCGGTTACTCTACCGTGCACCTTTTACTGAGTTACAGTTCATATAAGGAAATCAGTCAATTGAAATAAATTCAATAAGCCATAATCTATTGATTTCACATGACTGGGCAGGGGTGCTGCCAATCAGAATGAGTTTTTCTCCAAAAAAAAGTTTTTACAAACAAATACTTCTTGATTTGCAACACCTGTCAGGTGGATGGATTATCTTGGCAAAGGAAAAATGCTCACTAACAGGGATATAAACAAATCTGTGCACAACATTTGAGAGAAATAAGCTTTTTGTGCATGTGGAAATGTACTGTTATTTCAGCTCATGAAACATGGGACCAACATTTTACATGTTGCGTTTATATCTTTGTTCAGTGTATATATTGTATTCTAGTCAAGACCCATAGTATTTAACTATTGATGTACATATAGTACAGTGCATTCGTAAAGTATTCAGACAACTTCACTTTTTCCACATTTTAACAGGATTATTCTAAAATGTATTAAATATTTTTTTCCCTCATCAATCTACACAAAATACCTCATAATGACAAAGCAAAAACAAATTTTTATAAATGTTTGCACATTTATAAAAATTTAAACAGAAATACCTTATTTACATAGGTATTCAGACTCTCTAAATCGAGCTCAGGTGCATCCTGTTTCCATTGATCATTCTTGATATCTTTCTACAACTTGATTGGAGTCCACCTGTGATATATTCAATTGATTGGACATGATTTGGGAAGGCACACACCTATCTATATAAGGTCCCACAGTTGACAGTGCATGTCAGAGCAAAAACCAAGCCATGAGGTCAAAGGAATTGTCTGTAGAATTCTGAGACAGGATTGTGTCTAGACACAGATTTGGGTAAAGGTACCAAAACATTTATGCAGCATTGAAAGTCCCCAAGAACACAGTGGCCTCCATCATTCTTAAATGGAAGAAGTTTGGAACCACCAAGACTCTTCCTACAGCTGGCTGCTCGGCCAAACTGAGCAATCGCGGGAGAAGTGCCTTGGTCAGGGAGGTGACCAAGAACTCGATTGTCACTATGACAGAGTTCCCCTGTGGAGATGGGAGAACCTTCCAGAAGGACAAGCATCTCTGCAGCACTCCACCAATCAGGCCTCTATGGTAGAGTGGTCAGATGGAAGCCACTCCTCAGTAAAAGCCACAAGGCAGCTCACTTGGAATTTGCCAAAAGGCACCTAAAAGACTTTAAGACTATGAGAAACAAGATTCTCTGGTCTGATGAAACCAAGATTGAACTCCCTGGCCTCAATGCCAAGCGTCACATCTGGAGGAAACCTGGCACCATCCCTACGGTGAAGCATGGTGGTGGCAGCATCATGCTGTGGGGATGTGTTTCAAAGGCAGGGACTGGGAGACTAGTCAGGATCAAGGGAAAGATAAACGGACCAAAGTACAGAGATATCCTTGATGAAAACCTGCTCCAGAGCTCCCAGGACCTCATACTGGAGCGAAGGTTAACCTTCCAACAGGACAATGACCCTAAGCACACAGCAAAGACAATGCAGGCGTGGCTTCGGGAGAAAGTCTCTGAATGTCTTTGAGTAGCCCCAGCCAGAGCCCAGACTTGAAACCAAAAATCTCTGGAGAGACCTGAAAATAGCTGTGCAGCAACGCTCACTATCCAACTTGACAGAGCTTGAGAGGATCTGCAGAAAAGAAAGGGAGAAACTTTCCAAATAAAGGTGTGCCAAGCTTGTACCAAACTACCCAAGAAGACTTGATTTTGTAATCGCTGCCAAAGGTGCTTCAACAAAGTACTGAGAAAAGGGTCTGAATACTTACAGTACAAGTCAAAGGTTTGAACACAGCTACTCATTCAAAGGTTTTTCTTTGTTTTTACTATTTATGCATTTTAGAATAATAGTGAAGACATCAAAGCTATGAAATAACACATATTGAATCATGTAGTAACCAGAAAGGTGTTAAGAAAATCTAACTATTTTATATTTGAGATTCTTCAAAATAGCCACCGTTTGCCTACATGACAGCTTTACACACTCTTGGCATTATCTCAACCAGCTACATTGACTGGAATGCATTTCAATTAACAGGTGTGCTAAAAGTACATTTTGGGAATTTCTTTCCTTAACTTCTTATGGCTGCAGAGGCAGTATTGAGTAGCTTGGATGAAAGGTGCACAGAGGTGCCCATAGTAAACTGCCTGCTCCTCAGTCCCAGTTGCTAAAATATGCATATTATTATTCGTATTGGATAGAAAACACTCTGAAGTTTCTAAAACTGTTTGAATGATGTCTGTGAGTATAACAGAACTCATATGGCAGGCAAAAACCTGAGAAAAAATCCAAACAGGAAGTGGGAATTCTGAGGCTGGTCGATTTTCAACCAAGATCCTATTGAATTTACAGCGAGATATGGGTGAATTTGCACTTCCTACGGCTTCCACTAGATTTCAACAGTCTGTAGAACCTTGTCTGATGCCTCTATTGTGAAGGGGGGCCGAATGAGTGGGGAATTAGTCAGGTCTGCCATGACCTGACCATGCTCTAACCATGCGCGTTCACATGAGAGGGAGCTCTGTTCCATCGCTCATCTGAAGTCAATGTAATTCTCCGGTTGGAACGTTATTCAAGATTTATGTTAACATTCTAAAGATTGATTCAATACATCGTTTGACATGTTTCTACTGACTGTTACGGAACTTTTGGACATTTTGTCAGCTTTTAGTGAACGCGCTTCCTGACTTTGGATTTGTTTACCAAACACGCTAACAAAAATAGCTATTTGGACATAAATGATGGACATTACCGAACAAAACGAACATTTCTTGTGGAAGTGGGAGTCCTGGGAGTGTATTCCGACGAAGATCAGCAAAGGTAAGTGAAGATTTATAATGCTTTTTATGAGTTTTGTTGACTGCACAATTTGGCGGGTAACTGTATTGCTTGTTTTTGTGGCTGGACGCTGTTTTCAGATGATTGAATATTGTGTTTTGCCGTAAAGCTTTTTGAAATCTGACACAGCGGTTGCATTAAGAACAAGTGTATCTTTAATTCTATGTAAAACATGTATCTTTCATCAAAGTTTATGATGAGTATTTATGTTATTTGACGTGGCTCTCTGCAATTTCTCCGAATATTTTGGAGGCATTTCTGAACATGGCGCCAATGTAAACTAAGGTTTTTGTATATAAATATGAACTTAATCGAACAAAACATATATGTATTGTGTAACATGAAGTCCTATGAGTGTCATCTGATGAAGATCATCAAAGGTTAGTGATTCATTTTATCTCTATTTCTGCTTTTTGTGACTCCTGTCTTTGGCTGGAAAAATGACTGTCTGTGAATTTGCGGTGACCTAACATAATCGTTTGTGGTGCTTTCGCTGAAAAGCCTATTTGAAATCGGACACTTTGTGGGATTAACAACAAGATTACCTTTAAAATGGTATAAGATACATGTATGTTTGAGGAATTTTAATTATGAGATTTCTGCTGGAAATTGCAGGAACAAACAGGAACAAACAGCTAGAAACATGGACTGACTGAGCAGAGATTATGATCTGGCAGTGTGGAAGTTGCAGGACTGAGTATTTGTAGCGGTCTTGATTATGGAACAGGTTGCAGCTGGTAGGAATCTGCTCTGACTCCAGCACACACACACACACACACACAGAGGGAGAGAGCACTGGGGGAGTGGCGGCAGGTCAAGGAGACACAGGATGAGCACTAGATGGCATGGACGGAGCAGATGTGACAGTTGGAGATAGGAACACAAACATTTCGCTAAACACAAAATAACATAAGCTAAGTATATGTATGCGAGCAATAACATTTTATTTGATTAGGTTATGTTAACACTGGTCTGACCCATTGAATAATTTCCATGGTGTGTGTGGATTCCTCCAGCATTCAGGTGTTGTTGCCCGCTAGTCCAGTTAAGACGCACTCTTTAATTGCTTCCCAAATTGCACCCTATTCCCTACATAGTGCACTACTTTTGACCAGAGCCCTATATGTCCCAATAGGGTACCATCTGGGACACAATCATCCAACCCCCTACCCTGACTATTGGGGATAGTCATCCATTAAGACGTCCACAGACTCACCAACCTACTGCCTGTTAACGACACACACACACAGTCACGTACACACACATGCAGGAAGATGTGGGAGGGAGGAAAGCAGAGAACGGGAAGGGTAAGAGAGGTGATGCAAACTTCAGAAATGTGCTCCTGTCAGCATTATGGTAGACGTCATCTAAGGTGCTTAGTGTGTTAATGAAAGATGTGTAACATTACCCTAGTGGCTAGCCCACCCTGCGACGCAGCACAGCTCTAGCTCAGGGAATAGGATGGAGGGAAACAATAACAGAGGTGTGATTCTTACTTTCCCTATTAGCTAATCACCACCTCTCTCGCTCTCGCTCTCTCTCGCTCTCTCTCTATCCCTCTCTCATGTGCTCTGAACACTTCCCCAAAACACGTGTTAGTTTTGGACTATAAATTGTGCCTTCCTGTACAATACTTATGCTAAAAACATGTCTTCTGTTCTACTGAGCCACTTACTTTATGTTCATATTCTTATCTTCTATTCTTTCATATTGTTGTTGCATTGTCGAGAAGGAACCTGCAAGTAAGCATTTTGTTGGACGGTGTATACCATGTTTATCATGTACATACGACTAAAGAATCTCTCTCTCTCTCTCTCCCTCTTGTCACACACCTAAATGGCCCTTGGTATGGGGCTTTATAATGGCCTCTCATTGCGTGCAGTATTTTATGTTTACTAAGTGTTTATAATCAACATTTATATCATGCTCTTTTATTAGGACAGACATACTCTCTCGTGGCCAAGGTGGAAGGAATTACCTCATAACCTCAGCAAGGTACAGTTACATAACAGGGCCAAGGCTGGAGCAGTGCATAATAGTGAAGAGGGAACAAGCCATAAATGTATTAAGGAGAGGGGGCCCAGGCTCCAAACAGGGGTCACATCCAATTGAAGGGCTCCCAAACAGGGGTCAGTGCATCCCAAGCATGACAGGGCCTCCCTCCTCTGTGTAGAATAAGTGATCTTCTGGGGATTCTAGATCCCTCATATGGAAACTGTGTGATTACATGTTATGAAGTCATTCATGTGCTTTACACAAAGACTGGATGGATGCTAGTTGGCTAGGTTTTCCTACTGTATAGCACACGTATAGTACTCCTCCCTTGTTGTTTTGAGGAGAGGGCCCCCTGGGGTTGAAGGACAATTTTTAAAATTTTATTATTGCATTAAAGGCACAATCAGTAATTCATTTTTCACTCAAACAGCAGCCCTGTAAATCTTTTGCTATAAAACTTAGAGATGGGGCTTGAGAAATGTTAACACACTCAAATTCATATTTGCAGCTATGGATGCAAGGGGTGGCAGTCCATTAGATCAACATGTACTGTAAGTATTGCAGATTGCACCTTTAAGTACTTGCAGGTATGCATAGAGCAATGGCTCCCTCCTGTAGGTCGCCTGGGGCCGGAGTAAGACCTAGGTTTAAATGGATGGGATTTGTCCAGAACAGTACAACTCACAGTTGGCCTTATCCTGTGTTGACTTTCTTACCAAATGTCTGCCTGAATATCAAGTATGAATCAAATAAATGGCTCCTCCTGTGCTAAACATAGCTGTGTAAACAGTAAACATCCTCTTACTGGAAGCGAGGTGGCTTGAGCGTCAAGAGCCCGATTCAACTAACCACTCGGGTTGGGTGTTTATTTGTTTAATACTTTTTGGATATGTTTATTTATTTCTGATTCATTCCACTCATTTGGATCCAGAGGATTTCCTTCCCTCCTTCCCTCAGTCAGCTTGCTGCAGAGTAGAGTAGAGTAGAGTAGAGATCCAAGGCCATGAAGCGGCTGGGCTGGCCAGCCTGAATAGGAGAAATGATGCTTCGTTTAAAATCACATACACACACACACACGGCTCTCCTTAAACCCCCTTATTGTGTTTCTCTCTATTTAGCACATGCTTGTATTCAGTCACTTGGAGGTGCTATGGCTAATTCCTTGTATTGTTATTAATACAGCTGGGTAATGATTGTAGTAGCATGCAGTCTTTCTAATAATCTTAACTAAAGGCCACAACCACAGACCAAACCCCAGTCTGGTAAAGCAGTCAACTGCACATACAGTTGAAGTCGGAAGTTTACATACACCTTAGCCAAATACATTTATATTAAGTTTTTCACAATTCCTGACATTTAATCCTAGTAAGAATTCCCTGTCTTAGGTCAGTTAGGATCACCACTTTATTTTAAGAATGTGAAATGAAAGAATAATAGTAGATAGTATGATTTATTTCAGCTTTTATTTCTTTCATCACATTCCCAGTGGATCAGAAGTTTACATACACTCAATTAGTATTTGGTAGCATTGCCTTTAAATTGTTTAACTTGTGTCAAACGTTTCGGGTAGCCTTCCACAAGCTTCCCACAATAAATTGGGTGAATTTTGGCCCATTCCTCCTGACAGAGCTGGTGTAACTGAGGCCTTGCTTGCACATGCTTTTTCAGTTCTGCCCACAAATTGTCTATAGGATTGAGGCCAAGGCTTTGTGATGGCCACTCCAATACCTTAACTTTGTTGTCTTTACGCCATTTTGCCACAACTTTGGAAGTATGCTTGGGGTCATTGTCCATTTGGAAGACCCATTTGCGACCAAGCTTTAACTTCCTGACTGATGTCTTGTCACGCCCTGACCTTAGAGATCCTTTTTATGTCTCTATTTTGGTTTGGTCAGGGCTTGAGTTGGGGTGGGCATTCTATGTTTTGTGTTTCTATGATTTTCTATTTCTATGTTTTGGCCGGGTATGGTTCTCAATCAGGGACAGCTGTCTATCGCTGTCTCTGATTGGGAACCATACTTAGGTAGCTTTTTTTCCCACCGTTCTTTGTGGGAAGTTGACTTTGTTTAGGGCACATAGCCTTTTTTCCTTCACGGTTTGTTTTTTGTAGTGTTTATTGTTTTGTTCGGCGTCTTTTCGATTAAAATAAAGAAAACGTACGCTCACCACACTGCACCTTGGTCCTCTCCTTTCAACAGCCGTGACAGAACTTCCCACCACCAACGGACCAAGCAGCGTGGTAGAAAGGAGGAATGGACATGGGAGGATATCCTGAACGGCAAGGGATCCTGGACATGGGAGGAAATCCTGGCTGGAAGGGATTGCCTTCCATGGGAGCAGGTGGAAGCATTAAGGAAGGCGGAGGCAGCGACGAAAGCAGAGCGGCAGCGTTACGAAAGGACACGGCTAGCAAGGAAGCCCGAGAGGCAGCTCAAAAAAAAATGGGAGGGGGGGGTGGCACACAGGGAGTGTGGCAGAGTCAGGTCGGAGACCTGAGTCAACTCCCCGTGCTTACCGTGGCGGGCGTCGTACTGGTCAGGCACCGTGTTATGCGGTGGAGCGCACTGTGTCTCCAGTACGCGTTCTTAGCCCGGTGCGCTACATCCCAGCTCCCCGCATCTGCCAGGCTAGGGTGAGCATCCAGCCAGGATGGATTGTGCCAGCCCTGCTCTCCAGAACTTCAGTGTGTCTCCTCGGGCCAGGATATACTGCGCCGGCTCTGCGCACTGTGTCTCCAGTGCGTCTGCACAGCCCAGTGCGTCCTGTGCCTGCGCCCCACACGTGCCGGGCCAAAGTCACCATCCAGCCAGGACGGGTTGTGCAGGCTCTTAGCTCGAGACCTCCAGTGCGCCTGCACGGCCCAGTGTATCCGGTGCCTCGGCCAAGGACAAGGCCTCCTGTATGTCTCCCCAGCCTGGTGAGTCCTGTGCCTCGGCCAAGAATTAATCCTCCTGTATATCTCCCCAGCCTGGTGAGTCCTGTGCCTGCTCCCAGAGCCAGGCCTCCTGTGTGTCTCTCCACTCCAGTGATGATCCATGGCAAGAAGCCTCCAGTGATGATCCATGGCACGAAGCCTCCAGGTATGATCCATGGCACAAAGCCACCAGTGGTGATCCATGGCAAGAAGCCTCCAGTGATGATCCATGGCACGAAGCCTCCAGTGATGATCCAGGGCAAGAAGCCTCCAGTGATGATCCATAGCACGAAGCCTCCAGTGATGATCCATGGCAAGAAGCCTCCAGTGGTGAGACATGGCAAGAAGCCTCCAATGAAGGCCTCCAGTCTGGAGCCTCCAGCTACGGTCTCCAGTCCGGAGCCTCCAGCGACATCCTCCAGTCCGGAGCCTCCAGCGACGTCCTCCAGTCCGGGTCCTCCAGTCCGGAGCCTCCAGTCCGGGTCCTCCAGTCCGGAGCCTCCAGCGACCGTCCTCCAGTCCGGAGCCTCCAGCGACCGTCCTCCAGTCCGGAGCCTCCAGCGACCGTCCTCCAGTCCGGAGCCTCCAGCGACCGTCCTCCAGTCCCAGGCCTCCAGCGACCGTCCTCCAGTCCGGAGCCTCCAGCGACCGTCCTCCAGTCCGGAGCCTCCAGCGACCGTCCTCCAGTCCGGAGCCTCCAGCGACCGTCATCCTTTTTTGGATTGTTTATTGTTTTTGTCGGCGTCATGTAAATAAAGAAATATGTACGCTCACCACGCTGCACCTTGGTCTTCTTCATTCGATGGCCGTGACACTCCTGCATCAGAGCACCCCCACAACATGATACTGCCACCCCCGTGCTTCACGGTTGGGGTGGTGTTCTTCGGCTTGCAAGCCGCCCCCTTTTTCCTCCAAACATAACGACGGTCATTATGGCCAAACAGTTCTATTTTTGTTTCATCAGACAAGAAGACATTTCTCTTTGTCCCCATGTGCACTTGCAAACCGTAGTCTGGCTTTTTTATGGCGGTTTTGGAGCAGTGGCTTCTTCCTTGCTGAGTGGTATATGTCGATATAGGACTCGTTTTACTGTGGATACAGATACTTTTGTACCTGTTTCCTCCAGCATCTTCACAAAGTCCTTTGCTGTTGTTCTGGGAATGATTTGCACTTTTCGCACCAAAGTACATTCATCTCTAGGAGACAGAACGCGTCTCCTTCCTGAGCGGTGTGACGGCTGTGTGGTACCATGGTGTTTATACTTGCGTGTTATTGTTTGTACAGATGAACGTGGTACCTTCAGGCATTTGGAAATTGCTCCCAAGGATGAACCAGACTTGTGGAGGTCTACAATTTTTTTCTGAGGTCTTGGCTGATTTCTTTTGATTTTCCCATGATGTCAAGCAAAGAGGCACTGTGTTTGAAGGTAGGCCTTCGAAATACATCCACAGGTACACCTCCAATTGACTCAAATTATGTAAATTAGCCTATCAGAAGCTTCTAATGCCATGACATCATTTTCTGGAATTTTCCAAGCTGTTAAAAGGCACAGTCAACTAGTGTATGCAAACTTCTGACCCACTGGAATTGTGATACAGTGAAATAATCTGTCTGTAAACAATTGTTGGAAAAATTACTTGTGTCATGCACAAAGTAGATATCCTTACTGACTTGCCAAAACTATAGTTTGTTGACAATAAATTTGTGGAATGGTTGAAAAATGAGTTTTAATGACTCCAACCTAAGTGTATGTAAACTTCCGACTTCAACTGTAGCTGTGATGTGCTGCATCCTCATTCCTAACTGTGAAGCTCTCTCCATGATTCATTATCCACCTTCATCTAGCTTGCATAATAAGATAGCTGCTGTGGTTTTAATCCCATTATTTCTGTCAGCTTACATAAGAATACCTGTTGTGAATGTTCACCTCTATGTGGTTTAGAGCCCCCACACCGTCTATAAATTAGAACAGAGGAATTCTCTCTTAAGCAACTCCTAAGCCTTATATTTGGCTCCGGTCCTGACCATATCGCACTTCTCTCACCCTTCCCCTTGGCCTAATGCTGCAGCTACCTACCCATTCTTCAGTAATAATAGGTAGCTGTTAGGGGAAAACAATGGAAACCCCCAGGAGACAGCATCCGTGTGGTATGGTGTGCTCGGCTCTGTTCGTTGAGAAGAACACTATATACAGAACAGATGTGTGTGTGCTCGGCCCAGCCAGCAACCAGCGCTGTATTTTAGCAACGTCAATAGCTTAGTCTCCAGAGAAACCTCACTTTACTGAGCCCAGGGAGGTAGAAGTAGGTCTGCTGTGAGAGACACTACTGCTTTGTTGGTAAACCATGGGTGGGTGAGCTTTCTTCCGGTGTTGATAGCTTTTAGGGAAACATGCATGTGTGAGAGTGAGTTTACAGATTTGCCAACTCACAGAGAGGAGTCTGAGCTGCAGCTCCTCCTTTGTTTCCTCTCTATTTATCTCTCTCTTTCTTTCTCTCTCTCTCTCTCACTTTCTGTCTGTCTTTCTTTCTTTCTTTCTTTCTTTCTTTCTTTCTTTCTGATTCTGTCTCTTCCTGGCAGGAAATGCCAGGAGATATTGCTGTTGACTTGTGGGATTGTGTGAGATCCTCTGCCACCCCAGAAAGAGGAAGTTTTAGGAGGTTTTTTTGGAACCAACCTGAGGTACTGTAGTAAAAACCTTTTAAATGTCACGTTGCATCCCAGCACTTGGATTGGTTTGACATGTGGGTCTCACCCCTTGACTTTTTCCACATTTTGTTGTGTTACAGCCTGAATTTAAAATTGATTAAATTTAGATTTATTTTGTCTCTTTGTCTACACACAATACCCCATATTGTCAAAGTGGAATTATGTTTTTTCAGAAAATTTGACAAATTAATTAAAAATGAAAAGCTGAAATGTCTTCAGTCAATAACTATTCAACCCCTTTGTTATGGCAAGCCTAAATAAATTCAGGAGTAAACATTTGCTTAATTAGTCACATAATAACTTGCATGGACTCACTCGTGTGCAATAATAGAGGTTAAGATGATTTTTGAATGATTACCTCATCTTTGTACACCACACATACAATTATATTATACAATATACCGTCTGACTCCGTAAATCCAGTTGGGTTCTCAGTACATCACGCCGACAGAAACAAACACCATTGTTATACTATCTTCCAGAATGCATTTAAGGCCCTCCCCCGCCCTCCATTCGGCAAATCGGACCGCGATTCCATCTTGCTCCTCCCCTCCTATAGACAGAAACTCAAGCAGGAAGCACCCATGTTAAGGACTATTCAACGCTGGTCTGACCAATCGGAATCCACGCTTCAAGATTGTTTTGATCACGCGGACTGGGATATGTTCATAGTAGCTTCAGAAAATAATATCGACACATATACCGATACGGTGAATGAGTTTATCAGGAAGTGCATAGGAGATGTTGTACCCACTGTGACTATTAAGACCTACACCAACCAGAAACCTTGGATAGATGGGAGCATTCTCCCAAAACTGAAAGTGCGAACCACCGCATTTAACCAGGACAAGAAGACTGGGAATATGGAAAGATACAAACAGTGTAGATATTACCTCCGCAAAGCAATCAAGCAGGCTAAACATCGGTATAGGGACAAAGTTGAGTTCCAGTTCAACGGCTCAGACATGAGACGTATGTGGCAGGGTCTACAGACAATCACGGATTATAAAATGAATACCAGCCACGTCACGGACAACGACATCTTGCTTCCGGACAGGCTGAACACATTCTTCACTCGCTTTGAGGATAATACAGTGCCACCAACGCGGCCCGCTATCAAGGACTGTGGGCTCTCCTTATCCGTGGCCGACATAAGGAAGACATTTAAGTATGTTAACCCTCGCAAGGCTGCCGGCCCAGATTGTATCCCTAGCTATGTCCTCAGAGCATGCACAGACCAGGCGGCTGGTGTGCTAACAGGAATATTCAATCTCTCCCTATCCCAGTATGTTGTCCCCACATGCTTCAAGATGGTCACCATTGTCCCTGTACCTAAGAAAGCAAAGGTAATTGAACTAAATGACTATCGCCCCATAGCACTCACCTTTGTTATCATGAAGTGCTTTGAGAGATTAGTCAAGGATGATATCACCTCCACCTTACCTGCCACCCTAGACCCACTTCAATTTGCTTACCACCCCAATAGATCCACAGACGATGCAATCGTCACCACACTGCGCACTGCCCTGTCCCATCTGACTATAGCTCAGCATTCAACACTATAGTACCCTCCAAGCTCATCATCAAGCTTGAGGCCCTGGGTCTGAACCCCGCCCTGTGCAACTAGGTCCTGGACTTCCTGACGGGTCGCCCCCAGGTTGTGAAGGTAGGAAAACACACCACCTCTTCGCTGTTCCTCAACACTGCGGCCCCACAAGGGTGCGTGCTTAGCCCCCTCCTGTACTCCCTGTTCACCCATGACTGCGTGGCCAAGCACACCTCCAACTCAATCATCAGGTTTGCTGACAACACAACAGTAGTATGCTTGATTACCAACAACGATGAGACAGCCTACAGGGTGGAGGTGAGGGCTCTGAGAGTGTGGTGCCAGGAAATTAACCTCTCACTCAACTTCAACAAAGCTAAGGTAATGATCGTGAACTTCAGGAAACAGCAGAGGGAGCACCCCCCTATCTACATCGATGGGACCGCAGTGGAGAACGTAGAAAGCTTCCTGTTCCTCGGCATACACATCACTGACAAACTGAAATGGTCCATCCACACAGACAGTGTGGTGAAGAAGGCACAACAGAGTTTCTTAAACCTCAGGAGGCTAAAGAAATTGGCTTAACACCTAAAACCCTCAAACTTTTACAGATGCACAATTGAGAGCATCCTGTCAGGCAGTTTCACCACCTGGTACGACAACTGCACCGCCCACAACTGCAAAGCTCTCCAGAGGGTGGTGCGGTCTTCCCAACGCATTACCGGGAGCAAACCTCCCGCCCTCCAGGACACCTACACCACCCGATGCCATAGCAAGGCCAAAAAGATCATCAAGGACATCAACCACCCGAGCCACTGCCTGTTCAGCCCGCTATCATCCAGAAGGCGAGGTCAGAACAGTTGCATCAAAGCTGGGACCGAGAGACTGAAAAACAGCTTCTATCTCAAGGCCATCAGACAGCTAAACAGCCATCACTAGCACGTCAGAGGCGGCTGCCTATAGACATAGATTTGGTTATCACTGGCCACTTTTAGAAATGGATCACTAAGCACTTTAATAATCTTTCCGTATCTAGCATTACTCATCTCATATGTATAAACTGCACTCCACACTGTTCTACGATATCTTAGTCACTTTTAAATTGTGTTTACATATTGCATCACCCATCTCATATGTATATACTGTATTGTATTCTATACTACACCACTGACTGTTAAACAGCCATCTCCAGCACATCAGAGGCTGCTGCCTATAGACATAGATTAGGAATCACTGGCCACTTTAAGGAAATGAAACACTAGCCACTTTAATAATGTCTCCGTATCTTGCATTACTCATCTCATATGTGTAAACTGTACTCTATACTATTCTACGGTATCTTAGTCACTTTAATTGTATGTAAATATTGCATCACCCATCTCATATGTATATACTATATTCTATACTATGCCACTGTATCTTAGTCCAATGCCGCTCTGACATATACAGTATATGTTGTGAAACTGTTAGATATTACTTGTTAGATATTTGTCACGACCGTCGTATGAATAATTGGACCAAGGCGCAGCGTGAGTAGAGTTCCACATTTTAATGATAGTGAAACTTCCAAAACAACAAAGATATAACGATCGTGCAATACGTAGCGCACATCGCAGGTGGGAAAAAGGACACACTAAGTATGATCCCCAATTAGAGGTAACGAATATCAGCTGCCTCCAATTGGGAACCATACACACACACCAACATAGAAATATAATACCTAGAAACCCCCCTAGTCACGCCCTGACCTAAAACACCATAGAGAACCCCGAGGGCTCTCTATGGTCAGGGCGTGACAATATTCCTGCACTGTCGGAGCTAGAATCACAAATGTTCGATACACCCGCAATAACATCTGCTAAATATGTGACCAATAAATTTGATTCAATATTTTGGGTTTGATTTGATCTGTAAGGTCCCTCAGTCGAGCAGTACATTTCGAACACATTCAACCACAAAGACCAGGGAGGTTTTCCAATGCCTTGCAAAGAAGGGCACCTATTGGTAGATGGGTAAAAATTTTAAAAAGCAGACATTGAATATCCCGTTGACCATGGTGAAGTTATTGATTACACTTTGGATGATGTATCAATACTCCCAGTCACTATGAAGATTAAGGCGCCCTTCCTAACTCGGTTGCCGGAAAGGAGGGAACTCGCTCAGGAATTTCACCATGAAGGCCAATGGTGACTTTAAAACAGTTACAGAACTTAATGGCTGTGATAGTAGAAAACTGAGGATGGATCGACATTGTAGTTAGTCCACAATACTAACCTAATTGACTGTGAAAAGAAGGAAGTCTGTACAGAATACAAATATTCCAAAACATGCATCCTGTTTGCAACAAAGCACTAAAGTAATTGTGCAAAAAATGTGACAAAGCCATTAACTCTTTGCCCTTAATACAAAGTGTTATGTTTGGGGCAAATCCAATACAACACATTACTGAGTACGACTCTCCATATTTTCAAGCATAGTGGTGGCTGCATCATGTTATGGGCATGCTTGTAATTGTTAAGGATTGGGGAGTTTTTCAGGATAAAAAAATAAATGGAATGGAGATAAGCACAGGCAAAATCCTAGAGGTAAACCTGGTTCAGTCTGCTTTCCACCAGACACTGGGAGATTAATTCACCTTTTAGGAAATTGAAAATCTATGGCAAGACCTGAAAATGGTTGTCTAGCAATGATCAACAACCAATTTGACAGAGCTTGAATACTTTTTTTAAACAATAATGTACAAATGTTCCACAATCCAGGTGTGGAAAGCTCTTAGACTTACCCAGAAAGATTCAAAGCTGTAATCGCTACCAAACGTGATTTTACAAAGTATCGACTCAGTGGTGTGAATACTTATGTAAATGAGATATTTCTGTATTTAATTGTAAATACATTTGCAAACATTTCTAAAAAAACATTTTTTCTCGTCATCATTATGTGTCATTATGTGTCGATGGTTGAGGGGGGAAAAGTATATTTAATACATTTTGAATTCAGGCTGTAACACAACAAAATGTAGAATAAGTGAATTGGTATGAATACTTTCTGAATGCACTGTATACATTAGTTATATCATGTACTGTATATGTTGTTGGCAAATACAGGGTAAACTGCATGGGCTTCAAATGGTTGAGCGTCAAGGCAAACCATGTCCCTCCTGAGGCCTGTTAACTGTTTAGCATGATGATTTATGACCATCTCTAACACATGACAGGATTACTCAGGCTCTACTGATGTAATCACAAAGAGAGAAAGAAACTAAGTGAGAGAGCAAGCGAGAAAGAGAGACTGAGTGAGAGCGAGAGAGGAGCTTCAAGGGCTACAGCAGTTTTGGTGAGAGATGTTATTGACTTTCTCCATGAGGATGGATGGGGATCAGCACTGTGGGGTTTTACTGTGCCAAGCCATGACTCCTATCCATCAACCCTCCTCCTTGAAAGACAGACCAAGCCTCAGCCATGAAGTCATAGAAGGATTCTAGAACTAGAGCACTCTTGAGCAGAGAGAATGTCAACAATGAACAGTGGCCATTTTTGTTTCTTTGAATGGGGGGCAGCTGGCTGCTATAGCTTCTGGTAGTGGCTGTGTAGTAAAACATGTTGTTTGTTTGTTTAGGTATCAAGAGCTGGAGGTGGCAAAGACCCTGAAGGACAATTTGAAGTTCAAACTGGTGATTAAGTACTCATCGCTACACATTGTTCTCAAGGACCACTGCCAGGAATACCCACTGAAAGGACCGGGTAATAACAAGCCCACCAACCACACCTACAGTAGGCTGCAAGTAGGCAATCCAGCATCCAATCCAATCCATTTCACTTAGAACAACCTCAAGGGTGTTGTTCATGAGGGATCAGAACTCATCCATCTTAACATTAACATGCCATCCCCAGTTAGTTCCAAAAGTTCCAAGCACCTAATGTCAGATAATGTCCTGGAGTCTCCTGGTGACTCCCCATGCCATTTACATTACATTTACATTTAAGTCATTTAGCAGACGCTCTTATCCAGCCCTTATTTCATTATGACAACAGAGGAAATGTGTGTGTTCTGTGTAACATCACACACACCAACCCTCCAACACATTCCACCTCTGCTAACCCGTGCCAAAAAAAGGATCAAAGATGGTTGATGTAGGAACTGTTGCAATTATGGATGGGGGTTAGGGTTAAGGCAGAAAGAGAGAATGGACAGAACTTTGGTCCTCCTACTTAATCTGTTAATCCAAGACCCCTTTTACAGTAGGCTTGTAAGCACTGAGACTGGAGAAGAGAAGTGTCACAGCCATTGGAAAAAGAGGACCAAGGTGCAGCGTGGTGAGCGTACATTTTCTCTTTATTAATCAAAGTGACGCCGAACAAAACAACAAACACTACAAAAATAAACCGTGAAGCTACAGGCTATGTGCCCTAAATAAAAGTCAACTTCCCACAAAGACAGGTGGGAAAAAAGGCTACCTAAGTATGGTTCCCAATCAGAGACAACGATAGACAGCTGTCCCTGATTGAGAACCATACCCGGCCAAACATAGACATAGAAATCATAGAAACACAAAACATAGAATGCCCACCCAAACTCACACCCTGACCAAACCAAAATAGAGACATAAAAAGGATCTCTAAGGTCAGGGCGTGACAAGAAGCAGGTACGGGGTGTAGACCATTTAATAGGGAACAGACATCAAACAGGACAGAGACAGCGTCAGAACCAGATAAGCAAAGACAAACAAACATTAATCCTGATGCAGGGAACAGAGCTTGGGAACAGACAGATATAGGGGAGATAATGACAGAGATGATTGAGTCCAGGTGAGACCAATAATCGCTGATGCGCGTGACGGGGAAGGCAGGTGTGCGTACTGATGGTGGCATGAGTGCGTAAGCCTGGCGCCTTCGCGCGCCAGGGAGGGGGAGCAAAGGCAGGCTTGACAAGGCTACGTCTTCAAGTACAGACTCCAGTACATGCCTGGAGATTCCAAAGTCAGGGACAGTAACAAAACAAAAACAAACAGGAAAGTAATTTTAAAAAACAGACCCTTGGCCTCGATAACCCTATCAGACTCTCTGAGACCCAGAACGGATGGAGTGTCTTGCTAAGCTGTTGCGCTGTAACACTACAACTACCACTGATAGTCTCTACAACACTGATAGAAAGGCCTGCAGGAAGTGATAAAGGGTAATCGGGCTGTGGCATTTTATCTGTCTTCGATAAGACCATGTTGCTAAGCTGTTACTCTGTTATGTTAATCAGAGTAGCACTATCACTGATAAGTGTTGGAGAGTCATCACAACACTGAGAGAGAGGCCTGTAGGAAGTGATAACACACACACACACATCAGACCCTGTGTCGGAATAGCTGATCTGCTGGCCTTAGCACGTCATTGAGGTCCTAACATCCCTCTGGCAGCTTGGTCTGTGGTCAGTGAATGACGGTCAGTCATGGTTCCTTTGCGGATGGGTCACTCACTTACGATATGTCCCACTTTAAGGTCAATGAGGACTTGGAGCGTTCTCGTTTTACATGCATCTACTTGGACATTTTGTGCACCGTCCTCAATCTGTGCAACACACAAGTCATCTCAGAGTTTCATCAGAGACACTTGGCCTGGTCTCGTAAGAGACACTTTGACTAATTAGACATGTCATAGACCCAACCTCATTCAATGACATTTATGATGTATGCATGGGCATTAGTCTTGTGAAATGTTCCAATCAATCTTCCGAAAATGTTTGCAATGAAATGGGATCTTTTGGTGATTTCTGATCTAACACTTTTACGCCCCTGATTCCTCACCCCCTCCCAAACATACGTCCGCCCTGCTTTATTGCGTAACTAATGGCCTGGCACACCACCTCGCTCAACTAAGGCCCGCTAAGCCAAATTATGCCGTCAGCCTAGCCAGACCCTGCCTGTGCTAGTGTGTGTGTGTGTGTGTGTGTGTGTGTGTGTGTGTGTGTGTGTGTGTGTGTGTGTGTGTGTGTGTGTGTGTGTGTGTGTGTGTGTGTGTGTGTGTGTGTGTGTGTGTGTGTGTGTGTGTGTGTGTGTGTGTGTGTGTGTGTGTGTGTGTGTGTGTGTGTGTGCGTGTGTATTGAGCACGGTGAGACTGCATGTTGTGAGGCCGTGTGTGTGTGCAGCATGGCAACTAATTCCACTAATTTCCCCACATCCTGTTAACGATTGCCGACCGCCACCCTTTCGTTTCAGCGAAGGCTGTGTCATCCCGTAGCAGTCCCACGACGGAGGGGGCATGGTGGGGTTACGGTTAGAGGGAGGAGGAGAGAACGGAGGTCTCAGCCCCAACTGGACTCTCCTGAGACTGACCCACCGAAGGCGAATAGAGACAAGCGAGAACCAGAGGAACTTGAGGTTGGAAACAGTGACGATGAAGATGATGTTGAAGCTGATAAGACGGTCAAAGAGATTGTTGCCCATGGTGATGATGATAATGGGGATGATGAGATGACAGTTGTTGGTTTCCATGGTGACTGCCAGAGTGATGACAACCCAACTGATGGTAATAACCATGTTAAAGCCGATGCTAGTACTTGTATTGGCGATGCATTGATTGCTGCTACTGAAACAGTTGATGTCAAAATTACTGTGGAGACCCAGAGAGAGGGAGTGAGCCAGAGCCTGCAGTCTGTTAATCTATTGAGCCATTGCAAAGTCAATAATGATGAGCTCTCTGGTAAGATTCATATTAGTCATTGTGCAAATGATAATGACACTGAGGTTGATAGTCATGTCAATAACTATGACGACGAGCATGTTAAAAATATGACTGAAGAGTTGGAAGCAGAGGGAAAGTGAGTCTAGGAATACTGTATGTTTTCTTTATATACTAAAATGTGATGCAGTTGGACCTACTAATAAAAACGTCTTTGTTGAATTACGTCTTCATACAGTAAAGGTCATTTCAACAGCCTACATGATATGTATCTTCTAACAATCTTCATTCGTTTTTTTTGTCATCCGTTTTTTATTTGCACGTCATCTATTGAGATGCTTTCTTAAATAAATAAAAAGTAACATGAAGTCATTGCGTTTTTATTGGACTGGGATATCACAGATGCCTTTTTGATTGCATGGTCGCTTCAAAGTCTGTGATGCCTTATAACAACCACTATGGTTGATTAGACTTGATTAGACTAAGAGTGCTAGACCCTAACCCTCACCATACCCTGTTCAGATTCATCTGTCTCAAAGGAGCTTCTTTAAATGGTAAACAAGGTTTAGCCTAATTCCAGGGTTTTCCTAGTTGTCTACATGCATCTTCTCTCTACAGAATAATCTTGTTCGTTACAAACACAACTAACTCATGTATGTATTTTCTACACGAGATGTTAATGGCTATACTACCCTGGTGTTTCCAAATGCTGTCTGTGTGTTGTCATAACCTCACGTTAACCCCTATGGATGGGGTGTCTTTGATGTTGGGGATGTGATGACACATTTTCCACCCCTCACACAGGGAGAGGCTGCAATGATCTCACGGCCCAGTATGTTTCCCTCTCCGATGGAGCAGTACACAGGTCTCACACTCTCTCTATCCCTCTTCTCTCTCTCTCCCCCTCTGCCTCTTTCTCTTTCTCTCTCTCCTTGTGCTCTGACCTTCAATTCAAGTGGTCAAACTACACTGAACAATAATATTAACGCAACATGTAAAGTGTTGGTCCCGTGTTTCATGAGTTGAAATAAAAGATCCCAGACATTTTTCATTCTCACAAAAAGCTTATTTCTCTCATTGTGTGCACAAATTTGTTTACATCCCTTTTAGTGAGCATTCCTCCTTTGCTAAGATAATCCATCCAACTGACACGTGTGGCATATCAAGAAGCTGATTAAACAGCATGATCATTACACAGGTGCACCTTGTGCTGGGGACAGTTTTGTCTCACAACACAATGCCACATATATTTTGAGGGAGCGTGCAATTGGCATGCTGACTGCAGGTATGTCCACCAGAGCTGTTGCCAGAAAATGTCATGTTAATTTCTCTACCATAAGCCTCCAACATTGTTTTGGAGAATTTGGCAGTACTTCGAACTGGCTTCACAACTGCAGAACACGTGCATGGCGTTGTGTGGGCAAGTGGTTTGCTGATGTCAACATTGTGAACAGAGTGTAAATATTACTTTTATAACAAAAAAACGCCATTTGGGTTGCGCGTTATGTTCAGAAAACTACAGCCTCGTTCCGGTCCTGAAAGGCAGAAGAAAATTCCCAAACGTATCAGATTCAAAAATATTACTAAAAATATTTATAATCATGCAATCACAAGTGAAATATACCAAAACACAGCTTAGCTTGTTGTTAATCCACCTATCGTGTCAGATTTTGAAAATATGCTTTGCAGCAAAAGCAATCCAAGCTTTTGTGAGTGTATCAATCAATGCTAGAACAGTTAGCCTTATATTAGCTTGGTTAGCTTGGTCACGAAAGTCAGAAAAGCAATAAAATTAATCGCTTACCTTTGATAATCTTCGGATGTTTGCACTCACGAGACTCCCAGTTACACAACAAATGTTATTTTTGTTCGATAAATATTACTTTTATAACAAAAAAAAAAAATAAATAAATTGGGAAGCGCGTTATGTTCAGAAAACCAAAGCCTCGTTCCGTTCGACGAAAATTCCAAAAAGTATCCGTAATGGTCGTAGAAACATGTCAAATGTTTTTTTATAATCAATCTTCAGGTTGTTTTTAACAAACATAATCGATAATATTTCAACCGGACCGTAACCTATTCAATAAGAGAGAAAAATAAAATGGAGAGCTACCCCTCTCGCGCGCAGGAACTAATCAGAGGACACCTGACTAGTTTTGAAAAATCGCGCTAATTTTTCAAAATAAAAGCCTGAAACTATGTCTAAAGCCTGGTCACAGCCTGAGGAAGCCATTGGGAAAAGAATCTGGTTGATACCCCTTTAAATGGAAGAAAGACGGGCCAGGAAACACAGATAAAAAATACAAATAAACTTCCGGGTTAGATTTTCTCAGGTTTTCGCCTGCAGAATCAGTTTTGTTATACTCACAGACAATATTTTGACAGTTTTGGAAACTTTGGAGTGTTTTCTATCCCAATCTGTAAATTATATGCATATTCTACGATCTGGACCTGAGAAATAGTCCGTTTACCTTGGGAACATTATTTTAAAAAATATATATAAATCTGACCCCTAGCGTCAAGAGGTTAATTGAAATGCATTCCAGGTGACTACCTTGTTGTTGAGAGAATGCCAAGAGTGTGCAAAGCTGTCATCAAGGCAAAGGGTGGCTACTTTGAAGAATCTCAAATATAAAATATATTTTGATTTGTTTAACACTTTTTTGGTTACTACATGATTCCATATGTGTTATTTCATAGTGTCAATGTCTTCACTATTATTCTACAATGTAGAAAATAGTAAAAATAAAGAAAAACCCTTGAATGAGTAGGTGTGTCTAAACTTTTGACTGGACTGTATTTGAGAAAGAATGTCTATTTTTTTATAAAAACCTGTCTAGTCAGGGGAAATAACAGATGGTAAGACCGACTCCAAACACAATTGATAGTTTGTCCAGGAGCTTAACATCCACATTAAGCAGTGAGATTGGGAGATAGGACTCGCAGGAGAGAGGGTCTTTATTCCTTTTCAATTTCAATGAAATGGAGGCCTGTGTTCAGGATAGAGGGAGAGAGACTGATTCAAAGGATTCAATAAACATATTAATCCAGAGCGGGTCTAATTTACCAGAAACTTTTTATTCAATTCTATTAGGTACCCATCTGATCCAGGACATTTACCACCTTGCATGCATCTGCCGCCTCTGAAGTCTTTTCATTGGTGATAGGTTCCTCCAATTGAGGAGACTGAAGCTTGGAGACTCAATTGTTGGGACAGTTCGAGTATTAAAACATGTATCAAGAGCAGAGGGGTCAGCAGACTGAAGTCATAGACCTACACTGGTTATTTATTAGCTTGGTATCTACTTTTGCACCTGTCGGTGTTTGAATTTGAGAAATGTATTGAGCAGAGGAAAACTGGCGAAGTTGATGAGAAAGCAATTTACTTGCCTTGTCACCATACTCATAGTGAGTATGTCGCGACTTACGCAACAGTTCCTGAATTTGGCCTGTTGACAAGGTATTGAATCCAGCTTGTAAAGAGTGTCGATCCCTGTACACATTTGGGTAGCGTAAGTATTGTCTTACTGTACAATAGGAATTCTCAGTTGAGAGAGTCTCTTTTTCCAATTGTTTCTTTCAAAACTAGTATATGAAATTATTTGACCTGTAATGTAGGCCTTAAAAGTCTCCCAAAGAACAGATGCTGAAACGTTGGGTTTTGATAGTTGCTATAAAAACATACATCTGAGGAGTCAGAAAGTTGACAAAATGTTCATCAGACAGCAAGCGCGTCTTATAACGCCAAGGTACACGAGGCTCAGTCCCACCACCAACTGATAGTTCTAAAGTCAGAGGGGCGTGGTCAGATATGACAATGGAATTATATGAGCATGAGCGTACAGAGGAAAGAAGTCTGTTGTCTAAGAAGAAGTAGTCAATGCGAGTATACAGTGGGGAGAACAAGTATTTGATACACTGCCGATTTTGCAGGTTTTCCTACTTACAAAGCATGTAGAGGTCTGTAATTTTTATCATAGGTACACTTCAACTATGAGAGACGGAATCTAAAACAAAAATCCAGAAAATCACATTGTATGATTTTTAAGTAATTAATTTGCATTTTATTGCATGACATAAGTATTTGATACATCAGAAAAGCAGAACTTAATATTTGGTACAGAAACCTTTGTTTGCAATTACAGAGATCATACGTTTCCTGTAGTTCTTGACTAGGTTTGCACACACTGCAGCAGGGATTTTGGCCCACTCCTCCCTACAGATCTTCTCCAGATCCTTCAGGTTTCGGGGCTGTCGCTGGGCAATACGGACTTTCAGCTCCCTCCAAAGATTTTCTATTGGGTTCAGGTCTGGAGACTGGCTAGGCCACTCCAGGACCTTGAGATGCTTCTTACGGAGCCACTCCTTGGTTGCCATGGCTGTGTGCTTCGTGTCGTTGTCATGCTGGAAGACCCAGCCACGACCCATCTTCAATGCTCTTACTGAGGGAAGGAGGTTGTTGGCCAAGATCTCGCGATACATGGCCCCATCCATCCTCCCCTCAATACGGTGCAGTCGTCCTGTCCCCTTTGCAGAAAAGCATCCCCAAAGAATGATGTTTCCACCTCCATACTTCACGGTTGGGATGGTGTTCTTGGGGTTGTACTCATACTTCTTCTTCCTCCAAACACGGCGAGTGGAGTTAGACCAAAAAGCTCAATTTTTGTCTCATCAGACCACATGACCTTCTCCCATTCCTCCTCTGGATCATCCAGATGGTCATTGGCAAACTTCAGACAGGCCTGGACATGCACTGGCTTAAGCAGGGGGACCTTGCGTGCGCTGCAGGATTTTAATCCATGACGGCGTAGTGTGTTACTAATGGTTTTCTTCGAGACTGTGGTCCCAGCTCTCTTCAGGTCATTGACCAGGTCCTGCCGTGTAGTTCTGGGCTGATGCCTCACCTTCCTCATGATCATTGATGCCCCACGAGGTGAAATCTTGCATGGAGCCCCAGACCGAGGGTGATTGACCGTCATCTTGAACTTCTTCCATTTTCTAATAATTGCGCCAACAGTTGTTTCCTTCTCACCAAGCTGCTTGCCTATTGTCCTGTAGCCCATCCCAGCCTTGTGCAGGTCTACAATTTTATCCCTGATGTCCTTACACAGCTCTCTGGTCTTGGCCATTGTGGAGAGGTTGGAATCTGTTTGATTGTGTGTGGACAGGTGTCTTTTATACAGGTAACGAGTTCAAACAGGTGCAGTTAATACAGGTAATGAGTGGAGAACAGGAGGGCTTCTTAAAGAGAAACTAACAGGTCTGTAAGAGCCGGAATTCTTACTGGTTGGTAGGTGATCAAATACTTATGTCATGCAATAAAATGCAAATTAATTACTTAAAAATCATACAATGTGATTTTCTGGATTTTTGTTTTAGATTCCGTCTCTCACAGTTGAAGTGTACCTATGATAAAAATGACAGACCTCTACATGCTTTGTAAGTAGGAAAACCTGCAAAATCGGCAGTGTATCAAA
Organism: Salvelinus alpinus; assembly: GCF_045679555.1. NCBI lineage: Eukaryota > Metazoa > Chordata > Actinopteri > Salmoniformes > Salmonidae > Salvelinus > Salvelinus alpinus. The sequence goes on along the minus strand of NC_092091.1, from coordinate 41,461,908 downwards.
TACTTGTTCTCCCCACTGTAGGTGTGGTGGACATGAGAGAAAAAGGAACATTCCCTCCTAGTTGGATTGAAAAAACGCCAGGGGTCTGTAAAGGCAAACTCTTCAAGAAAAGTTTGGATAACCTTAGCAGACCTAGAAAGCGTGCTAATTTTGTTCGAGGAACGGTCCAAAGTAGGATTAAGCCAGCAATTAAAATCGTCTCCCAAGAATAATAAGTGTGAGGTCATATCTGGAAAAAATAATTTGTCATCCCATTTGACGCATAGATATTGGCAAGGATCAATGGAGTATTATAGATTCTGCCAGTGACAATAATATATCTGCCATTGGCATCTGAAATGACATTGGAAGAAACAAAGGCCACCAATTTGTGTATCAGAATTGCAACTCCCCTCAATTTATTTTGAAAAATGTAGTGATAAAGTTGGCCTACCAAGGCTTATCGCAATCTAAAGTGATCTGAAACTCTCAGATGGGTCTCTTGTAAGAAAGCAATCAGTGTTCCCAGATGTTGAAGATGATGAAGTAACCTACTACGTTTCACTGGCTGGTTCAAACCTTTACAGTTCCAACTAGAAAATGTAAGTATACTCCCAGTCGACTGCCCTATTAAATTAGGTTGTTTAGTTATACGTTTGGAAAAATAGGAAATTAGTGTAGCCTTTTAAATGTAGGTGGAAGACTGAACCTGAGATACAAGAAAAAATCAAACAAAAAAACTGTTGAACCTCCTCCCACCCGGTGAGGCGTCTTCAACAAACAAGACACTTGCATCCCCCTGGTATTCAAGCTCCTAAATACTCTTCAGGAAACATAGTGGTTCCAGCAGCTAGGCTAAACTCTTACCAAGTGGAGCGTTGTAACAAAATATATATATCCCCCCCAAAATTTGAAAACACAGTTTACCAATAGCAGTGGTGGAAAAGTATCCAATTCTCATACTTGAGTAAAAGTAAAGATACCTTAATAAAAAATGTCACCCAGTAAAATACTACTTGAGTAAAAGTAAAAAAGTATTTGGTTTTAAATATACTTAAGTATCAAAAGTAAATCTAATTGCTTAAATATACTTAAGTATCAAAAGTAAAAGTATAAATCATTTCACATTCCTTATATTAAGCTAACCAGACGGACAGATTTTCTTGTTTTTTTAAATTTACGGATAGCCAGGGGAACACTCAAACACTCAGACATTATTTACAAACGAAGCATTTGTGTTTAGTGTGTCTGCCAGATGAGAGGCAGTAGGTATGACGAGGGATTTTCAGGAATCCAGGTAAGACCCAGATGCAGACTGTCGAAGTAACAATGTTTATTGTGGCAACAGGGGTAGGCAAAGACAGGTCAAGGCAGGCAGGGGTTGAAAATCCAGGGTAAGGCAAAGGTACAGGACGGCAGGCGGACTCAGGGTCAGGGACAGGAAGAGTTCAGGAATCCAGAGGTGGAGCAAAGGTACAGGATGGCAGGCAGGCTCAGGGCCAGGTAGCGAGGTCAGGCAGGCAGGTACAGGGTCAGGACAGGCAAAGGTCAAAAACCAGGAGGACGAGGAACGAGAGGCTGGGAAACGATAGGAGCTGACAGGAAAAACGCTGGTTAGCTTGAACGAACAAGACGAACTGGCAACAAACAGACAGAGAGCACAGGTATAAATACAGAGGTGATAATAGGGGAGATGGGCAACACCTGGAGGGGGGTGTAGATCAGGGCGTAACAGGGATGTTCTTGTGATGTGTGTGAATTGGACACTTTTCCTGTCCTGCTAAGCATTCGAAATGTAACGAGTACTTTTGGGCGTCAGAAAAAATTTATGGAGTAAAAAGTATTGTTTATTAGGAAAAAGTAAGAAAAAGTATTATTTTCATTAGGAATGTATTGGAGTAAAAGTAAAAAAGTAAAAAATATAAATAGTAAAGTACAGATACCCCAAAAAACAACATAAGTAGAACTTTAAAGTATGTTTACTTAAGTACTTTACACCAATGACCAATAGTGCCAAGTAAAGTGACAACAGCGTGTTAAATCAAATAACACAGGCAGGATGACAGCTTATTGCCTTCAACAAAATTAAAGGGAACTTGTTCCACAAGCCTACATTGAAAACAATGACAAAATAAATATAAATAATATATATATATACACTACCGTTCAAAAGTTTGGGGTCACTTAGGAATATCCTTGTTTTTGAATGAAGAGCAAATTTTTTGTCCATTAAAATAACATTAAATTGATCAGAAATACAGTGTAGACATCTTTAATGTTGTAAATGACTGTTGTAACTCGTCAATCTATTCTTGTTCTGGGAAATGAAGTCTATTCCATGCGAGAAATTGCCAAGAAACTGAAGATCTCATACAACGCTGTGTACTACTCCCTTCACAGAACAGTGCAAACTGGCTCTAACCAGAATAGAAAGAGGAGTGGGAGGCCACAGTAGTAGGTCAGGGCGTGACGAAGGGATGTTCTAGTTGAAAATTTCTATGTTGGTGTTTTGGTTTGGTTCCCAATTAGAGGCAGCTGGTAATCGTTGCCTCTAATTGGGGATCATATTTAAGTAGCTATTTTTCCCACCTGTGTTTGTGGGATATTATTTTGTGTTTGTGCATGTGCACCACGTAGTCACGTTTCGTTGTTCGTTTATTGTTTTGTTATGCTTAAGTTTCACTTGATAATAAAGATGTGGAACTCTACGTACGCTGCGCCTTGGTCCAGTTCTTACGACAACTGTGACACTATTTCAGCCAACAATGAGGAAAATCTACAAATAATGCAAATAAAAAACAGGAGGCACTGTAGTAGGCTACATGTGGCAGGCCTTACCTATCAAACATTGCAATGCAGATAGGCTAAATATCCATCACGTTGCTCTGGTCAGTCTGGGGGAGGAGTTTCTTTCAAATTCTTGTTGATTAAGTAAATTGCAGCGGTCGGGTCGTTGAACTTGTGAAGAGCTACGCTTGGTAGTGTGATCCTGAGCTTGGCTGGGAAGAAGAGGCCAAACTTTACTCCCGGAAAGGTGTGCAGAAGTAGCATTGCGTTACCAAACGGCACTCGTTTCTTGGCCACGGAGGCAGTAAAGTTTGGGAAAATTGACATTATCTTGCCTCGGTACAGTAAGGGTGATACTTCTCCAGCTCGGCGCAGGATCTGGTCCCGGACATGGTAGTACTGCACTCTAATGACGAAGGGCCATGGGGGGTCACCCTCTCTGGGTCTAGCTCGCAGTGACCTATGGGCACGGTCTAAGAGTTTATTTTTTCAAGGTTTAGCATGTCCTGGGAAACAAAGTCTGTTGGGCGGGGCCCCTCCAGACCTTCAGAAATGCCCACCAGGCATTGACGTCCTTCTAGATCCTCACATTTTTCTTTCAGAGCTTTAACATCAGATGAGAGTGAATTCACTGTGGCCTGAAGGGTGGTTAGGTCATCACTGTAAGTAACAGCAGAGCGCTCTAGTTTTTGTGTCCAGTTTATCATTTATGTCTTTTTTGAGCCCATCCCAAGCTTCTGTGAACTTCCTCAAACTAAGGGCATCGCTGTCCTCCTCCCGCCCTGGTGAGTTGCTTGGCCGCATGCTCGCCCAGGCAAGCCTGGGGCTTTTAATTTTTTTATTTCACCTTTATTTAACTAGGTAGGCTAGTTGAGAACAAGTTCTCATTTACAACTGCGACCTGGCCAAGATAAAGCAAAGCAGAGTTACACATGGAATAAACAAACATACAGTAAATATGGCAAAATAATTACAATATAGCAACTGGTGACCAGTGAAATATACCTGCTGGACCCCGTGCTACAGGTGGGTGTTGCTATGGTGACCAGTGAGCTGAGATATGGCGGGGCTTCACCTAGCAAAGACTTATAGATGACCTGGAGCCAGTGGGTTTGGCGACGAATATGAAGCGAGGGCCAGCCAACGAGAGCATACAGGTCGCAGTGGTGGGTAGTATATGGGGCTTTGGTGACAAAACGGATGGCATTGAAATAGACTGCATCCAGTTTGCTGAGTAGAGTGTTGGAGGCTATTTTGTAAATGACATCGCTGAAGTCAAGGATTGGTAGGATAGTCAGTTTTACGAGGGTATGTTTGGCAGCATGAGTGAAGGATGCTTTGTTGGGAAATAGGAAGCCAATCCATACTTAATTTTGGATTGGAGATATTTCATGTGAGTCTGGAAGGAGAGTTTACAGTCTAGCCAGACACCTAGGTATTTGTAGTTGTCCACATATTCTAGGTCAGAACCGTCCAGAGTAGTGATGCTGGACGGGCGGGCAGGTGCGGGCAGCGATCGGTTGAAGAGCATGCACTTAGTTTTACTTGCATTTAAGAGCAGTTGGAGGCCACGGATGGAGTGTTGTATGGCGTTGAAGCTCGTCTGGAGGTTAGTTAACACATTGTCCACAGAAGGGCCAGAAGTATACAAAATGGTGTCGTCTGCGTAGAGGTGTATCAGAGAATCACCAGCAGCAAGAGCGACATCATTGATGTATACAGAGAAGAGAGTCTGCCCGAGAATTGAACCTTGTGGCACCCCCATAGAGACTGCCAGAGGTAAAAGAGTAATGGAGCCTCCTTTGGGAGGGTCTCTTATCATCCATTTCCGGGATTTGTGGAACAGTGAAGAGTCAGATTATGTTTCGGGAAATGAAGCGCAGCAATAGAAGTCAAGTTGTAGACTAGGCTGAGGTTTTAAATAACAGAAAATATGACCGTTTCCTCAATTAGCGGCTGTGCTAGCTTGCTGACGAAAATCCAAGGCTTTGCTGCAGCCAACTTTAGCAATCTTCTTTTCTGTAATTCACTGCCATTATTACTGTTATTACTGAAGAGCAACAAGACATGAAACTATGTCAACAATACTTAGTAAAACGAAATTAATTAAGAAATAAATGAAACTGTGCTCTAAATTAAGTAAAGTTTGTCACAACTTGGCGGAGCTCCGGGAAATGTGTGTTACGTCATTCATGCCCCCGGAAATTCCCTTTAAAAGCCTTTTCAACGTTTGCTATGTATACCAGGCTTGTTTTCCCATATTTTTCGTAGTGTTTCATTATTTCCTGTACTTGTCTTATATTATTTCCAACGTATCATCCATGTAAAAACCTGTCTGATTCGGATGAATAATATCCGACAATACCTTTTTAATTCTATGCGCTATGCATTTTGCTAGAATTTTTGCATCACAAACACTGACATGTAAGGGGCCTTCAATTTTTTAAGTGGACTGGATCTTCATATTATCACTTGGGTCTTGTTTCAGTGATAATGAAATCAGACCTTCTTGTTGAGTATCTGATAATCAAAAATGTTTATAGGAGTGGTTAAAACATGCTAATAACAGTCCTCTGAGTACACCAAAAAAGGTTTGTTGTACCTCAACTGGTTCGCCATCCAGCCCTGGAGTTTTCCCGGACTTAAAGGCTTTAATTGCATCAAGAAGTTCCTCCTCTGTAATTTGGCCTTCACATGAGTCTTTCTGTACAGCTGTTAATTTGACATTGTTAATAGAGAAGAAAATCCCTACAATTAACTTTGGTTAGTGGAAATGGAGGAGACTGAATCATGGGTGACTCCATCTTTTATAACAAGTTTCAGTAAAAAAAAATTGGTAGCATTTATATGTTGAAGATTAAAATATAATTTGGCACATTTTTCCCCATATTCCATCCAGTTCGCTTTATTTTTTTATAATATATTACACTTGATCTTTCTTGAATAAGTTCATCAATTTATTTTTGTTTTTCCTTTAACTTATTCTTTGCCAAGGGTTGTTTCCTGGCTTCAGATGTGAAATGCTATGCCTATTTCTGTAGGGATAAAGAGAGAGACATAAAATATAGCTGAGATAAATCAACCTCCTGTTGCCCACCAACAAGAATGTGCCCTCCACAGTTTTTGCATCACAACAATGACATCAAGGATCTCTCTGTACTTTGCTCCGTTCAACACGGGCATTGTGGGTAACGTAGGAAGAGGCAAAGAGATTTATGGGTAAGATGGAGAGCGTGTAGATACTGTTGCCCCCAAACCAGAATGTGTACAGCAGGGGCGATTGTGGGTACCATTCAGCAGGGGGCATTGTGGTTAAGGTGGTTGATGGGGAGCGTGTAGTAGAGGCTCTTATTTGATGAAGCTGCAGAGCCAAATTATTGACAGGATATTAGAAATGTTTGCCAATGCTGCAATTGGTTGGGAATGTTTGTAGAACAAGAGAGGGACTGTGTGCTGAAAGTGTTGGTTTGGAAGTTCCAATTCACTTTTATGCCCTTTTGGTAATGTCCCAAATTGAACAGAGAATATCAGTGTTGTAACTAGTTGTCAACATTTTTGTGCCCTGCACACCCGCATAAAGCCGTTTGAGTTTTTAATAACACTTTATTTGAATGGTCCCAGTACATAATGGCTTCATAACACATTCATAATATTCATTCAACAACTGCTATTTTCTTGTGCCCTTCTGGTCTAGATAAAGATACGATTATATCACAGTACATTCTCCACCAGCATCGCAATAGTGGGTCCCTACCAAACAACCATTGAGAAACTCTGGGATAACCATTTAAAAACATCTGTTATTCCAGTCCTGTGATAAACTGCCTGCCACTGCGTTATAGCAGCTGTATCTTAATTTTCTATCTCAATAAAAATAAAAATAAATACACACGAAAGCGGCACTTTTGTTTCTGTTTGCTATTAAAAGAAAATGTGCCTTTTTTAGTCTGTTGGGAACACGAGAGGCATTTGAAACAATTCCTCTGATCCAATTTCACTAAATTACCCCTGATATTTTTGAAGTTAGGTTTTGCAATTAATTAGGCTTGATTTGGTGGTTTGCTTTTAAACGACACTGCGTGCGTAATTGTTTGTTTATGAGAACAGCTTGTAGACCCAGCTACTCTGCTGTGGCATGGTTCCGTTTGGGGGAATGTTAGCAGAAGCACTGTGCATCTGTTGTGGCAGGTACTGAGGCACGCAAAGGCTCAGTGGAGGAGAGCACTGGTTTAGCTCCATAGCAATGTTGCATGGAGAGGAGTGTTGCTGCCTGGGTGTTTGTGGGAGACAGCTTGCCTTAAACAATGCTAGTAGGGGTGTAATACCATTTTTACACTGCCATTCTGAACCAAAATACAGTGCATTTGGACCCCTTGACTTTTCCCACATTTTGTTGCATTACAGCCTTATTCTAAAATTGATTAAATCATTTTCCCCCCTCATCATTCTACACACAATACACCATAATTGTAACGAATGTCGTCGGGAGAGGGAGAAGAGGACCAAGGTGCAGCGTGGTAAGTATTCATAATACTTTTAATAAATACGAACACTTGAACAAAAACAACAAAGCGACAAACGAACAGTTCTGCAAGGTGCAATACACAGAACATAAAACAACTACCCACCAAGCACAGGTGGGAATGAGGCTACCTAAGTATGGTTCTCAATCAGAGACAACGATAGACAGCTGCCTCTGATTGAGAACCACACCAGGCCAAACACCTAGAAATACAAAACATAGAACAAAACATAGAATGCCCACCCCAACTCACGCCCCGACCAAACCAAAATAGAGACATAAAAAGGGAACTAAGGTCAGGGCGTGACAATAATGACAAAGAAAAAACAGTTTTTTAGAAATGTTTGCTAATTGATTAAAAATAAAAAACAGAAATATCACATTTACATAATTATTCAGAGCCTTTACTCAATACTTTGTTGAAGCGCCTTTGGCAGTGATTACAGCCTCAAGTCTTCTTGTGTATGGCGCTACAAGCTTGGCATACCTGTATTTGGAGAGTTTCTCCCATTCTTCTCTGCAGATCCTCTCAAGCTAAGTCAGGTTTGATAGGGGAGCATCGCTCCACAGCTATTTTCAGGCCTCTCCAGAGATGTTCGATCTGGTTCAAGTCTCGGCTCTGGCTGGGCTACTCAAGGACATTCAGTGACTTGTCCCGAAGCCACTCCTGCGTTGTCTTGGCTGTATGCTTAGCTTCATTGTCCTGTTGGCTTAGCTTCGTTGGCCTGTTGTTCACCCCAGTCTGAGGTCCTGAGCGCTCTGGAGCAGGTTTTCATCAAGGATCTCTCTGTACTTTGCTCCGTTCATCTTTCCCTTGATCCTGACTAGTCTCCCAGTCCTTTCCGCTGAAAAACATCCTCACAACATGATGCTTGCTCCCCCATGCTTCACCGTAGCGATGGTGCCAGGTTTCCTCCAGATGTGACGCTTGGCATTCAGGCCAAAGAGTTCAATCTTGGTTTCATCAGACCAGAGAGTCTTGTTTCTCATGGTCTGACAGTCTTTAGGTGCCTTTTGGCAAACTCCAAGTGGGCCCTCTTGTGCCTTTTACTGAGGAGTGGCTTCCGTCTGGCCAGTCTACCATAAAGGTTTGATTGATGGAGTGCTGCAGAGATGGTTGTCCATCTGAAAGGTTGTCCCATCTCCACAGAAGAACTCTAGAGCTCTGTCAGAGTGACCATCGGGTTCTTGGTCACCATCCTGACCAAGGCCCTTCTCCCCTGATTGCTCAGTTTGGTCGGGTGGCCAGCTCTAGGAAGAGTCTTGGTGGTTCCAAACTTCTTCCATTTAAAAACTATGGAGGCCACTGTGTTCTTGAGGACCTTCAACGCAACAGAAATGTTTTTGTACCCTTCCCCAGATCTGTGCCTTTTCACAATCATGTCTCAGAGCTCTACGGACAATTCCTTCTACCTCATGGCCTGGCTTTTGCTCTGACATGTACTGTCAACTGTGGGACCTTTTTTTAATTTTTTTATTATAAATTAGCAAACATTTCTAAAAACCTGTTTTTGCTCTTTCATTATGGGGTAGATTGATGAGGAGTATTTACATGCAATCCATTTAAGAATACAACTGTAACAAAATGTGGAAAAAGTCAAAGGGGCTGAGTATTTTCAGAATGTATCGTATACTATTCTATTTTCTTTTCATATTGTCTTTTTCAGTTTATAAAATGTGGTAGATGTACAACCAGGCCAGCGTAGTACAGATCTACCCAGACCGGCTCAGCTCAAAAGTGTGAAAGTGCATAACTGAATGACAGCTCTGAACATCATCATTTCTTTTTCCCTCTCCCCCTGGTTTGTCTTCCTTTTGTAGAGTGGGTTGGTCTGTGTGAAGCGGATGTGTTTGGTGTTTGCTGCCTCATCTTAAGTTACAGGGTAAACAGACGTCAATGCCTCACAACCAAATCAAATCAAACTTGATTTGCCACATGCGCCGAATACAACAAGTGTAGACTTTACGGTGAAATATTTACTTACAAGCCCTTAACCAACAGTGCAGTTCAACAAGAAGAAAATATTTACCAAGTAGGCTAAAATAAAAAGTAATAATAAAAAGTAACACAGTAAGAATAACAATATCGAAGCTATATACAGGGGGCACCGGTACCGAGTCAGTGTGCAGGGGTACAGGCTAATTGAGGTAATCTGTAATTGTAGGTGAGGGCGAAGTGACTACGCATAGGTAACAAACAAACAGCGAGTAGCAGCAGTGTACAAAAGGGGGAAGGGGGGTTCAATGTAAATTGTCCGGTGGCGATTTTTATGAATTGTTCACCAGAGCAAACACATTAGGGTTTAGCGGTTGTTTCAGTCGCCATGGATCCAGGTCCTACTGGCAAGGACGTTTCCTTGGTTACTGGCAGGAAGCGTTTTGTTCCCATACTGTTGGGATGTGCTTTGTTCTGTCTTGTGTTACACTGCGATACTTGACAGACTGAATTTGAATACACACAGTCTGTTTTCTCTCTGTTTTTTCCACTCCTGTCTGTCTCCACTCCACTCAGTTGCCATGGATAAGTCAGTTATTTTTAGAAGAACTTGTGTGCGCTGCAGACCCTGTGAGAGCTGTGTTGACCATGTTTCTTCTCCAGTGTCTCAACCTAAGGAGTACTAGTTTGGAACTTGGAAAAGTTGATTTGTTGCGGCAGACTTTGGCACAGAGGTTCTGGTGAGCTGGACTAGAGAGGCCTGGTCTGATGTTGCCTCATAAGCATTTTTTGTTTACCCTTTATTTAGCCAGGGAGTCCTGCTTAGACCATGGTCTCTTTTGCAGATCAGCCCTGCATGAACACATCAATAAACCACAGTTAAACTATACATATCTACAGTGTATACACATCAATTACACAATACATGAAAAGCAAACACAAAACATTGAAAGCAAAACACAATCATATGAAACAAACACATGTTTCAGTAAAAAGGCCCTCTAACATCTGCCTGAACTTTAAGGAGTTTTGTAGATCATTCCACATGAGAGGCCTTACTCGGATTTAGCTTAATCGGTGGAGATGAAATGGATCTCCAGGGTTAACCAACCCTGATTCCGGGTCTGGTAACTTGTACGTATGAAGGTTAACAATGAGGTAAGTTATGGAAGAAGTTTTTGCAGAGCTTTATAGACAAAAATAATGCAATGCATTGATCTACGAGACTTCAAAGACGTCAAGCCTACTTTCTGATACAAAATTAAATGATGTGTACTGAACCTATTGCCTGTAATAAAGTGCAATGTGCTTTGATATACTGCGTCCAATGGCTTTAATACAGTGGAAGACACATTCATATAGACAATATTGCCATAGTCAATAACCGAAATGAATGTTGATCGAATAATTTGTTTTCTGCTATTTAACGAAATACATAATTTCTTAACTAACTCATCAACATGCTTTTCGAAAGACAGCTCTTTGTCAATCCAGATACCAATAAATTTACACTGCTCAGAAATTTTTCATACCCCTTAAGTTTAACTTTTTGCACTGAATTTAAAATGGATTCAATTGAGATTTTTTTGGTCACTTGACTACACATAATACCCGGTACTGTCAGTGGAATTATGTTCGAAATGTATACAAATGCATTTTTTTTTAAATTGAGTCAATACGTATTCAACCCCTTTGTTTTGTCAAGCCTAAATAAATTCAGGAGAAAACATTTGCTTAACAAGTCACATAATAAGTTACATGGACTCACTCTGTGTGCAATAAAAAAAGCTGACTAGCATAGCCTAGCCTAGCGCCACAGGGATATCATATCATATAATTTCATGAAATCACAAGTCCAATACAGCAAATGAAAGATAAACATCTTGTGAATCCGGCCAACGTTTCCGATTTTTAAAATGATTTACAGCGAAAACACAATATATATTTATGTTAGCTCACCACAATAGCCAAACACACAACGCCATTTTTTCACCGCAAACATAGCTTTCACAAAACCCACAAATAGAGATAAAATTAATCACTAACCTTTGAACAACTTCATCAGATGACAGTCTTATAACATCATGTTATACAATACATTTATGTTTTGTTCGAAAATGTGCATATTTATAGGTATAAATCGTAGTTTTACATTGCAGCCATCGTCACAAATAGCACCAAAACAGCCAGAATAATTACAGAGAGCAACGTGAAATACAGAAATACTCATCATAAAACATTTATGAAAAATACATGTTGTACAGCAAATAAAAGATAAACATCTTGTGAATCCAGCCAATATTTCCGATTTTTTAAGTGTTTTACAGCGAAAACACAACATATATTTATGTTAGCTCACCACAATATCCAAAAACACACCGCCATTTTTCCACCGCAAAGGTAGCTTTCACAAAACCCACAAATAGAGATAAAATTAATCACTAACCTTTGAACAACTTCATCAGATGACAGTCTTATAACATCATGTTATACAATACATTTATGTTTTGTTCGAAAATTTGCATATTTATAGCTACAAATCCTGTTTTTACATTGTGAACATGGCGCCAAAATGCACCAAATTGTCCGGAGAAATTTTGGACAGTCACGTAATCTAACCAAAAAACTAATCATAAACTTTGCTAAAAAATACATGTTGTACAGCAAATGAAAGATACACTGGTTCTTAATGCAACCGCTGTCTTATATTTAAAAAAAAGAACTTTAGTACAAAGTACAGCATGCAATAATCTGAGACAGCGCCCAGCCATTCTCCGCCATGTTGGAGCCAACATATTCCACAAAAATACGAAATAACATCATAAATATTCTCTTCCCTTTGATGATCTTCCATCAGAATGTCGTGCAAGGAGTCCTAGTTCCACAATAAATCGCTGTTTTGTTTTAGAATGTCCATTTCTTCTGTCGAATTAGCAACTTTGGCTAGCATGGTGGAGCGCACATGTCCATGAACTCTTGGCGCATGGAACGAAAAATTCCAAAAGTCACAATAAACGTCGAATAAACTGGTCAAACTCAGTTGAAAATCCATCTTTATGATGTTTTTCTCATATGTATCCAATAACGTCCAAGACGGAGCATTTCGTCGTGTCTACCTAAGGCATTGCAGAAAACAATACGGTGCTCTCTGGTGCGCAGCAAAATACTGCCAATATGGTGGACCTGTCACTTCAAAAGCTCTCATTCGGTCTCACATCAAGCTAGACACCCCATTCAACATTCTACTGCCTGTTGACATCTAGTGGAAGGCGTATGAAGTGCATACAGATCCATAAATAAAAGGCAATTGAATAGGCAAGGCCTTACACAGAGACCCATTTTCAGAATTTTCACTTCCTATTTGGAAGTTTGCTGCCAAATGAGTTCTGTTTTACTCACAAATATAATTCAAACCGTTTTAGAAACTTCAGAGTGTTTTCTATCCAATAGTAATAATAATATGCATATCGTATGATCTAGAACAGAGTACGAGGCCGTTTAATTTGGGCACGATTTTTTCCCAAAGTGAAAACAGCGCCCCCTATTTCCTTAACATCATTTTTTTAATGACCACCTCATCTCTCTACCCCACACATACAATTATCTGTAAGGTCCCTCAGTCAAGCAGTGAATTCCAAACACAGATTCAACCACAAAGATCAGGAAGGTTTCCATGCCAATGGGTAAAAAACATTATAATAGCATTTTGAGCATGGTGAAGTTATTCATTACAATTTGGATGGTCTATCAATATACCCAGTCACTACAAATATGCAGGCGTCCTCCCTAACTCAGTTGCTGGAGAGGAAGGAAACTGCTCAGGGATTTCACCATGAGGCCAAAGGTGACTTTAAAACAGTTACATAGTTTAATGGCTGTGACAGGAGAAAACTGAGGATGGATCAACAACATCGTAGTTACTCCACATTACTAACCTAAATGACAGAGTGAAAAGAAGGAAGCCTGTACAGAATAAAAATATTCCAAAACATGCATCCTCTTTGCAACAAGGCACTAATGTAATACCGCAAAAAAATGTGGCAAAGCAATTAACTTTTTGTATTGAATACAAAATGTGACGTTTGGGGCAAATCCAATACAACACATTACTGAGTACCAATGTCCATATTTTCAAGCATAGTGGTTTCTGCATCATGTTATGAGTTTAAGTGGAGGCTCCTCAGAGGAGGAAAGGGAGGACCATTCTCCTCAGTGAATTTCATAAAAATCTAAATAGTGAAACATTTAAAAAGTTAGATAGAACTATACTAAATATATTCACGTCACCAAATAATTGATTAAAACACACTGTTTTGTAATGAAGGTCTACAGTAACCTCAGCAGCGCTCTGTGGGGTAGAACCCTGGTGTAGCCTCAGTACAGCTAGCTTCTGTCCTGCTCTGGGTACATTGACTTCAATGCAAAACCTAGGAGGCTCATGGTTCTCATGATAACTATGTAACTACTACTATAACTATTGCGTGTGACCACCGATTCTGTTGAAAAGCGTTTCTTAAATGAAAGCAAACGGAACGAAATGGGGATAAACATACCTGAATATGTAAAATTGAAACTCTCATTTGCAACTGTTGGACTAATGATTACACCATAGATCAGTTAGATGCAGGTAAGAGTGTGCAAGGCAGTATTGAAAAATGACCTCTACGTGCACCTACATTGTAAACTTTAATTCATAGGGTAGGTTGTAGCAACCACATGATGTGTACAAGGAACATTTGAGTATCATTTAGTAGCCTAAACCTTTCAATGTTAAATTGAGCTGGGTGAAAGGAATATGAATGTCATCCAATATGCTCATAAAACATTTTAAAATCATCCTCCCTCATCTTAAACGGTACCGACCACCACTGATGAGTATGCTTGTTATTCTTAAGGCCTGGGGAGTATTTCAGGATAAAAACGAAACAGAATTGAGCTAAGCACAGACAAAATCCTAGAAAAAAAACTGGTCCAGTCTTGTTGGAAAAGCATTCCAGGTGAAGCTGGTTGAGAGAATGCCAAGCGTGTGCAACGCTGTTATCAAGGCAAAGGGTGGCTACTTTGAAGAATCTCAAATATTAAATACATTTTGATTTGTTTGATACTTTTTGGGGATATTTTATTGGTTACTACATGATTCCATATGTGTTAATTCATAGTTTGGATGTCTTCGCTATTATTCTACAATGTAGAAAATAGTACAAATAAAGAAAAACCCTTGAATCAGTAGGTGTGTCCAAACGTTTGACTGGTTCTATATGTAAATTAGAAAATACATTTTCTAACATTTCAAAAAACATGTTTTCACTTTGTCATTATGGGGTATTTTGTGTAGATGGGTGAGAGGAAAAAAAGCTATTTAATCCATTTTGAATTCAGGCCATAACACAACAAAATGTGGAATAAGCCAAGGGGAATGAATACTTTCTGAAGGCACTGTACAAGCGTGGACATGGTCAATGTGGGCACCAACCAAAGTACATATGCATAAATCATCAGATAAATTTTTACATGATTTGGAAAATAACATATACTTGGTTTTACCTGTATTAAGTATCAATTTCAGTTTAACAAAGGCTTTCTGCAGGGCTACAAAGGCAGATTGATTGGGGCAAGAGCATACACCACAGTGTCATCTGCATACAGGTAAAATATTTGTTTGTTTTTTTACAGATAAACCAATATTGTTAATGTAAATAGTGAAAAGCATGGGACCAAGAATCAATCCCTGTGGGACACCCTCTGTTCTGTCCAGAAAACGTGATTTAACAGCATCAGTAAATACATACTGTGTTTTGTCCTTTAAATAACTTTCAAACCAGTTACATTCAGCCTGGTCCGGACCAATTGATGAAAGCCTCTGCATAAGTATCAAATCAAGCTTTATTTGTACAGCACGTTTCAGACATGGAATGCAACACAATGTGCTTTACAGGAAAAAACTAATCTAAAACAATGAAAATAAATGTTTAAATATTTACTTCACAACAAACATAAGATTAAAAAACAAAGAATGACACACTGAACAGCTAAAAAGCACCCTAAGGATGAGTGGTCCACACTGAGTGGTCCACAGTGTTGAATGCTTTAGACAGGTCAATAAAAAGGGCTGCACAGTTTCTTCTTATGCAAACAATTAAGAACATAATTTAATACCAAAGAAGTAGCAGAGAAGTAGAAACCTGACTGGTGTACATTTAGAATACATTTCGTAGTTAAAAATGATCTAAGTTGAGTATTTACCAAGGATTCTAGAATTTTCGCTCGGCAAGAGTGTTTAGAAATGGGCCGATCAATATTTGGGTCACACGGGTCACCACCTTTGTGATGGGGGAGTATATGGGCCACCGTCCAGCATGACGAGGCTAACTGGGCTACGTATGTACAGCTGCGTTCCATACATGGTCAGAGCCCCGGGCATGGAGGAGTTTCCGGTTGTGTGTGTGTGCATATGCGTACATGTGCAAGTGCGTGCGTGCATTTTGGTGTGTGTATATGTGTGCGTGCGTGCCTGTGTGTGTCTGCGTGAGTGTGTGCGTGCGTGAGCGCGTGTGTGTTTACTGTATTGCAGTAATCAGTGGGCCAGAGCCAACTGGCTAGCTGTGAGAGTCTGGACCCTGAGGTCACTGTTCCCACTCATTACCCAGCATGGAGAGGGAATGTTTGTTATAGATGGAACCTACGTCATTCTCACCCTCATGAATTCCATAAGGATCTCTGCAGAATTCCACAGTTATATCTGTGACTAACTGGCTCAGTTTAGGCCCACATCCGAGAGTTACAAATTCCAGAATCACCTTTTTTAGAACCAATGGCATTCACAATTTGTCCCATCTTTGTGTCCAAAGTTTCCTTTTGTTAGATTCAGAAACTCCTGCATTTCAAAGCTGAAGGTGGAGTAAGAACTTGTCTCTCTCTGTCCAACATGGTTCAGAGACGCCTATTGGGTTCAGTCCACAGACGTCAAAGCTGCCTCTCCCATCAATGCTCAACTTGTTTGAGCAAATTAACACAATCCAGTCCCCAGCATCCCTGTTGGGAGAGGCCCAGCTAACAGCCCTGGAGTGTAATGTTCCTTAAGCCCTGCTCATCAGTTATTCTTCTGTTTTAAATGAAGTTGGAGGCTCTGATGGTGTGTGTTTTCACGGGGACTTGCGTCATCACTGACATCTTTAGCCTGCATGCGGGTGGTGTTTGTGCGTGTGTGTGTGTGTGTGTGTGTGTTTGATACGTGTGTGCTTTCAGTGTGTGTATGTGTGTTTCTGAACAGTATGTGTTTGTGCTTGTGTCCGTATGTGTGTGTGTGTGTCTTACTGTACTGAGTACTGTATGTCTTTCTAATTGACCCTGGTTGTGACTGAGAAAGAGCGTCCCACACCCTCTTAGGATTTGGCACAGGGATGCCCTTGATATCACTGGCTCTACTGCTTGTTAGGGGTGTGGAACGGGATACAACATGGAAACTGTGAACAGGCCCTAGCAAAGATTTTTATAACTAAACCAAGATAGACCACAGCCTGTCGTTTCCAATGGGAACAAATGAGGCTTAGTGTGAAGAACACGCAAGGATTGGGGCAAAGCCAAGCACGAGCTAGCGAGATCCTATTGGCGCGTTCTAGCATCATCTGCATATTTCCGTTCTGGAACGCCTACTCTGTAAAGTGTGCGTGTGTAATATCTAAATTTGCCTTTGCACTCCTTCTAAACAAAACTATGTTTTAAAATGTTTGCAACGGGTAAAGTGTACAAATCTTAGTCCATTCTGTTCATTACAGATTCTAGTTTTGGGAACAGAAAACTGTATTGAGATCAAATGTTTCATCGATGAGAAAATGTGCAGAATGTTGGCCAAAACCCATCTCGTTCCATCTTCTCCCACTGCCCGCCGGTGGGCTTCCTCTCACTGCCATGTTTGGTAGTGAGTGGAAACACCAAGGGGATGCTTCACATTTATACTTCCAGTGAAATATCTGTCTTGTTGTTCTATCTGTGGCCCTAGCCTGCGTACGACAGGACTGATCATTTGGTTACTACTTCTAGATTAAGCACATTTTTTCGCATGACAATTACATTGAAAAACACACCAGCTGGCTGGTGTGTTTACGGACATATTCAATCAATCCCTATCCCAGTCTGCTGTCCCCACATGCTTCAAGATGGCCACCATTGTTCCTGTTCCCAGGAAAGCTACGGTATTGAGATCAAATGTTTCATCGATGAGCAAATCTACAGAATGTCGGCCAAAATCCATCTCGTTCCATCTTCTCCCACTGCCCGCCAGTGGGCTTCCTCTCATTAACACGTTTGGTAGTGAGTGGAAATGCCAAGCGGATGCTTCGGATGCTTCACATTTATACATCCAGTGAAATATCTGTCTCATTGTTCTATCTGATCATTTGGCTACATTTGGTTACTACAAATGTTTCATCGATGAGAGAATGTGCAGAATGTCGGCCAAAATCCATCTCATTCCATCTTGTCCCACTGCCCGCCAGTGGGCTTCCTCTCATTACCATGTTTGGTAAATGAACTAAATGACTATCGCCCCGTAGCACTCACTTCTGTAATCATGAAGTGCTTTGAGAGACTAGTCAAGGATCATATCACCTCCACCTTACCTGTTACCTTAGACCCACTTCAATTTGCTTACCGCCCCAGTAGGTCCACAGACGATGCAATCGCCATCACACTGCACACTGCCCTATCTCATCTGGACAAGAGGAATACCTATGTAAGAACGCTGTTCATTGACTACAGCTCAGCATTCAACAACATAATACCCTCCAAACTCCTCATTAAGCTTGAGACCCTGGGTCTCGACCTCGCCCTGTGCAACTGGGTCCTGGACTTCCTGATGGTCCGCCCCCAGGTGGTGAAGGTGGGAAACAACATCTCCACTCCGCTGATCCTCAACACCGGGGCCCAACAAGGGCGCGTTCTTAGCTCTCTCCTGTAATCCCTGTTCACCCACGACTGCGTGGCCATGCACGCCTCCAACTCAATCATCAAGTTTGCAGACGACACTACAGTGGTAGGATTTATTACCAGCAACGACGAGAGCCCACAGGGAAAAGGTGAGGCCCCTCGGAGTGTGGTGTTAGGAAAATAACCTTTCACTCAATGTCAGCAAAACAAAAGAGATGATTGTGGACTTCAGGAAACAGCAAAGGGAGAACCCCTCTATCCACATCGACGGGACAGCAGTGGAGAAGGTGGAAAGTTTTAAGTTCCTTTGTGTACATATCACCAACAAACTGAAATGGTCCACGCACAGAGACAGTGTGGTGAAGAAGGCTCTACAGCACCTCTTCAACCTCAGGAGGCTGAGGAAATGTGGCTTGTCACCGCCTGGTACGTTAACTGCACCGCCCACAACAGCAGGGCTCTCCAGAAGGTGGTGCGGTCTGCACAACGCATCATCGGGGGTAAACTACCTGCCCTCCAGGACACATACAACACCTAATGTCACAGGAAGGCAAAAAAGATCTTCAAGGACAATAACCACCCGAGCCACTGCCTGTTCACCCCGCTTCCATCCAGAAGGCGAGGTCAGTACAGGTGCATCAAAGCTGGGACAGAGAGATTGAAAAACAGCTTCTATCTCAAGGTCATCAGATTGTTAAACAGCCACCACTAGCACAGAGAGGTGGCTGCCTACCTACAGACGTGATATTATTGGCCACTTTAATAAATGGAACGCTAGTCACTTTAATAATGCCACTTTAAGAATAGTTACATATCTCACATTACTCATCTAACATGTACTGTATATACTGCATCCTTCACTGTCTATTCTATACTATCTAATGCATATTAGCTGCTCTGTCACTGCTCATTTATACTTATATATTCTCATCCCATTCCTTTACTAGATTGGGTGTATTAGGTTTTGTTGTGGAATTCGTTAGATTCTAGGTTTTGTTGTGGAATTGTTAGATATTAACTGTTAGATACTGCTGCACTGTCAGATCTAGAACCATAAGAATTTCGCTTCACTCGCAATAACATCTGCTAACCATGTGTATGTGACCAATAATATTTAATTTGATTTGATTTGGCATTTATGTTTTAAGTTGAGTTGACCTGATGAATATTTCATTAAATATCCTTCAATAATGTCCACATCGGCCCAGTGATGTACAGTATGTGTTTTTTTTACGGGCCAGCGTGAGTCAAGTATTGTGTTAACAATATAATAATAACTTCATCTCACTGTAGACCAGTGTGAAGCATCTTGTATGTATGCACCCTGGAAGTCTCAATCGTGCGATCCCCCGACATTACGAAACACTTTACTTGCTTAAATCTCTTCATTCACAATGGGGCGTAATGCTACAAAGAGCTCCTTCTATAAAAGATAGATCTTATCTCAGTTCAGTCTGTCTCCATCTGATCCGGCGTCTACCCACCTGGGCCCGGTTTCCCATCATTAAGCTCAATGGTTCTAACGATGAACTTAGCCTTAAGATGCTTTTTGGGATGCGTTTTCGGCCCCGAGACATTACAGCAGCTCATATTGGCTGAAGCCTCTCTCTCTTGTTCTTTCTCTCTACTATTTATTTTCCTCTCTCCCACTTTCTTTCCCTCCTCCCTCCATTACTCTCTCTTTCTGTTTTATTTCATAGCTCTCGTTAAATGGCCCCAGGGCCTCATAAACGTTGTGTACATGCAAAATATACGCCAAAACATGCGTGCGTCAGTTTTCCCGGAAAAACGTTGCATTTATAAAAACTGAACTTGGTGCGAGAATATCTTCTACTCCATGCAAACTTTAGACCATGCGTACGCACATTTTCTAGTGGTTGAAGTATTGTATTGCAAGCAGGAAAGTAAATAAGTATTTTTTGCAATATGATGACACCCTCATTCATAAAAACATAATAACAAGATGCAGCCATTTGCCGTTAGTGAGAAGAGCGAAAATCTATTTTTGGAATCTAAAATAATTAGACATAAGAATCTATTTCCTAATTATTTGATTTTCATAACCATTACAGAATAAATTACTCACTTTTTCTGGCCATGATGGGGTTCATATTCCTGAAGGGCCACAGCACACCACACATGAAGGGCCACACCAGCACCCCACCCCACAGTCCCTCTCCCATTGGTCAACCAAAATCATCACCACACTACTGACCAAAAGATGTGTCGGACTAGTCCCCCTCGGTGAGGCAAAGAGAACATGGAAGAGACAGACCAACGGTCTTCCCCAAGGCTCAGTGCTGGCCCACTCTCTGTTCAACCTCTACACAAATGGCCTCCCAGAAACCGCCTCCCGGAAATTAATATACGCTGATTAGATTTGCCTGACAATGCAAGCTCCCAACTTCAACATCCTGGAGCAGACCCTAAATGAGGATACGGAACAACTGGAACAATACTGCAACACATGGTGACTCCAACCAAGCCCAGCAAATACTTTGTCCAGTATATTCCACCTCCATAACGGCCAATGAAAAGCTCATCATCATCATGATGAACAACCACATGCGACAGCACCACCCCACCCCCACATCACAGCAAACCAGGCCAAAGACCCCTCAGAAAGGAGAGACAGGTTAAAAAGGTCAGAGATAGGCTTGGCGATAATAGGGGCAGCAACCTTAAAACTTCTTCGGGCTAGGGGGCAGTATTCGGAAGTTTGGATGAATGAGGTGCCCAAAGTAAACTACCTGTTACTCAGGCCCAGAAGCTAGGATATGCATATAATTGGTAGTATTGGATAGAAAACACTCTAAAGTTTCCGAAACTGTTAAAATAATGTCTGTGAGTATAACAGAACTGATATGGCAGGCGGAAACCCAAGGACAATCCATCCAGAATTTTTTTCACAGCTCACCATTGATTACAATGGCTGGGAATTGGAATATAAAAGGAAGACCCCCCAGATTGCAGTTCCTAGGGCTTTCACTAGATGTCAACAGTCTTTAGAAAGAGTTTCAGGCTTGTTTTTTGAAAAATTTGCTAGAATTTGTAGTTTTTCTAAGTGGCTCCCATTTTGGCTGTAGTGTTTGTAGTGCGTTCCGGTGAGTGCGCATACTTCATTATTTATCTCCGGTAATGGTCTCCGGTATTCTCCGTCTTAAATTTGATCGTTTATTTACATAATAGGGTACCTGAGGGTTGATTAGGAATGTTGTTTGACTTGTTTAGAATAAGTTTATTGGTAACCTACGGGATTCATTTAGTATGCATTTTGAACGAGGGAAACCGGTGGATTACTGATTCAAGCGCGCCATTGAAACGTACTTTTTTGGGATATAAAGAAGGTCTTTATCGAACAAAATGACCATTTGTTATGTAGCTGGGACCCTTGTGATTGCAACCAGATGAAGATCTTCAAAGGTAAGTGATTTATTTCATCGCTATTTCTGACTTTCGTGACTGCTTGGTTGGAAAATGTATGTAATGCTTTTGTGTGCGGGGCGCTGTCCTCAGATAATCGCATGGTGTGCTTTCGCCGTAAAGCCTTTTTGAAATCTGTCAAAGCGGCTGGATTAACAAGAAGTTAAGCTTTTAAATGATGTATGACACTTGTATTTTCATGAATGTTTAACATTACGATTTCTGTCATTTGAATTTGGCGCTCTGCAATTTCACCGGATGTCGTCGAGGTGGGTCGCTAGAGGCACGTCTAGCCCAAAGAGAAAGGGTCTAAACCATATGACCCAGATGTTTTTTTGGGGTTAAGTTTCAGGAGCTCCTTTAGCACCTCGGACTCAGTGACTGCCTGGAGGGAGAAACTTTGTAGCGGAGCAGGGGAAAAAGAGGGGAAAGCATTGGGGATAGATGCATTAGAAGGGGTAGGAGATGAGGACGGGCAAGGAGGCATGGCTGAGTCAAATGGGAACCCTGACTTAATGAAGTGGTGATTAAAGAGCTCAGCCATGTGCTCCTTTTCAGTAACAACCACATCATCAACTTTAAGGGACATAGGCAGCTGTGAGGAGGAGGGTTTATTCTCCAGGTCTTTAACTGTTTTCCAGAACTTCTTGGGGTTAGACCCACAGAGAAAGAACTGCTACTTAAAGTAACTAACTTTGGCCTTCCGGATAGCCTGAGTGCAGTTATTTATCATTTGCCTGAACAAAAGCCAGTCAGCCTGAGTATGCGTGTGCCTAGCCTTTCGCCAAATGCAATTCTTGAGGTGGAGTAACTCTGCAAGATCACGGTCGAACCAGGGGCTGAACCTGTTAAAAGAAAATTCTAATTTTCTTTATGGGGGTGTGTTTGTTAACAATACCACTGAAAATATCAAAAAAGAAGGTCCAAGCGTCTTCGACAGAGGGGATCAAGCTGATTCTATACCATTTTACCTAGGCCAGTTCATGAAGCAAGGCTTACTCATAAACGTTTTTTAGCAAGCGTCTATGACAAATCAGGACAGGTTGTTTCACTGAGCAGCCATTACAAACACAGGCTGTAAAACAATGATCAAGAAGGTCATTACAGAAAACACCAGACTGATACCTATCAAGATTATTTGTGAGGTTAACATCAAGAAGAGTAGCCTTTTCTGGGTGATTGGAGTCATACCTTGTGGGATTGGTAATAATCTGAGAAAGATTTAGGGGGTCACATTGCTTTAGGACTTGGTCAGGTGGTTCAAGCATGTCCCAGTTTAGGTCACCTAGCAGGGCAAATTCAGACTTGGTATAAGGGTCCAGGAGAGAGCTTAGGGTACAGGCCGGTGCTAATGGAGGACGATATCACCCAGCAACAGTCAACAAAGAGTTATTTGAAAGTTTAATACTTAAAACCAGCAAATCCAATTGTTTGGGGGCAGATTTGGTGGAGACAACCGAGCACTGAAGGTGATCCTTGGTAAAGATTGCCACTCCCCCACCTTTGGAAGATCTGTCTTTGCCGAAAAAGGTTATAACCAGAAAGGTTAACATCAGTATTCAAAACACTCTTTCTTAACCACGTCTCAGTAACGACCAACACATCTGGATTGGAGCTGTGAATCCACACTTTCAATTGATCCATTTCAGGTAATAAGCTTCTAGTGTTAATGTGCAGAAAACCCAGGCTTTTACGGGAGCAGAAATTAGGGAAGCAGATATCAAAGCACAAGTCAGAATTGGGGCTAGCAATAGTAGATGGGCCAGGGTGTACATGCACGGATATCATCAACAGTAACACAATCAAGGCACGGCATAGAACAGGGAGAGCTCTGCAGTGCTGATTTATGACATCTGTATGTGCATCAGATGGCAACAGATCATACAGTACAGCAATTTCATCAGGTAGCGTGAATACAAAGCAGGCGAGAGGTGGTTAGAATGGGAGGCCAAAAGTCTGTAACCAATAGAGAGTTCCGAGTGTAGGAACAAACATAGTCTGTCCCACGGTTGGATAAAGAAAGTTCGTAGTCAACAAAGCGTGCAGGAGTCATGAGGCAAATAGCAAAATAGCTAAATGCACAATACATTTTTAATATATATAACGACTTGGGGCTAGCCATTGTAAGTTCAGAGTCACTGAACTTAGGGGGGGGGGGGGGGGGGTAGACAACCAGGGCAGATGGTGAACAGATCGCCAGGCGGAATCCAAGCAGCAGTGCAGCAGGCAATTGGAGTAGGTTTCACACCCTTTTATTTCTGGAGGCAGATTTCTTGTAGAAATGCTAGTGGATGGGCTGAACATCTGGAGGGGGCTTCAAGGCCTCTGGATCTGGGTGGGGTAGCCTGCCATTTGTTTGGCTCAAAGGCGTCAACACCTCTCGCTTCATACGTCAGCGCTAATTGAAGTTGTATCTCTTTGTCCTTTGTCAATAGCGCCTGATAAATTTAGGGAAGCAATGTTATTGAGAGCAGTAGCAATATATTTGCAGTTCTCCATGGCTAACGTTATACAGTGGGGCAAAAAAGTATTTAGTCAGCCACCAATTGTGCAAGTTCTCCCACTTAAAAAGATGAGAGAGGCCTGTAATTTTCATCATAGGTACACTTCAACTATGACAGACAAAACGAGGAAAGAAAATCCAGAAAATCACATTGTAGGATTTTTAATGAATTTATTTGCAAATTATGGTGGAAATTAAGTATTTGGTCAATAACAAAAGTTTATCTCAATACTTTGTTATATACCCTTTGTTGGCAATGACAGAGGTCAAACGTTTTCTGTAAGTCTTCACAAGGTTTTCACACACTGTTGCTGGTATTTTGGCCCATTCCTCCATGCAGATCTCCTCTAGAGCAGTGATGTTTTGGGGCTGTTGCTGGGCAACACGGACTTTCAACTCCCTCCAAAGATTTTCTATGGGGTTGAGATCTGGAGACTGGCTAGGCCACTCCAGGACCTTGAAATGCTTCTTACGAAGCCACTCCTTCGTTGCCCGGGTGGTGTGTTTGGGATCATTGTCATGCTGAAAGACCCAGCCATGTTTCATCTTCAATGCCCTTGCTGATCCTTTACACGGATCAGTCGTCCTGGTCCCTTTGCAGAAAAACAGCCCCAAAGCATGATGTTTCCACCCCCATGCTTCACAGTAGGTATGGTGTTCTTTGGATGCAACTCAGCATTCTTTGTCCTCCAAACACGACGAGTTGAGTTTTTACCAAAAAGTTATATTTTGGTTTCATCTGACCATATGACATTCTCCCAATCTTCTTCTGGATCATCCAAATGCTCTCTAGCAAACTTCAGACGGGCCTGGACATGTACTGGCTTAAGCAGGGGGACACGTCTGGCACTGCAGGATTTGAGTCCCTGGCGGCGTAGTGTGTTACTGATGGTAGGCTTTGTTACTTTGGTCCCAGCTCTCTGCAGGTCATTCACTAGGTCCCCCCGTGTGGTTCTGGGATTTTTGCTCACCGTTTTTGTGATCATTTTGACCCCACGGGGTGAGATCTTGCGTGGAGCCCCAGATCGAGGGAGATTATCAGTGGTCTTGTATGTCTTCCATTTCCTAATAATTGCTCCCACAGTTGATTTCTTCAAACCAAGCTGCTTACCTATTGCAGATTCAGTCTTCCCAGCCTGGTGCAGGTCTACAATTTTGTTTCTGGTGTCCTTTGACAGCTCTTTGGTCTTGGCCATAGTGGAGTTTGGAGTGTGACTGTTTGAGGTTGTGGACAGGTGTCTTTTATACTGATAACAAGTTCAAACAGGTGCCATTAATACAGGTAACGAGTGGAGGACAGAGGAGCCTCTTAAAGAAGAAGTTACAGATCTGTGAGAGCCAGAAATCTTGCTTGTTTGTAGGTGACCAAATACTTATTTTCCACCATAATTTGCAAATAAATTCATTAAAAATCCTACAATGTGATTTTCTGGATTTTTTTTCCTAATTTTGTCTGTCATAGTTGAAGTGTACCTATGATGAAAATTGCAGGCCTCTCTCATCTTTTTAAGTGGGAGAACTTGCACAATTGGTGGCTGACTAAATACTTTTTTGCCCCACTGTATCTTTAAAAAATCTGCAGTAGAAAGGATTATCTAGAATTATCTAGGCATCACAGCCTATTTAATATCAGATCTTATACCGAGGCAGGATATAGAAACACAATTCTCTACTGATCAACAAACTATTGAACAACTATTCATATTTTGCATTGAAGTGTGGGCTGTAGCATTTAGCCTACTTTTGAATTGCATGTTTAGTTTGAAAAAGTCACTGCAAAATATCAAAACATTCTGCCCACACCTCTACAGAAATGTGATCAAATTTGCCATCGCTCTTTCTCTTAGAAACGGCCCTAGCCTAAATACAATTGTTCCAATTTATGAACGCACCAAGTCTGGAACCAACAAAACCCTGAAGAGCTTCTACCCCCAAGTCATAAGACTGCTAAATAGTTAATAAAATAGCTTACCAGACTGTCTGCATTGACCCCCCTTTGCACTAACTCTTTTGACTAATCACATACACTGCTACAATTGCTTATTATACAGTTGAAGTCGGAAGTTTACATACACTTTGGTTGGAGTCATTAAAACTTGTTTTTCAACCAAACAAATTTCTTGTTAACAAACTATAGTTTTGGCAAGTCGGTAAGGACATCTACTTTGTGCATGACACAAGTCATTTTTCCAACAATTGTTTACAGACAGATTATTTCACACATAATTCACTGTATCACAATTCCAGTGGGTCAAAAGTTTACATACACTAAGTTGACTGTGCCTTTAAACAGCTTGGAAAACTCCAGAAAATTATGTAATGGCTTTAGAAGCTTCTGATAGGCTAATTGACATAATTTGAGTCAATTGGAGTTGTACCTGTGGATGTATTTCAAGGCCTACCTTCAAACTCAGTGCCTCGTTGCTTGACATCATGGGAAAATCAAAGGAAATCAGCCAAGACCTCAGAAAAAAAAATTGTAGACCTCCACAAGTCTAGTTAATCCTTGGGAGCAATTTCCAAACTCCTGAAGGTACCACGTTCATCTGTACAAACAATAGTACGCAAGTAAACATCATGGGACCAAGCAGCCATCATACCGCTCAGGAAGGAGACGCATTCTGTCTCCTAGAGATGAACGTACTTTGGCGCGAAAAGTGCAAATCAATCCCAGAACAACAGCAAAGGACCTTGTGAAGATGCTGGAGGAAACAGGTACAAACGTATCTATATCCACAGTAAAACAAGTCCCATATCGACATAACCTGAAAGGCCGCTCAGCAAGGAGTAAGCCTGCTCCAAAACCACCATAAAAAAGCCAGACTACGGTTTGCAACTGCACATGGGGACAAAGATCCTACTTTTTGGAGAAATGTCCTCTGGTCTGAAGAAACAAAAATAGAACTGTTTGGCCATATTGATCATCGTTATGTTTGGAGGAAAAAGGGGGATGCTTGCAAGCCGAAGAACACCATCCCAACCATGAAGCACGGGGGTGGCAGCATCATATTGTGGTGGTGCTTTGCTGCGGGAGGGACTGGTGCAATTCACAAAATAAATGGCATCATGGGAGGGAGGAAAATTATGTGGATATATTGAAGCAACATCTCAAGACATCAGTCAGGAAGTTAAAGCTTGGTCGCAAATGGGTCTTCCCAATGGGCAATGAGCCCAAGCATACTTCCAAAGTTGTGGCATAATGGCTTAAGGACAACAAAGTCAAGGTATTGGAGTGGCCATCAAAAATTTGTGGGCAGAACTGAATAAGCGCGTGCGAGCAAGGAGGCCTACAAACCTGACTCAGTTACACCAGCTCTGTCAGGAGGAATGGGCCAAAATTCACCCAACTTGTTGTGGGAAGCTTGTGGAAGGCTACCCGACACATTTGACCCAAGTTAAACAATTTAAGGGCAATGCTACCAAATACTAATTGAGTGTGTTCTGACCTACTGGGAATGTGATGAAAGAAATAAAAGCTGAAATAAATCATTCTCTCTAATATTATTCTGACATTTCACATTCTTAAAATAAAGTGGTGATCCTAACTGAACTAAGACAGGGACTTTTTACTGGGATTAAATGTCAGGAACTGTGAAAAACTGAGTATAAATGTACTTGGCTAAGGTGTATGTAAACTTCCGACTTCAACTGTATGTAAATGTGATATTTCAGTTTTTTATTTCATAACTTAGCAAAAATATCTAAAAAACAGTTTTTGCTTTGTCATTATGGCATAGATTTAAGAGGTGAAAAAAACATTTCATCAATTTTAGAATAAGGCTTTAACCTTAAGTCAAGGGGTCTGAATACTTTCCGAAGGCAATGTATATATACTGTACTTATCTAGCTCAATTACTTCGTACCCCTGCACATCGACTTGGTACTGGTACCCTGTGTGTAGTTACTATCTTGTCTCATCGCTACAACTCCCGTACGGGCTCGGGAGAGACGAAGGTCGAAAGCCATGCGTCCTCCGAAACACAACCCAACCAAGCCGCACTGCTTCTTAACACAGTGCGCATCCAACCCGGAAGCCAGCCGCACCAATGTGTCGGAGGAAACACTGTGCACCTGGCGACCTTGGTTAGCGTGCACTGCGCCCGGCCCGCCACAGGAGTCGCTGGTGCGCGATGAGACAAGGATATCCCTACCGGCCAAACCCTCCCTAACCCGGACGACGCTATGCCAATTGTGCGTCGCCCCACAAACCTCCCTGTCGCGGTCGGCTGCAACAGAGCATGGCTGCAACAGAGCCTGGTTGCTAGCGCTGCGATGCAGTGCCCTAGACCGCTGCGCCACCCGGGAGGCCCTAATAGTACATTTTAACAGTAAACATGTATTACCTATTTGATGTGGCATTGATGTGGCAAATCACTTAAAAAAGTAAGCTACCTGCACACATTCATCCACGCCAAAATAATTCCAGCATCCAAACAGTTTACTGTGTACCTGCCAGGCCACCATTTGACGACGGGAAGAGACACCTGCTACAAAACACCAAAAGTCTAAAGACATTCGGTGATTGTCAATAGGGCAACCCTCTTGTAGCCTGCATTAATTGATGTGTTGAACTTTGAACTTTAAAAAAATAAAAAAATGTTGGGACAGCTGAAAAGATGCTGAAATACAGGATGCAAATATAGCTGTGTCTTTCCTGAGCTCATCAGCACCACAATGTATCAAGTTCACTAGTGGGCTGAACCTCCCCCCCCCCCCCCCCTCGGCCCCCTGTAATTTGCACACTGTTTATAACGGGAAACATGCGTATGTACGGCGTGCACCAAGTTTATTGATCTCATTGTTTTAAGACGTAGGGCCTACATATTTTTTTCAGAGGTGACGCACCAGATATTTTGTGTGAAAGTTACGCAACGATTATAAATGAGGCCCCGGTGCCTCTCCAACTGGTGTGAGAACGTATGCAGGGAGCATTATCATGCTCCTGTGGCATAGAGACAGAGGCATTTATATTGCTAATAAACCTGGCAACTTGTTAGGATTTTGTGTAACACACTCACTGCCTTGATGCAGTCAGGCATTACTGGTACACCGTCTCTCTCAATGTCAGACATGCCCATTATTGTTTGCCAGTAAAATCTCAGACTCGGACCGGTGCACACAGCATGCTGGTTATGTTCCCGCTATACTGCCACAGGCCACTAGATGGCCCTGTTCTAGAGGAAGTGGGTCTTTTTCTCAATTTGGTCTACTCGAAATGGCTTTTTAAAACTCTCTGTGCCTCTCGCCCTTGGGTTCCCTATAACAGTGGAAATTAACCTGAGGTTATAGACAAGGGGGCCGTAAAAGAGATGACATCAGTGCCTCGGCAGCTTCCAGAATGCTGTAATGCTGTAATGGCCAAGCTTTCCTCTCTCTCGCCATCCCCCGTTAGCTTCTGGGGCCGCACCACAGTATGTAGTGCCTAACGAAGCCTTCATGTTAATGTCTTTGTCACATAAACACACTTTGTGTTCCGGGGGTGAGGTACTTGGTGTTTGATGTAATTTCAAGTGTGCCTGACATGTGATGTGGTGTGGGGTTTGTGTGTCTGGGTGTAGGAGGATTTTAAGATGTTTTTTGTGCTCTTTCGGTCACCTTTTCATTCCCTTCTGTCACAACAATGTATTCTCTGGGCCTAGTTTCTTGACACGGTGTTTCGATAAAGCCGACTTACAATGACTGGTGAATGGATGGAACCCCTCTCTACGGTGGCCGATTGTTGTACATTACTGAGGAATGGTATGGATGACTGAAAAGGACTGCTCACACAGTATTCTGGTGTCATTACTTAACAGCCATCTGAGTTGCATTGTGTTAACAAGCATACGACAACAGTGTGGTTGTTGTGCTCTTTCCAAACAAAACAGGGATTGAAATGATATTACCTTAAATTCAGAAGGAGGGACAAAATAGGGGCGAAGGAGCAAAAAACAAAAACAGACTTCTTATAAAAAGTGTTTTGACTAAATCAGACTGGGATAAATGGCCAAACACATCCTTTAAATAAGGTAAACCTCAAGCGGCCTTGTGTGAAGCAGATATTTATGCAAAACATTCAGCAGCGGGCACAGTGTGTTCGGTATGCAGCCTAACCATAACCAAGGGGGATGTTCCCTGCACCCGCTCTGCTCTCCCTCCTATTAAATACAAACTATTAAAAGCACTTTCCGCCAGCCTTGCAGGAAAGTAAAGTTCTGCATAGGTACCCTGCTATGGCGGTTTTGGTCAGATGGGTTTTCTGTGCCATGTATTGATATGATGCACTTTCTGTGGGTTTGAGCGGGCACTTAGTATTTGTTTATTTTTATGGCTGCCTTCCTGACTTTTAGTGAACATGTTACTCCTCTGAATCCAACATTTTTTCCAACATCTGCCACCCATCAGGATGTCTGTCTGCTTTCTGATCCTCCGCTGCATTCCTGAGCCGTTCCCTTCCCTCTACCTGGATCAAACCCTTAGCTCTGTGTGTGTCTGTATGTGTGTGCACTTGCACATGTGTTTATGTGTGTTCTTACGACCTGAGAAGTTGCCCCTAAGCACTGGTCTGCTTACCCCGATTCAAACCATATGTATCTGGTGACATCTGCAAACATCCCCCCTCTCAGCAGCTGCAGAAGAGAGACTACTTTGAGGATTCTACTGCTACCTGTCCTACACCTGCTAATATTAGCCTCCACAGGTTGCAACCTGATGTCTGCTTTCCTAAGGCTGGGAAGCTTTATCCCACCTGGCTTTATCAGACTATTTACAGCAAGTTAGCAACCCCTTGCAGCTAGCATAGTGCGGAGGGCCAAAGTTTCTATCCAACCACTACAAATGAGGTATATATTTAGTGTTATTCCCAATAAGATTAAGAGTGTATTCTAAGAGGGTACATTCTTTCTTTTATAGTATACTATGTGTAAAATACATTCATAGTCACATAGTCTCCTTTTCATTGCTACTTCTAATCAATGCTCATTGGTACTACTGGCACTTAAGATTCTTGGCATCGCTCCGTGCTCATTGCTATGCTTGGATTGACTTTTTTTGTTCGAATTAGTCAAGTGCGTGACTTAGCCTCATCTGGTGAATGCAAGCTACCTTGGCTTACAGAGCTCTACAATGACATTCCAATTCACAACACCCGGAAACGGTCTGCAAAACTCTGTTATATGAGAACAGATCAGCCCAGAACGATCACTCTGTTGGAGTCATTATAGTGAGAATGTCCATGGTATCACTAATGGAGTTCCACCACTGTATATTGTGACTTTGTTTGACCTCCCTCTCTCTGTATTATATGATCCTACATGCATGTACTTTATGTACTGTTGTTTACTAATCCTAACGAAGATGTTCAGCTCAGTAACCTGATAGTTGTTGGTCACCCATCTTCAGTTTGATCAAAAAAGGAAACAAAGATGGTGTTTACATTTCATAAATAAATATGTTTTATTTTTTAACATATAAAATTAAATCATTTTTACAATTTATTCCAGTAAGACACATAATATCCAAATAAAGTAGCTACATTTTTTTGATAAATAATATTAATAACAATAATAAAAACATGAATTCATTTATTTCACGTTTCACTTTGTCTTTCTTGATAACGTTGGGAAGTTCGATAGCTGCCACAAAACATGAACATATATGCCCATGTCAGGAAGGAATGGAACCACAGTAACATGGTGTCTTGGTTCCTTCGGTTACAGGATCATGGTATACTAAATTAAGTTACGTATGTGCATATCCATACAACATATATATACACACAAGTCAAACGTTTTTCGGGGTCATGCCTGGTTGGTATGTATTGGTCGAAAATATAGACAGCGAATTGATTTAAACATACTAACGTTGTCATTTACACATGTTCATTTACATTTTGCTCCATAACGAAGCTACTATGATGCTCCAGTAGTATGAAGCGAATCTTAATTGAGAATGCTGATTCAGTCACAGCAGACAGTGCACTTCATAAAGTCCTCATGATGTAAGCCCATAATTCCTTGGGAATCTAGTTACAACAGGAAGTTGATAGTTCATTGGCCGGTTAAGTTGGACCCCTGCGTTTAGATGGACTGCCATTGGTCTGTCAATGTTGTTGTTTTGGGATCTCTCAGTGGTCAGTTCTCAGCCCAATCAGATTTGATTTAGTCTCTGAACTTGTGGATGTCGTTGAAGAGTCTGTAGAAGGGGTAGGAGGCTTCGTTGGAATGAGGACAGTTGAAGGTGCACTTGCAGGACTCGATCATCATGACATTCTTGTTGAAGGTCTCTCCGTCCTCGCAGCGGAACTTGATCCGGATGGTGCGGGTCTGCTGGGGGCTGCAGCAGCGGCCGTCCACACAGGATCCACAGTACTTGGATCTGTACTTCTTCAGGCTGGAGCAGCCGGCATAGGTGAACTTCTGAGCTTGGGTAGACTTCTTGGTTCTGCTGCACTTCTTTCCCTTCTGTTAGGGGGAACAAGGGGAGAGAAACAGTCAGTCAAGATGTTCCATAAACAAGCTGAGCAGTGTTATTTAAAATAAAATAAATATATAGTATGCCATGTTTCAGTATAGTATAGTCTTAGTGGCTTGAGCTTACCTTAAGACTGGAGTAAGGAGACTGGGTGCATGGTCGCACTTCACAGATGCGAGTCTCTTTGACCAGCTTGCACTCATTGTTGTTGTTGGTGACTCTGGTGGAGATGCCTGTGCCACAGGTCTTGGAGCACTGGGACCAAGGAGTGGTCTGGACAATACACTTCTGGCTCTCAAACATGTGGCTCTCAGGCTGGACTCTGAAAGCTGTAAGGAGAAAGATCAAACAAACATTACAAACTGTTCCGGTATGGGCTTGAAAATTTCAGGCAATGGAACATGTTATTGTTGAAATAAAAAATGGCTGCTGCCAGAAAGAAGCTGCTTACCAGGTAGAGACTTGAGTCCTCCCTTGACGATGGCGATGAGCTCATTCCTGTTGGTGAGGTCGCTCTCTGACTCGTCAGTCATGCTGTCTTTGCCAAACAGCTTGCCAATGATGTCAGTGTCTTTGCCGTCATCACACACCCACTCCTCGCAGCACTGGCCTGCCACCTTGACCAGCCTTGGGTTGGCACAGCCCAGGTTGGGCAGGGAGAGCTCCTGAGGGCACAGGGGGACGCAGCCCACAGCCCCATCGATGCATGTGCACTGGTGCTTGCAGTTAGGCTGGAAGCTCTCTCCGTTCTGGTAAATCCTGCTGTTGTACTCACAGGGTCTACCCTCTGACTTAGCTGAGGAGAAGAGAGTGGAAAAGGCTGTTATTCCTCTGTTCAAAAGGCTAGCGTCTGCTATAGACATCACAAATCACATGCTGGCTGATGAGGCTTGGTTTAACTGTAAAAATTCCTCAGAAGGTTCTAGGCTAGGGCTGCCTAAGGAGAGGAGCCACTGAGGGGGGGATCACTTTCTACTAGAGCAGGATGTTTGTACTTCTGAGTTTAGACTGAGGCACTGAGTTACATTCCTTAGAGTTGAAATCACATGGTCCTCTTTTTCTCTCACTAGTTCATCTTAACTCTACCCTATTACTTTAACAAGGTTACAAACTTTAAAACTAACATTATTCAGACCTAAGATCAGTTTACTGCATAGTAGGATTTGAATGAGACACCTACCACGGCAGATGCCACGCATAGCTCCGAAGCTGGCCCCAAAGTTGCACTCCAGCCCTTTGGTGTGGTCGCAAGGCTCGGTCAGACTGCAGTCCTCATTGAGTTGTCTCGCGCAGACTTTACAGCACCCGCAGCCATCCGCTACGAGGCTCACACCGGGTGCGCACCTGGGAATCTCCATCGGGCACTCGCATACCGAGGGGCAGGAGGAGGAGGAAATGACCTGCGTGGATAACCGAGCACGTTAATGATAGATACTTTGTAACCAACATCTTAAAAGAGTGACATTTTTAGGTTATATTTACATAGCTTCTTTAGTTCGTTATTCAAACAGTGCGGAAATGATTTAGTAAAAGGCAATAGGTTTACAAACCAGTGTTCTACAATGTTGTATTTCCCAGACAATAAAGACAAGAAACTTTAAACTGAAATTATTTATAGAAAAAATAACTTACCACGTTGAAGGTTCCAATAAACATCACGACGATTGAGCAAATGAACATATTTGCCTTGTTCTCTTGTTCTATTCAAGAATAAGATTTGTCTTCTTTTGCTATTCCTTTTCGAAATATTGCTTTAAGTCTTCGCAAGTGTCTTTTTATCCTAAGTGTAGCAGTCAGTCGTCTCGTCTGTAGCGGTTTGGTTTGTTTTTTAGTATCTTTGGTTAGAGGCTTAGGAGTTGCTCTAGCTCTGGTTGCAAGTTGCAGTCTGCTGAAGCTAAGTACCTCCTGTCCTTTATACTGTAGTGAAAGCTGACGTCGTTGTTGGCTGACTGCTGAACTGTTCCAAAACTATGCCAGGAATGTTTCTTGGCGCGTTTTCCATCCAAGCTAAGCACCACCCTGTCTAACTTTTTTTTCTTAAATTACATTTTCCCTGAACTGAACACATTTTCCCCTCGCTGTTTCCCTTCGATACTATCCTTCTTTCTTCCTTTTTTATTTTCTTTATTGGTTTTCTCACAGCTTTTAGGTTATGGGCCGTAGGGTTAGGGTACATGTAACTTTTTTTTAAAGCAGTTTGGTCTGTTTGTTTCCATTCATTTGACTGCTGTTGTCATTATGGGTAATAGGTTTATATACATATATTATAATTATTTATGAAATATTATAAAAAATATGATAATGTAACATTGTCGTTTTGATTTATTTTTCATCCTTTTGATGTAGGTGTTTTATTACGTGTTATAGATTTGTTAACTTTGTTATTATTTTACAACCTCTTTTGCTGTAATTTGTGCAACAGTTGCCAAGGCTATTAACATATATTGTCATGCTGTCAGTGCTTCTCATACGTTTATGATGAGAATCATTCTGTAAGGGAAAGTCTTATTATAGCCCATATATCAATAGGCGACATTATTTCCGCTTTCTAAATTAAGGCTACTGTAACTGTACACAGTTTAGGAGAGAGAAGTCCCGGTATTCGGAGTTTCTTTGCTCGTCTGAGAGTGGGAGAAATAAAGTTTATGGTTTCTATTTTTGGCCCGCTCTCCCCTTTATTCCGTAGAACTAAACTATTCCAGATGCGAACCAGACTTCAGACGTAACAATATTGCCATATTTGGTATGGCAGAAGCCTACATTATTAACATATTTCTCCCCTTCTCTAGCCAACCACAAAGCATTCCTGACAGTTTAAAGAGTTTTTAAAGTTCTTCATACAGGATATTCTTTAGCATTCCTCCTTGGGTTAATTTTCTTTTCACGCAATCTGCCCATCACGTTTGAAAACATAATCTACTACAGTGATCCAATTTTCTACATACGATGTTAGTTTGGGGAGAAAATACCCAAATAGTTTCTAGTCCTACTATTCTTCGGGTCTCAAATAAATTACATTTGATAGAATTTAGAAATTCAAAGATTAGAAGTCATTTCAAACCGGATTTGACCAAGAAAGCAAAGATTATAGAATGCTTGAAAAACATTATTTTTTTCCTGCCAAAATAATGTTAATAGACTGTTAACCGAAGGACGATATGACAATCCCCTATTTGTAATAACCATAAACACCAGAACGGAAATATTTTTTGAGTAACTTTATACCTTAGACTTACATGACGAGATACTTTGAGAGCGCTGAACAAATAACTAACGGAGAATGGTTGTCAAGACCACGGAGAAATCTTCCTCCGGTGAGTTTGTCTTACTTTACCTTTGCTAATCCGTTTGTTTCAAAATGTTTTGTATACGCTATTGCTTTATCACTTTGTTCATAGTGTGCAAATATATTGAAGTATCTTAATTGATCCGTCATCCGTTGTAACCGTTCCATTTGATGTTGGAATTTGACAATCATTATTTCGGTCCCGATTGATATTTAATATTCTGTATCTTGATGTGGGCTTGCTTTATTTTTATTTTCATTTGTCCACATTTTCATAATTCCAGTTTAAGACACTAGATGGTGTAATGCTTTGGTTAACTTGCTTGACATTCCCACTGGGTATAGATGTCACTTCAACGTCTATTCCACGTTGGTTCAACGTAATTTCATTGAAATGAAGTGCAAACAACATGTATTCAACCAGTGTGTGCCCATTGGGTTGTCAACATTTTCCTCACTGTTGTGACTCTTTTCCTCATTGTTTGAGTCGTTTTGATGTAGCTGAGGGCTATATAATTTGTCATTCATCTGAAAGCTTGTGATTCTTCATCATTAAACCAGACTAACATCTTTAAAGCTCATGAAATTACACTGGCATTAGGTCACAGCTTGACAGTTGGCATCAACAAATGTCTGTTTGTTTTGAGTGTCAGATGCCATGGGCCCATATGGATTTAGTTTATTTTGGTTGTTGGTGTGTGTGTGTATTGTATCTAGCCCCAAGTAATACTTATGTCATCCAAGTGATGGTGATGATGATGCTTGTTTCCCAAACATGAATGGACCCTTAATGTCAAATGTTTCCCATGCCATCCTGCCATTCCAATATCCATTATGACCTCATCAGTAAGTCTCTGTGTGGTGAGTTTGACCCCATGAGCTCAATAAGATGCTTTTCTGATTATGATTGTTCTGCTTTGCCAGCATATTGTTCTGATTCTTTCCTCTTTCCCTTACAAGGACACAGTGTATGTTAAAGGAAACAGTGCTGTACACCATGGAACCATTGAATAACATCCCATAATGATATTAATCTTGTATTTACCCATTCAGGAAACATCGCCAGGGCGACCAGGGCTAGAAATGTGTATCCATGTGGTAATGGCAATGATGATATTTTCCATCCCCCTCTTCCCCGTCCCCCTTATGAATCACTGGATCCCAGTCTATTGTCCTAGAGAGACTAGTGTAAAACGGAACAAGACCAAATATGATTGGCTGTTTATTGTAAGCCTGTTCAAACAAAGGATAACATGTAGTGGTTGTTGAAGCTTCCTCTCTATGTCAGCTCATGGAACTCTGGGACGGTAGCTCAGTGAGTTATGGGGTGTTCTTATGTACACACACTGTGCTTAGTCACAAGAGAGCCCTTTTCCATAATACTTGGGTCTTTCTATTCCTGGACCTGGTATGTCCTTTCTTTTACCTACAGCCCTAACAGATGTGTGTTATGAAGTCAGCGTGTTGTTATTGTGTGTCCTAGCCTGCCAAAGGAATGACAGTCAGTGCATCTGAAGTAGGTGGATGGTGGAAGAACTCACTACTGTAGTCCAATCCATAATAGAGTGGAGAATGTCAGCCATTTTAGTATTCTCCTGCACACTTGTTTTTTTTACAGGCGGTGCATAACGTTACTCCAAAACAACAGTCAGGCCATCTTGCACAAAAGCTGTCCATTTTAGACAGGGGGCAAGAGTTATAGGTGAGCGACTGCCCCTGTGCCCCATTTATACAATGGTAGGCTAAACACAGTGCTACTGTACTACTGTTGTGTCAGAGCAATGGGTAATTTACATTAGATTCAGTTGAAAGACTTGCCGCCTTTGCCAGAACCTTAGTGTTATTTGCCACTCAAAACTATATTATCCCTGTGTTAGCAGGACTTTTTATTGATCTAGAGAGAGTAAAGGCTGGTATTGTTATTGAGGTTTAAATCAACCGCAGATCTGGTGTATGGGTTGTCTCGGTTTTCACAAATGTTTATGGTACATCTCAGAGGCTGCGTCCCAAATGGTACCTGATTCCCTTTACACCAGACAACTTTTGACCTGGGCCCATAGGGAAAAGATGCCATTTAGGATAAACACAGATTCTCAGAATGTACCAGGTGTGCCTATGAGGGGTTTCCGTTTCCTTCAGTCTAACCCAAGCACTTAAGCATGGGAGAGAGAGATATTTTTCTAGGGCAGAATGTACCAGACAGAGTCAGACATACACAATGTGGAATGGAGAAAAAAAATTGGAGGACTGAGTTTTTTTTGTTGACAGAGCAGGTAGTCCATCCAGGAGTGGAAAATGGAATGCGGGACTCCTGGAATGTTTGGACCAGTCAGGATAATTGAGTGTATCTGGAACAAGAAAATACAAACGTTGGTCCAGGGGTGTGGAAGAATGTGCTTTAGGAAGTCTGGAGAAACATTCCATTCAAAGCTGAGCCCAGAGGCTTCCTTAGATGGCACCACAGAGAATAGAAATAGGAATATCTTCCCTGCTTAGTCTGCACACTGAGCACAGCACAGGATAAATACAATGCACTCCTTCATTCAATGGCCATAAGAAGCTGAAGAACTCTTGACTCTCCTTTCCCATGACGCGGAAGACACATTTCAGTTGAATGCCTTTCATTGGGTCTCTTATGACTATTACATTAAAAAGACCAATATTAGCGAAATGAAATGTGTGCTTTGTTCATATTTCAGTGGTGATGTGAAATGTGTTATTCCCATATACTGCGACGATAATATGCTGGTGTATGCTGACATTAGAAATGATTCTAAAATATGTGTTTTGTTCACTGTGAATATCTGGTATTTCCATTTATTGCCATACACTTTGATATGCTGGGGGACACTGTAGTCTGAACACAATTGGGCAGGTGTATCGGAAAGTGAATGGCTCAGAATAGCCACTGCACCTCCTTGTCCTTGGACTGTGTCAAAGAAGCACCCTTTGTTCTGAGCTGGGGTCAGGGGAGAATGGGTTATTGTCAACCAGTAGTATGAAATGATGTCAATAGTAGAGCCCCGAGAAGCCTCTTTCCTTTTGGTTTTGCGTTGACATTGGCACCTGCTAAACTGGCAGGTATTGCAATAACAAGCCAGAGATGACAGCGACCATCATTCTCAACTTTTCAAAATACACTATGTTAATGAACGTACACATTCTTAAATAATTGGCATTTGAATGAAAAGACTGAAAAACCCAGGTGGTTGTAAATATTAATAACGGTTTGATTACTGATTGTACACTAGCCTTGATTTACATTATTTTAAGTCCAGACACTGTGGTGATATTGTAACCCATTTGTTCCTCGATGGTAAAACGTTGTTACAAAGTAATAGAAAGTTGTTACAAAGTAACAGCCAGCGCGTCTGTGCTTGCGCTGTTTAAGAGCCACACGGTCAATTGTCGGGCTTTGCTGTGCGCTTCACTGGAAATTGCTACATTGGTACACGTGATGATTTGTTAGGGCACGTCATCAGACCGCTTGCTTGCTTGTTGCCTATTTGACCGGATTGGAGCTGTCAGTTCAGTACATAAAAAAAGAAAAACAAAGAAAATCAAACAAAGGTTAACCAACAGAAAGAGAACCGGCAGCATTCGCTCTCTCATACGTTTAGCATAGGCTACGGTTCGAGCTGTTTGTTTGAGCAATTTGAGGGTAACAACAGCGAACGGAACATGGCTGGTGTGATGACAGGTTTTGGTAACTTCACTCACGCCGTTGTTCGAGCTATCCCCTCATCCCTTGCTAAAGAGGCACTGAGGATGAACGTTTTGGATGTGGACCTGGTGAAAGCTCAGCAGGAGCATGAGGTATATGTTGGGGTTCTGAAGCACAAACTCGGGCTGCAGGTGATAGAACTCCCCGCCGATGAGTCACTCCCGGACTGCGTGTTCGTGGAGGATGCCGCTGTGGTTTGCGGTGACACCGCTCTGATCACCAGACCCGGGGCAGAGAGCAGAAGGAAAGAGGTAAATAAAGTGTGTGTGTGTATATATAATATGTATATATATATATATATTATAGAAAAAAACATGTCTCTGTTGACCATTTCTTTATTTGGAGTATTGATATATACTACTGTTGTCATCTTTGGTATTAATGTATCGTATATGTATAACTGTCAACCCCATATCGAGATTATAGCTACATTGTAACAGTAGTAGGCTACAAAGGAAGGATATGTGATTAGCCATCATCAGAACGCCAACGCCCTTGGAAAGATGACCAGATAATATGGTCACACAGTCACATGAGGGTTAACTCACCACTGTCCAACTCAAATTTTATTGGTCACATAAGTACACATTTTTAGCAGATGTTATTGCGGGTGTAGTGAAATGCTTGTCTTCCTAGCTCCAACAGTGCAGTAGTATCTAACAATTCACAACAATACACACATATGTAAAAGTTAAAGAATGCAATTAAGAAATATATACACTACCAGTAAAAAAGTTTGGACACACCTACTCATTCAAGGCTTTTTCTTTATTTTTACTATTTTCTACATTGTAGAATAATAGTGAAGACATCAACACTATGAAATAACACATATGGAACCATGTAGTAACCAAAAAAGTGTTATATATTGTATATTTGAGATTCTTCAAAGTAGCCACCCTTTGCCTTGATGATAGCTTTGCACACACTTGGCATTCTCTCAACCAGCTTCATGAGGAATGATTTTCCAATAGTCTTGAAGGAGTTCCCACATATGCTGAGCACTTGTTGGCTGTTTTTCCTTTACTCTGTGGTCATACTAATTCCAAACAATCTCAACTGGGTTGAGGTCGGGTGATTGTGGAGGCCATGTTATCTGATGCAACACTCCATCACTCTCCTTCTTGGTCAAATAGCCCTTACACAGCCTGGAGGTGTGTTTTGGGTCATTGTCCTGTTAAAAAAACAAGTGATAGTCCCACTGAGAACAAACCAGATGGGATAGTATATCACTGCAGAATGCTGTGGTAGTGATCCTGGTTAAGTGTGCCTTGAATTCTAAATAAATCACTGAAAGTGTCACCAGCAACGCAGCCCCACACCATCACACCTCCTCCTCCATGCTTCACGGTGGGAACCACACATGCAGAGATAATTGGTTCACATACTCTGTGTCTCACAAAGACACGGTGGTTGGAACCAAAAAATCTCAAATTTGGACTCATCAGACCAAAGGACAGATTTCTACCGGTCTAATGTCCATTGCTCGTGTTTCTTGGACCAAGCAAGTCTCTTCTTCTTATTGGTGTCCTTTAGTAGTGGTTTCTTTGCAGTAATTTGACCATGAAGGCCTGATTCACGCAGTCTCTTCTGAACAGTTGATGTTGAGATGTGTCTGTTACTTGAACTCTGTAAAGTATTTATTTGGACTGCAATCTGAGGTGCAGTTAACTCTAATGAACTTATCCTCTGCAGCAGAGGTAACTCTGTCTTCCTTTCCTGTGGTGGTCCTTATGAGAGCCAGTTTCATCATAGTGCTTGATGGTTTTTGCGACTGCACTTGAAGAAACGTTCAAAGTTCTTGACATTTTCGGGATTGACTGACATTCATGTCTTAAATTAATGATGGACTGTTGTTTCTCTTTGTTTATTTGAGCTGTTCTTGCCATAATATGGACTTGGTATTTTACCAAATAAGGCTATATTCTGTATACCACCCCTACCTTGTCACAACACAACTGATTGGCTCAAACACATTAAGAAGGAAAGGAATTCCACAAATTAACTTTTAAGAAGGCACACCTGTTAATTGAAATGCATTCCAGGTGAGTGCTTCATGAAGCTGGTGAGAGAATGCCAAGAGTGTGCAAAGCTGTCATCAAGGCAAAAGGTGGCTACTTTGTGGAATCTCAAATATAAAATATATTTTGATTTGTTTAACACTTTTTTGGTTACTACATGATTCCGCATGTGTTATTTCATAGTTTTGATGTCCTCACTATTATTCTACAATGTAGAAAATAGTGAAAATAAAGAAAAACCCTTGAATGAGTACAGTAGGTGTGTCCAAACTTTTGACTGGTAGTGAAAATATTGGGAAGAACGATGTCGGAGTGGCATTGATTCAAATACAGTAGAATAGAATACAGTATATACATATAAGATGAGTGAAGCAGTAAAATTTGCCTCCTGATTCCTGGCAGAACTCGATATTAGTAGCCTATGTTAGCTATAACAAGAGTAGATGATGAGCATTGTCCTTTACAGTATGTATATTGTAAAATGCAATGCTTTATAAAGACATGTGTCTACCATAATCTTTGATGTGGTTAATACTGACAGCTGTCTAGTCAGATGTGAGCTGTCAAAAGATATGACATTGTAAACTGTGATTCCCTGTTTGCACAGAGTACTAGAGCTCACACAGTAATGAGAGAGCATCTGCATCTCATCATCTGATCTGTCAAAATAGATGCTTTAATTGAAACAGCCATAATTCCTAGGCAGAGGGCTCTTGCATACAGAAAGAGCAGATTACTGCAATGCATGTCAGTCCATTGAAAGCAAAACGTCATTTTTGTGGTATACTGTCCATATTACACCAATAGGTTATACTAA
Source organism: Salvelinus alpinus (assembly GCF_045679555.1). NCBI lineage: Eukaryota > Metazoa > Chordata > Actinopteri > Salmoniformes > Salmonidae > Salvelinus > Salvelinus alpinus. Next base: position 41,419,534 of record NC_092091.1, on the reverse strand, counting down.
CAGCAGGCTATGGACAGGGATATTTCTGCTGCCTGTTTACTTAATAGTGTACCCTAATAAAGAATACTGTGTGAATATGAACAGACTAAATATATGCACAGTATTTACAGTAGAAGTCGGAAGTTTACATACACTTAGGTTGGAGTCATTAAAACTCGTTTTTCAACCACCACAAATTTCTTGTTAACAAACTATAGTTTTGGCAAGTCGGTTAGGACATCTACTTTGTGCATGACACAAGTAATGTTTCCAACAATTGCTTACAGACAGATTATTTCACATATAATTCACTCTATCACAATTCCAGTGGGTCAGAAGTTTACATACACTAAGTTGACTGTGCCTTTAAACAGCTTGGAAAATTCCAGTAAATGATGTCATGGCTTTAGAAGCTTCTGATAGGCTAATTGACATAGTTTGAATCAATTGGAGGTGTACCTGTTCATGTATTTCAAGGCCTACCTTCAAACTCAGTACCTCTTTGCTTAACATCATGGGAAAATCAAAAGAAATCAGCCAAGACATCAGAAAAAATTTGTAGACCTCCACAAGTCTGGTTCATCCTTGGGAGCAATTTCCAAACGCCTGAAGGTACCACATTCATCTGTACAAACAATAGTACGCAAGTAAACACCATGGGACCACGCAGCCGTCATATTGCTCAGGAAGGAGACGCGTTCTGTCTCCTAGAGATGAGCGTACTTTGGTACGAAAAGTGCAAATCAATCTCAAAACAACAGCAAAGGGCCTTGTGAAGATGCTGGAGGAAACAGGTACAAAAGTATCTATATCCACAGTAAAACGAGTCCTATATTGACATAACCTAAAAGGTCAAACTGACTTAAAACAGGGAATTTTTACTAGGATTAAATGTCAGGAATTGTGAAAAACTGAGTTTAAATGTATTTGGCTAAGGTGTATGGAAACTTCCGACTTCAACTGTATGTGCACCCTGGGCTGTAGACTAACTGTGCTGTTCCCTGTCCTCTGTCTGTTGACTAAGGTTGCACATTTTGGGATATATTCAGAGGTGTAAACGTTTCGTGGGAATTAACGGGAATATATGGGAATGTTTTTTGCATTGGATATATTTAACATATCATATGGAGACAGAAACATAAACCTCTTACCTTATCATAAGTGGACATAATTGCAAATGATTAAATCCTAGAAAAATAACTATTTAGTTATGAATTTAACTTTAATTTAAATGAGTTGACTCTTCACATGGAATGATTTCACTGAACAACAAAAGAAAGGGAATATTGAATGATCCCCAATGATCCATCGCATCTCCCAAAAACGTTTTCAACATCTGTAAAATGATAGTCTAGAAACTAGAGCTTGGTTGTCTTTCTCCCAGGCTTCTATGTCTTCTCCCTGGACCTCCTCAATGTCCACCTCTTGAACATCAGACTCTGAGGCCTCAACTTCAGTCACTTTCCAACCTTGTTGAGGATGGCTCGTTGTCAGGCTCAAAAAGCCTCAAATTTGCCCGGTTGGCCACCAATTTTTCAACCCTTGTATTGGTCAATCTGTTGCGTGCTTTTGTGTGTGTGTTCCCAAACAAGGACCAGTTGCGCTCTGAGGCGGCTGATGTTGGTGGGATTTGGAGGATGATGGAGGCAACAGGGGAAAGAGCCTCAGATCCACCAAGTCCCTTCCACCAGGTGGCTGATGAGATATTTTGTCACGACTGCCATATTGCATCTCCATCCAAAGCCCTTGCTTGGAAGTGTTCTTCGCCAGACTGCCAAGAACCTTGTCCTCATCCAGGCCAAGGTGGCGAGACACGGTAATGATGACACCATAGGCCTTGTTGACCTCTGCACCAGACAGGATGCTCTTGCCAGCATACTTGGGGTCCAAAATGTACACTGCAGCGTGTATGGGTTTCAGGCAGAAGTCTTCATGCTTTTTGATGTATTTCAGAACTGCAGTTTCCTCTGCTTGGAGCAGCAGTGAAGTGGGCAGGGCAGTACGGATTTCTTCTCTTAGATCTGCATGCAGAGTCTGAACATCAGACAGGATGACATTGTCTCCCTCAATCCAGGCAATGGCTACTGCTATAGGTTTCAGGAGTTTCAGGCTGCTCACCACGCTCTCCCAAAATACATAATACAGGATCCTCTTGATGGGGCTGTCCATATCGGCAGACTGTGATATTGCCACTTCTTGGAAAGATTCCTTTCCCTCCAGGAGACTGTCAAACATGATGACAACACCACCCCAACGGGTGTTTCTGGGCAGCTTCAATGTGGTGCTCTTATTCTTCTCACTTTGCTTGGTGAGGTAGATTGCTGCTATAACGTGATGACCCTTCACATACCTAACCATTTCCTTGGCTTTCTTATAGAGTGTATCCATTGTTTTCATTACCATGATGTCCTTGAGGAGCAGATTCAATGCATGAGCAGCACAGCCAATGGGTGTGATGTGAGGGTAGGACTCGTCCACTTTAGACCAAGCAGGCTTTATGTTCGCAGCATTGTCTGTCACCAGTGCAAATACCTTCTGTGGTCCAAGGTCATTGATGACTGCCTTCAGGTCATCTGCAATGTAGAGACCGGTGTGTCTGTAGTCCCTTGTGTCTGTGCTCTTGTAGAATACTGGTTATGGGGTGGAAATTATGTAGTTAATTATTCCTTGCCCACGAACATTCGACCACCCATCAGAGATGATTGCAATACAGTCTGCTTTCTCTATGATTTGCTTGATCTTCACTTGAACTCTGCATCCAGCAAATTAGTAGATAAAGCATGTCTGGTTGGAGGGGTGTATGCTAGGCAAAGAACATTCAGAAATATCTTCCAATACACATTGCCTGTGAGCATCAGAGGTGAACCAGTTGCATACACAACTCGAGCAAGACATTCATCAGCATTTCTCTGACTACATACAGTATTTGCAAATGTACACAGCTTTTCCTTCTACATTACTGGAGTGAAATGTCTCCATACATCAGATAGTGCCAGTGGTATTTTCCTGTAAAGATCAGATAAAAATGAGTAAAAAATAATAATAATACAATTCCACATACAGATAAATAGTTAAGCAGTTAGATTAAAGAACTCCTTTGCAAGATAAATGTTTTCAAATTAAACATGTATGGAAACAGGTGAATTAACACTCCTCAGTTAGCAGGCTCAAGCAAGCTAAAACCCACATGGTAGCAAAAACTAACTAGCAGAAATTGTTAACAAGTTAGAAATTATTTTAACACACATTGCTGTAGGCTACTATTTTCTAGTTAACAAAAAATCATGTATGTCAAATAAAATATATTCACCCCACCCAATATTGTAATCAAAACTTACCAGAAAGTATGTAGTTTTTGGCTCAGACAGTGTAGTAGTCTCAAGATCTTGAGAATCACCTGTACATGTGATGGAAGAGTGCACTGCACATGTGATGGAACAATGCTCTGTGCATGCAGAGGGTTGCAATTCCATTGAATTGGGGATAGTTTAACCAAAATATGCCACAAGACCTAGAATTGTCTTATGTGTATCCCACAAGAAAGCATCACTGTTAAAAGCTAACTTTTTTGGTGAATTTAAGCAATATTCCAGGGCTTAATCTCCCTTGAAAATGTTGGGGAAAATCCTTGAAATTTACCGGAAAATTTCCGACCCTTTGTAATCCTACTGGTGAGTGTGTTTGAAGTTTGGATGAGCTCTCTGAAAGCCCCTGTCATAACGTATTAGACTCACCCCCTCTGGGCTCAGGGCTGCTAATGGGCCCCGGCCATACCATTGGGAGAGGATATTGATCTGTAAATCTCCTGGGGTTCATAATGGCTCTCGACATACAGGAAATGTATTGGTCAAAGGTTTGGTCAGCTGGACTGTTTTGGATCTGACTAAAGTGTGTCCATGCAGTGTAGTGTTTTACGGTATAAAATGGAAGAGGTATGGTTTACTTAGAGAGAGTTGTGATCATGTAACATTTAGCTTTCATAAAGCCTTTATGACCATGACATAAAGAGTCGTAATGCCCTGCCAAGTCTAAAGTATTAGTCGGGCAGAAGACCTGGGATCGATACTCCGTTACTCGGTTGGTCACATTGGTGGATCAGAGAACTATGCTTGCGTGAAGAGACCTGAAGACTGGTGTTAGCTCCCAGAGCTAATGCTTAGGGTTTAGTTTCGTGAGTAATCCTTGCCACCACCAAGACACACCCATCTGTCAGAACCTTGCCAGCAGCTGTTTCCCCCCACTCAATCACAACAAACAAACCCCCTGCAGGTTGAGTTCAATAACTATAGGCCGAGATGCCGTAGAAAGCATTGAATAGGTCAGTAGCCTACAGAGTAATATGAGAAGAATGCAATTGCTAAGTGTATGTAGATATTCTAAACTAAATGTTTTGATAACTTTCGAATGTAGTAACAGGTCCATGTAGAATTAACAATCCTTTACATAATACCAAAGAAGCCATGATATGCTAATATAACAATGTGCACCTTTCACCTTTCATTGTCATTCCCTGCCGATACAGGTACTGTGCCTATCGGCATTTTGTCTGGTGGTAATGGGTAGAGGTGTGCCGAGTAGTCGGACAAAACGAGTATCGTAATGGATATGGACAATTTTCTGGATACGATTATGACCCGAGTAGTTTTAAGTAATTATCCGTGATCGAGAAAAAAATGTGGTTGCCAGCACGCACGCATCTTTCTCATGTCAGTCAGTCAAGTTAGGTTTTACGTGGTCTAAATCACTCAACTGGCTAGTTTACCAGTCTGTAAAAAGAAGGGTGGGCTGTATGTTGATCCTGCTGCTCTGATTGGATAGAGTGAAGCTGTATTTCTCTGTCCACTCGCTTCAGAATTTCACACAATCACTTTCACTTCGCTGTTTCGGGTCTGGTCATTCAGACTGCTGCTGCCTACTGTTAGCCTCCTACTATGATACATCAAAAGGCAAGGAAGTTTGCTATCAAGCTATCAATGTGCATATTATCTAACAAGCGGGGTGAGGGTAAGGAAAACGAAACACTGACATTGCGCAGAACACTGCGCATTCTGATTGATAGCAAACTTGTCTGCCTGCTGCAAGTTGAAGACACAGACACAGGTCAGACACACACACACACCCCTCAACGGCTCCTAATTTGCAGCTTGTTTGGTCTATAAACGTGCAGGGAGATAGGTATTTTGGCAACATCTACTTAGGCATGTTAAAAATGTCTACGTTTTTTCACGAGTATCATCCGATCCGACTATCAACTGGCTATTTACGGATATGATTTCGAAGACAAGTATGGCCATGTTGGCACACCCCTAATAAGGGGTCTATCTTGGCAAACATGTCAGAGATACTGGTCGGTCATGCACAAACACATACACACAGTGAGCAACGATTACATTATCAATGGTGGTTATGATTAGCATGGTGGAACCAACCTGATCACTGCGTTCACCTTTCTATTTCACTTTTTTGTGTGTGTTATACACGTTTTTTCTTCAAGTTTCCGGGATGTGACGTGCATCACACTTATATCAGTACATCAAGAAACTTCTATTAGATCAAATAAGCCTCACGTATCAAAATAGCAATTCATGTTTATCTTGACTAAATTCGACACTCTCATTTCCCCCCCCCCCATACAAAAACTCCTCACCTGTTTAATAGTTAGGGATCTGCTTAACGTGGACAGATTTTGGGCAGAGATAGGGCTCTCGCTTCGCCTCCCTCTCTCTGGTTAGAAGAATCAATCGTGATCACACAGCACATTTACTGTTTAAACCTCAGGGGTATTAACATGCCTCTCTACAGTCTTACATGTGGATTCTCTTCTTGTCTTTCCACTGACAAACAAACAGGCTGTTTTCTCCATAATTGGCACAGCCGCTGTCTTCTGATCCCAGAGGTAAATGAGTCCAGCATCATTAAAGAGCTTATATTATAGCCTATCGGTGTGTGTGTGTGTGTGTATGTCACCGTGAGCACAGCCTTCAGTCTGGATTAACCATGCTTTATTGGCTGGAACATAGGGAAGAAAGCACAGTCCTCTGATCTCTCTCTGTATCCCAGATCCCAGCCCTCTTAGTTAGTTATTTGTGACTGCCACTGCCAATTTACTGGTTAGATGAACCAGACTTCCTATAAACACTGTTTGTGTCACGGCCGTCAAAGGAAGTGGACCAAGGTGCAGCGTGGTGAGCGTACATTTTCTTTTTATTTGTTAAAATGTCACCACAAAACAATAAATAACAAAAACGACCGTGAAGCTTACAGGGCATAAGTGCCACTAACAAAGTCAACTACCCACAACGAAAGGAGGGAAAAAAGGCTACCTAAGTATGGTTCCCAATCAGAGACAACGATAGACAGCTGTCCCTGATTGAGAACCATACCCGGCCAAAACATAGAAACACAATCTCATAGAAAACAAAACATAGAATGCCCACCCCAAATCACACCCTGACCAAACCAAATAGAGACATAAAAAGGCTCTCTAAGGTCAGGGCGTGACAGTTTGTGTATTGTTGTGAATTGTTTTTAGATACTACTGCACTTTTAGATACCACTGCACTGTTGGCGCTAGGAACACAAGCATTTCGCTGCACCCGCAATAACATCTGCTAAATATGGGTATGTGACCAGTAACATTTCATTTGATTTGATTCGGACTTTTCACCGAAGCGGTAGTTAGCATTTGCTCACGAAACTACATCTAACTTCCTTCATACTGCACGCAGAGACATAAAGATGATATCCATGGGTCCATCTTAATTGCCAGAATCTAGCAGTATCCCTTTAAGTGATCTTGTTTTTATAAGGCGCTTGCATAATGCATGAATAAGTTATTCATGGCTATGGTAAATTGTAGTAGGCTTTGTTTTTGTAATTTCATCCTGGTCTCATGTAACCCAATGGTGGAAGCTCTATCTATGTTCTTCACATTGGAGATTATATACCAAGATTACACTCGTTGACGGTTGACAGAATTTGTAATCAGGCTCATCCTTGTGAAGTCCAGAGGCTTCTTCAACAAAGAGAATTTAGTTGTAAAAGGGGAACGAAAAACTGGTTGTAAGAGCCACTTAATATGTGGAAAGAAACTACATTAGAATATATTTTAGTTGTGTTATTGAATAGAAATGGTATATTGTTTATTATGGGAAATATGTATATGGGTCTTTCTTTTAACTAGGGTCCCAGTAAAGATGTCCTACACTGGACAACTTGTTACAGCTGTTGATAATAATCTGCAAAGAAAAATTGTCATTACATTAAGATATAAGGGGGATCATAGCTATGCTGAACACAAATCTAAACGCAACATGCAACAATTTCAGCGATTTTTTTTTTTTTTTTTTTTATTTTTTTTTTTTTTTACTGAGTTACATTTCATATAAGGAAATCAGTCAATTTAAATAAATACTTAGGCCCTAATCTATTGATTCCACATGACTGGGCAAGGACGCAGTCATGGGTGGGCCTGGGAGGGCATAGGCCCACTCACTTGGGAGCCAGGTGCACCCACTAGGAAGCCAAGCCCAATCAATCAGAATACGTTTTTCCCCACAAAGGGGCTTTATTACAGACAGAAATACTACTCAGTTTCATCAGCTGTCCGGGTGGCTGGTCTCAGACGATCCCGCAGGTGAAGAAGCCGGATGTGGAGGTCCTGGACTGGCATGCTTACACATGGTCTGCGATTGTGAGGCCAGTTGGACATACATCCAAATTCTGTCAAATTGGTCAGTAACCTCTTTTGTGTGGAGTGCCAATTTACAATGTATCCTACCATTTCTAATGAGCTGCGTGCCAGTTATGATTTTCATATGTGCATTACAACTAATTGTGTCTATTGAATGTCTAATTGCCCACAAACTGAAGAATTCCATGGCTCGCTAAACAGAGGCGCTGTCCATTAGCACGACACAAGTAATGTTTCCAACAATTGTTTACAGACAGATTATTTCACTTATAATTCACAGTATTACAATTACAGTGGGTCAGAAATGTACATACACTAAATTGACTTTGCTTTTAAACAGCTTGGAAAATTCCAGGAAATTATGTAATGGCTTTAGAAGCTTCTGATAGGCTTGATATAATTTGAGTCAATTGGAGGTGTACCTGTGGATGTATTTCAAGGTCTACCTTCAAACACAGTGCCTCTTTGCTTGACATCATAGGAAAATCAAAAGAAATCAGCCAAGACATCAGAAAAAAAATTGTAGACCTCCACAAGTCTGGTCATCATTGGGAGCAATTTCCAAACGCCTTAAGGTACCACGTTCATCTGTACAAACAATAGTACGCAAGTATAAACACCATGGGACCACGCAGCCATTATACCGCTCAGGAAGGAGACGCATTCTGTCTCCTAGAGATGAACGTACTTTGGTGCGAAAAGTGCAAATCAATCCCAGAACAACAGCAAAGGACCTTGTGAAGATGCTGGAGGAAACAGGTACAAACATATCTATATCCACAGTAAAACGAGTCCTATATCGACATAACCTGAAAGGCCGCTCAGCAAGGAAGAAGCCACTGCTCCCAAACCGCCATAAAAAAAACAGATTACGGTTTGCAACTTCACATGGGGACAAAGATTATACTTTTTGGAGAAATGTCCTCTGGTCTGATGAAACAAAAATAGAACTGTTTGGCCATAATGACCATCGTTATGTTTGGAGGAAAAAGGGGTATGCTTGCAAGCCGAAGAACACCATGAAGCACGGGGGTGGCAGCATCATGTTGTGGGGGTGCTTTGCTGCAGGTCGCAAATGGGTCTTCCAAATGGACAATGACCCCAAGCATACTTCCAAAGTTATGGCAAAATGGCTTAAGGACAACAAAGTCAAGGTATTGGAGTGGCCATCACAAAGCCCTGACCTCAATCCCATAGAACAATTTGTGGGCAGAACTGAAAAAGAATGTGCGAGTAAGGAGGCCTACAAACCTGACTCAGTTACACCAGCTCTGTCAGGAGGAATGGGCCAAAATTGTGGGAATCTTGTGGAAGGCTACCCAAAACATTTGACCCAAGTTAAACAATTTAAAGGCAATGCTACTAAATAGTAATTGAGTGTATGTAATCTTCTGACCTCCTGGGAATGTGATGATATAAATAAAAGCTGAAATAAATCATTCTCTACTATTATTCTGACATTTCACATTCTTAAAATAAAGTTGTGATCCTGACTGACCTAAAACAGGGATTTTTTTACTTGGATTAAAAGTCAGGAATTGTGAAAAACTGTGTTTAAATGTATTTGGCTTAGGTGTATGTAAACTTCCGACTTCAACTGTAGATCTTTGTATTGTACTTTCTGATTTTCTCCATTGTTTGGTTGAGTTTGTTTGGCAAGCATCCTTGATGATTGTAAGTAATTCCTTTGATGTTATGCCTCTTATTCCATTGCAATATGTGTATTTGTCTGACATGCAGTTGTGGTCAGCAGTTTTAATACGATGGTCATTTTAATAACTTGATGGCCTGTAGTAGTGGCTTTATGTATATTTTGTTCCGTAAAGCTGTCTAAATGTGGGTTTTATTCATGGTTTTGATTTATGGACAATATTCCTTTGATGCGTTTTTATCAAGAATCGTTGTGGTGCGCCACTTTTTTTTTTCCAATTGCGTTTATCAGACATTTCGATTGTTTATATATGTAAATTTCATTAGAACACTTGAAAATATAATGTATACGTCTTTGTTTATTATAATAATAATAATAATGTGTATATATTGCTCCTCCAAGTATTTTTGTGGAACAGCCCCATTTCAATATAGGCTATAGAACTACAAAGGCCATGTCACGCCCTGACCATAGAGAGCCCTTGGGGTTCTTTATGGTGCAATAGGTCAGAGCATGACTAGGGGGTGTTCTAGTCTTGAATTTCTATGCTGGTGTGAGTATGGTTCCCAATTGGAGGCAGCGGTTGATTGTTGCCTTTAATTGGGGATCATACTTAGTGTGGTCCTTTTCCCACCTGTGTTTGTGGGATATTGTTTTGGTTTAGTGCTATGTGCGCTACGAACTTCACGTTCGTTTATTCCTTGTTTTTTTGAAGGTTCACTTTAATAAATATGTGGAACTCTACTTACGCTGCGCCTTGGTCCGCTCATTATGTATTCGACAAACGTGACAGGCCAAGTATTACATGTGATTACAAAATGACATTATTTATTGAAAAATACAAGGTTCAATAAAAAGACGACTGTTAGGCATACCAACAGCCCTAAATGTAACTGGACTCTGTATCTCCGTATCTGCTGCTGAGAATCGTAGCCTACTCCCCCCCCCCCCCCCCATCTTATTCCAAATCCCCTGCAACACACATACACACTCACACGTTCACATTTATTGGCATGAACATTACAAGGTTATATCATTTTGTATTGAAAATCTCGTCTTACCGATTTAGTGTGATCCTTCTCCCTGCCTTCCATTGCTGAGCTGCTTATTATCTGGGCTATATTTGGGGACTTTGAGCTACACACAGGTCTCCGAGTGGTCCGTTGTCAACCGGCTGCGTGAGGGGCTCAGGATCAACTTCATGTGTAAAAAGATCTGTTCACATAGATACGTGGATCTAAATGCTGAAAGCATTGCACATGCAACCTTCTTCAGACTCTCTCAACAGTGGACAATGGAGGCCCCCTGATCTCTCTGTCCCTTCCAGGTCTTTGCGCAGCTCCGTGAATTTTGATGCCTTGAGCTCGATCAGCTGCATTTCGAAGTCCTCGATATCCTTCCACTGAAACACAGACAGATCCATGTCGCTCTCCTCAAAGTTGTCTGGCTTGATCAAAAAATAAAAGATTGGGCCATGTTGCTTGACAGAGAACTTGGACTTCAGCTCCCCCATGTACACGCCGATGACGTCAGTACTGACAGTGTGTCGCATTGACAGCCCTTTGAGTTGCTTGAAGTAGTGGAACGTCCAACAGGCACAGGTTGAGCTCACTGAGGTGATGTAACGACTGCGCTGAGAGTCGGGAAGCAAGTACAGGGAGTGTTTTAATAAATAAACAAAACCATAAACACAAAACACAAACAACGCAATGACATGAAAACAGAGGCAATAACACCTTAGGAAGGGGAGTGACAGATATAGGGAAGATAATCAAGGAGGTGATTGAGTCCAGGTGAGTGTCATGAGGCTGGTGCGCAAGACGATGGTGACAGGTGTGCGGGATAATCAGCAGCCTGATGACGTAGAGGCCGGACAGGGAGTATGCGTGACAGTACCCCCTCCCCGACGCACGGCTCCAGCCGCAGGACGCCGTCAAAGGGGACGAACCCGGGGATCAGGAGTGGACCTATCAGGCCAGCTGAGGCACGAGAACCTGTCGAGTCAGCTGGGACGCAGGAACCTGACAGATCGGTTGAGGCAGGGGAGTCTGGCGATCCGGCTGAGGCATGAGAACCCGACTAGCTGGAGGAAGCGGGAGAGCCCGGCGATCCGGCTGAGGCAGGGGAGCCCGTAACGGTTCCCGGACCCGACGTCATTACACTGACACTCCCTGATGCTTCCCTTAGGTGAGGTGTTATTCTGTAATGACTGCGCTGAGAGTCAGGAAGCAAGTACAGGGAGTGAGTGTTTTAATAAATAAACAAAACAATAAACACAAAACACACCGACATGAAAACAGAGTTAATAACACCTGAGGAAAGAACCAAGGGGAGTGACGGATATAGGGAAGATAACCAAGGAGGTGATGGAGACCAGGTGAGTGTCATGAGGCGTGGGTGCGCGAGACAATGGTGACAGGTGTGCGGGATAATCAGCAGCCTGATGACCTAGAGGCAGGAGAGGGAGTATACGTGACAGGTGACCTGTTATGTCATTTGAAATCTTGGAACACAGAATCTCTTGGTGAATGATACAGTGACATTTAACCACGGGGTGGCCAATCTTATCTTCAATCAGCTTTGCAAATCCTTCATGTTTCCCCATCATAGTGGGGGGCACCGTCAGTTGTAATAGCGAATATGTTTTGAATATCGACACCTCTCTCTCCTCAAAATGATCCTTGAAGGCTTTTGCTACATCGTCCCTTCTAGTATTACCATGCATTGGTTTTAGACAACGCAGCTCCTCGCGTACCTGCTCTGAGTCATAGTATCTTGCAACAACTGCCAGACGTGGAATGTCATTCACATCCACACTCTAATCAAGAGCCACACTAAACACAGGTGCAGCTTTTAAGGCTACTGTTTGCTGCTCCTTTACATTTTCAACCATCTCGGTAAGAGGCCTTTCAACAGTTCTGACAGACACAGGGATGTCTTTTATCTTTACGACGATTGTGTATTTGTTAGGCAATCAATCAAATAAAGCCTGTGAAATAATGAGGAAGCCCTTCTTGATATATTCCCCATCAGTAAATGGTTTTCCATGTTTAGCAATGCACTGCGCATCTTTAGCTCCCCTCTGTAGCTTTGATTTTTGACTGCGTGTAGATTTGTAAACACACTGCTTTGCTTTTCATACCTGGACACGAGTTTTTCTCATGTCTTGTTTCAAAATGATGCTGTACACTTGATGTCCGACAAACAACAGTTTTACAACAGTGAGCGCAAACAGCCCGGCCCTTCAGTAAAACAAATCCAAACAAATCCTTTGTCCGAGAGGCAATAAATGAGCGGACAGCTGCCTTATTTTTCTTTGCTGATGTCACGTTCCTGACCTTATTTCCTTTATTTTGTCTTTGTTTAATATGGTCAGGACGTGAGCTGGGTGGGCATTCTATGTTATGTGTTTCTATGTTGGGTTCTTTTCAATTAGCCTGATATGGTTCTCAATCAGGGGCAGGTGTTTTACGTTTCCTCTGATTGAGAACCATATTTAGGTAGGCTGTTCTCACTGTTTGTTTGTGGGTGATTGTTCCTGTGTCAGTGTTTGTGTCACACGGGACTGCTTCGTTTGTGAGTTTGTTCCTGTTCGTGCGTTCTTCGTTGTCTGTAAGTTCTCATGTTCAGGTCTGTTTACGTCGTTTGTGATTTTGTAGTTGTTCAAGTGTGCTTCGTGTTCGTCTTTATTAAACGGATTATGTATTCAACCCACGCTGCACTTTGGTCCGATCCTTGCTCCTCCTCAGACGAGGAGGAGAACGAACGTTACAGCTGATTACTTTTTTAAATAACAAAAGAAGGCTTGCTAGCTGCAAACCATGTGAAAACAAATCTTCAGTGCCACCTTGGTTTTGAATGTGGCGTGAGAGGCGAGGTGGATTAACTTTTGCGGTTAAATTCCCGGATAAAAAATACAAGCTAAATGGGTTTTCATCCCATTTTCAACTCTACTGATGGTTTTGTATCAAAAACTGTTGCGGCATATAGCGAATGTGCCCACTCTGGTATTGGCACTCCTCAGTGCACATGCCAATATCAGCTTGCATTTACAGTGCAGGTATAGCCTACATGATTAGGGCTGGGACAATACCAGTAACGCCTTTTTTTCCCATGGCAAAAATGAAAACACGAAGCATATCAAACTCTTGGGTCCTTTAAAAACCTGCTGTATATAAAATATTGTTTGCTATACTTGGAAAATAAATACATGTGACACTCCATGACAACATAATGTTTGTTTCCAACATTAAGGCTGTTTTCCTAAAGAAGTTATATCCTCTTCATGTTTTGCGTCCTCGCAACGCTACTAATGCGTATCGCGATACTGGTATCGTCCCGGCCCTATAGATGAGATTATTATGAACAAAAGAGCTAGATTATTTTTATTTGTGAAACTTTAGCCAAACGTCAATCATCATGTCACCAGATTGAGACCCTCAAAATTTATCGGAAAGGAACATCATGCTCATCACCGTGCACTTTCACCACCCTGTGAAGTTCATCATAACTTATTTCATCTGTAGCCTAAGAAATTCCTTGCTTTCCTGAGTCTTATGGGAGGACCACACATGTCAAGTGATTCCAAGTTTACTTCGATATGATGGTTATTATGTCAATATTTGCGCATAAACATGTTTTCACCGCCATTTCTCGCATAATTGATTTTACAGACACAAAAAGATCCCAGAATTTCGAGCATATTTAGTTTTTTGTCAACATTTTGAACGGCAAATTTGCAGTTTCCATCAGGCCGGTCGTGAAATGTTTTATCCGGCATGTACTTTATTCGCATAAAAAGGTTGGATGGAAACCTGGTTACAAACGCATAAAAATGGTTGTGATCATGCAACATTGAGCAATTGGAACAAACCACAGGACATATTTATATTTAGGTCACCAATACCAGACCTCGGTCAAATAAATTTCTTGAAGTATGCTTGATTTAGCTTGGAGTATTTTGAAAGTATTTGACAGATACATTTGTCCCAGCAGGTGATAGGTTGGCTGCAGGAGGCTGCACCATACTTCACTCCAATGTTTCCTCTATTATGACACAAGGCGAGACCCAGATGCAGCCACAGGAGGCAGATGGTTAGAGTCTTACAATATTTATTCATCCAATAGGGTAAGGCAAGAGAATGGTCATGGACAGGCAAAAGGGTCAAAACCAGTTCAGAGTCCAAAAGGTACCAAAGGGCAGGCAGAATCAAGGTCAGGGCAGGCAGGATGATCAGGCAGGCGGGAAAGTAGTCCAGTGTCAGGCAAGGGTCAAAACCGGGAAGACTAGCAAAAAGAGAATAGCAAAAGGAGTTCGGGAAAAACACACTGGTTGACTTGACTAACATACAAGACGAACTGGCACAGAGACCGGAAACACAAGGATAAATACACTGGGGAGAATAAGCTACACCTGGTGGGGGTGGAGACAATCACAGGAACAGGTGAAACAGATCAGGGCGTGACATCATGCAGCACTTATCTGTCCATCTTGTCTGGTGCGGTTGCCTAACTGTGGGATTGACCTTAAATTGGTTTTGGCTATTGGTTAAGCAAAGGGAATAGTGTTTGATATGGATTCCCACTGACTCTTCTCTTACGGGGTTGCATACCCTTGTGTGTCTGTCTGTGGGTAGAACAGCTGACGTGTGTATGACAGGCCAAGGGGTGTGTTGGTTTAATAGAGTCCCCTCTCACAAAGGGTTTCCCTCGTTCTGTGCTCCTTGTGTTCTCAGCCACAGAAACGAAACATCACAAGCATGACAGTGATTCCCTTTAAAGCCTGTGTTATTAGTAAAGTTTGTTATGATTACATAATGATGTCTGGAAAGTATAGCCTTCCATGAATAACTCAAAGTAAAGTTAGACTGCTATTATGACTACTTTTTCAGAAGGTCAATGTACTATAATCTGCACACAAGTGTACTTATCCTGATTTTGATGCCATGGAGTTAAAAAAGTGCAAAGCTCAACGGGGTGAGTTTGTAATATATTTCATATCATCTGTGAACCACTATTCAATTGATATGAAGTGTCTGCATGGCTGGGCCCTGGCTAACACAGCCTCATTAAGAAGTCCTGTCTGAACCATTAGCTCTGGCAATAGCAAATATTACCGATCTATATTGATGGACGCTCTCAGTTAAGAGTACATCAGGATTGTATTACTCATGTGGCTTCCAGACGTCAAGGAATAGTGTGAGCTGCATGCTTACGTGTGTGTGTGTGTGTGTGTGTGTGTGTGTGTGTGTGTGTGTGTGTGTGTGTGTGTGTGTGTGTGTGTGTGTGTGTGTGTGTGTGTGTGTGTGTGTGTGTGTGTGTGTGTGTGTACGCGACCAGGCAAGCATGCTTGTGTGTGATTGCCTATGTTTGTGTGTGTAGTTGAATCCTTCCATGACATCAATGGCCTCAGCGTCAAAGGAGACATCTTCTTTGACTTAAATTATATAAATATGCTTATTTGTAAAAAAATATATAAAAAAATATGAAGTGACAGTTCAGGGAGGCCACAATTGCCAGCCAGAGAGCATAAATGAACTATCAGAAAAACTTATCCACCCTTAATCAAACTCCAATCCATTATCACTATAATAGGCCATGCCAAATAGATTAAAAAATGAATGGCGTGTGATGCGGCTGTTGGCAGTGTATCATTCAGAGAAACTCTTATCTCGAGTAGCACTCAGATAACTTCTCAATTTCCTGTTATAATGAGCTTATTGCCTCTTATGAAAAGGAAGAAAAAAGAGTACCGACTCAATTACAGACTCAATTATCCAAACGTGGGATAGTTTCGGCTAAGCAGAGTTGCTTGGGTTTAGTTTTATTGTACCTACAGGTAACTCCCAAAATAACGGAAACACCAACATAAAGCGTCTTAATATTGCGTTGGGCCCCCACAAGCCAGAACAGCTTCTGTCACGATCGTGTGGAGGAGAGACGGACCAAAACGCAGCATGAGGAAAATAAGCCATCTTCTTTTAATTAAACGAACGAAGATGAACATGAAACGAAAACACTATTACAAACAAACAAAACAACAAATGATCGTGAAGCTAAATAACGCAAGTGCCCAGACAAGCAACAAACGTTAAACAAGACAACTACCCACAAAAGCCTACTGCCTATGGCTACCTTAAATATGGCTCCCAATCAGAGACAAATGAATGACAGCTGTCTCTGATTGAGACCCAATCTAGGCAGCCATAGACATAACTAGACAACCTAACAATACTCTATCCCATACACATACAACACCCATAGACTAACCAAAACACACACAACATACAATGCCCACCCCAACTCACGCCCTGACCAACTAAACATAATCAAAATAACATAAAAATAGGTCAGGAACGTGACATAACCCCCCCCTCAAGGTGCGTACTCCGAACGCACCACCAAAAGTCTAGGGGAGGGTCTGGGTGGGCATCTGTCCACGGTGGTGGCTCCGGCTCTGGACGCTGTCCCCACACCACCATAGTCACTCCCCGCTTCCGTATCCCCCCCCCAATGACCACCCTCCAACTAAACCCACCTAACTGAAGGGGCAGCATCGGGATAAGGGGCAGCACCGGGATAAGGGGCAACACCGGGATGAGGGACGACAGCTCCGGGCTGAGGGACGGCAGCTCCGGGCTGAGGGACGGCAGCTCCGGGCTGAGGGACGGCAGCTCCGGGCTGAGGGACGGCAGCTCCGGACTGGCTGGCGGATCCTGGCTGGCTGGCTCTGGCTGGTCATGGCTGGCTGACGGCTCTGGCTGGTCATGGCTGGCTGACGGCTCTGGCTGGTCATGGCTGGCTGACGGCTCTGGCTGATCTGGTCTGGCGGAAGGCTCTGGCTGATCCGGTCTGGCGGAAGGCTCTGGCTGATCCGGTCTGGCGGAAGGCTCTGGCTGATCCGGTCTGGCGGAAGGCTCTGGCTGATCCGGTCTGGCGGAAGGCTCTGGCTGATCCGGTCTGGCGGAAGGCTCTGGCTGATCCGGTCTGGCGGAAGGCTCTAGCGGCTCCTGTCTGGCGGACGGCTCTAGCGGCTCCTGTCTGGCGGACGGCTCTGTAGGCTCATGGCAGACGGGCGGCTTTGCAGGCTCATGGCAGACGGGCGGCTTTGCAGGCTCATGGCAGACGGACAGTTCAGACGGCGTAGGGCAGACGGGCAGTTCAGACGCCGCTGGGCAGACGGGCAGTTCAGGCGCCGCTGGGCAGACGGGCAGTTCAGGCGCCGCTGGGCAGACGGGCAGTTCAGGCGCCGCTGGGCAGACGGGCAGTTCAGGCGCCGCTGGGCAGACGGGCAGTTCAGGCGCCGCTGGGCAGACGGGCAGTTCAGGCGCCGCTGGGCAGACGGGCAGTTCAGGCGCCGCTGGGCAGACGGCAGACTCTGGCCGGCTGAGACGCACTGTAGGCCTGGTGCGTGGTACCGGAACTGGAGGTACCGGGCTAAGGACACGCACCTCAGGGCGAGTGCGGGGAGAAGGAACAGTGCGTCCAGGGCTCTGGAGACGCACAGGAGGCTTGGTGCGTGGTGCCGGAACTGGAGGCACTGGGCTGGAGACACGCACCATAGGGAGAGTGCGTGGAAGAGGAACAGGGCTCTGGAGATGCACTGGAAGCCTGGTGCGTGGTGTAGGCACTGGTGGTACTGGACTGGGGTGGGAAGGTGGCGCCGGATATACCGGACCGTGAAGGAGGACACGTGCTCTTGAGCACCGAGCCTCCCCAACCTTACCAGGTTGAATGGTCCCCGTAGCCCTGCCAGTGCGGCGAGGTGGAATAGCCCGCACTGGGCTATGCAGGCGAACCGGGGACACCACCTGTAAGGCTGGTGCCATGTACACCAGCCCGAGGAGACGTACTGGAGGCCAGATACGTTGGGCCGGCTTCATGGCATCCGGCTCGATGCCCAACCTAGCCCTCCCAGTGCGGCAAGGTGGAATAGCCCGCACTGGGCTAAGCACGCGTACTGGGGACACCGTGCGCTTTACCGCATAACACGGTGTCTGACCAGTACGACGCCCTCTTACTCCACGGTAAGCCCGGGCTGTTGGCTCAGGTATCCAACCCGGCTTCGCCACACTACCCTTTAGCCCCCCCCCCCCAAGAAATTTTTGGGTGAGCCTCTCGGGCTTCCAGCCTCTCTTACGTGCTGCCTCATCATACCAGCGCTCCTGGGCTGTGGCTGCCTTCTTCCCCTCCCTCAAGCGGCGATTCACACCAACCTTAGCCCAGGGTCCTTCTCCATTGAAAATTTGCTCCCAACTCCATTCCTCTTCTCTCCATTGCTTTAGTTCCTTCCCTCCTTCCTCAATCCGCTTGGTCCTGTTGTGGTGGGTAGTTCTGTCACGATCGTGTGGAGGAGAGACGGACCAAAACGCAGCATGAGGAAAATAAGCCATCTTCTTTTAATTAAACGAACGAAGATGAACATGAAACGAAAACACTATTACAAACAAACAAAACAACAAATGATCGTGAAGCTAAATAACGCAAGTGCCCAGACAAGCAACAAACGTTAAACAAGACAACTACCCACAAAAGCCTACTGCCTATGGCTACCTTAAATATGGCTCCCAATCAGAGACAAATGAATGACAGCTGTCTCTGATTGAGACCCAATCTAGGCAGCCATAGACATAACTAGACAACCTAACAATACTCTATCCCATACACATACAACACCCATAGACTAACCAAAACACACACAACATACAATGCCCACCCCAACTCACGCCCTGACCAACTAAACATAATCAAAATAACATAAAAATAGGTCAGGAACGTGACAGCTTCAATGCATCTTGACAAAGATTTTACAAGTGTCTGCAACTCTAATGGAGGGATATGTCACCATTCTTCTTCTTCGAGAAACTCCATAATTTGTTGTTTTGTTGATGGCGGTGGAACACGTTATCTCAGGCGCTGCTCTAGAATATCCCATAATTGTTCAATTGGGCTGAAATATGGTGATTGAGACAGCCTTGGCATATGGTTTACATAATTTTCATGCTCATCAAACCATTCAGTGACCACATGTGGATGGGGGCATTGCCCATTATTTGTATACATGACCCTAAGCATGATGGGACTTTATTTGCTGAATTACAGCACCTACTTTCAATATACTTTGTATCCCTCATTTGTCTTTCAATTGTTTTTGCAGTTACAGTGCTTTCGGAAAGTATTCAGGCCACTCAACTTTTTCCACATTTTGTTACGTTACAGCCTTATTCTAAAATAGATTAATAAAATCGTAAGCAATCTACACACAATACCCCATAATGACAAAGAGAGAAGAAAAAAAACTGAAATACCTTTTTTACGTAAGTAATCAGACTCTTTGCTATGAGACTTGAAATTGAGCTCAGGGGCATCCTGTTTCCATTGATCATCCTTGAGATGTTTCTAAAACAAGATTGGAGTCCACCTATGGTAAATTCAATTGATTGGACATGATTTGGAAAGGCACATACCTGTCTATATAAGGTCCCACAGTTGACAGTGCATGTCAGAGCAAAAACCAAGCCATGAGGGCGAAGGAATTGTCCATAGAACTCCGAGACAGGATTGTGTCGAGGCACAGATCTGGAGAAGGGTACCAAAAAATGTATGCAGCATTGAAGGTCCCCAAGAACACAGTGGCTTCCATCATTCTTAAATGAAAGAAGTTTGGAACCACCAAGACTCTTCCTAGAGCTGGCCGGCCGGCCAAACTGAGCAATCGGGGAAGAAGGTCCTTGGTCAAGGAGGTCACCAAGATCCCGATGGTCACTCTGACAGAGCTCCAGAGTTCCTCTGTGGAACCATCTCTGCAGCACTCCACCAATCAGGCCTTTATGGTAGAGTGGCCAGACGGAAGCCACTCTTCAGTAAAAGGCACATGACAACCCGCTTGGAGTTTGCCAAAAGGCACCTAAAGACTCTCAGACTATGAGAAACAAGATTCTCTGGTCTGATGAAACCAAGATTGAACTCTTTGGCCTGAATGCCAAGCGGCACGTCTGGAGGAAACTTGGCACCATCGCTATGGTGAAGCATGGTGGTGGCAGCATCATGCTGTGGGGGTGTTTTTCAGAGGCAGGGACTGGGAGACTAGTCAGGATCGAGGCAAAGATGAACAGAGCAAAGTACAGAGAGATCCTTGATGAAAACCTGCTCCAGTGCACTCATGACCTCAGACTGGGGGAAGGTTCACCTTCCAACAGGACAACAACCGTAAGCCCACAGCCAAGACCACGCAATTGTGGCTTTGGGACAAATGCCCTGAATGCCCTTGAGTGTCCCAGCCAGAGCCCGAACTTGAACCTGACTGAACATCTCTGGAGAGACCTGAAAATAGCTGTGCAATGATGCTCCCATCCAACCTGACAGAGCTTGAGAGGATCTGCAGAGAAGAATGGGAGAAACTCCCCAAATACAGGTGTGCCAAGCTTGTAGCGTCATACCCAAGAAGACTCGAAGCTGTTATTGCTGCCAAATGTGTAAAGGGTCTGTATGCTTACTGTATGTTAATGTGATATTTACATTTGAATTGTTTTTATAAATTGGCAAGAATTTCAAAAAACAAGTTTTTGCATTGTCATTATGGGGTATTGTGTGTAGATTGATGAGGGGGGAAAAACAATTTAATCAATTTTAGATTAAGGCTGTAACTTAACAAAATGTAGAGAAAGTCAAGGGGTCTGAATACTTTCCAAATGCACTGTACCTGTATATCCTCCTTAATCTTCTCCCACATTGGCTCTCTCTTGCTTCTGTTATCTCTGTCTACCACTCCCTCTCTCTCTTTCCTTCTCTCTCTCTCTCTCTTTCTGCCTCTCTCCCCCTTCAATTATAGCTGTAGCATCAGGTAAATAGTCCTCCCTCCCTACAAGCTTCTTAAAGAGTTTATCTTCTCCCCTGATGCGGTCTGTTGAGCCCTAGTCATCAATCACCTCCTCCGCCCCAGCCAGAATACTGTGCTCTGATGATTCTGCTGCTGTCGCTCTGACAGTGAGGCCATGGCTAATCACGTTAAAGGAGACAGAGGAGTCAACCCGCCTCACCTAGCCTAACCCCCACCTCTTCAATCTTTATCTGCCATTATTCTCATTGAGTCACTGAAGCGATCAGAGTTGATTTTAAACCCTATAAACACTGCGGAGATGCTCTCTGGTCTGATTATGTGATGGCTGACCTCTCCTAGATGCTTGACTGGTGAAGTTGCTCCATCCATGACTGTTTACCTTTCCTTAATACAGCTCATCACTTAATACCGCTAATCATGTGTCATCATGACTCACTCTACTTGTTAGATTCATGGAGTAGTTGTTATGATGGGTTTTCATCTGTGATTAGTTTTAATATCAAATGCACAAGTACAGTGAAATGCCTTTCTTGCAAACTTAAAACCCAACATTACAATAATCAATAACAATGTATTACTAGAAAAAAACACATGACAAATAAGAATAAATATGAAGAACACAATAAGTAAGTAAGCATAATATATACAGGGTCAGTTCCAATACCATATTTGCAATGTGCATTGATACTGGAGTGATGGAGGTAGATATGTATAGCGGTAAGGTGACAGGGATACTGGAGTGATGGAGGTAGATATGTATAGGGGTAATGTGACTAGGCAACAGGATATAAGATAAACAGAGTAGCAGCAGCTTGTATGTGAGTGGGTGTGCGTGTGTGTAGAGTCAGTATATTATGTGTGAGTGAGCAGATGATGGAGTGAGTGTGTAGGGCACTGTGAGTGTGCATAGAGAATTAACAGGTTAATAAAGATACAAGGTTAACTCAGATAGTCCATGTAGTGTTTTTGTTGTTGCTATTAATCAGTCTTAATGCTTGGGGATAGATGCTGTTCAAGAACCTGTTGGCGTCAGAGTTGATACACTGGCACCGCTTGCTGTGCAGAAGTAGAGAAAATAGAAGTATGGCTTGGGTAGTTGGAGTCTTTAACGATTTTACTGGCCTTCCTTCCACACCGCCTGATAAAGATGTCCTGGATGGCAGGGAGCTCGGCCCCAGTGATTTACTGGGCTGTCCGCACCACCCTCTGTAGCAGCATGCAATCGAGGGCGGTGCTATTACCATACCAGGCAGTGATGCAGCTAGTCAAGATGCTCTCAATGGTACAGCTGTTGCGCCTTCTTCACAACTGTGCGCATGTTTGGATCGTAGTGATTTGGACACCGAGGAACTAGAAGCTCTCGACCTGTTCATTGCCAGTTCTTTTCATATACACCTAAAGTACCCTTAGCGCAAGGAGTACCTTTCAGATCTCCATCTCATAGTTCATAAATGGACACACCTGTGGCCAGAACCAGACAGTGACCTTTTAATAGCAGGTCATGTCCAGTTTAGTAGTCAACTAAAAAGACCACAACATCCTCAGTCATAGCACAGTCATAATAACACTTATGTGGTACTTTAGGAACAGGATGGGTAGAGGAAGTCTGCTTTTTCTCCATAGACACAATATTTAGACCTGGTCCTAGAGACCTAATATTTAGGCTCAGGAGCTCTTTATAGTTTATCTATCCCACCCTGTCCTGCACTATTCCTGGCCATCCCTCACAGCACTTTTCACCCCCCGAGTCAGCCCCAGCTCTAACTCCAGGCCCAGCTCCAGACGGCAGAGAGGCCCTGTTTTGACTAGACAGGCTGCAGATGCGGATTCCCCGCCGCTCTACAGTTTTATAAGACTTCCTGTACGGAATCGACCTGGTTTCCTTCTGGAGGCCATGACATCCGTGTGTGAAGGGGGGGACGGGGGAGCAGCTTGAACCCAGCAGCTACAGTATATATGGGATAAGCAGGGTCAAGTTGTCTTCGCTTCCCCAACTGACTGACACATTCCTAATCGTCTACACTGGTTGGGATTGGAGAAGGCCTGTCTATTTTATTTTTATTCTATTTTATCCTTCTCTATTCCTGTCTTTCTCTGCCACATTGTCTTGCTATCTCATGTCTATCATCTCTGTGTCTTCTCTCTCTCTCCCCACCCTCTTGCTCTACCTCCCTATCTCCCCCCTCACCCTTCACACTGTCTTTTTTAAGACCAACAGACAACACAGGGCCCTCTGTCTGCGTGTGTGTGTGATGGCCGTGGTGGTGGTGCACGTGTTGCATGCTTCTGCCAGCCGTGTGTCTGTCTGGGTTATGTAAAGAGTGCTATGTGAACAGACCGATCTCTTCTCAGACCAACCCACTCTGCTCCTCTCCCACCCCCAGCCCCTACTCTTCCCCCTGGGCTGGTAGACAGCTGCGGGACACTTTCGAACAGGAACCCCACTCAGTCACAGGGTGACCGGGTCATGGTCAACTGTCACCGGGGGTGTGTGAACGTCTGGTCTGGCATGTCGGACTGAGGAGAGACACAGGAAGTCCTGCGGGGCTGGAAGAGGGCCAGGTTCGCAAAGCTGCATTCAAGTCACAGAGGGCCAGAGAGAGAGAGTGAGAGTGTGTGTCTGTCTGTGTGTGTGTAGGGCTGTGTAGATCTTCCTTCTGTGGTTTCTGTCTGTGCTCACGACTTTTCTCATACTAAATGTAGGCTAGGCCTAACCTTAACTGTCAACTGATGACCTGCCCATTTTTCCTGCATGAATATTAATGCAGTTTTGTTTTCCTCTTGAGAGGACAGTACATTAGACATGACAAGGAAATTAATATTAATGGTGTGCTTTTTGAAGTATATGGCATACTGTGACACCCAGGCAGGGGCTGCACATGTAACCTCTGCTAACCCCGCTCCCCTCCATCCTGGCCCACTACCCCCCTCCCCCCGAGAAGGTAACATTGTACGTCTAGGGTAAAGTTGTATTCAATCATTAGCTGTGAGTTTGTATGCCTGCAGCGTGTTCTAGCCAATTAAAAGATGACAGAATAGAATTGAGAGTGTCTGTGTGCAGTACTTATCAACAACTACTGAGGCAGAGATGCCTATACCATATGATTGCTAATACTCTTAACTAAATCAATGCAATGAATTTGTGTTTATTGTGACATGATTGTTGTTGTCATCCATCAGTGCTTTATTAGTGAGAAGGTATGCTAATTACAACACATTTCTACCAGCTAAGAATGCCGTGTTCTCTCTGTGTCGGTGCTGAATCATTACGCTTTCGCTAAAATATATGTTTTCAAATACATTAAAGTGCTGATAGCACTCACTTCTGAATATACTTTCAAATTACTTGTAAGAAGCGCTGTACTTTTACATGTCAATTTCTGTTGGGTCTGCCCTTAAGCACTAAACAGTACATCCTCTCTGAGACAGCAGAACATATCATAAACTCTTCACCCCTTCACCCCCATCACTCACAGGGCTGAGTTTGGTGTTTACATGCCAACATTAAGCCAGCGTGAATTAGACCCCTGAGGCTAACCCAACTGTGGAGCCCAGCACAGCACCTCCAATCCAACATTTGCTTCAGCACAGATCCGAACTATAAATAGACTAGGTCTGAATGGGCCTCTAACTAAGCCTCCAGAACTATGCTGTGAGGTGCTGTGCCCAACAATGCCAGTCAGTATCACAGTAACCCTGTTAGAAATTTTAACATTCATGTTCAAGCATTAGCATGTACATGCGTGTGTTCCTACCTAAATGACTACCGACCCGTAGCACTCACGTCTGTAGCCATGAAATGCTTTGAAAGGCTGGTCATGGCTCACAACAACACCATTATCTCAGAAATCCTAGACCCTCATCAATTTGCATACCGCACCAACAGATCCACAGATGATGCAATCTCTATTGCACTCCACACTGCCCTTTCACACCTGGACAAAAGGAACACCTATATGTGAGAATGCTATTCATTGACTACAGCTCAGTGTTCAACACCATAGTGCCCTCAAAGCTCATCACTAAGCTAAGGACCCTGGGACTGAACACCCCCCCTGGATCCTGGACTTCCTGACAGGCCGCCCCCAGGTGGTAAAGGTAGGTAACAACACATCCGTCATGATGTTCCTCAACACGGGGGCCCCTCAGGGGTGCGTGCTCAGTCCCCTCCTGTACTCCCTGTTCACTCATGACTGCACGGCCAGGCACGACTCCCAACACCATCATTAAGTTTGCTGATGACACAACAGTGATAGGCCTGATCACCGACAACCTATAGGGAGGAGGTCAGAGACCTGACTGTGTGGTGCAAGGACAACAACCTCTCCCTCAACGTGATCAAGACAAAGGAGATGATTGTGAACTACAGGAAAAGGAGGACCGAGCACACCCCCATTCTCATCGACGGGGCTGTAGTGGAGCGGTTGAGAGCTTCAAGTTCCTTGGCGTCCACATCACCAACAAACTAACATGGTCCAAGCACACCAAGACAGTCATGAAGAGGGCATGACAAATCATATTGCCCCTCAGGAGACTGAAAAGATTTGGCATGGGTCCTCAGATCCTCAAAAGGTTTTACAGCTACACCATCGAGAGCATCCTGACGGGTTGCATCACTGCCTGGTATGGCAACTGCTCGGCCTCCGACCGCAAGGCACTACAGAGGGTAGTGCGTATGGCCCACTACCTCACACGGCCAAGCTTCCTGCCATCCAGGACCTCTATACCAGGCGGTGTCATAGGAAGGCCCTAAAAATTGTCAAAGACTCCAGCCACCCTAGTCATAGACTGTTCTCTCTGCTAACGCACAGCAAGTGGTACCGGAGTGCCAAGTTTAGGTCCAAGAGGCTCCTAAATAGCTTCTACCCCCATGCCATAAGAATCCCGAACAGCTATTTGCATTGCCCCCCCCTCCCCCGGAACGCTGCTACTCTGTTATTATCTATGCATAGTCACTTTAATAACTCTACTTAATTGTACATATTACCTCAATTACCTTGACACCAGTACTCCCTGTATATAGCCCCGCTATTGTTATTTACTGCTGCTCTTTAATCATTTGTTATTCTTATCTCTTACTTTCTTTAGGTATTTTCTTAAAACTGCATTGTTGGTTAAGGGCTTGTAAGTAAGAATTTCACTGTAATTTGATTTGATACACATTACAGTGTGTGCTCTTATACACACTTAAACACACACAGACACACCTGCAGGCTTACGTACACACTTAAATACACTCTAAATTCCTCATGAAGTTACGCACATACACATTGGGTCATGTCACCATCAGTCATATTTTTGGATAGGCGCCTGAGAGGACAAGCTAATGCAAGCCTCGGTAATGTAGAACGTTCCAGATAGGGTTGCAAAGCTACTGGTAATTTACCAAAGTTGGCAGAATCGAAAGTAATTGTGGTATTTAACAGAATCTATGGCAATCTATCCTGACTTTGGTAATGTATACTTGAATAGCTTAACATATTCATTAATATATAGTATTCACTTCTAGTCGATAGACCATGTGGTTCAAGAGAAAATACCCTTATTAATGAGAGAAAAAGCATCTAATCAACAATGGAATTATTTTCAATTAACTCTGCAACTCTTCCAACTATTGACTTTTTTCAGAGCTGCCACCAGTTTGACGTCAAAACATTGACAACAAATACATATTGACATATAAAAAAATATATTTAAAGGATATGTCATGCTGAAACCCTCATGTTAAACACCAATGGTATTCACATAATTGACGGTTTATATTTAGCATAATGTTTTACAGCTTTGTCATTCCACATTTTATTTTAAAACCATCTTATTCAATTATTTCATATATTTTACATGTGATAAGGCCACAAAGAGGGCCAGAGATTATTACAGACACCTGTGATCATCTAAAGTAACCAAAAGGGCCACTAGATGTCTCAAGTTCAGAATGTGGGGGGGACATGTCTCCATCCCCAGTGAAAGTTACGCCCCTGGTTAGGACACACAGTGTCCACGGGACCAGACTCAGCCAATGCGAAACCCTGCCCACCTGGCACTCGAGATTCAAGGTCACCTCGCTAAACTAACCCAACGTTGTATCAAAAGTCTCTTGGCAGGAACAGAACACAAAGTGAATTGGCTCAATGAGCTGAGATGCCGCCTTCCTTCAGTTGTACCTCATCATCACTCTTTCTTTTTGTTGTGCCTTGTCTCGTTTGTGATTTACTGTGTATCGCTGTGGTGATTGATAGGCTTTGTAGTGTTAGGGAGTTTATAGTCTATCCAGGGGACTGCAACCTTTTCTAAGCTTTCAAATCGGCAAATTCTTCTCTTCTCCTCTACCCTGCAACTCTTCCCCTGGTCCTTGGTGTACAAGAGATGTGTTTTCAATATACCCTCTAAAATAATGGTTAATAAACAACTCTAAAGGGCCCCATTAAAAATTATATTTAGTATTTTCCTGTTTTTTTCCCCTTCTCTCAATATTACAATTATTCATAGAGACACAGTGAAAATTGATGTTCTGAGTCCATGTTAATGCTTAAATCGCATCAGAAGACACATTTTGAGGTCTGGGGAAAAAACGACCTTTAAAAAAAACGTTGTGCATTTAGAAAGGAATGTGTGGTGTAGCTACATTTCTGCTAGGCCTAGCACTGCAGCACATGTCATGCCTTCTCACTGTGTTGGCCAATTTATCAGAGTAATGTATTCAAATGGGCAAAGCAGCATTTTGAAGCAGCAGCGTACCCTAGTTCTCTCATTTCAAACCCACACAGCTTTTACTACCAGATGTATTTGATCGTTTCTTTCCTGAAATAAATGTGCCTACTATGTTGCCTTCCATTGAACGATAAACTTCTGGAATGCGCTGTAAGATTAAGGAATACATAGACTGTAGCTCGCTCTTCTGTCCATCTGGTGAACCCTCACGGAAAGCTGTGGAGACAACAGTGGTTGTCAATACTTCTTAGCACTGTGCTCACGGACTTCATTGATTCCAATGTGAAAGTGCTCAGACATTGCTGGTCCGATGATGCTATGTTGTTGCGGCTCCTTGTTATGTCGTTGTTGGGTAGATATTTTTCAGTTGTTGTACGCATTTTTGTGTGTCTCGGTGCCGGTCAGATTGCATGCATGGATTTCCATGTGCATTTTCATGTGTGTGTAGGTTTGCTGTATCTGCTAGATTCTCTGCAGGTCGTAGGATGACTGAGTGTGTCTCGGCCGGGTGCCAGAATGTGCCCTGGCAGAGGTGCACAGGTGCAGTGGGCCAGGTTGTAGGGGGACAGGAGGGTAGTAGAGGGCCTGCCTGGCAAATAGGCTACATGAACACACGCGCACATACGCACACACACACATGCACCCAAACAGAAACACTAGAATGGGTTGTAGAGGGCTGGTCAGTAGGGCAGGGGGTTAGGAAAGGATACATGTGTAGCCACTGCCTGGGTGTCACAGTAGGGTATAACTTCGACAACTCAGTCTGTTCTCACGCTCACCAGGGCCGACCATCCCACCAACACCTCTCTTCCTGTCTGCCCTGCTGACCTCAAACACACACAGGCTTGTGAGATCTCCTGTCATACAGTATATCACATATTATAGAATCATTTTGGCTGGATATGTGTTGCCAGTGTGTCAGTACCATTAAACACAGTGTCAACAATCAGCAGTGATTACTATCATAGTGACTATGAAGGTGAAGGGTCATGCTATGGTTATTGTGAGGGCTTGAACCACAAGCAGTTATAGGCAGCCCTAGTCGTGTGTTGTGGATGGATCTGGGACAGAATGTAGACACACTGAGGTGTGTCTCAATTCCAGGTATTTGACTGGGATCATTCCCTAATCCCCCATGATACGATGTTAGTTCAGATGTTAGGAGTTAATGCTGTTATGCCAAATGCTGCATAGCAGGGGTGTGTGTTTGGTTTGATGGGGTGACGGGGGGGCAGAGGGCAGAGAGGGGATGTGTTGATAAAAATGTGGGATTTGGAACGTAGCACGGGGTGGCTGCTGACTGTTATGTGACTTAGGAGCTTGTGTAGCTGTGTTTATTTAATATTCCAGGGAATAGTTTATTAAAGAGGTGATTCTCTTTACTAAACGAAATCAGATAAGGGGATGCTTGGACCTCTGAAGTGCTTCAGATGAAGTGTTTTGTTGGCATGGCTCTTGGAAAAAAAGACATCAATGTTGTTGGGAAAGGGTTTTTGGAGTGAGTGTGTGGGGGGCCATGGATTCTCGGGTAGGTTGTGTTATCTTCCTGACAGGGCAGACCCATCCGTTTCACTCTATTTACTCGATAGCGCTGTTTTTGTTTGGTTCGCCTTACTGGAAAATATTAATGCATTTCACTGCTTCACGCAGTGGCTGATCTGGCTCTATGTTGTTGATGCTGGCAGACAGACAGCGTTACTGGTGTTCCAGCCATCTGTCCGCAGAGTCTGAGTAGTCATCATCCTGGTTGCATCCCAAATGGCACCTATTCACTATTTAGTGCATTGTATAGGGAATAGGGTGTCATCTGAGCTGCAGACCCTCTCTGGAGGTGATTTGGGGGCCTCCGACCGCTTGTGGTGTCTGAGGTGGCCGGTGATGTGCCGGACCGGAAAGCATGAGGAAACATGAGCCACCTGTCTCCTTCTCCTTTCATCTGGCCCTGGTTAGAACTGACAGTACCGTGCAGACCTGGGTTCAAATACTATTCTAAATAATGTAGGGTCATTGAGCTTACCTGTGGCTTAATGGAACCAATAGAAAAGTCACAAAAGTGCAAACCCAGCCCATATGGCACTATAAGCAGATTATAACAAACACAAAAATGATGTGAAAGATTTCAAATAGTATTTGAACCCAGGTATAGTTATTGCTGCCAGTAACGTGGCCCCTGTCTGTCAGACAGCCAGGCCCCCGGCAGCCCTGAGGGGTCAGACTATGGAGCCATGGGGAAATTGGCCCTGAAAGGATGATAGTCTCCTCTGTGTCTTTAGCGCTCAGTGTAAACTAATCTGATTGCTCTCCGGCTCAGAACCACAATAAGAGCTCATCCACCAGGACTGTTGCCAGGGGTCCAAGCAGCAGGAGACTCATGCATGTTTGGATAAGTCATCGCCACGCCGGCAGTGCAGTATACAGACACACTTTCTCAAACACACAGAGACACATGCACACACACACACACTTTTTGTACTTCTTTTTTAACCTAACACACACACACACACACACACACACACACACACACACACACACACACACACACACACACACACACACACACACACACACACACACTCTTAAACATAACTTACATAACCCTCAGCAGGTGACTGTAGAGGGATGGATCTCTGTCATTATAGCAGGGCAATCAGACT
The DNA here is from genome assembly GCF_045679555.1 of Salvelinus alpinus. Classification (NCBI taxonomy): domain Eukaryota; kingdom Metazoa; phylum Chordata; class Actinopteri; order Salmoniformes; family Salmonidae; genus Salvelinus; species Salvelinus alpinus. The sequence continues at coordinate 41,389,007 of NC_092091.1, read as the reverse complement.
GTGTAGGGGGGGAAATCACCCACCCTGGGCTAGTCTCTCACCATGGGCCCTGTTATAGCAGACTTGTCTGGGGATCAGAGGACAGGGCGGCTAGGGTGGGTGTGTGCGATCTGTGTGTGTGCGAGCTAGTGATGTGCAGTTTGTGAAGGATTTGTTCTTTTTTAATTACTCTTTTTACTGACTCGAGTCATGATTAGTTTTCGGAGTGACTTGTTCATTTTAGTTGTTAATTTGACCTGCTGGCCACAATGAGTCCCACGGCAGGATTGATACACGCTCAGCGGCTCCAGAGACGTACTCTGACCAACAATAGTTGGTCATATATGCTCGAAGGAAAATAGATCATGCTGCAGACAGCATAGAGAAGAAAAATACATGTTTAGAACTGATAATTGATCTCATGGTGCAAGAATGAATGCAATTAATTAATTATTGAATGTTACGATGGACACAGCCTTATAGAACCTAAATGTCCGGGATAGGGTAGTACGTCCGGTGAACAGATCAGGGTTCCATAGCCGGAGGCAGAAACTGGATCAGCAGGGGGGGCAGCCAGGTGTTGTCAGGCCAGGTAGTCCTGAGGCATGGTCCTAGGGCTCAGGTCCTTCGGGAGGGGAGAGAGAGAGATGGGGGAATTAGTGGGAGCATACTTTAGATCACACAGGACACCAGATAAGACAGGAGAAAAACACCAGATATGACAGATAACATCAGTGACTCAACCCACTCAAGTTGAGTATAGCGAGAGAAAAAAAGCCTGGCAATGACGTGATGCACCCCCCCTAGGGACGGCAAGAGTCAAATGCATTCCACCAAGAGTCGTTCACAATTTAGTCCAGTTGCGCCCACAACTAGTCCTCATTTCAAATTTATCAAGAAATAATCATTTGCATGCCTAGCAATCAACAAAATGTACATTGTTTAAAGCACACTTTTACAAGTCTCAGTCACAAACGACAGCTCCAATAAGCCCCCTATGGTGAGCGACATGTGAACGAGAAGCTTGTAGGATCACCTAGCTTCCGGATGTGGGGACCCACATCAGGGGTTCTTTTTTACGCCTGCTACTTTATGTTCATCGTTCGCCGGTAGGGGGGCCTGCGTGGCGCCTATGGTGAACGACTCTTGTCGAAGCTTGTAGAATCATGACTCTTTCGCGTTTTCAGTTCATCGTTCGCCGGTAGAGGGGCCTGAGTCTGGGCATTGCAAATGCATGCTTTTCAACCGTTCGCTGCCTGCACCCGCACGCCCGACTAGCATCACCACCCTGGACGGTTCCGACCTAGAATATGTGGACATCTATAAGTACCTAGGTGTCTGGCTAGACTGCAAACTCTCCTTCCAGAGTCATATCAAACATCTCCAATCCAAAATCAAATCTAGAGTCGGCTTTCTATTTCGCAACAAAGCCTCCTTCACTCACGCCGCCAAACTTACCCTAGTAAAACTGACTATCCTACCGATCCTCGACTTCGGCGATGTCATCTACAAAATAGCTTCCAATACTCTACTCAGCAAACTGGATGCAGTTTATCACAGTGCCATCCGTTTTGTTACTAAAGCACCTTATACGACCCACCACTGCGACCTGTATGCCCTAGTCGGCTGGCCCTCGCTACATGTTCGTCGTCAGACCCACTGGCTCCAGGTCATCTACAAGGCTATGCTAGGTAAAGTGCCGCCTTATCTCAGTTCACTGGTCACGATGGCTACACCCACCCGTAGCACGCGCTCCAGCAGGTGTATCTCACTGATCATCCCTAAAGCCAAAACCTCATTTGGAGCCTTTCCTTCCAGTTCTCTGCTGCCTGCGACTGGAACGAATTGCAAAAATCTCCGGTATATAGCCCACCCAATTTACCTACCTCACCCCCCATACTGCTTTTATTTATTTACTTTTCTGCTCTTTTGCACACCAGTATCTCTACTTCCACATGATCATCTGATGATTTATCACTCCAGTGTTAATCTGCTAAATTGTAATTATTCGATTTATTGCCTACCTCCTCATGCCTTTTGCACACATTGTATATAGATTCTCTTTTTTTCTACCATGTTATTGACTTGTTTATTGTTTACTCCATGTGTAGCTCTGTGTTGTTGTCTGTTCACACCGCTATGCTTTATCTTGGCCAGGTCGCAGTTGCAAATGAGAACTTGTTCTCAACTAGCCTACCTGGTTAAATAAAGATGAAATAAAAAATTAAAATAAATAATAATAATAATTGCTGACTCAAATGAACTAAATGAATCGAAATATTTGTTATTTTCACTGAACGAGTCAAAAAGATCAAAACGTCCCAGCACTAGTGCGGGGTGTGTGTGTGTGTGTGTGCGCGTGTTGGGTTTGTGTGTGCGCGTGTTGGGTTTGTGGGTGCGCGTGCATGCGCCAGAGTGTGTGTGTGCGTGTTTCTATTTGAGTGTGTTTGTGTGATGCTCAGGCGTGATTCCTCCTGGCAGAGCAGTGGGTCATATCATGCTGACTCATCGCATTAGTGCTCTAGCGTGTTGACCAATCGTTCCTCAGAGAGTATCAGTCATATCACTCAACTGTACTCTATATCCCCTGAGCCACAGAGCCAGGACAGATTTACATGACTAAACTGTGACTACGTGCTTCTGGAGACACCAGGGAGTCAGTTCACTGTAATGTGGATGCCTGAGCATGAGGATCAGTAGCTCTGATAGTGATGTTGTTAATGAGAACCTGTTCAAGCCTACATTAGACTGTCATTAGCTGTCATAAGATTGTCATAAGACATAAGTAGTTAATATTAATAGGATCTCTACAGATCGGTATCCCACCCACGGGATGGTTGAGCTAATGTAAGCATATAATCATGAGGTTGTAAGTAACAAAAACATTTCCCAGGACATAGACATATCTTATATTGGCAGAAAGCTTATTAATCTAACTGCACTGTTCAATTTAGAGTAGCTATTACAGTGAAATAATACCATGCTATTGTTTGAGGAGAGTGCACAGTTATGAACTTGAAAAGTTATTAATATTTCAATTAGGCACCTTTGGGCAGTCTTGACACAACATTTTGAGCAGAAATGCAATGGTTCATTGGATCAGTCTAAAACTTTGCACATACACTGCTGCCATCTAGTGGCCAAAATCGAAATTGCACCTGGGCTGGAATAATACATTATGGCCTTTCTCTTGCATTTCAAAGATGGTACAAAAAAAAAATTAAATTTAAAAATTTAAAAATATCTCTGTATTATCTTTTACCAGATCTAATGTGTTATATTCTCCTACATTAATTTCACATTTCCAAAACAAGTGTTTCCTTGAAACAAATGTTTCAAATACCATTGTTTCAAATGGTATCAAGAATATGCATATCCTTGCTTCAGGTCCTGAGCTACAGGCAGTTAGATTTGGGTATGTCATTTTAGGTGAAAATTGAAAACAAGGGTGGATCCTTAAGAGGTTTTAACAGCATGTGCGCACTCCCTCAAATCATGCCAATTGCATGCTCCCTCAAAGCTTGACACATCTGTGGCATTGTGTTGTGTGACAACACTGCACATTTTAGAGTGTCCTTTTATTGTCCCCAGCACAAGGTGCACCTGTGTAATTATAATGCTGTTTAATCAGTTTCTTGATATGCCACACCTGTCAGGTGGATGGATTATCTTGGCAAAGGAGATCTGCTCACTAACAGGGATGTAGAGACATTTGTGCATAACATTTGACAGAAATAAGGTTTTTGTGCATATGGAACATTTCTGGGATCGTTTATTTCAGCTCATGAAACATGGGACCAACACTTTACGTCTTGTGTTTATATTTTTGTTCAGTATAATTATAATTTAGAGATGCCACTTAGCAGACGCTTTTATGTTAGTGTGTACATCTAGTAAAATAAAATAAAAATATATTTATTTTTTATTTAACCTTTATTTAACCAGGAAGGGCTCATTGAGATTTAAAATCTCTTTTTCAAGAGCGTCCTGGCCAAGATAGGCAGCACCAAGTCATTACAAAAATGACAGACAGACAAGATGAAAAACTACAAGTAATCTAGTAAAACAATGTGATGTAGGTGTTAATTTAACCCTCAACCTTGGCATTGGTAGCGCCACCCTGTTACTAACTGAGCCACAAAGACTTATGGCAGTCAAACGTAGGCTTTACGGTAGTTTATGATAGTCATAAGTAGGGTTGAAGGCAGAAGGCAGGCGAACAGGTTTTTATTAACAAAGAAACAACAGGTCCTCCTTTATGTTTAATTTAGTTATTTATGCAACTTTAGTTGTGATACAAACGTTGGGCTATATGTTTTCATTTTTAATACATTCTAAGGCTGCATGATGTGACTAAGGATGATATGAAAAAAGTTGTATGAAAGGCATGAGCTCTGCTTGTTTTTTGCGCAGGTTGCACACACTTCATCAGTCTCCCATTCACAACTTGACAAGATAATGCCTCGAACTTCCCGGCGACATCCCCTTTGTGTGGCCATAATGCACCCTAAAATAATCTATGCCCTTTGAGGCCAGTGGCCGTTCTGTCCTTGGGCTGAATATAATAATTATAATTCCCTTTTCTTGTCTGCGTGCTCCAAAGCACCTCTGACTCACATGACTCTCTCAGATATATCAATTCTTATTAACCAATGGCCGTCATGTGATCGGGTCCTTCTCACAGGCTACAAGTGAAGATAGACACATCTGGGACGCGACTGCACACGTCCTTATCGAATTCCTAGGCGCATATTGAAGATGTTGGAAGAACTGTCCACATTTACTTTTTGTCAACCAACAAGAGGAGTAGGCCTAACAAACAGCAAAATCACTAGTCTATGTCAATCTACTGTCCCCCATAGTACAAAAGTTGACCTATTCTATTGGTCAACTTGACCTTCTGTGCGAGAAAGAAATACTCCAAACATAAGTCTGCGACAGTTGTGGGATGCGATAGATCCCAAATGAATACAACCACTAGCATAAAAAATAACGTTTAAAAGCAATAAGTGCAACAATGCGGAACACGGCAGTTGGCAATGTGTGCTAATGTTCCAAAATGCAATCAATTAGCGGGAAAACACCATTCTCAAAAGTGACCGCAAATGCAATTATGCATGTAATGCTTTTATTATATAGGTGCATTTTTATGGTGAAACTGATCTTCCCCAAACTTGAAACTCACGCGTTGCTCATGTATGCCAGTTAGGCTCTACACCGGTTATAAGGCAGATTAATGTGCTTCATTTTAAAGAAATGATTTGCTAACTTTAGTTGTGAGACAAACCTTTTCAAAACATAGGCTACAGGCCTATGGCCTAGAATACATGAAGTGTGCGACTATGATTTGAAAAAGTCGCAAAAAAAGGCATGCACTTTTTCTTGTCTTACTGTACACAAGCTGGGTATCATTCACAAAGTGATAATATACAGTGCATTCGGAAAGTATTCAGACCCCTTGACTTTTTCCACATTTTGTTACGTTACAGCCTTATTCTAAAATGTATGAGGACAAAAAAGGTATTTAATCAATCTACACACAATACCCCATAATGACAAAGCAAAACACGTTTTTAGAACTTTTAGCAAATGTATTTAAAATAAAAAAAGATACCTTATATACATAAGTATTTAAACCCTTTGCTATGATACTTGAAATTGAGCTCAGGTGCATCCTGTTTCCATTGATCATTCTTGATGTATCTACAACTTGATTGGAGTCCACCTGTGGCATATTCAATTGATTGACCATGATTTGAAAAGGCACACACCTGTCTATATAAGATCCCACAGTTGACAGTGCATGTCAGAGCAAAAACCAAGCCATGAGGTCGAAGGAAGGTGTAACGGCTTTCCTCCATCTCTTCATCCGAAGAGGAGTAGCAAGGATTGGACCAAAGTGCAGCGCGGCTAGTGTTCAACATGTTTAATAAAGAACAAGTGAAAACACTACAAACAACATACAAAATAACAAAATGTGCAAAAACCGATACAGACCTATCTGGTGCAGACAATCACAGAGACAGGAAACAAACACCCACAAAATCCCAACACAAAACAAGCCTCCTATATATGATTCTCAATCAGGGACAACGATTACCATCTGCCTCTGATTGAGAACCATATTAGGCTGGACATAGAAACAGACAAACTAGACACACAACATAGAATTCCCACCCAGCTCACGTCCTGACCAACTAAACACATACAAAACAACAGAAAACAGGTCAGGAACGTGACAGAAGGTCCCCAAGAACACAGTGGCCCCATAATTCTTAAATGGAAGAAGTTTGGAACCACCAAGACTATTCATGGAGCTGGGGGAGAAGGGCCTTGGTCAGCGAGGTGACCAAGAACCCCGATGGTTACTCTGACAGAGCTCCAGAGTTCCTCTGTGGAGATGGGAGAACCTTCCAGAAGGACAATCATCTCTGCAGCACTCCACCAATCAGGCCTTTATGGTAGAGTGGCCAGACATGACACCCCCCTTGGAGTTTGCCAAAAGGCACCTAAAGGACTCTCAGACCATGAGAAACAAGATTCTCTGGTCTGATGAAACCAAGATTTAACACTTTGGCCTGAATGCCAAGCTTCACAACTGGAGGAAACCTGGCACCATGCCTACGGTGAAGCATGGTGGTGGCAGCATCATGCTGTGGGGATGTTTTTCAGCTGCAGGGACTGTGACTCTAGTCAGGATCGAGGGAAAGATGAACGGAGCAAAGTACAGAGAGATCCTTGATGAAAACCTGCTCCAGAGCGCTCAGGACCTCAGACTGGAGCGAAGGTTCACCTTCCAACATGTCAACGACCCTAAGCACACAGCCAACAATGCAGGAGTGGCTTCGGGACAAGTCTCTGAATGTCCGTGTGTGACCCAGCCAGAGCCCAGACTTAAACCTGATCAAACATCTCTGGAGAGACCTTAAAATAGCTGTGCAGCGACACTCCTCATCCAACCTGACAGAGCTTGAGAGGATCTGCAGAGAAGAATGGGAGAAACTCCCCAAATACAGGTGTGCCAAGCTTGTAGCGTTGTAGCCAAGAAAACTTGACGCTGTAATCGCTGCCAAAGGTGTTTCAACAATGTTCAGAGTAAAGGGTTTGAAGAGTTATGTAAATTTCATTTTTTTTACATTTGCGTTGATGTCAGAGTGATTAGAGGGACAATGGAGTGTTGAGTACCAGGCAGTTAGCAAGTTTGGTAGACTACTAATGACCATCAGTAGCATCAGAACTTGGAGAAGCCTAGTTACCATGACTAAACGGTCACTTGGAATTTCACTGCGGTCATAACTTGTGACCGCTGGTGTGCCAGTAATACAGTCACCATAACAGCCCTACGTCCAACTGGCGTCACAACCGCAGATCACGTGTAACCAAGCCAGCCCAGGACCTCCACATCTGACTTTTTCAACTGCGGAATTGTCTGAGACCAGCCAACCGGACAGCTAATGAAACAAAGTATTATTATTATTATTTTTTTTTTTTTATTTTTTTTTAATTTTATCCCCTTTTCTCCCCAATTTTCGTGGTATCCAATCGCTAGTAATTACTATCTTGTCTCATCGCTACAACTCCCGTACGGGCTCGGGAGAGACGAAGGTCGAAAGTCATGCGTCCTCCGAAGCACAACCCAACCTAGCCGCACTGCTTCTTAACACAGCGCGCCTCCAACCCGGAAGCCAGCCGCACCAATGTGTCGGAGGAAACACCGTGCACCCGCCCCCTCGGTTAGCGCGCACTGCGCCCGGCCCGCCACAGGAGTCGCTGGAGCGCGATGAGACAAGGATATCCCTACCGGCCAAACCCTCCCTAACCCGGACGACGCTAAGCCAATTGTGCGTCGCCCCACGGACCTCCCGGTCGCGGCCGGCTGCGACAGAGCCTGGGCGCGAACCCAGACTCTGGTGGCGCAGCATAGCACTGCGATGCAGTGCTCTAGACCACTGCGCCACCCCGGAGGCCCAACAAAGTATTATTTATGTCTGTAATAAAGCCCTACGTGGGGAAAAACTCATTTTGATTGGCTGTGCCTGGCTCCCAAGTGGGTGGGTCTATGCCCTCTCAGGCACACCCATGGCTGCACCCCTGCCGAGTTTTTTCAAATGACTGATTTCCTTATAGGAACTGTAACTCAGTAAAAGTTGCATTTTTGTTCAGTGTATATATAAGAGCTAAGTTTATCAGAAGACGTGATAAGTCATTCTGACAGATGTTATGTCATGGAGCATCTTGGAAAGTAGAAGGCTGACTATCTGACTGTCTGTCTCTCTGTCTGTCTCTCACATTGAGACTGGCACTGTCTGGCACTGCCCAAAGCAGAAGTCAGATAATAGTGTAATACAGTAAGTTATTTCTGCACATGCAGACACACGCTCAAGCATGCTGCTTTGCTGTTACAATGCCATGTCATTGTAAAACAAGGGGCAGCAGGTAGCCTAGCGGTTAGAGCGTTGGTCACTAGTTCGAATCCCAGATCCGACCATGTAAAAAAAAAACTGTTGATGTACCCTTGAGCAAAGCACTTAACCAAAATTGCTCCAGGGTCTCTGGTATATCTTTTTGTGGGGTTATACCTTTTTTGTCATTGTGGTTCTGAACCCACTTCCCTCAAGTTGTCTGTTCACTCAAAATCACCACCCCCAACTCCCCACCCCCACCCCATCCATTGGTTGCGCCTGTTGGTCTGCCCTGTATAGAGCTTACGTAATGAAAATATGCGCAGAAAGACAAATTCATCACAAAACGGCCTTTACTCGTTTTATCAACAGACCTATGAGCTTGCTGCCAGCTCTTAACAAACTGTTGGAAAAAATGTTCTTGGCTAAGAGTTGAGGAAAGACTGACTATTACTTCTTGTTTATATAAGAAACAATGTGTTGGATATTCCAGATTTTACACACAGCACTGACACACACACTTACCCCACCAGACATGCCACCAGGGGTCTTTTCACACTCCCCAGGTCCAGAACAAATTCAAGGGAACGTACAGCATTATACAGAGGAGCCATGAGTGCATGGAACTCCCTTCCATCTCATACAGCGCAAGTGAACAGCAAACCTGGTTTTAAAAAATAAATAAAGCAACACCTCACGGCACAACGCCTCTCTCCCATGTGAACTAGTTGTGTTTTATGTACTGACATGTATGTGTAACTGATAGATGCGCACACTACATGTTAATGTTTTTAAATGTATGTAAATTGTAAAGTATTTCTTCTGCAATGTCTTTTTCATTTTGTGTCGAACCTCAGTAACGTGACAAAATGAAAGATGAACTCAATCCACTCTTTACTCTCTCAATGAATGTTCTTTTTTTAGTCCGGATTAATGGCGCTTTAAGAAAAATCCTTCCTCCTTTCATGCTCTGACAAACAGAGCAACACTGCCAACCACGCTTTAGTAGAGCCTGTCACACCTGACTCACGTTTTTCTAAGGGCAAACTAAGGATTAAAAATAGCCTTTACTAGAATAGATGTGTCACTTCCAAAGACTCTAAGCCGCCCGCCTTATTATCCAAATCTGATTATATAATCTGATTGACCCGACGGACAATAACATCAAACTCACACTCGCTCTGTAAACTTTCGGGATGTAGCTAGTAGCTAATGTGTTCATTCATACTCAAGAGTTGTCAAGTGTCTCATAATGATGGAATTAACAACTTCATTACTATATCACACTACAGGAGGAGATCGACTTGACTGGGAACGTCCATTACCACCACATGTGCTCTGACTCCTATGACCCCTACTATGAATACTGACCAGCAAAAGTGTATTTGAGACTCGAGGAAAATAGATAAGGTTGAGCCTAGTGTATTTCCTAGAACTGTTTTCTGCTTTGCTCCCAGTAGATGCTGATATATTGCCGCAGAGCGAGATTTATGGGCGCAGTTCGTTGTGGCTCCTGACACTTTGACATGTTGTATTAAACAAAGCCAGATACCTGTACAAGACTTCCATTACAGATTCTCAACAACCCTCTCGGCTCCAGGCCTCTGAGGAATGTTCTCTCGTTGTGTCGGGTTCCATTTCATCTACACAAGGACTTTAATTGTGTGTGTGTGCCGACGTACGGCCGTATTCATGAATACATAATGAACGCTGCCATGCTTTGTGGTTCGCTCTGTGTATAATAGAGGGTTGTAAATGAGCCCCTTATTTACCAAGGACCTAATGGTCCTTAGAGTGAGAGAGAGGATGCGTAGAGTAGGCATCATCATTGCAGCAGGGCAGGAAATGTCTGGCACTGGCATGGTAATAACTTGGCTAGGCTGCACTTAAAGAGGTGTTACAGAAAACCTATTTGCTTTTTTTGTCGTAGGGCGTGGCCGTGTTCAAGACAAGATGCTGTTAATGTGCTTTGAGAGTGTGGTAACGATATACGGCTGTCGTAAACATTGTAGATGTCATTTCAAAGAATGTGAAACCTCGGAGATATGACCTGGAAGTTGACCTGACCGCTGCTGTACTGTAGTAGGGAGCCAGCATTCATAGTCCTCTAGGATTGGTGGGATAGCTGGGCGCTCGCGTTACAGAAACACTCCTACAATGCTGACCTTCTGTATAAACTTAGATAGGACCTGTTGCATTATGTCACCCCCTCACACACACACACATGGCCTGTGTATGGCGTCATACACTGTAAATGGTGCAACTCATGTTCCTCTTGACGTATGTGTGTATGTGTGTGTTGCCCTCAGATGTGACCGTATCCCCACCACTCCCCCAAACACTCCCCATTTACCTCCCACCCTGTCTGTGAGAAAGGCATGAAGATGACATCATTGCGTTGAAGCCGGAAACCTATTGGCTACTCTGCTTCCCGGTCTAACGGCCTCTGCCATAACTCCTTCCATCAGACATAAACACAGCCAAGACAGGAAAACATAGCTGAACGGAAGACAGGCAGACAATAAAGGCCAGAGAAAGAGAGCTAGAGGGGCAGACAGACACAGGTATACTGAGAAATATAGTGGGACAGACAGATGGACAGATATAGCGTAACGCTGGTCAGAAGCTCCACAGAGTCTCTGTCAGGCCCCCTCTCTGGCAGTGCTGCAGCCCCAGTCAGAGCACCTGCTTTCCCCATCAGCCCTCCTCCGCGGTCCTCTCAGTGTGGAGCTCGCTGTTCAACAGCCCACTGACTTCAAACATGAGCTACTCCAGGAATGATAATGACAGAAACTTGCCTGGAAAAATATATTTATCATCCAAAATACTCTCAGAGAGCATTGTGATTTACGACTGTTCTCTCCTACCGGTTTACCACCGTACCACTCTGATTGGCTGCGTTCGGTGGTCACTGGGAGGAAGTGTTAAAAGGCTTGGCGGGGATTGGCAGGGAATTTTCCATTCCATCCCGCCCTCATGAGCAGAGCACACCTGTCCAAAGCCTGAGCCGAGCCCCGCCAACCTTTCTCATTTCCCACAGTGCTCCACTACACTCTTACATTCCTGTCCTGTGACAGCATGTCTGGAATTCTAACTTATATTCATATGATGTTATATTTCATTTCCTAATATTTACCTCTAATTTGTATTTTCAGAATGGTTTATGTGCCTGATACTATTACCCAGTTTTTCAATGGGCCTCAGTAGCTAGTAGCTACATCCCTTTTAAGACATCAACAGTACATCATCAGTAGCTACACATCCCCTTTAAGACATCAACAGTACATCATCAGTAGCAACACATCCCCTTTAAGACATCAACAGTACATCATCAGAAGCTACACATCCCCTTTAAGACATCAACAGTACATCATCAGTAGCTACACATCCCCTTTAAGACATCAACAGTACATCATCAGTAGCTACACATCCCCTTTAAGACATCAACAGTACATCATCAGTAGCTACACATCCCCTTTAAGACATCATCATTGATTACTTCTAGCATTGAGTTTTATAGCGCAATGTAGTTTGATCATGATTGTTTAGCCAGACAATCAGGGTGCTCTAGTTTATTGGTGTTAAAACATACCAAGGTGCCTCTGGGCCTCTATCAGCTGACCAGCAGTATGACATTAGTCCATCCCATTCCAGGCCTCACATCATCTTCATAGATTTTTTATGTGCCGCTGCGCACTCCAGAAAGAGACCCGCAAACAGTCGGAATGTCGCGCACTTCCGAGACAGAATATCGCCGGCATCCCGGCCGTCCCAGGAATGTCCCCCAGATACCTTAGCCTCCTGCTTGGTCCCAGCTTGGGACATGACTCAACCCCCTACACTCATAACCCTCGAAGGGCACTCCCCTTACCAAAACACCCACTAGATCGATTGACCATGTGGAATGGCTGACTAGGGTACCACTACCTGACCATGTAAGGAGTGCAGTAACCACCAGAAGGTCTCCATCACTGAAGGATGAGGACATGAGGTGTAGATGATGGTTATTTACTAGTGACCACAAAACCCACAAAGGGCAAACAAAACTAAATCGATTTACCGTGGTGAATGGGTGACCCTAGTACAGGTCCATGTAAGGAGAGTGCCACCAAGTCTCCATCCCTGGGAGATGAGGTATAGATGACTGCTCAGATGGTTATTTACTGTTGACCACAAAACCACAACTGGGGTCAACCACTGACAAACATGTATTTTTAATGTGCCTCTTAGTCATGAGACCTGATATAGCGCCCTCTGTCTTGTTGCCATATCTGACCATCAATTACATACTATTCACCATTTGTTAGAATGCATCATAAAAGCTTCATTCCCAACTACTAGTCAAGTTTGATTATTTCCTCACTTTGGATGGAGTGTGTGAGTGTGAGAGAGTGTGTGTGCGTGAGTGCATTACATAGGTGCTTGTTTGCTTGAGTTTGTCCTTCCTTGGTAATGAAAGTGCTATGTTCCCCTCCACAATTTCAGGACAATGGGAATTGGGCCATAACATATTCAATGTCTTGAGAGATTGTTTCTGACAAGAGATGGGCATTCTGCATGCCACTCATTCCTCTTCTCATTCCTCTTCTCGCTCCTTTCTATTCAAACCAGTAGTTTCTACATTAATCTCTTATGTCCTATGAAATATTTTCGATTTATAGTTATGCATTCACGAAATGTGACGCTCAGGTAAGAGTTTTGTGATGGGAAAATATTTAATTTGGAGAAGCTTTGAATCGTTACATACTCATTTCTGGTCATTCTTCCCTCATCTCTGGCAGAGAAATCCAAATTTTCCTTCAACTAACATTCAGCTCGGTGGTTCTTCCATGAGGGGAGTCGTCCAATCGTGTTCCTATGACATCATTGGGTGATAACAATGAGAGCGTTTACAGGGAAAATTCCTGAATGAAATCAGGAAAAAAAACAGAAAGTTAAAAGCGGATTAGAAATAGCTTTGCCATGATGTTCGAATTGAGGAAGGAGAACAATGCTGTCAGTTTCTCTCCATTCCGTGGCCAGTGAGTGTGTCTACAGGAGATGCACATTTGGTCCTGGTTTGTAAAGATTACAGCATTAGTGAGGAGAATTGGTCAAATAGTGCACTATTTTTGTGCTTAAATGACCACGTTTACATCATGTGATTCTGGTTTCGGGGGTTCTTTTCTCGAGTTTATTACGTAACTCCTCATACCTTTTTGGTGTCAGTGGAGATGCTGAAAGGATAAGTGGAACAGAACACCCATGGTCATGACCCTTCTATGATGTCATGGTAGTGGTTGAGAGCGGTTGATGTCAGCTGGTCGATATCTAACAGTCTCTGAGATTTACATCATGATGGTTTATGACCATACCCCCTTAGCATGTGAGCTAAGAATAGTCAGAAAGACCAGGCCCTGACCATTGTCATGTAATCTGATCTGTTTGTGCCGGTGCTGTGACCTTTGTTTGGCTAGAGGTGACATCAAACAAGACATTTGGTTCCAAAAGTCCTCACATTGATAGTAAAAGAAGGAAGATTCTGACAAGTTGGGACATTTTGCAGATCCTCAAAAAGCTATTTTAGGCTTAGGTGTTAGGTTTAGGGCTAAGGTTAGGCTTTGGGGTTAAATGGGAATACATTTTCGGTCCCCACTTGGATTGTAAAACCAACAGGTGTGTGTGTGTCTAACATGGAACCCAAACCGGCTGCGCGCGTGCGCCATCGTGCATAAATGTATTTTGTCCCCCACACCAAACGCGATCACCACAAGCAGGTTAAAATATCAAAACAAACTCTGAACCAATGACATTAATTTGGGGACAGTTCGAAAAGCATTAAACATGTATGGAAATTTAGCTAGTTAGCTTGCACTTGCTAGCTAATTTGTCCTATTTAGCTAGCTTGCTGTTGCTAGCTAATTTGTCCTGGGATATAAATATTGAGTTGTTATTTTACCTGAACTGCACAAGGTCCTCTACTCCGACAAATTAATCCACACATAAAACGGCCAACCGAATTGTTTCTAGTCATCTCTCCTCCTTCCAGGCTTTTTCATCGTTGAACTTATATGGTGATCGCATCTAAACTTTCATAGTATTACCACGACTACAGGCAAAACAGTTTGTCTTTCAATCACCCACGTGGGTACCTGCTTCTATAAACCAATGAGGAGATGGGAGAGGTAGGACTTTCAGCGCGATCTGCGTCAGAAATAGGAATGACTTCTATTTTAGCCCTTGGTAACGCAGACGCTCGTTAGCGCGCGCGAGCAGTGTGGGTGCAATAATTGAATAACATGGATTTCTAAATGTATTTTGCGACGTTCGCACACGCGACGTGTCCGGTCTGATCAGCATGTAAGGGTGACACTGTGAGACAGAAGTGTAACTCAAGTTGAGGGAATTACTCTTATCGTTTACCCCAGAGCTCTTCTACCGTGTGTTGATTAGATGGCCATGAGCCACTCTAGGATGTGCTGTATGGAGAGACCATCTCTTATCTCTGCCGCTTGTGAATGTGTGTGTTGCGTGTTATTTAATGTCAGTAGCAGAAGTTAACTGCTCCACAGATGTTTCCTTGCCTGACGACTCACCCTGATTTTAATTCCGCTGCTCTATCAATACATACATTGTCTGAAACTGCCATCCTAGAAGTTGTTTGTGTGACTTCAAAATGAGGGGCGTCTTCTCATCGTGGAGAAGAAACGTCCGTTGGCCAGGGCGATGTGGATGAGTAGCCAGGCAAGTAGCTTCCTTTCCCAATCCCCTACATGGTAAAAAAATAGAGACAATTCAGAGCAAAGGAAATGTCGGCCATTCCATGCTCAAATAGTAAGCAGCTGATTCATGTGACAGGCTTATTCATGTGTCAGTGTGTGTAGTAAGAACACAGGTGCTCAGAGTTCAGCTTCCTATCAGGGAGCCGCACAGAGATGACATCACTGGGTTTTCTATAGAGCCATAATGGGTGGGGGTAGGGGGGGGGGGGGGTAACCAAAGAGTTCCTTCCTCCTTCAAAAGAACTGGAGCTTTTCGAAATTTTGTCTTTCTTTTTCTCAGCTGTAGATAATATACATTATTTCTCTCCTCGTCTACTCCTACTCTTTACTCAGCAACACTTAACCTGCTGAGCCAGCCAGAGAACATGGCTGCTGAATTGTTGGAACTTGGGATGGTTGAGGAGATTCTAGAACGCAAAACACAGACGACATCGGACATCTACCAGAGAGAGAGAGAGTGAGGTGGCCCTGCACGGGGAGTGAGTCTAATGCTTTAAAGAGCGATTGAACATCCTGATTGGCCTTGTTTTGAAGCTTGGCCATTAAAAAAATGCTAGCAGCCATGGCTGAAGCCAAATGAGGATTGTCTTGGGGGTGTGGTTTGATGACGGTGTTTCTTTGGTGTGTCTTTGCCATTCAATCATAACACATGAGGGCAGTAGTGAGTAGGGCTCTTACTGTGACCGTATTACCGGCACACTGGCAGTCACGCAGTCAAATTCCATGTGACTGAGTCACATTAACTATGCTTCTCCAAAACTGTGCTATGATGCTGCTGATGGTCAATAGTAGTCGCTAACGGACTGGTACTCCGGGCTCTATTGTCCCTCTAACCACTCTGACATCAATGCAAATGCAATCGAAAATCTAATCAAACACTCCATGAAAGCCCTGGCATTCCGAGTTTGAGCCGAATTGGATAACCTGTTCTGCAGCAAGAGCCAGCGCCTCATAACTGGTTGATCCATGGAATGAAATGTGTTCCTATAAGCCCATGTGGCATACTATTTCTATAGGCTATGCTATGCAATTGCACGAGAAAACTGAGTTTTGAAGGAAGATCCCATCAGCTTTCTATACGCTAGGCCTACTATATTTATTTCTCAACTTTCCTGATCTTAAGCACATTGCTTCGCTTTACAAACGGAGTAGCCTAACTGGCTGGCATGAAAATGAACTGCGGGAAAAGCACCTTCTATTCGCTACTCAAATGCATACGGATGGCATGTATTTTTCCCCTGCCACTGTTTCGAGACAGGTGCATTATAATGGCCCATTCTAAATCAAAACGTATATTATTTAGTATATGTAAAGACCAGATTAAATTGAGAATAGTCTGATGGGTGAGAATATTATCACTTGTGAATGATGCCCGGCATGTGCAGTCTAAGGCAAGAAACAAAGCATGCGTGTTTTTGGCGACTTTTCCCAAATTATAGTCACATGCATCATCTAGCCTAGCCCATAGGCCTATATGTTTTGATAAGGTTTGTATCACAACTAAAGTGGCCAAATAACTCTAAGCTTAGCCTATAGCCTAGAATATGATTGGTGACCACATAGCCTACAGAGCATAGAATGTTTTATTTTTATTAATTTCACCTTTATTTAACCAGGTAGGCTAGTTGAGAACAAGTTCTCATTTGCAACTGCGACCTGGCCAAGATAAAGCATAGCAATTTGACACATACAACAACACAGAGTTACAGATGGAACAAACAAAACATACAGTCAATAATACATTTGCAGAGGGTGGTCAATAGCAAGCGGCAACAGTGAGAGACTTGTTTCTGTAAATGTGAATTTTTAGAAGTAGAAGCTTGAATTGTTTGGGTACAGACCTGGATAGTAAGATAGCCTGCAGAGTTCTATCTTTGCAGTAGATTGCAACACCGCCCCCTTTGGCAGTTCTATCTTGGCGGAAAATGTTATAGTTAGGGATGGAGATTTCAGGGTTTTTGGTGGTCTTCCTCAGCCAGGATTCAGACACGGCTAGGACATCCGTGTTGGCAGAGTGTGCTAAAGCAGTGAATAAAACAAACTTGGGGAGGAGGCTTATAATGTTAACATGCATGAAACCAAGGCTTTTACGGTTACAAAAGTCAACAAATGAGAGCGCCTGGGGAATGGGAGGGGAGCTAGGCACTGCAGGGCCTGTATTAACCTCTACATCACCAGAGGAACAGATGAGGAGTGGGATAAGGGTACGGCTAAAGGCTATAAGAACTGGTCATCTAGTACGTTCGGAACATTGAATAAAAGGAGCAGGTTTCTGGGCGCCATAGTATAGGTTCAAGGCATAATGTACAGACAAAGGTATGGTAGGATGTGAATACAGTGGAGGTATACCTAGGCATAGAGTGACGATGAGAGAGATATTGTCTCTAGAGACATCATTTAAACCAGGTGATGTCACTGCATGTGTGGGAGGTGGAACTGAAGGGTTAGCTAAGGCATATTGAGCAGGGCTAGAGGCTCTACAGTGAAATATGACAATAATCACTAACCAGACAGCAATGGACAAGGCATATTGACATTAGGGAGAGGCATGCGTAGCTGAGTGATCATAGGGGTCCAGTGAGTAGTTAAGCTGGCTGGAGACACGGCGATTCAGACAGCTAGTGGGCCGGGGCTAGCAAGCTAGCAGAAGGGACTTAGAGGGACGTCGCAACGGAAGAAGTCTGTTGTAGCCTCCTCGTGCGGAGCCTCCTCATGCGGTTCCATCAGCAGACCAGCCGTGATGGATTAGTAGGGTTCCGTGTAGTAATGGGGCCCAGTCCTATTGGCAAAATAGGTATAGTGGCCCAAGAAATTGGCCGATGGACCTATTCAGCTAACAGTCCGATATGCTCTAGACAGCTAGCGGGCCGCGGCAAGCAGATAGGCATTCAGAGGACATCGCGACGCAGGGGCCTGTTGGAAAAAGAACCCTCGGGCAGATTACGTCGGTAGTCCAGTCGCGATGGATTAGCAGTGCTTCGTGTAGTAAATCCGGGGATATGGAGAGAAAATAAGTCCGGTATGCTCTGGTTTGAATCGCGTTGTGCAAACTGGTGAGAGATTTCTGAGCTAGAGGTTAGCTGATGACCGCTAGCAGTGGTTAACTGACTACTAGCTAGTAGCTAGTTAGCTGGCTAGCTCTGTTAGGGTATTCCGGTTCGAAAGTAAGTAAAGAAAAATACTTTAGAAAATAGCAGATCCACACCACATTGGGTGAGGCGGGTTGCAGGAGAGTATATTGAAGTTGAGGTTTAGGAAAAATATAAAAAGATATGCGAAGAAAAAAGATTGAAAAGTTATATACATTGGACACGACAAGACGAGGACAAAGACGTCTGACTGCTACGCCATCTTGGAACGGCATCGTTTATAAGAATGTGTTCTTATAAACCCAGTCATTGCGCAATCACATGTAAAAACAGAGTTTTGACTGGTCACTGTTTAAAAGAGGGTCCCAGCTTTCTCCTGCTGCTATTCCATGACATAGACTGACCAGGTGAATCCAGATGAAAGCTATGATCCCTTATTGATGTCACTTGTTAAATCCACTTCAATCATTGTAGATGATGGGGAGGAGACAGGTTGAAGAATAATTTTAAGCCTTGAGACAATTGAGACGGATTGTGTATGTGAGCCATTCAGAGGGTGAATGGGCAAGACAAAATATTTAAGTGCCTCTGAACGAGGTATGTTAGTAGGTGCCAGGCTCTCCAGTTTGACTGTGCCAAGAACTGCAAAGCTGATGGGTTTTTCACGCTCAACAGTTTTCCGTGTGTATCAAGAATGGTCCACCACCCAAAAGACTTACAGCCAGCTTGACTCAACTGTGGGAAGCATTGGAGTCAACATGGGCCAGCATCCCTGTCGAACGCTTTCGATACCTTGTATGGTCTCCCGGGTGGCGCAGTGGTCTAGGGCACTGCATCGCAGTGCTAGTTGCGCCACCAGAGTCTCTGGGTTCGCGCCCAGGCTCTGTCTCAGCCGGCCGCAACCGGGAGATCCGTGGGGCGACGCACAATTGGCATAGCGTCGTCCGGGTTAGGGAGGGTTTGGCCGGTAGGGAGGATTTGGCCGGTAGGGATATCCTTGTCTCAGTATGTAAATTTTTTTTATAAAATGTATGCACTAAGTCGCTCTGGATAAGAGCGTCTGCTAAATGACTAAAATGTAATGTAAAAATGTATGGTCCATGCCCTGACAAATTGAGGCTGTTCTGAGGGCAAAGGGGGTGCAACTCAATATTAGGAAGGTGTACCTTATGTTTTCTACACTCAATGTATATTAGTAGGCTATATGTAAATACCAGGCTAAATTGAGAATAGTCTGATTGGTGAGAATATTATCAAGTGCTTGACAAATTGTCAATGAGAGACTGATGAAGCGTGTGCAGCCTGCACAGGAAACAGAGCAGAGGTCATGCCTTTCATGTGACTTTTTTCAAATCATCATTAGTCGCATCATGCAGCCTTAGAATGTATTACAAATCAAAACATATAACCTAAGGTGTGTATCACAACTAAAGGTGCATCAATAACTCTAAGTTAAGCATTAAAATTATCACTTTGTTAACCGCTCAACACAGAATGTGCGCACTCCCTCGGAAATCATTTGGGATATGTTCAATTGTATTCTTCTTACTATAAAATACTATTTAAAAAATGCCATGGAATTATAATCAAGTCGAAGTTTACACAGTTTTTACCCGGAGGAAAACTGGGCAGGGTCATGCTTTTTCAATTTCAGCCAGGGGGAGGGTTTAGTCTTTTTTTATTTAGTCCAGTGGAGGGTCATGTAATTTGTTATCGATTAAATGTCACAATGCTCAGTGCTTGAGAATGAATTACTTATTATATCTCGATGTGTTTCCGATTCTGCCCCTCAGCCCTGATTCTCTGCTGGGTGAGCAATATCAGTGCACCTAGTGTGGTCTCAGTCAAATACTATACTATAGGCTATAGGCTATACGAAGAGCATGCTCGGAGATGCACCGGGCAAAGTTATATTTCTGAGAAAATGAACTTCCATCCTGACTTTTTGTGCTACTGGGATGGTGTATTTAAAACTAGGCTACACTACATTTTTATATTTAACGAGGCAAGTCAGTTAAGAACAAATTCTTATTTACAATGACTGCCAGTGTGTTAACTGCCTTGTTCATGGGCAGAACTACAGATTTTTACCTTGTCAGCTCAAGGATTCATCCAGCAACCTTTCAGTTACTGGCCCAAAGCTCTAACCACTAGGCTACCTGCCGCCCCGTGTGCATTACATACTGCAATGGATAGGCTATCCCAATCATAAGCCCTGCCTACCCAATGGCTGTGCTCTGTACCGGTGGCACTTCAGGAGACAAGTCTAAGGCTTCTCCCGAACAACAAAAATATATTAGTAAAATAAAAATATATATCTGTGCGGTGGACTAGGCCTACTGATGTCCTGTTCAGTTTGAGAGGGAGAGTGTGAAGATGAGATGGAAGACCGGAGCTAAGCTTGCTACTGCTATAATTGATTTTAATAAAAATGTTTCATTGTCCGTAATGAAGCTATTTATTAGAGTTATTGACCTCACAATAAGTCATATTAAAGTAATTTACAAAATGTACATTACTATGAACCGGCAGCTGCGGAGATGGACAGCGCATGGGTGCTGAAAGTAGGCTATTTCGAGAATGTCTAATTCATTTAAACAGTCTTCATTTCAATTTGACTTTGGGCTACAAACAACAGGATGGTCTTTGAGTTGGAGCCTATTTCTTCCTATTCAAGAAATAAGAGGTAGGCCTACCTGTTTGACAGATTAAATTATAGTCTACTAGCCATAGATGTTGTCAGCCAATTCCTTCAGTCACCATGCACTCCTTAAATATCTCAGTGTCAGTGAATGGCTTGGTGTGTTAAATTAAAACCAGGGCTCGAATTGAGGGGGTATGTGAGGGTACTGTGGCATTTGTTAAAGAAAATGGCAAAAAACATAGTTTAAGATTTTGGGAAAAAATGGGGTGGACCTGATTATTAAAAGCGATCTATAACGACCACTTTAGTCTGCAATGTTTTACACTAGTGACAAGCTGTAAAATGCCGGGGAAAGACGTGACTCCGATGCATATGGGATTTATTTGGTTTGTCTCTATGACATTCAGAGGCTGCTCTACAACCTTCTATAGCCGAGGAGACAAACAATGTACTTTGCTTGGGAAGTAATATGTGATTCTGTCACTATCAATTGACGTTCAACATTTCAACAGGCTGTTAAACAACATACTAACTTTAAATCAGTCAGGAGCAAGCCAGGTAGCCTAAGAAGGAACATAAATTAATTATTTTGGCTATATTTGTATTATTTCAAGGCTATAGCCTGCCATTTTAAGAAATCAATTGTGAAGCATTTGTGATACTACAGGCTGGCAGGAACGCTCAGCACTGCAACAACACATTGACAACAGGACTTCAACAACATTGCCATGTAATGCTTACAAAACGAAGAACAGTTTCTAAAACTGACTGAACAATCTACTCAATGCATCGTTAATGAGCCCTGATGAAGATTTCATCAAAAGTGCATTACAGTGGGTTGGAAATACAATGACATTCAAAAGAAGGCAAATAAGTAGTCAGAAAACCTTTTGTCATCATTTTAATGTCACCAGATTGACTTTAGATGCAGTGTAACGTTATCTAGCTAGGTAAGATTGAGGGGAGGCCACTGGATTTTAGCTAACTAACGTTAGCATTGCTAGCTATTTTTGACAAACTTTGCTAGCTAATGACAACATTGCCATCTGTCTAAAGTAAATTTAACAACATGATAATGCTGGCAAAGTTATTTCCTACTAAATATTTGACTACTTTAGCAATGCCATTGTATTTCTAGCCACTATAGTGTAATTTAGACTAAACAGTAGTTAGCCTCCGTCCAGAATGACTGGGTTTATCACCACTTTAGGGCACCACTATGGCGTGCTGGTAGAGAGCAGCTTGAGGAAGTTCATAACAATGGCATGACGTGACCGAGTGATGGAGGTGCAACCTATTCATTCAATTATTCTGAAATAAATATTTTCTTCATATCATGTTTCTTTAATCCGGCCTAAAATAAAGAGCGGATTTATTGTGATGGTGTACAATTTATTAGACTAAAATGTAGATGTATCAAAGGTCAGCACATTGGCTTGTAGGCTATGCGTGGAAGCCTGGAGATTCTGAACGTGTTTATGTTAATTAACGGTCAATTTACCGTGGGACCGGCAGTTGTTTCCATGACAGTTACCGGCTGACAAATTTTCAGGACCGCAACAGCTCTATTAGTGAGTACAACGAGGTAAACTAAGCTAGCTTTGCTATGGTGAGAACAAAGTTGAGGACTTCTCCCCTCCTGACTGACTCGCCATTTTAAGATGGTCAGCTAATTCAGTTACACGTGTAGGCTAAAGCCTGCGCTGACCATGTGTTTAGCCAAGCTGACAGCAGCTAGCTAGCATAGCTAGGAGATAGATAGCTGTAGCTGGCTAGCCTATCTGATATTTCTCTGTCATATCAGTTATGGCAAGAGTCTGGAATGTGTTTAATAACACACTCGTTCTACAACACCTTGCTACGAAAGTAGCTTGTAACTTAGTTTAAAATGTTCATCATATTTGCTGACAAAGCTCCCGAATGCTAGCTAGCTAGCTAGCTACCTAACTTGCCAATCCAGGTTAGTTATCAATATCTTTGTCCGAGTTGAAATGAGTTGGCTAGCAAGCTAGTATCCAATACAAATGGCCTACAGTTAGCTTTTGTTAACAAGGTAGATAGCTAACATGAGCTATGCACATCTTCCTCTGACATGGTACAAAACATTGCACATTAGTTTGATGTATTTAGCTAGCTACAGTATCACTCCCCTGTGATATCATAGCTAGCCTGGCTCAATAGTGTGCCTACCCTCGCCACCTGGGGACAGCCCATCTGGAAGTCCAGGATCCAGTTGCAGAGGGATTTGTTTAATCCCAGGGTCCTTAGCTTGTTGTAATGCATTGGAAGTTTGCACCAACTTCATGGAAGCCTATTTTCACTTCTATTTGCCGAGCGAAATGTGGGTGTTGCACCCATACAGTATGCAGACTTGACAACATTGTCCACAAACTCCACATGGCAGCTGGGGGCGGACCACAGCGTGTTGTCTCTGGGCAATTGGGCATCATTGGCAAAAGTGGGCATGTAAGTATTACATACCCAACTCTCAAGTAAGTTGTGATGAACTCGCTTACAAAACTCAGTTTTGGATGAGACTGACTTCATGATCAAAATTATCCTATTTACACTTTACTCAATTTTGACACTATAATATGATTCTGACTCATATCGATGCCACACAGGCCAATTTCTACGAGAGAAGTCATTTATTGCCTTCAGTAAAGATCTTTATTGCCTTTAAAGATCTTCAACAACCAGCTGCTCTCTAAGCCACAGAGAGAGGAGTGGGTTTGGACGACTGAGCTCTAGAATTCTAGCAATGTTCCAGAACCCACCTGGAGATTATTTTGTGTGTGTGGCTGGATGGAATGGGAGGAAGGATGATGACTGGAGTTGGATGCTAGGATGTCTACTGGTGTCTATGGCTCGTTACCGTCGTCTGGGGTTAAGCCTTTCTATACCAGTGGTCGATTGGAGGGGTACCATTCCTGGAAGATAAAACAGCTTCACCAGCTGGTAAAGGTATCCACTCAGGTTCACCCCCCAAGGCCATCCTCTCAGCCCTTATAAGGTCAAATCACAGGTCTGCCAAGAGCAAGAGTGAATCTATTTTGCAGCATTGAGAAGAACTGAGGTATTCATGGCTGGGAAAAGCTTGAAGTATGTAGAAGACGGTGTTTGTTTTCTCTGATTCCCTGTACACATCCTGGAATTCTGGACTGGCTGCTGGCATTATGCAAAAATACAGAATTGGAGCTATTTTTTATCCAGTTCAGAGTCTTTGGTAAACGCATCAGCGAAGCCTAACAAAATGTGTGTTTTCAGAGCTCGGTTATAAGCATAAACAACCCTCCGTTTCTTTTGGCCCTCTTGCAGAAATCTGTGCCGATCCTTCCAAAGTTTTGCTGTGTCTGGGGTGTTCTGGGCTTCTTTTTTGTTGTAATATCTATTTTTGTCCAGTAGGGTTGTGGTCAGTTCCATCTCAACTCCCATCAGTATAAGAATCCTCATTTGAAATACGTGAGACTTTTCAATTCTGTATTGACTGAATTGAAATGGAATTAAAACCAGGTCTGTTGTCCAGTGCTCTCTGCGTTTGTTCATTTATGCACCATTTGTGTACTCCCATCTCTGTGTGTTGTGTACAGTACTATGTGTTCTGGAACTTTTGGACCTGGCCTGTCTTTTTGTGTTCTGACTTTGTCTGAAAGTGGGGGTTTCTTCACAGGAGGAATCCATATTTATGAACAGATTCACAACTATTTTTCTTAGGTTCTGCCACAATAAATTATATAGAACTTTTAGAACACAAGGCCTGGGGGAAAAAAGTGTGAATTTATATAGGCGTTTATCTATGCCAACAGTGCGCAACAATGCCTCATTTATCATAGCCATATCAGATAACAAATCCTAATTGCTAAATTGCTCCATATATATTCAGTCAATAAAAGAAATGGTGTTATTTAAGGTTGATTTAAATTGGAATATCAACTGGTTATATTATATCGTGGCAGTGGCGCTTCTTTGTAGAAGCCTATAGCTGTGCAATGGCATACATAGCCTTCTTTTGTTAATTTAGCAGACAAGACACTCTTATTTCCTGAGCCCTTATCACAGTCAAGACACACCTGTTTCATATCAGTTTGCAAACAATCTAAAATATATATAATTGAGTTAATAAAGCCGCATACAAACATGGTCTCTTTTTTGTTTTCTTGAGTAAGGCAGCTCCAAAATACAGGTGTTTCAGCCTAGCTCAGTGCTTTCTGTGGTGGTGGGGCGGGCCAGCATAAAATAGGAGCATTGCGCCGTGACTGGCTCAGTATTCTGTCACTCATGGGGACCTTGCGCACTCGCCAAGCTTTCAGTCCTTATAAAGGGTATATATCCAAAATTTCAGCCCCTTGGGTCCTACCATAGAGTTATATTGCAAGTGCCCTTCCAAGAAGGCTCAAGGCCATTGGCCACAGAAATGACGTTGAATCACTTTATGTACAGTTGCTTTGATTTGACTAATCATGTCAACATCTTACTTTCACAATCTTAGCTAGCAGTCATCATCATGAATCAAGTCTACTGGCAAATCCTTTTTAATCCTTGTCATATGAAGATAAATAATGAAGAGAAAATATAGTAAAACGTATCGGTGCTCATCGGCCATTGGACATAAACATTACACAACAAGTTGGAAATCGCAAATTCAACAATGACTGGTTTGGAAGGAATCAGTGGCTAACTGTGAGTTCAAGACAACTGGGAACTCGGGAAAAACAAGCCACGACTGGGAAAATACGTTTTGAACAGTCATTCAACTTGGATTTTGTAAATCGGCATCTTTCTCTTTGATGACAAAATTTGCCCGCCGCGCAACTTTCCTGTCCAAGCACATCACAACAACCTGAGGCCAGAAATGTCTTGTGCTGCTTAATAAATTATGTAGGATGCCATAGAGATATGTATTCTGTAGCTAAGAAATTAATACTAAGTGTATGTTGTGTAGTAAGCTGTTAGTAGCCCCTGTGCCTCACCCTAATAATTTGGTCTATTTTCACCAACGCGGTATTGTAAACACATTGTTCGTGGCCGGTGTGTGCTTGTTTGCCTATAACCTGTTTTAGAGAAATGTAATCATTGAATATTGTAAGAGCTTTCATTGTCTGGTTATATACCCCCTTTATTTATTTACGGTTCTGTAAGAACGGCCCATGTTCTGAATTCTGTCACTGTACATTTCAAAAGTGCTGAACAAATAGTTTTATTGACTACGTCCGTCGTCGCTCGCTCATTCATGTCTTAATCGAAATTACAGATTGCCGCTTATCCGCTTGTCATCCCCATATGCCATAGTTTGTACATCTCAATTGTCAGTAGAAACCACATTTATTTAAGCAAGTCAGCCATATCAGCTCAGTAAAAAAAAAAAAAAGGCAGTTAATGAGGCTGAATGAACTGTTTTGCTGCCAGACAAGGCTCCGCTGAAAGCCAGATGTAGCAGTGGTAAGGTGTTGGGACTGCTGTTGGGACAGCTTTATGTAGGCCCTAACCGTTTGTGGGCACTGTTTGTCACCGTTATAGTGCAATTAATGTATTGTGTTGTGTTGTGTTGTGTAGGGGCTTGGCTGGCATGCATCCCACAGTAAAAAATTTTGCCCCACCAAGATTTACATGCTAAAATGGCCACTGCATACAGATACAGCTTGGCCACATTGTAACCGCGAAGCGGCCATGGTGCTCAGCCAGGACAGTTACTTTTGTAACTGAATGAAAACATTTGAACAACGTGATTTAACCGATTGATGTTCGGAAAATAAATGGCAAAAATGCAGAATGATGTTAAATGCCTGTAAACAGCTTGTGGAGAAAATTTATTATTATTATTAATATGTAATATTAGGCCTACTGTCATATGCCTGTGCTCATCATGGTTCTTACAGGCTAAGTTAAATGACAAAAATGTGCTTGTGGTTCACGCAGCTCAAATGATATGTAACAACAACCTGAGTGCATCAGCACAACAAATAGATTTTTTTTTTAAATGCAGGTACCTTTTCATTTTAAACACCAGTGGTACAACTAGTGCTTTCTAACTGTACTGAACCAACACAGTAGCGCACGGGAGGGAAGCAAAACTTTCCTGTGGGCAAAACCATTCATCTTCAGGTGATGGGGGGTTGCAAAATGCAATCTGTTAATGATTATATAATATATGCAATTGTCATATCTATTTTAATACAGACTAGCTCAAAACATGAATCATTGAAAATGACAAATTACCCAATAGATCATGATACTTTTCTGGTAAATGTGGTAAGTACTTTTCTGTTTGGAATGTGGGGATGCAGCTGCTCCATTGCTCATGCGTCTGTGTGGCAGTGTGTGTGTGTGTGGCAGTGCATACCTCAGTTCCCTGTTGTGTAGTTAATCATGTCCAGGGATGGCCATTCAACCATTCAATCAACCCCTGGAGGAGACACCCCCCCTCCATCCGTACCTCCCTCTCTCTGTCTCTCTCCCCTGGAGGAGACCTCTCGCTCTCTCTCACTCCAATAAGAAGAATGTAAGCTCTGTCTCTGAGATACGTGCACACACATACACACTGAGTGGTAGATTGGCCGAGCCTAAAGAATGCAATTGTTCCATATTCCAGGAACAATCTATAATGCAGATGCCATATAATTGCTTTCTGCAGAACTGCAGGCATAGTGACAAGGGTGTCATCCAATCCTCAGGGACTCATCCAATCCTCCTTTCCTCTCTCTCCTTCCATAATTCAAGTCATTCTCAGATGTCAATTAAGCCTCTGTGTTCTAGCTTTAACTCAATGAACCTTTCTAGGACGCACGTTCCGCTAGCGGAACCCCCCCCACAACATTCCGCTGAAAAGGCAGCGCGGGAAATTCAAAAATATTTTTTTTTAAATATGTAGCTTTCACACATTAACAAGTCCAATACAGCAAATGAAAGATAAACATGTTGTTAATCTACCCATCGTGTCCGATTTAAAAAATGCTTTACAGCGAAAACACAACATATGATTATGTTAGATCACCGCCAAGTTAAAAAAACAGCCATTTTCCCAGCCAAAGATAGGAGTCACAAAAACAGAAATAGAGATAAAATTAATCACTAACCTTTGATCTTCATCAGATGACACTCATAGGACATCATGTTACACAATACATGTATTTTTTGTTCGATAATGTGCATATTTATATCCAAAAATCTTAGTTTACATTGGCGCCATGTTCAGAAATGCCTCCAAAATATCCGGAGAAATTGCAGAGCCACGTCAAATAACAGAAATACTCATCATACACTTTGATGAAAGATACAGGTTTTACATATAATTAAAGATACACTTGTTCTTAATGCA
Source organism: Salvelinus alpinus (assembly GCF_045679555.1). Lineage (NCBI taxonomy): Eukaryota > Metazoa > Chordata > Actinopteri > Salmoniformes > Salmonidae > Salvelinus > Salvelinus alpinus. Next base: position 41,360,817 of record NC_092091.1, on the reverse strand, counting down.
ACCGCTGTGTCAGATTTCAAAAAAGCTTTACGGAAAAAGCACACCATGCAATAATCTGTGACGGCGCTCAAATATAAATAACATTTCTTCGCCATGTTGGAGTCAACAGAAATACGAAATGACATCATAAATATTCCCTTACCTTTGAATATCTTCATCAGAATGCATTCCCAGGAATCCTAGTTCGACAATAAATTGTTGTTTTGTTCGATAATGTCAATTATTTATGTCCAAATAGCTGCTTTTGCTAGCGCGTTTAGTACACATATCCAAACGCTCGTGCAAGTGATGCATAACATCGGACGAAAACTTTAAAAAGTTATATCACAGGTCGAATAAACTTGTCAAACTAAGTAGATAATCAATCTTCAGGATGTTGTTATCATATATATCCAATAACGTTCCAACCGGAGCATTCCTTCGTGTCTGTAAAAGTTATGGAACGCAAGGCGATATCATGAGGAATGAGCATGACCAGGAACACTGACTGAAACACCTCCCATCCGGTCCCACATCACAGTATACACTTCATTCAACGTTCTACCGACTGTTGACATATAGTGGAAGGCGTAGGAAGTGCAAACAAATCCATATCTTCCTGGGATTTGAATAGGCGATGAGTAGAAAAAACACCAGCCTCAGAATTTCCACTTCCTGTTTGGAAGTTTGCCTGCCATATGAGTTATGTTATACTCACAGACATAATTCAAACCGTTTTAGAAACTTGTTGTGTTTTCTATCCAATAGTAATATGCATATATTATAATAATATATGCATATAATAATAATAATATGCATATAATAATATGCATATATTAGCATCTGGGACAGAGTAGGAGGCAGTTCACCATGGGCACGCAATTCATCCAAAGAGAAAATGCTGCCCCCTATCCCTAAAAAGTTACGTTTTATATCTCACTCGAAATTACTTATCAGACTGACTTAGCATTGGCAAACGTTAGTGTTGGGACTACTAGGCTAGTGTGCCTCCACAATGTGGACTGTTAGTTGTGTCTCTGCACTCTGGCCTGACCCGTACCGTCACTATTAGCCCCAGGCTAAAGCCACAGCAACTCCCTGCGACTGTGTGTGTGCTTTTGTGTGTGTGTGTTTTGGTGGCATGCATCCACACACACACTGGGATGCAAGCAGATGCGCTCAAACACAACACAACACAGGTATGCACAATCGCCCATGCACACACACACACTCTTGTATGCAAAAATACACTGAGTATACTAAACATTAACACATTTCTATAACATAGACTGATCAGGTGAATCCAGGTGAAAGCTGTGATCCCTTATTGATGTCACCTGTTAAAACCACTTCAATCAGTGTAGATGAAGGGGAGGGGACAGGTTGAATAATTATTATTAAGCCTTGAGACAATTGAGACATATAATTGTATTGTATATATATATTGTATATACAAGCACATGCACAAGCACATACACATGCATGCATAATATAAGAACTTTTCCATGTTGAATCATAGGCCATATTTTCCTGTTGGCTTCTCTTATCCAATTAAGTCACACCTTTCAGAATTCTGAGAATCCCAGAAATGGGTTAGTTTATGAGCTTCTGAACATCTCTGTGTGTTATCAGATTGAAAACGGGCTTATGGAGAGGGGTGGGAGGACTTTGAAATCTGATCCACTTTCATACTAGTGAAATGAAGGGAAAGAGCGACACTCTCCTTCTCCCTATAGGTTTTGCACTAAGAAGTCAGCTGGAGTCCCAACCCAAGGTCGGTGTTTACTCTGAGAACACACTCAGCACATACCAAGGTTCACCTACTTTAAGGTGACACGAATCTTTCCACAATGTAAACGATCGGATTAAAATGGGATAAATGATACAGATTTCACACTTTCAGAGAATTCACACAATTACACTACTGTTTGTTTTGTTCTAGTTCAAGTTTGAATGTAGATTGGTCATTGTCTGATGGCCTCTTGCTGTATTTAAACCCAACAGCAGTTCATTGTGTACAAAGTAAAAAACAAACAGGCCCACTAGGGTGTGTAACAGTAACAGTTGGTCCTGAGAAGACCGTTTTCTGGTCAGTACTTATTTAAAATAGATTTAATTTGTTCTCCCTCTTCCCTTCACCTAAATCAAAGCAGCAAATGTCTGTAGGAGTGGAAACTATCACTCACTTAAAGCTACTATCTGGGATTTGCGTTTCAAACCCAACGGCAGCCCCACCATTTAAACTGAGGGATGGGCTGGAGAAACTCGCTGTAAATATCACAGAGTGGGCATTTAAGTGTTTGGTTAACACAGGGTCACACGGGAAGCTAGAGCAGGAGAGGATCAGGACATAGTAGTGAGTGGTGGAGGGCAGTGTCAGTGTCACACTGACAACCCTATGTACTGTCAGAGCCAGAGTTCCTGAGAGCTCCAGTTCCGGAACGAGAACCTTTAAATAACAACGTATGGATTATTATTTCTAGGTCAGAATGCTGTGGAATGTCTGCCTGCAGTTAACAGAGGAAATATGGAATTACATGCAAGCCTTACATCACATAGCAAATTAGCAGACCCCTACTTTAATTCCCCCCCGTGCCAGTAAAGCACACATAATTAGAGCATGACACAGTCAGTCGCCCTCCTCGCTGCTCTGTTGTTTTTTCCCCTCCTATTCTTTCATCTCTTTTTCTCGCTCTCTTTTTTTTCATCTGTTCAAAAACCCTCAGAATGACTCGAGGCTCTATTGTCTGTAATGTACTGTATGCTAATCGTTATAAAATCTGCCAAGTTATTTCCTGAAAGAGGAGATGGGCCATTATACGGAGGAGGGCTGGCGAAAGGGGGGAACAGCGAGGCAGAGGAGGGGGACTGTTTTTTTGGATGGAGCTCAGGGTAGGGATGCTTGCTATTCCCTTAAGTGTCTGGAAAGTGTACGTTTCCATTACAGCCTGTCTCGTTTTGCTGCAGTGCATTGCGTTGGTTGTTTTTGCACTGAGGCCAGGAGGGAGGATGGCAGAGGCAGGCCTGAGACCCTCTGTGGACAGGGCATGCAGCCCCAGGTAGGGTGAGGAGTGTCCCCCCAGGTGGTGGGCATACATGGGCTATATGTGGAGCTTCAAACGCATATCTGTTGGACCGGTTGGCTCCTCTGGCTGCTATCGCAAAGAGAGACAGGATAAATCAGAAGCAGAGCCTGTGAGGGATTGGTTTGAGGCTGGCTGGCTGTAGAGATGGCTGACTGTAGAGGTGTCTGTCGTGTTATTGTTTGTTTTTTGTTAGTCTGTGGCTGGGATGGTTTGTTTTGAGCAGGCTGTGGAGTTGTAAGTGACTTCAAGTGTTTACAATATGGTTATATAAGGTCTTTCCGATGTACTTTTCCAACATAAATTTTCTGAGGAATCATTGCTAGTTGCCTGGTTGCTTCAACAGTTGTGATACGCCAAAAGTCCTGTAACCCCAGGAGAGGAACTAAACACATTGTTCCATTTCTCTCCAGCATGTATTTTTCGGTAACCACTAATCTACCCTGACATTAGCCCTGGGCCAGAAGATCATGATTTTTGTGACCCTGGCTGTTTCAATGAGTCATGCATGCAAAACACCCACCCAATCAAGTTAAAGAATCTAGCCGTAGGTTGGTGAGAGGCCACACACACACGTACGCACGTACATATTGGCATATTTAATAGGAAACTACCTCCTCCAGTCCATTTTACAGCAGTATTCACATTACATTCTTAATCTATAAATAGATGGCTCACCGCACACTCCAGCTTTTTAATACATATCGTTAATCTAGTGTCTATAGACATAAATGTCACAACAAAATGGAACGGGTTTTACCTCATTTCAACCCAAAGATTAAGACTAAATGGAAAAGGCTTGAATCCTTATTGGTATTGCCAGAGAGTTTTCTGAGGACAAATGGTGTCCTTGAACTGAGAGACTATTGATTTCGAGGAAGAATGGAGTGAGAATAGTGTCTATACACTGTAAAGAGATTTAGTAACTAGCTGATACTAGTAAAGCCTAAAAACCTATAGTTAATGTCCAGTTCCTTCCAGTGTTTTTCCCTCCTCTCTACCTCCTCTTTTAGGTAGACCCTTACTGGTTTACATCAGCATCTGTCTGATCCCTTGTTTCATATTGCAGGAAAAAAAGAAACTCCTTCTGGGAAAGCCCTTCATTAACATTTATGGGAAATATAGTCCTCTCGCTTTTTTCTATTCTCCCCTCCCTTTAAGATAATAAAAGAGCACTTACTTTCTTTTAAAGGGTTCAAGCAGCAAATCTGGTGAAAAAGGGGCTGGAACCCTATTATAATTGTTAGGATTATTAGGATCCAAGCCCCGAAGGGCATGGGTCCTTAGATCCTCAAAAGGTTCTACAGCTGCACCATCGAGAGCATCCTGACTGGTTGCATCACTGCCTGGTATGGCAACTGCTCGGCCTCCGACCGCAAGGCACTACAGAGGGTAGTGCGAACGGCCAAGCACATCACTGGGGCCAAGCTTCCAACGGTACCGGAGCGCTAAATCTAGGTTCAAGAGGCTTCTAAACAGCGTCTACCCCCAATCCATAAGACTCCTGAACATCTAGTCAAATGGCTACCCAGACTATTTGCATCGCCCCTCCCCTCTCCACACCACTGCCACTCTCTGTTGTCATCTATGCATAGTCACTTTAATTTTTAACTTCTTGAGAATACAGGGGGTGCTATTTTCCCATTAGCATAATTTGCTCTACAGATTAAACTGCCTCTTATTCAATTATTGCTCTTACTATATGCATATAAATAATACCATTGGAAAGAAAACAATCTCTAGTTTCTAAAACCGTTTCAATTTTGTCTCTGAGTGATACAGAAGTCATTTGACAGCACTTTCCATGACCAAGAAGAAAAAAGCAAGATGTGTATGCCAGCTTCAACGCTCTGCCTATATATGGTCGTGCCCCCTATGACCCGAAACACACCTCATTGGCCTTCCTCTGGGTGTCAAGAGGACGTCAGAGGAAAAATATCTTGTTTATCTGGGACTGACGTGAAATGAGAGCTAATTCTTTGGCGTGACCGACAACTTCCGGTTGTCTAAATCGTGCGACTTGTAGCTGCGATTGTCTTCCGTTGTGCGGCCATTATGGATGAAAACTATCTCCGTCTCGAAGTTTGTTTGATACATGTGACCAGATCATCGTAATGTATGTTTTTTCAATATAGTTTAATCAGATTATTTGAATTTTTTCGGGAGTTTTGTGGTGTTCCGTTGTCTGAATTTATTTACGTTTGAGAGATCCGTGCCACTCGACCGGTACCTGTGCTAAATGGAGTGGGAAAGGAACAATTCTGAACGGAACCAACGACTCATCTTGACAAAGGACACTTTGATCAACATTCTGATGAAAGATCAGCCATAGTAAGACCCAATTTACGATGTTATATCATATCTGTTGTGCATGTGAACTGGCCGTGGGCGCCTAGCCGAATCTGCCTGGTATAGCTATGCTAATTTAGCGCTACATTTTGTTTTCGTTATAAAACATTTCATAAATCTGAAATATTGTTTGGATTCACCAGATGTTGGGCTTTCAATATCTGTACGCTGTGTATTTTTCTGAAATGTTTTAAGATGAGTAATTCGTTATATGACGTTGGTCTCTGTAATTGTTCTGGCTGGGTCAGCACTATTTCAGATTGCAGCTGCAATGTAGAACTGTGATTTATACCTGAAAAATGCACATTTTTCCCCAAAAAAACTATGCTATACCATAAATATGTTATCAGACTGTCATCTTATGAAGTTGTTTCTTGGTTAGTGGCTATATATATTTTTATTTAGTCGAATTAGTGATAGCTACTGACGCAGGAAAAAGCTGTTGGGAGTAAAAATATCGTGTCCTTTGCTAACGTGGTTAGCTAATAGATTTACATATTGTGTCTTCCCTGTAAAACATTTTAAAAATCTGAAACGGTGGCTTTATTCACAAGACCTGTATCTTTCATCTGGTGTCTTAGACTTGTGATTTAATGATATTTAGATGCTACAAGTTACTTGTGACGCTATGCTAGCTATGCTACTCAGTGGGGTGGGGGGTGGGGGGTGCTACCGGATCAGGGTTGGTGACTCGTGAGAAGTTTTAACTCTACCTACATGTACATACTACCTCAACTAACTGGTGCCCCTGCACATTGACTCTGTACCGGCACCCCCTGTATATATAATTTTTTTTACAGCTGCTTTTTAATTACTTGTTACTTTTATCTCTTATTTTTATCTGTATTTTTTTTAAACTGCACTGTTGGTTAGGGGCTCGTAAGTAAGCATTTCACTGTAAGGTAAGATGTTGAAAAAAAAATTATTCGATTTGAACTCTATTATAATTCCTAGGATTATTACTATTTTTCCGATCTTTGGAGAGCTATAACTCTTAAATGGTAAGACCTATAGAGACCCAACTTGATAGGCAAATACATTTGATTACACGTGGTGCAACTAGGCCAAATGGTGGCCCTATAAACCACATTTTACATCAAAAGGTCAGCCCCGCCTCCTCGTTTGACCTAGCGTCTCGGAATTTGGTACGGAGTTTCCGCTCAACACATGGAACAAATTTGCCTCTAGAACCAATGACGTCACTATGATGGATCATCCGACATTTTGAAAATAGTGTATATTTTCCAACATTTTAAACAAGATCTCCTCAGACACCGCTCCATCTATACACCAAGCATCTGTAAATTGAGTGAGGTTGGGCGTGACAATTCAAGTCTTTCAGACACTCTTGGTGGGAATGGAGCCCCCTGCTGGCTATGTATCTCAATACTCTCCAGAGTTTCCTGAAGTGTGCACAACCCACATGGATTAAAAAGTGTAAAATTGGTGTGAGTACCAGAAAGGAAGTCAATAATGTAACCCTTTAGATCCACACCACAACTTTCTGAGAACCAGACCAAGGACCAGTGTATCAACACCAGAGCAACTTAGAGGAGAAATTAGGGTTAAGTGCCTTGCTCAAGGGCACATCGACATATTTTTCTTTACCTTGTCAGCTCGGGGATTCAAACCAGCAACCTTTTGTTTACTGCCCTAGCGCTCTAACCGCTAGGCTACCTGCCGCCAGTCTAGCTAATTTCAGGCCAGGGTGACAGCTAAAGCACATTTATTGCTTTTGTAGTCCAATAAAAACTGAATGATTCTGAACACTCCCAAGTCCCAACTTCAGCAGACAACTTTCAAATTCGCGGAGAAATTTCTAGCCACAAGCATAAACTAGCTAGGTAGGGAGGGCTCATGAGGATGACTGACTGAATTGACTGAACCGAATCTGATTTGGCACCAGGCATGTCCGTAAAGCCTCTCCCTTGCCTTAAGGACCCATAAGGTCCGCCATAATGGATTTTCCGTCATTTAGAATTTTGAGAAAAACACATAAAATGCTACTCCTCTAGAACCGAAAGAAATATCTACACGAAACTTGATACACTACATATACAAATGTATGTGGACACCCCTTTAACTTAGTGGATTCGGCTATTTCATCCACACTCGTTGCTGACAGGTGTATAAAATCGAGTACACTGCCATGCAATCTCCATAGACAAACATTGGCAGTAAAATGGCCCTACTGAAGAGTTAATTGACTTTCAACATGGCACCGTCATAGGATGCCACCTTTCCAACAAATCATTTCATCAAATTTCTGCTCTGCTAGCACTGCCCCGGTCAACTTTAAGTGCTGTTATTGTGAAGTGGAAACGTCTAGGAGCAACAACGGCTAAGCCACAAAGTGGTAAGCCACACAAGCTCACAGAATGGGACTGCCAAGTGCTGAAGCTCCTAAAAATGGTCTGTCCTTGGTTGCAACGCTCAATACCGAGTTCCAAACTGCCTCTGGTAGCAACGTCAGCACAAGAACTGTTCGTCGGGAGCTTCATGAAATGGATGTCCACAGCCGAGCAGCCACACACAAGCCTAAGCTCACCGCCATTGGTCTCTGGAGCAGTGGAAAAGCATTCTCTGGAGTGAATCACGCTTCACCATCTGGCAGCCTGACAGGAGAATGCTACCTGCCCCAATGCATAGTGCCAACTGTAAAGTTTGGTAGAGGAGGAATAATGATCTGGGGCTGTTTTTCATGGTTTGGGCTAGGCCCATTAGTTCCAGTGAAGGGAAATCTTGACTGGCATGCACAGAGCCCTGACCTCAACCCTATCGAACCCCTTTGGGATGAATTGGAACGCCGACTGAGAGAGAGGCCTAATCGCCCAACATCAGTGCCCAACCTCACTAATGCTCTTGTGGCGGAATAGAAGGTAGTCCCTGAAGCAATGTTCCAACATTTAGTGGAATTCCTTCCCAGAAGAGTATAGGCTGCTATAGAAGTAAATGGGCGACCAACTCCATATTAATGCCCATGATTTTGGAATGAGATGTCCACATACTTTTGGTCATGTAATTTATATGGCATCTGTGGACCAAGGTTTCTCAACCCAGTGTGTTCCAGGCTAGTATGTTAAACAACATGGCCGCTACTGACCAATAAACATTCACGTGGGTGTGGTCAATAAATGCATATAAATCACACGTATATTCGTATTGTAACAATTTTGGGACACGTTTCAAACACTGTGAAGACTCAACATATGAAAGCACATTCAGATCGACCACACGGTTGCTCTATAAAGTGCACATGTTTATATCTTGTGATCTGTTTGACTCCGAGTGATGAAATTTGGCATCACTCGGTGATATGAGTCTAGCTGACCTGTGGTTCAATTTAGCCGCATGGTAGGGTTGTTGGACAGGAAACAACATTCATGCATTAATGAGTCTTGGAAAATATTGCATTTAACGACATGGGTACAAGATGCTATATACCCAATTTGGTGTCCAGCAGTTCTGGAGAAGACGTTTAAAGTAGTCAACATAATTGAAAATGGTCCAAAATAGTGTACATCAGAAGCATATTGCATAATCTGTTTGATTTTGAATTCTGATATTTGGCAAACATGTTAAGGAGTACAGAAGTAGCTCATCCTAGGGTGATGTGTCCAATTCGTCCTGATGGTGGCAAAGTGGGCCCACAACTTGAACCCCGACATTGCTGCTTGCAGCTATATCTTATTTTTCCATCCATATGAGCCACTCCCATACGTCTGCGTTTACATGGCTGCTCTATTGCTGTTTTGGGAAATCCCTCCAAAATGGGCAGTTAGTTTATACCCTGGCTGGTTGGCAGAAAATTCCCCTTTTTGCCTTTGGGAACGTGTCCATCACATTCTTTGGAAAGTCTGGGTGTTGCTGTGTGGTATGGTGTTCTCTTACTGCACACAGCTCTCTCTCTCTCGCTCTCTCTCGCTCTCTGTCCATCTGTCCAAAACCATTTCATTGTTCTGGAGCAGAGAACAAATCGCTGGGAACACCTCAAAAAACTAAATTAGATGGAAAAATAATGATTAAAGAGTCTAGGAATGAAAAGAGTAACTACAATGTATGGATTATGGCCCCCATGTTATTTGATGTTGAATTTAGGGTGTTCAGTACTTATGAACATGATGATGATGGCCCTGCGTTGTCTGGGTTTGGCCGGGGTAGGCTGTCATTGTAAATAAAAATGTGTTCTTAACCAACTTGCCCAGGTAAAAAAATATTTGGCCTTGTGTTTTAGGTTATTGTCCTGCCAAAATGTGATTTTGTCTCCCAGTGTCTGTTAAAAAACAGACTGAACCAGGTTTTCCTCTAGGATTTTGCCTGTCTATTCTGTTTCTTTTTATCCCCAAAAAACTCCCTAATCCTTGACGATGAAAAGGATACCCATAAGAAGATGCAGCAACCACCATGCTTGAAACTATGAAGAGTGGTACTCAGTGATGTGTTGTGTTGGATTTGCCCCAAACATAACACTTTGTATTCAGGACATGAAGTTAATTTCTTTGCCAAAGTTTTGCAGATTTATTTTAGTGCGTTATTGTAAACAGGATGAATGCTTTGGAATATTTTTTTCTCCACAGGATTCCTTCTTTTTACTCTGTCATTGCATTTCGTATTGTGGAGTAGCAACAATCTTGTTGATCCATCCTCAGTTTTCTCCTATCACAGCCATTAAACTCTGTAACTGTTTTAATGTCACCATTGGCCTCATGGTGAAATCCCTGAGCGGTTTCCTCCCTCTCCGGGAACTGATTTATGAAGGACGCCTATATCTTTGTAGTGACTGGGTGTATTGATTCACTATCCAAAGTGTAATTTAGAACTACAGCATGCTCAAAGGGATATTCATTGTCTGCTTTTTAAATGTTGTACCCATCAACCAATAGGCATTGGAAAATCTCCCTGGTATTTGTGGTTGAATCTGTGTTTGATATTCACTGCTCGACTGAGGGACCTTACAGATAATTGTATGTGTGGGGTACAGAGATGAGGTAGTCATTCAAAAATCATGTTAAACACTATTATTTCGCGTTGTTCGTAACTTGTTTTGTACAAAATGTTGCTGTTACCATCTCTTATGACCGAAAAGAGCTTTTGGACATCAGAACTGGGATTACAACCTCAAATTGGACAAGGAGTTCTTCCTCAATGAGTCGGACGTGAGGGACATACTGCAGACACCCGAACCCCGTGATTCGCTGGAGGAGGAAACTGAGATTGAGGCAAAGGATCCAGGTGCCTTGCGAGGATCAGGCGACGAGTGGCTAATCTGCCCTTGCCTTCCATTCTGCTAGCTGACGTTCAATCTCTGGAAAATAAAAGGGACGAACTGAAAGCACATATATCCTATCAACGGGACATTAAAAACTGTAAAAGCTTATGTTTCACCGATTCGTGGCTGAACGACGACATTAAGAACATACAGCTGGCGGGTTATACACTCTATCGGCAAGACAGTTAAGCAGACTCTGGTAAGACACGGGGCGGGAGCCTATGCATTCATGTAAACAATAGCTGGTGCATGATATCTAAGGAAGTCTCAAAGTTTTGCTCGCCTGAGTTTGAGTATCTCATGATAAGCTGTAGACCACCTTATCTACCTTTTCATTTTATTATTCATTTCACCTTTATTTAACCAGGTAGGCCAGTTGAGAACAAGTCCTCATTTACAACTGCGACCTGGCCAAGATAAAGCAAAGCAGTGCTACAAAAATAACAACACAGTTACACATAAACAAACGTACAGTCAATAATACAATAGAAAAATCTGTGTACAGTGTGTGCAAATGTAGCAGAGTAGGGAGGTAAGGCAATAAATAGGCCATAGAGGCGAAATATTTACAATTTAGCGTTAACACTGGAGTGATAGATGTGCAGATGATGATGTGCAAGTAGAAATACTGGGGTGCAAAAGAGCAAGAGGATAAGTAACAATATGGGGATGAGGTAGTTGGGTGTGCTATTTATAGATTGGCTGTGTACAGGTACAGTGATCGGTAAGCTGCTCTGACAGCTGATGCTTAAAGTTATAGAGGGAGATATAAGTCTCCAGTTTCAGTGATTTTTGCAATTCGTTCCAGTCATTGGCAGCAGAGAACTGGAAGGAAAGGCGGCCAAAGCAAGTGTTGGCTTTGGGGATGACCAGTGAAATATACCTGCTGGAGCACGTGCTACGGGTGGGTGTTGCTATGGTGACCAGTGAGCTGACATAAGGCGCGGCTTTACCTAGCAAAAACTTTTAGATGACCTGGAGCCAGTGGGTTTGGTGACAAATATGTAGTGAGGGCCAGCCAACGAGAGGATACAGGTCGCGGTGGTGGGTAGTATATGGGGCTTTGGTGACAAAACAGATGGCACTGTGATAGACTACATCCAGTTTGCTGATTAGAGTGTTGGAGGCTATTTTGTAAATGACATTGCCGAAGTCAAGGATCGGTAGGATAGTCAGTTTTACGAGGGTATGTTTGGCAGCAGGAATGAAGGAGGCTTTGTTGCGAAATTCATTTTGGATTGGAGATGCTAAATGTGAGTCTGGAAGGAGAGTTTACAGGTTAACCAGACACCTAGGTATTTGTAGTTGTCCACATATTCTAAGTCAGAACCGTCCAGAGCAGTGATGCTAGTCGGGCGGGAGGGTGCGGGCAGCAATCGGTTGAAGAGCATGCACTTAGTTTTACTAGCATTTAAAAGCAGTTGGAGGCCACGGAAGGAGTGTTGTATGGCATTGAAGCTTGTTTGGAGGTTTGGTAGCACAGTGTCCAAAGAAGGGCCAGATGTATACAGAATGGTGTCGTCTGTGTAGAGGTGGATCAGAGAATCACCAGCAGCAAGAGTGACATCATTGATATATACAGAGAAAAGAGTCCCAAGAATTGAACACTGTGGCATCCCCATAGAGACTGCCAGAGGTCCAGACAACAGGCCCTCTGATTTGACACACTGAACTCTATCTGAGAAGTAGTTGGTGAACCAGGCAAAGCAGTCATTTGAGAAGCCAAGGCTATTGAGTCTGCCGATAAGAATGCCTAGAGAGGTTTCATCTTTGTTTCGTAGCTGTCTACATACCACCACAGAGCGAAGTTGGCACTAAAACCGCACTCAATGAGCTGTATTCCGCCATAAGCAAACAGGAATATGCTCACCCAGAGGCAGCGCTCCTGGTGGCTGGTGACTTTAATGCAGGGAAAATTATATCAGTTTATTTCTATTAGTTTCTATCAGCATTTAAATGTGCAACCAGAGGGGGAAAAAAATTAGAGACCACCTTTATTCCACATACAACGCTCTCCCTTGCCCTCCATTTGGCAAATCTGACCATAACTCTATCCTCCTGATAGAACCAGTAAAGGCTTACAAGCAAATATTTAAGCAGGAAGCACTAGTGACTCGGTCTATAAAAAAAATGGTCAGATGAAGCAGATGCTAAACTACAGGACTGTTTAGCTAGCACAGACTGGAATATGTTACGGGATTCTTCCGATGGCATTGAGGAGTACACCGCATCAGTCACTGGCTTTATCAATAAGTGCATCGAGGACATCATCCCCACAGTGACTGTACCTACATACCCCAACCAGAAGCCATGGATTACAGGCAACATTCGCACAGAGCTAAAGGGCAGAGCTGCCGCTTTCAAGGAGCGGGCCTCTAACACGGAAGCTTATAAGAAATCCCTCTATGCCCTCCGACAAACCATCAAACAGACAAAGCGTCAATATAAGACTGAGATCGAATCGTACTACACCGACTCCGACGCTCGTCGGATGTGGCAGGGCTTGCAAACTATTACAAAGGGAAGCACAACCGAGTGCTGCCCAGTGACACGAGTCTACCAGATGAGCTAAATAACTTATATTCTCGTTTCGAGGCAAATAACACTGAAACATCAGCTGGTCCCGATGACTGTGTGATCACGCTCTCCGCAGCCGATGTGAGTAAGGTCAAGATTCACAAGGCCGCTGGGCCTGATGGAATACCAGGATGTGTACCCCGAGGATGCGCTGGCCAACTGACAAGTGTCTTCACTGACATTTTCAACCTCTCCCTGTCTGAGTCTGTAATACCACCATGTTTCAAGCAGACCACCATAGTCCCTGTGCCCATGAACACTAAGGTAACCTGCCTAAATGACTACCGAGCCGTAGTACTCACATCTGTAGCCATGAAGTGCTTTGAAAGGCTGGTCATCACTCACATCGACACCATTATCCCAGAAACCCTAGACCCACTCCAATTTGCATACCACCGAAACAGATCCACAAATGATGCAATCTCTATTGCACTCTACACTGCCCTTCCCCACTTGGGCAAAAGGAACACATGTGAGAATGATATTCATTGACTACAGCTTAGCGTTCAACACAATAGTGCTCTCAAAACTCATCACTAACTAAGGACCCTGAGACTAAACACCTCCCTCTGTAACTGGAAACTAGACTTCCTGACGGGCCGACCCTAGGTGGTAAGGATAGTTAACAACACATCCGCCAAGCTGATCCTCAACACGGGGGCCCCTCAGGGGTGCGTGCTCAGTCCCCTCCTGTACTCCCTGTTCACCCATGACTGCATGGCCAGGCACAACTCCAACACCATCATTAAGTTTGCTGATGACACAACAGTGTCTGATCACCGACAATGATGAGACAGCCAATAGGGAGGAGGTCAGAGAGCTGACCGTGTGGTGCAAGGACAACAACCTCTCCCTCAACGTGATCAAGACAAAGGAGATGATTGTGGACTACAGGAAAAGGAAGACTGAGCACGCCCCCCTTCTCATCGACGGGGCTGTAGTGGAGCAGGTTGAGAGCTTCAAGTTCCTTGGCGTCCACATCACCAACAAACTAACATGGTCCAAGCACATCAAGACAGTCATGAAGAGGGCATGACAAATCATATTGCCCCTCAGGAGACTGAAAAGATTTGGCATGGGTCCTCAGATCCTCAAAAGGTTTTACAGCTGCACCATCAAGAGCATCCTGACGGGTTGCATCACTGCCTGGTATGGCAACTGCTCGGCCTCTGACCGCAAGGCACTACAGAGGGTAGTGCATACGGCCCAGTACATCAACGGGGCCAAGCTTCCTGCCATCTAGGACCTCTATACCAGGCGGTGTCAGAGGAAGGCCCTAAAATTTGTCAAAGACTCCAGCCACCCTAGTCATAGACTGTTCTCTTTGCTGCCCCCCCCCCCCATGCTACTGCTACTCTCTGTTATTATCTATGCATAGCCCCTTTAATAGCCCTACCTGAATGTACATAATTACCTCAATTACATCGACACCGGTGCTCCCGCACAGTGACAAATTGACTCTGAACCGGTACCCCCTGTATATAGCCCCGATATTGTTATTTACTGCTGCTCCTTAATTATTTGTTTTTCTTATCGCTGACTTTTTTAAAGATATTTTCTTAAAACTGTATTGTTGGTTAAAGTCTTGTAAGTAAGAGTTTCACTTTATTCGGCGCATGTGACAAGTCTAATTTGATTTGATTTTTGATTTATTGCACACAGAATGAGTCCATGCAACTTATTATGTAATTTGTTAAGCATATTTTTACTCCTGAACTTATTTAAGCTTGCGGTAACAAAGGGGTTGGATACTTATTGACTCAAGCGTTTCATTTTTTATTAATTTGTAAAAAAAAATTTAAAACATAATTCCACTTTAACATTATGGGGTGTTGTGTGTTGGCCAGTGACAAAATCATTTGCTATTTAATCCACTATTAAATTCAGGCTGTAACACAACAAAATGTGGAAAAAGTCAAGGGGTGTGGATACTTTCTGAAGGCAATGTACTGTACAGTCGTGGCCAAAGGTTTTGAGAATGACACAAATATTAATTTTCACAAAGTCTGCTGCCTCAGTTTGTATGATGGCAATTTGTATATACTCCAGAATGTTATGAAGAGTGATCAGATGAATTGCAATTAATTGCAAAGTCCCTCTATGCCATGCAAATTAACTGAATCCCCAAAAAACCTTTCCACTGCATTTCAGCCCTGGCCCAAAAGGACCAGTGACATCACGTCAGTGATTCTCTCGTTAACACAGATGTGAGTGTTGACGAGGACAAGGCTGGAGATCACTCTGTCATGCTGATTGAGTTAGAATAACAGACTGGAAGTTTCAAATGGAGGGTGATGCTTGGAATCTCTGTTCTTCCTCTGTCAACCATGGTTACCTGCAAGGAAACACGTGCCGTCATCATTGCTTTGCACAAAAAGGGCTTCACAGGCAAGGATATTGCTGCCAGTAAGATTGCACCTAAATCAACCATTTATCGGATCATCAAGATCTTCAAGGAGAGCGGTTCAATTGTTGTAAAGAAGGCTTTAGGGCACCCAAGAAAGTCCAGCAAGCGCCAGGACCGTCTCCTAAAGTTGATTCAGCTACGGGATCGGGGCACTACCAGTACAGAGCTTGCTCAGGAATGGCAGCAGGCAGGTGTGAGTGCATCTGCATGCACAGTGAGGCAAAGACTTTTGGAGGATGGCCTGGTGTCAAGAAGGGCAACAAAAGCCACTTCTCTCCAGGAAAAACATCAGGGACAGACTGATATTCTGCAAAAGGTACAGGGATTGGACTGCTGAGGACTGGGGTAAAGTCATTTTCTCTGATGTATCCCCTTTCCGATTGTTTGGTGCATCCGGAAAAAAGCTTGTCCGGAGAAGACAAGGTGAGCGCTACCATCAGTCCTGTGTCATGCCAACAGTAAAGCATCCTGAGACCATTCATGTGTGGGGTTGCTTCTCAGCCAAGGGAGTGGGCTCAATCACAATTTTGCCTAAGAACACAGCCATGAAAAAAGAATGGTACCAACACATCCTCTGAGAGCAACTTCTCCCAACCATCGAGGAACAGTTTGGTGACGAAAAATGCATTTTCCAGCATGATGGAGCACCTTGCCATAAGGCAAAAGTGATAACTAAGTGGCTTGGGGAACAAAACATTGATCTTTTGGGTCCATCCCCAGACCTTAATCCCATTGAGAACTTGTGGTCAATCCTCAAGAGGTGGGTGGACAAACAAAAACCCACAAATTCTGACAAACTCCAAGCATTGATTATGGAAGAATGGGCTGCCATCAGTCAGGATGTGGCCCAGAAGTTAATTGACAGCATGCCAGGGCAGATTGGAGAGGTCTTGAAAAAGAAGGGTCAACACTGCAAATATTGACTCTTTGCATCAACTTCATGTAATTGTCAATAAAAGCCTTTGACACTTATGAAACGCTTGTAATTATACTTCAGTATTTCATAGTAACATCTGACAAAAATATCTAAAGACACTAAAGCAGCAAACTTTGTGAAAATTTATATTTGTGTCATTCTCAAAACCTTTGGCCATGACTGTACACTGTACAGACATTTCTTCTGAATTACTCATTATCAGTATCCTCTGGAGACCAGTTGTTCTTCTGACCTCCATGGACAGGGTTCCTCTCTTAGAGGCCCAGAGCAGGCTAACCCTGCATGGGCTGACCTCACCCTGTCCAGACTCCCTCTTCCAGGCATTGGAGGATTAGAGAGGAGATGGGGATTCCTTTAGTGATAGCATTAATATCACCACCCATGACTCGTCTCTCTCTCTATCTCATTTCTCTATCTCTCTGCCTATTTTACCGCAGTCTAAACTACCAATCTCGTTTCTTCTGTCTCATCTCTGATTCTCTCAAAGCGTCAAACCAGATTTTTTCCATTACCCTCTCTGGAAGAGTCATCTGGGGTCACGCTCTGGGAGACATTCAGGAGAAGTATTTGTTTGGAGCTCTATGATTCAGTGTGTGTGTGCGTACATGTGTGTGGTGAGCAATTTCCCTCTGTTTCCTCTAACTCTCGTCCAGACAAACTCTGCCTAACAGTGTCTTTTAGTTAGTCTAGAAGTCCCTTGCCAAACATTTTACAATCTTGATAGAAGCTTGTGGAGTTGTAGACACACACAACGTGCTATATATGAGGGGGGGGGGGGGGGGGGGGGTTGGGTTGGAGGGGAAGTGTTTGGGATGGTGGAGCCAGTCAGGTCAGTGTTTAGTAATTCACTGCTCCGCTAAAGATGTGGGTGGTCCTGTATACCTGGCCAGGTAGGCCAAAGGTGGGCTGGGAATAGGTTTTCCCCTCTATATTAGCTAGAGAAAGGGAGAGTAAAGTCACTATTCAACAAGTGTGGGAGGTGAGTTAGTGGGGCCACCTCTCGTTAAGCGCCTACACATTCGGGCAACCTATCTTCGGCCAGGCTTTTTACTTTATAGATCAAAGGACCTTCAAAGGCAATCATGTTCGAATTTATGTTCCCCTTTTGAAGTTAACTTCTGGCCTACATTGTTGTCGTTAAACCCATCTGGTCACAGAATGTATCATTGTGTCAGTACGATTTAACAGAGCCCTTGAAAGTGAATGCCAGCCGTTTGTCTTCTCTCTAAGGGCCTGTTGTAGGATTGCGTGACTGACCGGCTGGGGGTACAGAGCTGTGTGTGCGTGTGTGCATGCTCCCTCACTGATGAACGGAATGTTATTTCTGATCGGGCAGAGGCGGCCAAGCAAGGGTCCACTGTAATCCTCCTAGGGGGTGTGCTTATTGTTTCACCCCCTGTGTTGGGGTGTGAGGGGGGGGGACGTGCAGAGATACAGTCCCTGGTGGTCAGGGCAATACGTGGGGGAGATACAGAAGGGCAACCCATACCCCTCACTCATACACACACCTTCAACAAACTCTGTTGCCCTGCAGTTCTACTCTCTATATTTGTGGAGCCATCGCAGTGTGAGGTTGTGTGTGAGAGACACACAGCTACTACAAAAACATACACCCGTATCTGCCTGGCTCTGCTGCTGATATAAGGAGGGAGATTGGCGGTTGGAAGGAGAAGCTTTATTTTCCCTGGGACTGGAATGCTGGCCCTGGGCCGGCAATGCTGATAACTTTGTTTGTTGTAGTAGAGCTCTGTGTGTGTGGTGGGGAGGGGTCTTGAAAAAATCGAGGTGTCTTGAAAGAATTCTCTCTCATTCCACTCATTCCCATTCTCCTCTTTATGTATTTTTCTTGTTTTTCCCCATGTCCTCTAATCTGTCTCCCTTCCTGAGAGCATGCCGCCTAGAGCTCTGAAGAGCTCGAGAGCTAGAGACCTAGAGCTCTTCCCCTCTGGCTTGTAGCTAGGCTACATAACAGAGTAGTGTCGGGAGGGAGTTTGTGTGCTTATTACAGTGCTAGATCTGTACAGCTCTAAAGTTCACATCCTATGAGGCTTCCCTTGTGAGTGTACTGTATACTGAAGCACACTAAGAATAAGATGCTATTTTAAAAGATGCCATTCCACAGTTGCTGTGCCGAAGGTCTCTTGAAACTCATATTTCTAAGTATTTCTTAGTTCGTTAGAAAGAGTCAATTCTGACTCGTTCCCAGTGTGGAAGGGTAGTTGACTCGTCCCGGAGAGGGAAGGGGGGTGTGAGTGAAGCACTTTGACAGAAAATAAACTGAAATTAAACATCCTTATTGTGATGTCTTTACAAAGCCAGTCTTCGACATGACACGTGTATCTAATGACAGTGGCAGAAAAACAGCTTTTGAATGCCTGAGGTAGATGCCTGAGCTGGTATGATTGGGGCCTTGATAAAGCTGAAAACAAACTCTCCGTTTGGTATAATAGGTATAGGTATAATGGTGCCTAACACCCCAGCGGGTTGGAGGGTTTGGGCCATGGTAACACCAAGGGACGGGACTGAAATGTACCCCCAGCAGGGTGAAGGGGGCTACCTGGGAGCTCTCTCTGGCTCGCTAGGGTAACAGGGTGGAGGAACATAGATAGAGAGAGCCCTACCTTGCCAAGTCCCCTAAATGCTCTCTCTTCTCTCTCTCGCTCTCCTTTTGTATCTCCTTGTAACTCTAACTCTGAGCGTTTTCTATGTGAGTTTCCTTTTGCACAACAATCCACACTCAGACCATAATGTACCCCCCACCATGCCACACCCTGCTCTGCCATCTCCGCTCCTTAGTGAAGCCATAAATATGTCAGACTCACAGGCTGTTTGGGGCATTTTTCTGCTCCAGCTCCGAATATCCTGGGAGTCCAAATGAAGTCGTTCTGGCTGCGGTTGGATATAGTCTTCCTCCTAAATGGCACCCTATTCCCTATATAATGCATTACTTTTGACCAGAGCCTTGGACTCTGGTCAAATGTGCGCTATATAGGAAAATGGGGTGCTATTTGGAACAAAACCTCAGTCTGGCAGTGGTTGGATATAGGTCTCTGGCTCTAGCTAGCTTCCTCTCCTTTCCTCTGCTGCTGAGACAGGCGGCCAGATTCCCCTGGTTGTTGTTCTGCTCAGCTGTGAGGTTATGGATGATCTACTGTGACTGCTTTACTTTGACCTACTGATCAAACATTTATGTAATCCCTAAGCAGATAGTTGTGTGTTATGCAAAATAAAAAAGGGGGAGAGAGAGAGAGAGAGAGAGAGAGGGAGAGATTGAATGCCATGGCTTGGTTACCTTAGCCGCAGGTATTTTTCCAATGTATTTCCCTGGGATTTGTTTGGATACCGCCTGCCTGGCCTGGACAAGGCATTGAGAGTTTATTTTCATTAGACTGTTGCATAAATAGCATACTTTTTGTCACATTCCTGCTGTGAACTGGGTTATAGCACTGCCACAACCTGTTAACAGAGGAATGGCGAAAAAAACAACTCAGTTTTGCAACAACAAAGATAATTGACACAGTACTATGTGTGCATGTGGCGTGCGTGTTTGCAAGCATGCATTTAGGTTGTGTGTGAGAAAGTGAGATAAAGAGCATCATCTCTCTCAAGGCAGCAGTCAGGGCCACAAGCCCATCTATATAGTTCACTCTCCCATTTAGTATTTTATTAGGATCCCCATTAGCTGTTGCTGAAGCAGCAGCTACCCTTCTTGGGGTCCACACAAAACAAAACATGATATAATACAGAACATTAGACAAGAACAGCTCAAGGACTGAACTATATTAATTTAAAATAAGACTAATATAAAACCTGTGTGTGTGTGTGTGTGTGTGTGTGTGTGTGTGTGTGTGTGTGTGTGTGTGTGTGTGTGTGTGTGTGTGTGTGTGTGTGTGTGTGTGTGTGTGTGTGTGTGTGTGTGTGTGTGTGTGTGTGTGTGTGTGTGTGTGTGTGTGTGTGTGTGTGTGTGTGTGTGTGTGTGTGTGTGTGCGTGCGTGCGTGCGTGCGTGCGTGCGTGCGTGTATGCACACGCGTGAGTGGCAGGTTATGAATCTTTCCCTATAGGTAGCTCCAGTTGGTCACTAGCTGGCACAGCCACAAAGTCATAAAATATGATTTTAAACCTAACCTTAACCACACTGCTTACCCTAACTGAAGAAAAGGACTAGGGCTAGGACAGACGTAGCTAGGCTCAGGACTGTTTCTGCCACCATGGTGCATCGGTCAGAATGTGAATCACTACACAGCTGAACACAGTAACGAACAGAGCACATTGGGGGAGGGTGTGGATGGAGGTTAGGAGTCGGGGCTTATAAGGCCTGTAGGTAGGATGTGTTGAGGCTTGTAAAGCCTTGGAGATAGGATATGGGTAACAAGGATGTGCAAGGAGGAAGGCAAAGCTCAACATCCCTCTGGAGTTTCTAGACAGTTGGAAGGCTTGGTTTTGTTTTGCCAGCCGGAAGGCATGTGTTGGCATGCTGGCCACCAGGGGGCGTCTTGGAGGTTGCACAATTGCCACAGGAGAGGGACCCATAGGCCGTGGCATGTTGGTTACTGGAGAGGAAAGGCCCGGAGGTGGCACGCTGACCACTGGAGAGGGAAGGCCCTGGGTCGGAGCTAGACTGGTGGTTCCCTGGATCGGAGCTGGAGGATGAGGCTTGGTAGGGTCTGGTGTGCTGGCCACAGGAGGGGGGCTTGGAGGGGCTGGCACACTGGCCACAAGAGGGGGGTTTGGAAGAACTATCGATTGAGGCTGGATTGGATAGGAGCTTGATGGGAGTGATGTCCGCTGTACCCGCATTCTCTTGTAGGTTACTTTGGATGTCTCTTAGTATGCCTAGGAGGAGCTGGTACTGGAAGGGGGTGGAGATTTCTTTGTGCTTCTGGGTTGTGTGTGCGTTTTGAAGGCTTTTGGGGATGACTCCTGCACCTCCTTCTGGTAGGTTGTCTGGTTCCAAGGCAGCAGTCTTATCCGGCTCGAAGGACCATGAAGAAAAGGACTAGGGCGGAACATTAAGCTAGGTTACAGACTGGTTCTTCCACAACGGTGCATCGGTCATAACGTGAATCAGGAGATGGAGCAGGAATCCAGATTTAGAGGTATTTATTATACAGTTTAACACAGGAACAAACAGAGTACATGGGGAGAGGGTTTGAATGGACATTAGGATGAGGTTAGGAGTTGGGGCTTGTAAGGCCTGTAGGTAGAATTTGGATAACAAGGATGTGCTTAGGGATGTGGTGGTCTGGAAGAGAGATACAAAAATGAAACATTAGGAAAACAAAAAAATTTACATAAAGGTGCAGACATGTCAAGGTAGTGCCAAGTGACTATGGGTATAAATAGGCTTAACATATAACATCTATAAACTAAGGAGACTGCCAACACATAACTAGAACAAAGGACCCATAGCATTTAGCATCATTAGCAAACTGAGGGCATGGCTATACAAATAAATAATAGGGCAAGTACTATATATTATTTAGGACTTACATTCTCCGAACAGTATAATAACAAAGGGCACTTACTTCATCATATCATGCAGGAGGATTGCTAGGGCTACCCAGTGGCATCACCAAAAAAGTATCCTAGTGTGTAGGAAGGAGCATGCTGCATCAATAATAAACTGAAAGGGGTGAAAAGGGCAGAGGAGAGATGATTTGGGAGTGTAAACAGGTGTGGAGGAAAGGGGCCTTGCCGAAGACAATTGGAGACAATTAGAAGACTGTAGGGGGTGGCATGACCCTTCACAACACTAGCCTTAAATTAAGACCAAAAATGTTTGTTTTCATGAATTGTTACGATATAGACAATTTTGACTTTGCAGCTGGTCCATCTAGCGGAAATCGCTCAGTTCTGCCTACAGGGCAAGATTCATGACTATAAACGTCAACCTGCGTGCGAGTGTGTTACCCTCTAGGCCAAGTATGCAAATCCCAAGGTAACCACTCGGTGAGAATCACTGACCATAGCAAACCTCTCAGTCTTTAAAGGCTCCAAGTTACTCCTATCATCACTGAACAAAGACAGTCCAGTCGTCTCTCTAGTTCTTCCATGACGTCAAAGATGTACTAAATACCTGGAAAGATCTGATAACGTTATTCCGCTGGATGTTTTGAATACCTAATGAAGTTCAGTGTGTTTATTGAAATTCCTTCTCTGGGGTACATAGCTTTGTCATTAGCCTTTTCCCATTCTGATTGGCATTCCCATTCCATTCTTTAACTTTTCCTTCTCTGCATTAGTCTTATATGTTCATCCTCATCTATGCTATGGGATGTCCAGCCGAAGCTCCAACGACCATTGATGCAGCATGAAATTGACTTTTCCAACTCAATTGCCCAATGGCCATGGAATAAAAAAGGAAGCTATTTATTTCTGTATTCATGCTCCAACTATTAGTATCCTGGTCCCAGATCTGTTTGTGCTGTATTGCTTGACAGTGACCATAGGAGTTGGAAAGACACCATAAACAGATCTGGGACCAGGGTACCTAGGGCGTCAATCTAAAATACCAAGCTGTTAGCACTAGGTGAACACAATATCACAGAGAACAGTAACAGTGACCTCATGCATATTGTACGTACAGTACATAGTTCAGTTGAAGACAGACCAAGAATGTCATAATAACTAGCCATTGTACCCTTCCCTTCTCCCCTCTCGGAGACACTCCTCAAGGCAGGCAATGACTTTGAGAGTTCTGTCATTGACCATAATTTACCACCACCAACACTGTGGAGTAAACTTACCTGCTCTCCTGTCCTCTCTGTTCCATCTCCCCTGTCTGCTCTGCCCAGCAATGGGGGGAATGTGGGTAGGTGGGGCCCAGAACAGAACAGCCAAAACTCCCTTGTGAATTTTAAAAGGCCCTTCTCATTCATAGGAGGGCCTAGCTCTCAGCGTGTAGCCCTGGGCAAGTCGGGCGGTTTAGCAGCGGAGTGGGTATCAGTTGGAGAGTGGAGCTGGCACCCTTTTTACATAACAGCCAGGGTGGCCACTCACTCAGTCTGTACGACTAGGCTAGATGTAGGCTTGGGCGGTATCCAGATTTTCACACCGTTTCTGTACCATACTGGGATATGCATTATTACTGGAAGTACACACGAGGGCCGCTATTTCTCAAAAGAAGTATTATAATAATTGATGCACTAAACAGTTTTAGGTAACAGGGATCTTGAGGGATCCAAGAGGGAAATTAATTTATCTGCTGTAGCCAAGAAGCTTGATCTTGGCATCTAGCCACTTTGCAAGTTAGCAAACCAAATGCATAGCTGGAGCCCTGAGCTAGATATAATTTATTTGACACATCTTAGATTTTACAAGCAGTGGCGTAGCACTGGGTCCAATTTGCATATATTCACATTTATTCCTTTAAGTACACATGTGGAACTACATGAAAATCCTTTTTTATTCTTGTTTCAAACCATTTAGAAATGTTGATCCTAATGTCACACATTGGCCCCATTATCTATAGAAAGACCCATATACTAGCCCAGAGTTTCCCAAACTCGGTCCTGGGGCCCCCCCTGGGTGCACGTTTTGGTTTTTGCCCTAGCACGACACAGCTGATTCAAAGCTTAATAATGCGTTGGTTATTTGACATCAGCTGTGTAGTGCTAGGGCAAATACCAGAACGTGCACCCATGAAGGGCCCCAATACCGAGTTTGGGAAACCTTGTACTAGCCTATATTTTCCCCTCCACCGCATGTATCTGCACACCCTCTGTATCTGTCATGCACTGAACACCCCCAATTGTATTTTCCAGTCTGGGCTAATTTACTCATCCATGCAATGTAAACATCTAATCCGGAACCGTTTTGGGGGTTCGGGTGGAAAGAACGAGACGTACGGGCCCCAGAACTGTTCCCCCCCCCCCCACCCCCATCAGCGCCTGTCTGTATTCAGGGGTCGGTGCGTTTCACTCCCGGGCCCCAGTTGGCGTCCCTGGGACAGATCACCTCCTGTGAGGTCACGTCAGAGGAAATGCCTGAGGGTTGAAGTCAAGGGGGTTAGTCTGTGTGTGCGTGCGTATCTGAGTGGTGCGTGCGCTTGTGCTCCCACCCGTTAGTTGGTGGGTTGTTGAAGATTCCTGGAGGCTGCAGCTGGGATGGCACAGGCAGAGGCTCCAGTCCTGTCACAGTGTGCCGCATGGGGAGGCAGAGGGGAAGGAGAGGGGCAACTGCAGTGGTGGAGGCTGGGCAGCTGTGGGGGAATGATGGAGTAGCCCTGGGAGAAGGGAAGAGTAGTGAGAAGTAGAGAGAAATGGAGATGAAACTGAATGAAGGGGAAATCTTGACTTACTTGATTTGGTTCCTTACGCAATATGAGGCCAAAAACAAGTGGAAAGTAGATCTGAAATCTATTGTGCATCATTCAAAACAACGTGTGTCCCCTTAGGGCAATTACTATGCATCTTAATTGGAGTGCTGAAGGTGATGCTCTGATAACCTTCTGAAGGAAAACATGTCTGTTCTAATTTCAATAGCTATTTGGTCCAATTAAAATGGCTATTTTCCATGCTGTTTATTAGATAGACATTCAGTAGTGACTTTATATTATCTACTTATGACCACTAATGAACTAGAGTACAGTGTACTTATAGGTGAAAGGGAGACTATGTTCTTGGGAGCTGAAGAGGGAGGAGAGCGAGAAGAAAGGGGAAAATGTGGATAAGGTCATGGAGGAGATGCCTTTAGTGCTCTGTGAGATGCTGCGAAGTGGTTGAGTGTGTGTTGAATGAGGTCGAGCCGTAGCAGATGAGGAACCGGCCGGTACAGCCTGGTCTGTGTGATGATCGTTTACGCAGGTGCTGTTGGCGCCGAAAAGAAACTTCCGGCGCCGAAAAGAGATGGCTGCCTCGCTTCGTGTTCCTTGGAAAATATGCAGTATTTTGTTTTTTTACGTGTTATTTCTTACATCGGTACCCCGGGTAATCTTAGGTTTCATTACATACAGTCGGGAGGAACTACTGAACATACGATTAACGTCAACTCATCATCGTTCCTACCAGGAATATGACTTTCCCGAAACGGATCCAGTGTTTTGCCTTCCACACAATACAATGGATCTGATCCCAGCCGGCGACCCTGTGCGACGCCGAAAAAGGGGAAAACGTGGCGGTCTCGTGGTCAGGCTTCGGAGACGGGCACATCGCGCTCCACTCCCTAGCATACTACTCGCCAATGTCCAGTCTCTTGACAATAAGGTTGATGAAATCCGAGCACGGGTAGCATTCCAGAGAGACATCAGGGATTGCAACGTGCTCTGCTTCACGGAAACATGGCTAACTCAAGGGACGCTAACGGAGTCGGTGCAGCCAGCTGGTTTCTTCATGCATCGCGCCGACAGAAACAAACATCTTTCCGGTAAGAAGAGGGGCGGGGGGGTATGCCTTATGATTAACGAGAAGTGGTGTGATCATCATAACAACACACAAGAACTCAAGTCGTTCTGTTCACCTGATCTAGAACTCCTCACAATCAAATGTCGACCGCATTATCTACCAAGGGAATTCTCGTCAATCATAATCACAGCCGTATACATTCCCCCCCAAGCAGACACATCGATGGCCCTGAACGAACTTTATCTGACTCTTTGTAAACTGGAAACCACACACCCTGAGGCTGCATTCATCGTAGCTGGGGATTTTAACAAGGCTAATCTAAAAACAAAACACCCTAAATTCTATCAGCATATCGATTGTGCTACCAGGGCTGGAAAAACACTAGACCATTGTTATACTAATTTCCGCGACGCTTATAAGGCCCTCCCCCGCCCCCCTTTCGGAAAAGCTGACCACGACTCCATTTTGTTGATTCCAGCCTACAAACAAAAACTCAAACAACAAGCTCCCGCGCTCAGGTCTGTTCAACGCTGGTCCGACCAATCTGAATCCACGCTTCAAGACTGCTTCGATCACGCGGATTGGAATATGTTCCGCATCGCGTCCAACAACAATATTGACGAATATGCTGATTCGGTGAGCGAGTTCATTAGGAAGTGCATTGACGATGTCGTACCCACAGCAACGATAAAAACATTCCCAAACCAGAAACCGTGGATTGACGGCAGCATTCGCGTGAAACTGAAAGCGCGAACCACTGCTTTTAACCAGGGCAAGGTGACCGGAAGCATGACCGAATACAAACAGTGTAGCTATTCTCTCCGCAAGGCAATCAAACAGGCTAAGTCTCAGTACAGAGACAAAATCGAGTCGAAATTCAACAGCTCAGACACAAGAGGTATGTGGCAGGGTCTACAGTCAATCACGGATTACAAAAAGAAAACCAGCCCCGTCGAGGACCAGGATGTCTTGCTCCCAGACAGGCTAAACAACTTTTTTGCCCGCTTTGAGGACAATACAGTGCCACTGACACGGCCCCCTACCAAAACCTGCGGGCTCTCCTTCACTGCAGCCGAGGTGAGTAAAACATTTAAACGTGTTAACCCTCGCAAGGCTGCAGGCCCAGACGGCATTCCCAGCCGCGTCCTCAGAGCATGCGCAGACCAGCTGGCTGGTGTGTTTACGGACATATTCAATCAATCCTTATCCCAGTCTGCTGTTCCCACATGCTTCAAGAGGGCCACCATTGTTCCTGTTCCCAAGAAAGCTAAGGTAACTGAGCTAAACGACTACCGCCCCGTAGCACTCACTTCCGTCATCATGAAGTGCTTTGAGAGACTAGTCAAGGACCATATCACCTCCACCCTACCGGACACCCTAGACCCACTCCAATTTGCTTACCGACCCAATAGGTCCACAGACGACGCAATCGCAACCACACTGCACACTGCCCTAACCCATCTGGACAAGAGGAATACCCATGTGAGAATGCTGTTCATCGATTACAGCTCAGCATTTAACACCATAGTACCCTCCAAACTCGTCATCAAGCTCGAGACCCTGGGTCTCGACCCCGCCCTGTGCAACTGGGTCCTGGACTTCCTGACGGGCCGCCCCCAGGTGGTGAGGGTAGGTAACAACATCTCCACCCCGCTGATCCTCAACACTGGGGCCCCACAAGGGTGCGTTCTGAGCCCTCTCCTGTACTCCCTGTTCACCCACGACTGCGTGGCCATGCACGCCTCCAACTCAATCATCAAGTTTGCGGATGACACTACAGTGGTAGGCTTGATCACCAACAACGACGAGACGGCCTACAGGGAGGAGGTGAGGGCCCTCGGAGTGTGGTGTCAGGAAAATAACCTCATACTCAACGTCAACAAAACAAAGGAGATGATTGTGGACTTCAGGAAACAGCAGAGGGAGCACCCCCCTATCCACATCGACGGGTCAGTAGTGGAGAAGGTGGAAAGTTTTAAGTTCCTCGGTGTACACATCACGGACAAACTGAACTGGTCCACCCACACAGACAGCGTTGTGAAGAAGGCGCAGCAGCGCCTCTTCAACCTCAGGAGGCTGAAGAAATTCGGCTTGTCACCAAAAGCACTCACAAACTTCTACAGATGCACAATCGAGAGCATCCTGTCGGGCTGTATCACCGCCTGGTACGGCAACTGCTCCGCCCACAACCGTAAGGCTCTCCAGAGGGTAGTGAGGTCTGCAGAACGCATCACCAGGGGCAAACTACCTGCCCTCCAGGACACCTACACCACCCGATGTCACAGGAAGGCCATAAAGATCATCAAGGACAACAACCACCCAAGCCACTGCCTGTTCACCCCGCTATCATCCAGAAGGCGAGGTCAGTACAGGTGCATCAAAGCAGGGACCGAGAGACTGAAAAACAGCTTCTATCTCAAGGCCATCAGACTGTTAAACAGCCACCACTAACATTTAGCGGCCGCTGCCAACATACTGACCCAACTCCAGCCACTTTAAAAATGGGAATTGATGGAAATTATGTAAAAATGTACCACTAGCCACTTTAAGCAATGCCACTTAATACAATGTTTACATACCCTACATTACCCATCTCATATGTATATATACTGTACTCTATATCATCTACTGCATCTTGCCATCTTTATGCAATACATGTACCACTAGCCACTTTAAACTATGCCACTTATGTTTACATACCCTACAGTACTCATCTCATATGTATATACCGTACTCTATACCATCTACTGCATCTGCCATGCCGTTCTGTACCACCACTCATTCATATATCTTTATGTACATATTCTTTATCCCTTTACACTTGTGTGTGTGTGTAAGGTAGTAGTGTGGAATTGTTAGGTTAGATTACTGTTGGTTATTACTGCATTGTCGGAACTAGAAGCACAAGCATTTCGCTACACTCGCATTAACATCTGCTAACCATGTGTATGTGACTAATAAAATTTGATTTGATTTGATTTGATTTGATTTGATTTGTTGTGTCTGAGAGCCAGGGCCACAAGATCGTCCAAAATCACATCAGAGTCCCTCTACAAAACAAACCCACACAGCCTTCCAAAAAACACTCATAGAACTTAAAGGGTAATTGGGCCAGTTTCTCATGTTCTACTATGTTTCATTGAGGATCAAAGGGAGGTCTTGGATTTGTGTGTGGATGTGTGTAATGCATAACGTGTGTCTGTATGCATGTGTGGGAGAGTGAGAAACTGTAAGTGTTTGTGTTATCTGTGTTGTGCTGTGCCGTGGCCTGCATGGCAGTCTCTACCTGGATGACTTCATGGCTTGGCCCGGGTGTCTGGTGTGAGGAGAAGCAGAAGCCTTCGATTAGCGAACAGCTAGGCTGAGGTCATGGTGAGATAGGGGCCTGTGGAAACACTGATGTTACACTAACATCACATTGGCCCCAGGCCCCGCGGCAGTCACAGCTCCCTGGGGACCCCCAAAACCCGGAACAGTCAAAACCAGAATAGGCGGACCTCAGACCAGGCTATACTAACCAAATCCAGTCCACCATCAAACAGCTGGTGGTCCTCTTCTATGGAGGCACACACACACACAGGGGCAGTTGACCCAGAGAACAGTCCAGGAACTTTGACTTGGATGGATCGTTTTTTAATCCGCCAACCTTTTTTAGGTTAGTGTTGGTCTCTTCCTACCCCATTTCCACCGCCGTGGCCATATAAAAAGTTTTACATACTTCCTCTGTTATGACATAACCGTGTGGCTCGCAGAGATGATGTCATGATGATCTCTTGGACAGACTGGTTTGGTTTACGTGATTCGTACTCTACTCAGGAACCTGGCTGATGTTGGATCATGTGCCTTTTCGCTCGTGTTATGTAGCAATATGATGACTTGATCATAATACCTTTACCTCTGGACGCTGTTTATTAGGCTGTCCCAGGTATTCATTTCCATATATCATTGAGAGCTCTCCTATTGGTGTGTCACGTGTGTGTACTATATCTCATTACAATAAACGTCTTTCCAATGAATGCTTTGTGTGCGCATCGGTCCGTGACCGCACGTGCCGAGATATGCACTTGTGTATGTGCCTTAACCCTGTCTGTCTATGTGTGTTTTCTAGACGGAGGCCATGCGGCGAGCTCTGAAGGAGCTGGACCTAAACATTGTTGAGATGTCAGATGAGAACGCCACTTTGGACGGAGGAGACGTCCTCTTTACAGGTACACAACGCTCCACTAATCGCACACCATTAAAACCATGGGCATCACCATCCTCTTAGTTATCACTATGGAAACGGATGCAGTATACAGGTATTCAGCAAAGCAAAACATGTATGACCACTTGATCAGGCAAAGGATATGACCCATCACCACAGGTGGTGAACAAACATTGTTCCCGAATAACTCATTCGGAATAGTCAAGTAGTTGAGGTGACCTCAACTAAAATGGCGTACAAATGACAACTGACTGACTGTCATCTTTCTATGTGACCTCAAGAGCGTTTTTCCTTACAGCAGTCTGCATGAATGAAAATGATTAGCTCAGATGGCAATATTATACCCCCATCTCACACACACACACACACCCTATTTCATCACAGTAGGAGCCTTGTTCCACAACAGGCATCTCACAATCAACTAGCTGAGAACGTACTGTAGGTAGAGAGCTAGTGAGGTCTTTATTGTAGTCTACTCTGTACATTCTGTAACAGTTGTGCAGCTTTGCGTGTGAATGTTATGTGGGTCGTGCTCTTCACCGTGCAGGACTTGGAAAAAGCACTAGAACACTTAATTGAGTTTCTAGACGCTGGCTCTCTGTGGTGCGTTCCTCCCATCTCCCATCCAGCTGAAATGGGTTTCACTTGGCAGGCAGGGCTAGGAACATTTCCTCTTGGCAACGTCGTGGCTAACGGCTCATTTATAAAAGCTCAACGGCTACGCCCATTCTCTCTGCAATGCTCTCGAGTGGTGACCCAAACGTTCAGGCCGTACTTTTCTCTTTCTGTTCTATCTTTCTCTCCATCTGTCTTTCTCTCCATCCATACTGACCACAGGTTGTTGTCTGTTTCTCCTCAGGTAGAGAGTTTTTTGTGGGGCTTTCCAAACGCACCAATCAGAAAGGAGCAGAGATCCTGGCCGATGTGTTCAAGGTGAGTGAGAACAGACTAGAGCAGTGCACCCTGGGAATATTCAGACTGACTTCCTGTGTCATCAAGCCACCATTACTGCCCCCCTGAGGTAATCATGGTCTCATTCAGGGGCCTCAAGGGCCTCAAGGCATTTAAATCCGCTATTGATTCGGAAATTGATTAAATGGCAAACATGGTGTCTCAGGAATGTATGGCCAGCTAATGAGATGAATTGATCATACTGTATACATATCGAGGAGAGAAACCAGAAAAAAACTGCAGAACGATTGCCATTGTCACCATATGGTCATCACTTAGGAGGATCAGGAGAAGAGTGTGGTTCCAGTGGTTTCGGGAAAGAAGGCCTTTTGCTGATTCATGGAGTCATTTCCTGGAGAGTTCAACCCCCAACAGGAATTTGACCTTTCCTCGCTGCCCTGTTTCCGCTCCTGTCTGTGTCCAATTTAAATTCCACCATGGTATCTCTCTCAGCCTCTCACTGTTATTCATTATCCTTGATAATTGATTGATTGATGATGCGGCTCTTGGAAAACACAAGGATTTTCCCCCTCTACAGCTCTCATTGTTTTTCCTCCTTCCTTTATTAAATTCAGGATAATTTTACAGCCTGTTCTGTTCAGGCCAGGATTATCCACAGATGTGATTGGGGGGTTAAATATGTTATCCTCATTTTATTATCCCTGTTGAGTGTAGGACATGCGAGAGGAAGATCAAACTGCAGGGGAGACATCTCTACCAGGCTATTGTCTTCCATTCAAGATCATAACACTTTATACTGTATCTTCAGGCCAAAAGTATGTTGACACCTGCTCTTTGAACATCTCATTCCAAAATCATGGGCAGTATTATGGAGTTAGTCCCCCATTTGCTGCTATAGCACCCTCCACTGATATTCGAAGGCTTTCCATTAGATATTGTAACATTGCTGCAGGGACTTTCTTCTATTCAGCCACAAGAGCATTAGTGAGGTCTGGCATTGATATTGGGTGATTAGGCCTGGCTCTCAGTCGGCGTTCCAATTCATCCCAAAGGTGTTTGATGGGGTTGAGGTCAGGGCTCTGTGCAGCTAGTCAAGTTCTTCCACACTGATCTCGACAAACCATTTCTTTATGGACCTCGCTTTGTGCACTAGGGCATTATCATGCTGAAACAGGAAAGGGCCTTCGCCAAACTGTTGTCACAAAGTTGGAAGCGCAGAATCCTCTAGAATATCATTGTATGTGGTAGCGCTAAGATTTCCCTTCACGGGAACTAAGGGGCCTAGCCCGAACCATGAAAAACATGGTTTTCCTCCTCCACCAAACTTTACAGTTGGCACTATGCATAGGGGCAGGTAGTGTTCTCCTGGCATCAGCCAAACCATGATTCAGCCGTCGGAATGCCAGATAGTGAACCGTGATTCATCACTCCAGAGAACGCGTTTACACCACTCCAGCCGACGCTTGGCATTGTGCATGGGGATCTTAGGCTTGTGTGCAGCTGCTCGGCCATGGAAACCCATTTCATGAAACTCCCGATGAACAGTTCCTGTGCTGACGTTGCTTCCAGAGGCAATTTGGAACTCGGTATTGAGCGTTGCAACCAAGGACAGACAATTTTTACACGTTTCAGCACTTGGCTGTCCCGTTCTGTGAGCTTGTGTGGCCTACCACTTTGCGACTGAGCCGTTGTTGCTCCTAGACGTTTCCACTATAACAGCACTTACAGTTGACCGGGGCAGCGCTAGCAGAGCAGAAATTTGACGAACTGACTTGTTGGAAAGGTGGAATCCTATGACGGTGCCACGTTGAAAGTCAATTAACTCTTCAGTAAGGCCATTCTACTGCAAATGTTTATCTATGGAGATTGCATTAATGTGTGCTCGATTTTATGCACCTATCGGCAACGGGTGTGGCTGAAATCGCCGAAATCCACTAATTTGAAGGGGTATTTGCCATCTCCCTGTAAATTAATGAACATATATTACAAGTAGGGCAGTTAACATTGTAACGAATCTTCACTCAAAACTTCTCTCTCTGCTGAACACAACTCTAGGATTGTCCATGGGATATGACGGGTTATCATGTGTCTCACGATAAGCTCAGGGGAGGACATTTGCCTGCTGCTATCTTTTCTGAGTCACTGTTTGGGCTAAACTGCCGCTTCATAAAGGAATGAGGACTGTATTGAACTGTGCTTATAATGTCAAAATACCCTCAAATGGGAAATAGCCATTGCCAACTGGACAGAGGCGCTTTCCCTTTCAGCACCACAGAGCTCCGCTATACCTGTCTCAATGAGTGGAGATGCGGGAGAAGCGCTGTCCATTCAGCGGTGCTGAATATGGGCGCGTCCTCATCGCCCTATTAAAACGTATGTGTTGAGTCTCCCTTTGTACTTCCGGGTTTCATTATTTGTTTGGTCAAGTTTCCTTTTTTTCAATGTGTTTTTGACTATAGAACCATGGCTGAACTAAACTTGACAAAGTAATTAATGGTTCCTCTGATACTCCTGTGTGGAAGTTATAGCTCTATTTGAACTTCTCCCTCAAATGGTCACCTCCTGCGTCCTCTCTCACCTCCTTTTGAAAAAGGTCAAGTTAATCGAGGAGAGTGAACATGGGTGGGCGTTTGTCAAACGTGTGCACGTTTTTCTCCTCTGACAAAACAAAAGCTGATTCAAAGGAGGTGTGGCAGATTTAAAAACTTTTCTGCGCTAGGATGTACATGAGTATCCTTGATGAAAAGGTGGCTATCGAGGAGGGGAGAACACTCTTCCTTTTGCATACTAACGAATTGACGCACTCCTCTACCACTTATTGGTCTCCGGGCCATGGAGGAGAGAGGACGGTCTTTTGCCCAAACTAGAAAACCCCTATGAGCTAGATCCCCCTCTACCTCTGCTAGCCCCTGGTCATGTTACGCTAGCCCTTTCTTAACCTCAGATAGCCCCTGGTCAAGCCGTGCTAGCGCCACCTCAACCACTAGCCCCAGGTTAAGCTGTGCTAGCGCCACCTCAACCACTAGCCCCAGGTCAAGCTGTGCTAGCTCCACCTCAGCTAGCCCCAGGTCAAGCTACACTAGCTCCACCTCAACCGCTAGCCCCAGGTCAAGCTACACTAGCTCCACCTCAACCGCTAGCCCCAGGTCAAGCTACACTAGCTCCACCTCAACCGCTAGCCCCAGGTCAAGCTGTGCTAGCTCCACCTCAACCGCTAGCCCCAGGTCAAGCTGTGCTAGCTCCACCTCAGCTCGCCCCAGGTCAAGCTGTGCTAGCTCCAGCACAATATTCTGATGGTGCCCATCCTTGGTATATGTTCTCAAACCCCATGCCTGGAGCATACCATGTACCCCCTGTCAGTATACCACCAGCTGCCATTGTGGTAAACCTGTTTATAGTTAGCATCAGCCCATGGGATACCAAATCCATCATTGCCAACGATCAGAAATGGAAGGGAAAGTGATTTTGCACATTCTGCCTTTCAGAATCTACCTTTATTTACCTATAAACAATCAAGAAATCTATCAGTCATGTTGGTCAAATCAGAAGGAGCCCTCAGACTTCTAGCCCTCAGACTCCTAGGACCTATGAGATAAAAGGCATGTATAACTTGCAGTACTAAAGTTACTAAAGTTATTTATATGTATTCTTGCAATAAGATCTACACTGTGTACAAAACATAAGGAACACCTTCCTAATATTGAGTTGCACCCCTTTTTGCCCTCAGAACAGCCTCAATTCATCACAGCATGAACTCTACAAGTTGTCGAAAGAGTTCCATAGGGATGCTGGCCCATGTTGACTCCAATGCTTCCTACAGTTGTGTCAAGTTGGCTGGATGTCCTTTGGGTGGTGGACCATTCAGAGGAGTTGGTTAAATGTTGAAGACACATTTCAGTTTTATGCATTCAGTTGTGCAACTGACTAGGTATCCCCATTCCTGTTCCCTTTCTCATTATTAATACACACGGGAAACTGTTGAGTGTGAAAAACCCATCAGTGTTGCAGTTCCTGACACACTCAAACCGGTGCGCCTGGCACCTACTACCATATCCCATTCAAAGGCACTTAAATATTTTGTCTTGCCCATTCACCCTTTGAATGGCACACATACACCATCCATGTCTCAATGCTTAAAAGTCCTTCTTTAACCTGTCTCCTCCCCTTCATCTACACTGATTGAAGTGGATTTGACAAGTGACATCAATATTGGATCATAGCTTTCACCTGGTCAGTCTATGTCATGGAAAGAGCAGGTGTTCCTAATGTGTTGTACACTCATTGAATATTGAAAAAACATTCCGCGCCACTTAAAGTATGCCTTGGAGAACATAAATCCGCTATCAGACATCAAAATATCACCTCGCAAGTTGCGAAACATTTTATAGTACAAAGTCACTATTAATGAATTACTTCGTGTCGGGGTCGAAAAAAGGCTATCCACCACGCAAAGGATATACACATTTTAATTCCGTATCACCACACGGTTTAAACAAAGAACTAGATTTCACCTCATTCCTGTAGGCCAAATTTAGACTCATACAAAAACACTGTCCATATCATATTTTGCACATAATTTATGAGTTATCCCCACATATTTATGAACAACCGGATGTCCTTTACGGTAAGCCATCTCATAAACCAGACACCTAAGGCAATTGATTCATGCCTGATACCCCCAGTAGGCCTTTGTGTCTGCTCCCATACCTTAAAATTCTGTATTTCTTTGTGATTGTAACTTGTATATAGGTAGACCAGAGAATCAAGGTTATGATAGTAAACTAATGCGAAAACGAATCATGAAAAAAAACTAATGTGGTAATCAATAGGATCTAATGGGGTAATCAATAGGATCTAATGGGGTTATCAATAGGGTTTTCAAACCTTTTTTTGGGGGGGGGGGTTCAAGCTACTGAATCAAAATGACAAAAACAGTAGGCCATTTCAGTCAACTAAATGCCCTTTCTTTTCAGCCATATTTTAGCCACATCACATTTGTATTGCTTCAGTAACCTATAGTAAACATCACTGACTTTCATGTGCATTAAAATACAGGAAACATCAACAAAGTGTCTTAATAGGGCATTGGGCCAACACGAGCCAGAACAGCTTCAATGTACCTTGGCATAGATTCAACATAGTGTCTAGAACTCACTTGGAAGGATGTGATACCATTCTTTCACAAGAAATTCCATAATTTGGTGTTTTCTTGATGGAAAACTGGAGCGGCACCTGTCATAGCAGTTACCTGTACATGGCCTTGTACTACCAACATATTTTTCTGCATAACATCCTATCGCATGATTCTCTTCCCAGCAACCAAACTGGCAGAAGAACACATTACAATGCAGCATTTTTTAAAATATATATCACACCCCTTGACAGGGCTCCAGATTAGTGTGAGCAACTTTTTCAGTTGGTGGCACCAGCCCATAATTTGGTCACACTATTTTGTTTTCCGGCGAGACGCAATATATTTTTTATCATTCACCTCATAAAGTAATTTGCAGTGCTTTTGCAGCATGGGAGGACCAGGCCTCATCGTGATTGGCTCCAGCGAACCGGCTCAGAAAGCCCTGAACGTATCAGTCACCATTGAGTACATGGGTCATGCAAGATAGGTCTATGTTCAGATATTTTTTATCATTCACCTTATAAAGTAATTTGCAGTGCTTTAGACTGTATACTAGACAACTGAGATGGTAGGAAACTCAAGAAATAAGATGTTTATCTAACATGTCCAAGCAGGAATGCATGGTTCAAAATATTTTTGTGCAAGCTAATCCAGTGATTGTCAGGAATTGTGAGTTGTCAATAGGGTGTTGTTCTATTTTACTGTTAATTTGAACCTAAAAAGTACTGATTTATTGGCGCGTTGAAACATGTTGCACGTCGCAGTTTAAAAACTCAGTGGATAGTGGTAAAACAAACATTCCGACTGTCAGCAAATGCTGTTCCTTCAGAGAGGATCGATTTGCTTTGATCTAGGCAAGTGGCACTGCAGTCTCCCTTTCCCCTCATTTAACACCTCAATAGGTGGTCCAGGTAAGTCATGACACACTTAATATGGACCAGGCCAGAGAAACAGGGGCAGATATCGGTCAGATGACAAAGCCGAGTGAATTGACACTCCATATAACATGTCCATTCCTGCCTCAGTGAACTTGGGATTCCAACCCATGCCACAACACAACATACTCCAGAAGCTAATTAACAGCCCACCAGAACCCCTGTTACCATGGGGTAGATATGGTATGACAGACCAAAGTAGGATGACACCACATGATCAGTCGCTCTCTGAGCAGTAGCAGTAGTCTGGTTCTCCAGAAACTAACCATGGAACAGGGAGCTCGAAACTAGAACTATAGCCATGGGGTAGATGAGACAGAACAGAGCAGGATGACACTCAACATCATCAATCTCTGTCTGAGCAGCAGCCAGGCGGCCGTATAAGAGTGTCTGGCATGCGAGGCCAGAGAAAAACGCAGCTCCCAGTAAAAACTAGCCTCTGCCAAGTCCCCAAAAAGTCCTCCTCCTCCACATTTACTGGATTGGTTGAACAGTGCAGGAGAGAACCTCCCGACAGTTTCTTCTCGTCGAGACCAGTATATAGAGGATCCAATGTCAAGAGTTCAATTTACGCCTGCTAGGTTAGGTTTCTACAGACTGAGGGGAGGGGCCAGTGGCCTGGGGCTCTGGTGACCTCAGACTCTCAACCAACCAGTGGCCTGTGGCAGTCGGAATCTCTAAGACTCTCAACCAATGTCGGTTACGTTACCTTTCCCACTGGGACCTGTCTAGTTAGGGCTTGCATGTCTGCAGGACTATGCTGTGTAATCCAGTAGGTTTGTTGTGTGTTTGCAAGACTATGTCCACGGTCCCTGTAATGCCGTAGGGTTGTTGTGTTTGCAGGACTATGCTGTATCCACTGTCCCTGTCACTGATGGTCTACACCTGAAGAGCTTTTGCAGCATGGGAGGACCAGGCCTCATCGTGATTGGCTCCAGCGAACCGGCTCAGAAAGCCCTGAAGGTATCAGTCACCATTGAGTACATGGGTCATGCAAGATAGGTCTATGTTCAGAGGACAGAGTTGGACTTACTATCTTACTTTCCTTTGCAGCATCTTGTAAATTACGTTTAGATGAATACATGTTTAATAGCGTTTGCAGAAAACATAACTGAAATAAAACTGCTATCCCATCCCAATAGATTTTCTTCAAGTTCAATTTGTGGTGGTCATTCTCATACAAGCACAAAATGATTAAAACAGTACCGTGCTTAATAGCTTTCTCTTTTCAAGAGCTATTGCAAGTTACCCATAATCATAACTACATTTTTAAAAGTCCAGGTAGCAGATAATGGACCCTATCAGATGTTTATGTAGTTGGTGCTGTATATTATCTAATGGGTTCTAACTTTAAACATTTTTGTCAGTTTACAATTTTACAATGTATGCTTGTCGCATTTAAAAAACACAAAGACTTCTGGAAATCCCAGAAGGCAAGATCAGTGGAGGAACATATTCCCTGTTGCCTACTGTACATGGTAAACTGTAATTGGCACTTCACTTTTTAATATGGAAAATGGCTGAAATAATTTTTCTACAATATTCACAAGACACAATTACAGTCTTTATGGAATAAAAATGTAATTTCTTTCAATTATATGTGGAAATCAATGACGTACAGGGACTTCAGAAAGTATTCACACCCCTTGACTTTTTCCACATTTTGTTGTTACAGCCTGAATTTAAAATTTTATAAATTTACATTTATAAAATTTTATAAATTTACATTTTAAATCACTAGCCCCCATAATGTCAAAGTGGAATTGTGTTTTTTGAAGAAAAAAATCGAATTAAAAATGAAAAGCTGAAAAGCCTTGAGTCAATAAGTATTCAACCCCTTAGAGAGAATAAAGTAGATGTCACACGTCAAAATTTTGATTTATGACCCTATGTCCTGCTGACTTTAACTTATAAGAATACGTCCATTTGACATATTGCCTAAAAAATATATTTAAAAAACAAAATATAATAATAATTATTGTCCATCCGTTTCTGAATATCTGTAAAAATCGTTGTCTTCCTGTTTTAGAATATCATGACTGAATGTTGTTTCAGCCTCGGAGTTGTCCTTAACATGTTTTCTGCCCATCACAAACAACCGCAAATCAGAGACCTCCGAAATGTCATTTGAAGCGGGGAAATTGTCCAAATTCAATGTTTTACTGTTCATGTTCCGGGGGTACCCCTTCCGTTTCGATCATGTCCTCCAGGGTTGTATGATTTTCGATGTCTGGTGTACATTTTATCATAAAAAATACATACAGTTGACATATAGATATCTCGTAAAATTCTGTGTCCATCCGTTGCTCTTCGGAATTCCATTCTAATGAAGGTGGTTCCATATCATTTATCTCCGGGATGCAGTTGGCTTAATGTTGCATATCCTGCGAACGTTAGATAATATTAACATGTTATACGATATACATTTTTAAATTACATGAATATGTGCATTTGACGTAAATAAAATAATAATTGTTGTCATCGGTTTAAAACACATATAACTCCTGTTTAATATTACAATAATATCATTAATGTTCAAACAAGTCCCCGCATCCCAAATCTAATATATACGTTTTCACGAACTCACCTTCAGAAAGTGGAAGGATTTACAGACGATCTTGTCCGTTAACTATTCGGGGCTGCTGTCCTGTAGGTTTGCAGCTGAGCTAAAGCGGTGCTAACATAGTGGGAAAGTGTATGTTTCACTAGACTCGCTCCGCGTTCGTGTCCCTAACTAGAGAAAGTACGGAATTAGTTTACAGGGCATTATGGTGACGTTTTTTCGGGCTATATCCTGTATATTTGATTACTAAGGTATTGGGTTCAAACAACAGGATTGGGGTGTCGAGACAGTATTACCCTTTTGATATTCTACAACCTCCGGGATATAGCACCTCGATGCTGTGTCCGATGTCCGTTTCAACCCCTGGGGGTCGGTCTAGACATCGCTATTATTTCTGGGCCGTTTGACTTTTTAGACCCCCCATCCTCTGGGGGGTGAGCTAAATTAGGTTTTGAAAGGCCTATGGGTTAATTATACGTAAGTGTCCGTAAGACACCGACACACTTTTTGTTTGGGGGTAGGCATCTGTTTTGCAGGATATTGTAAAGAGAGAGAGCCTTGAGCGCAGATGCATGGGCATTTTTGAACACACACCCAGCCCCTTTTTCTTTGTTTTGAAACACACACACATACACTACAGCACACGCACGCACACACACGCACGCACATGGCTTTTTCCGCAATTCTTTTTCTCCGGGACAGACTGTGTTAAGGGTGAAAAACGAGAGAGTTCATGACGTGGTGAGATACTGCTTTTAAAAACATCTTTATTTAATAAAAAAAAAAATCAAGTACATACAGTTTATAACTGTTCATAATTAATGTCTTTTACTATGCCTTTCTTACAGATATAGGTCCTGGTTAGCCCTGACCATTATCCGTTTCCAATTCACGATCGCTAAGACGCTTGCACACTCCATCAAAGCTCCGTAAGTTTTCCCTCCATGGGTAGATAATCCGTCCGGCATGTAAATCCTGGGTATGCCCACAGCATTAATGAATAAAATGGGTAGAAAATGAATCTGTTTAAGTCATAAGTAAAGGCCTTTCATAAAGAGGCTGTCATGATTGACTGTGGCCCATATTTAACACGTATTGCTTGTTACCTAAGACTATTGTTGTACATTGAATATCCACTAGCAGATTTTTGTAGCATGCATCTCCACTATATCTGTCATGTTACTGTGGTCTTTTTAAAAGCCAATAAACATGTGTGTAAAATGTACACTTTTGTTTCACTGTAGATTTGTTTAAGCCCACCTAGAAACACCTGATTTATCCCACAGCATTAATGAATAAGCTGTGTATAAAATTATTCTGTTTAAGTCATAAGTAAAGGCCTTTCGAAAAAGAGGCTGTCATGATTGACTGTGGCCCATATTTAACCCGTATTGCTTGTTACAGAAGACTACTGTTGTACATTGAATATCTGGCTCTCTATGTCTGTACATAGTGTGAAATGCGGTTTCACTAAAGTTATTACACCCTAAACCTGAATCTGAAATGACCTTTAGGATCTTTCTTTGGGGTTCTAATCTCCCCGGTGTACATGCACCGAACATCCATAGGCTGGAGCCACCTGGAAGCTCTGTGCATGTACATATAAAGACAACTAAATAGGAAACTCAACAGTGTGTTAGGCCTAGAAACATTATTTAGATGGCTGTTTATTTGTTGTTGAAAGCTTGAAATGTACACAATGCGAAGTGACCTTGTTTCTAACACACACACACACACACACACACACACACACACACACACACACACACACAGTTCAACCAGGTCCCTAGACATCAAGCATCATGACAACTTCAAAGACAATTTATACATATTTTCACACTCTAATGCTTGAGAACAGGAACAGGATGTCCTGACCAGATGCCCAAATATGGGCACTCCCTAGAGCACGTCATCCTGACATAGGGTCATAAATCATACGTTTGACACTCCCTCTAAGGCGTGAGAACAGGAACAGGATGTCCTGACCGGAAGCCCAAATATGGGCGTGCACACGTCAGCAGGACATAGGTGTCACGATCGTCTTTCTGTGGAAGAGAGGACCAAGGCGCAGCGTGATACGAATACATCTTCTTTTAATATAACGAAGACGAAACAAACACTTTTACAAAAACGACCGTGAAGCTACAAACCTACGTGCACACATGCAACATAGACATAGACAATTACCCACAACCTGCCTAATGCCTATGGCTGCCTAAATATGACTCCCAATCAGAGACAACAATAGACAGCTGTCTCTAATTGAGAACCAAACTAGGCAACCATAGACTTACCTAAACACCTACACTGAACACAACCCCATACACTCTACAAAACCCCCTATACAATACAAACACCCTAGACTAGACAAAAACACATACATCCCCCATGTCACACCCTGACCTAACTAAAATAATAAAGAAAACAAAGATAACTAAGGCCAGGGCGTGACAATAGGGACATAAATCAAAATTTTTACTTGTGACATCTACTTTATTCTCTCTCCCCTTTGTTATGGCACACCTAAATAAGTTCAGGAGTAAACATTTGCTTAACAAGTCCCATTATACGTTGCATGGACTCAGTCTGTATGCAATAATAGTGTTTAACATGATTTTTATATGACTACCTCATCTCTGTACCCCACACATACAATTATCTGTAAGGTTCTTTAGTCGAGTAGAGAGTTTTAAATACAGATTCAACCACAAAAATCTGGGAGGTTTTCCAATGCCTCGCACAGAAGGGCACCTAAAATCAGATATTGAATATCCATTTGAGCATGGTGAATTTATTAATTACACTTTGGATGGTTTATCAACACACCCAGTCGCTACAAAGATACAAAGATATAGGCGTCCTTCCTAACTCAGTTGCCGGAGAGGAAGGAAACCGTTGAGGCCAATGGTGACTTTAAAACAGTTACAGAGTTTAATGGCTGTGATAAGTGACAACTGAAAATGGATCAACAACATTGTAGTTACTCCACAATACTAACCTAATTGACAGAGTGAAAACAATGAACATATTCCAAAACATGTATCCTGTTTGCAACAAGGCAGTATTCAAGTAATACTGCAAAAAATGTGGAAAAGAAATTCATTTTTGGTCCTGAATACAAAGTGTTATGTTTGGGGCAAGTCCAATACAACACATTACTGAGAAATGCTCTCCATATTTTCAAGCATAGTGGTGGATGCATCATGTTATGGGTATGCATGTAATCGTTAAAAATGATTTTAAAAATGAACAAGCAAAATCCTAGAGGAAAACCTGGTTCAGTCTGCTTTCCACCAGACACTGGGAGATGAATTCACCTTTCAGCAGGACAATAACCTAAAACACAAGGCAAAATCTACACTGGAGTTTCTTACCAAGAAGACAGTGAATGTTCCTGAGTGGCCGAGCTTTTACAAAGAATTGACTCAGGGGTGTGAATACTTATGTAGATATTTCTGTAATTCATTTTCAATAAATTTGCAAACATTTATAAAAACATGTTTTCACTTTGTCATTATGGGATATTGTGTGTAGATTTTTAATTCAGGCTGTATCAACAAAATGTGGAATAAGTTAAGGTGTATGAATACTTTCTGAAGGCACTGTACTGTATATAAACCCTGGATAGCCTATGCTATGTCTAGGCCAATAAGAGCCTTTGAAGCCACCGAGCTGCCATTATCCTACTCCTCCTTTGATTAATGGAAGTGAATCAGGGGAAATGATATCCCACATTAAAATAGCCAACTAGTCAACAATGCCACGATGTGCGCCAGCCAGCACCAATTCAAGGGATGTGGGAACACATTTCAAATGCAAGTATCTAAAATGTAGTTTTTGGTCTATTTTGAGAGACAGACTGCTGCTGACAGCTTCTGGTACTGTGTAACCATAGCAACACAAGCATGCAAATATCTGTGTATGCTAGCTAGCGACCTCTTA
Organism: Salvelinus alpinus; assembly: GCF_045679555.1. Taxonomy (NCBI): domain Eukaryota; kingdom Metazoa; phylum Chordata; class Actinopteri; order Salmoniformes; family Salmonidae; genus Salvelinus; species Salvelinus alpinus. The sequence goes on along the minus strand of NC_092091.1, from coordinate 41,317,184 downwards.
AAATTAGTGGAGTCGGCTATTTTAGCATCACCCGGTTCTGACAGGAGTATGAAATCGTGCAGACAGCCATGCAATCTCCATAGACAAACATTGGCAGTAGAATGGCCTTAATGAAGAGCTCGGTGATTTTCAACGTGGCACCGTTATAGGATGCAACCTTTCCAACAAGTCACTTTGTCAAATTTCTGCCCTGCTAGAGATGCCCCGGTCAACTGTTAGTGCTTTTATTGTGAAGTGGAAACATCCAGGAGCAACAACGGCTCAGCCGCAAAGTGATAGGCCACACAAGCTCACAGAACGGGACCACCGAGTGCTGAAAAAAATAATCTGTCCTCGGTTGCAACACTCACTACTGAGTTCCAAACTGCCTCTGGAAGCAAAGTCCACACGAACTGTTCGTCGGGAGCTTCATGAAATGGGTTTCCATGGCCGAGTAGCCGCACACAAGCCTAAGATCTCCATACGCAATGCCAAGCGTTGGCTGGAGTGGTGTAAAGCTCACCGCCATTGGACTCTGGAGCAGTAGAAACGCGTTCTCTGGAGTGATGAATCACTCTTCACCATCTAGCAATCCGACGGACAAATCTGTTTTCGGCGGATGCCAGGAGATTGCTACCTGCCTGAATTCATAGTGCCAACTGTAAAGTTTGGTGGTGGAGGAATAATGGTCTGGGGCTGTTTTTCATCATTCAGGCTAGGCCCCTTAGTTCCGGTGAAGGGAAATCTTAGCGCTACAGCATACAATGAGATTCTAGATAATTCTGTGCTTCCAACTTTGTGGCAACAGTTTGGGGAACGCCCTATCCTGTCTCAGCATGACAATGCCCCAGTGCACAAAGCAAGGTCCATACAGAAATGGTTTGTCGAGATCGGTGTGGAAGGACTCGACTGGCATGCAAAGCGCCCTGACCTCAACCCCATCGAACACATATTATAAAAACAGCACATTTTTCTCTCTGCACCATGGCAAAATGTGTTGAAATGCAGTAAGTTAGTTGAATTTCGAGATTATTTTTAATGCCCGGGGCCCCAAATGCGGTCGTCCCGCCAAGCAGGTGTGTGTGCTCCATTGTCTGACGTGTCACATTCTGTTTTGTGTCTCTCCCTCGTACTGTGTATTGACACAGAGTTGCGTGCCAGGCGTGTGTACACTACACTACAGTCTGTGATTTGGAGTGGTGTGTGCATGCCAGTGTCCTGCTTTGATAAACAGGGCCATCTGGCATCATTGAAGCATAAGGTAAGAATTCTTCTGGGGCCTCCTCAATATGCACAAGGACTTAATTAACTTAATGCTAAACACTTTAGACAAGATTATTAGGCATTACACTCACTGGACAGTTTATTAGGTACACCCATCTAGTACCGAGTTGCCTCCAGAGTAGCCTGAATTCGTCGGGGCATGGAAATGTTGCTCAATTGGTATCAAGGGACCTAACGTGAGCCAGGCAAACATTTCCCACACCATTCCACCACCAGCCTGTACCGTTGACACCAGGCAGGATTGGGCCTTGGACTCATGCTTACGCCAAATCCTGACTCTGCCATTAGCATGACGCAACAGGAACCAGCAAGGTTTTCCACTCCTTAATTGTCCAGTGTTGGTGATCGCGTGCCCACTGGAGCCGCTTCTTCTTGTGTTTAGCTGATAGGAGTGGAACCCGGTGTGGTCGTCTGCTGCAATATCCCATCCGTGACAAGGACCGATGAGTTGTACGTTCCGAGATGCCGTTCTGCACACCACTGTTGTACTGCGCCACTATCGGCCTGCTTGGGGCCCCAGATAGCATATGATAGCAAAATGTGCAGAATTGCAGGAAATTTGCTTTAAAACGGCAACATTTTCTCTCAGCCTCATGGCGAAATGTGTAGCATAGCAGAAAATGTGCTCTAAAACTGCTAAATGTTCTCAGCCTTGTGGCATAATGTGAGCAAAAGCATGATATGAGCTATACAAAAATAGCATTTTTTTCCCTTGGCAAAAAGTATAGAATTGCAGGAAATTTGCTTTAAAACGACATAATTTACTCTTACCTAGCCTCATGACAAAATGTGTAGAATAGCATTATAATACAGAAAATTATTCTCTTGGCACCATGGCAAAATGTGTTGAAATACAGTAAGTTAGCTGAATCATTTTTGAAATGCCTCTGGGTCCCAAATGCGGTAGTCCCGCCAAGAAGGTGTGTGTTCTCCCTTCTCTCCTGGATTTCAAAACGTGTCACATTCTGTTTCGTGTCTGTACCGTGTACTGTGTATTGACACAGAGTTGCATGCCAGGCGTGTTTACACTACACTTACCCCAAATCCTGACTCTGCCATCAGCATGACGCGACAAGAAGCGGCAAGGTTTTTCCACTCAAATCAGATTGTATTGGTCACATACACATGGTTAGCAGATGTTAATGCGAGTGTAGCGAAATGCTTGTGTTTCTAGTTCCAACAGTGCAGTAATATCTAACAAGTAATCTAACAAATTCACAACGACTACCTTATACACACACACACACAATGTAAGGGGATGGAATAAGAATATGTACATATAAATTGTCCAGTGTTGGTGATCGCGTGCCCACTGGAGCCGCTTCTTGTTTTTAGCTGATAGGAGTGGAACCCGTTGTGCTCGTCTGCTGCAATAGCCCATCCGTGACGAGGACTGGTCAGTTGTACGTTCCAAGCCTTTCTGCACACCGCTGTTGTACTGCGTCGTTATTTGCATTGTTAGCTTGAACGGTTCTTGCCATTCTCCTTCGACGTCTCATCAACGAGCTGTTTCCGCCCACGGGGCGGCCGCTGACTTGATTTTTTTTGTTTGTCGCCCCATTCTCGGTGAACCAAAGAAACTGTTGTGTGTGAAAAGCCCAGAAGGCCGGCTGTTTCTGAGATACTGGAACCGGTGCGCCTGGCACCGACGGTCATAGCACGCTCAAAGTCGCGTAGGTCACTCATTTTGCCCATTCTAACGTTCAATCGAACAGTAACCGAATGCCTCGATGCCTGTCTGCCTGCTTTATATAGCAAGCCACGGCCACATGACTCTCTGTCTGTAGGAGTGAACCATTTTCTGTGAACAGGGTGGTGTACCTTATAAACTGGCCACTGAGTATATATGAACATTCTTCATAGGTGACAGGGATGAACAGATTTGAGCGACTCTCAAACATTGAGAAACAAACGATTCTTTCTCACTCAAAATGTGGATGCCGAGGTTGTCTTCTCGTGGTGGGGCTCAACAAAACCAAAACCTGAAACATTTTGGCCCTTGATGGAACCGTCTCTTACAACAAAGAACACAGGCGTGTTATGGAGGGCGGGAGAGGAGTCTGCAGAGAGAGAGGAGAGGGGGAGGGATGAATTTAGAGAAAGCTATAGGCAGGAGTAGAGAGAGGGGGGAGAGAGTTGGGATGGAGAGTTAAGTTAGGTAGAGGCACTGTGTAGCATGGGGATGGAGAGGGAGAAGAGAGAATAGGGGGTGGGGGGTGGGGGAGAGCAGGCTGGAGGGGAAGGGACGGTGGTGGAGAGAGGAGAGGCAGGAGGAGAGATGGAAGGGGATGGAGGTGGAGAGAAATACTTGAATATAATACATACTTGTACATATGTCAAATAGGACCAATGTAAGCACCCACCTAATTATTTGTATTATTATAATATTGTTTCTTCTTTTGTCTTCGATATTAATGGATTTGTCCGTTGTTTTTAATAGTTACGCCTGGTAATAAATCACCACAATAAGAATAATGGAACTCCTAAACAATGTGTACACAGTTCTTAATGAGTTTGCAAATGCAAAAGTTTTATTGACTTGCTCCAAGTTTGGAAAATTTGGTCTTTGTATTGAATAGTATTTCAGGTGAAATAACTGCAGGCCATCTTGCCCACACCCTTGTACTGAGAATCAAACTGGAGATCCTATTGCTCTAACTCAACTCACCCCTGAGTCATGTAGAACAAACAGGGGAGCACACCTCATTGAGAGGAAGGCTTCTTCAGTGTGATGCAGAAACAGTACGATACAGACAGGGCAATGCATGCTTCACTACTTGGTCATTTTCTATCTCGGAGGAGCTCCCATATACCCCCAAGCATTACATTGGAAGGAGCAGAGTTGGACCTATGCGAGGAATGTTTGGATCTTTGAGGCTTGTCATGGCCTTTTCCCAGGTATTCCCAACTTTAACTCTGATTGGGATTGTAGTCATGAAAACCTATCAAATTTAAAGAGTGTTTATTTTACATCGACACTATTTCTTTTTTTCTCTTTTCATTTTTGACTCTGTCTCAATATACTGTAACTGTACAGCCCTGTGCTCCCTCCACCTCCTCCCTCCCTCCCGCTCTCCTTCCCCCTCTGTCAGGCGATCACTACGCTGTGTAACACGGCAAGACAGGTCATCACACGTGTTGACTCAACCCCCCCCCCACCTCACACACGACAACAGATCCCCCCTCTCTCTGCGGTTTGATGCCTGCCTCTGACTACAACTTCTACAAGCCTGCAGAAACCACATGTGAATGTGATCTCCCTCTGATAAATGTATGTTCGTAGTTAATCTATGGTATAATCCATGTTATACACAGCTGAACCTCAATTATACAACTATTATTTAAATGTTTAAAACGCTCACCACCTCATTACCAAAGACAGGGGTTCTGAATCAATGGGGCTTATCTAATGCGAGACCTTGAATAACCACTATAGGGATGCACACACACCCTGTAGGGAATACAGATCCTCTTGATAAAAGATGTGGAGCAAACACAAACACACTGACAGTGACAGTGACATATTGCTACCTTTCATGGAGACTGTTGCAATAAATCTCTGCCTGTTCTTTTCTGAGGAACAGACACAAGGAATTTCCCGGCATCAAAGCAGGAGACTGGCATGCACACACCACTCCAAATCACAGACTGTAGGGGGGGTTGAGTCACGCGCCTGGCACGCAACTCTGTGTAAATACACAGTACAGACACGAAAACAGAATGTGACACATTTTGAAACCTCAGAGACAAGTGAGCACACACACCTGCTCGGTCGGACTACAGCACTTGGGGCCCCGGAGCACCAACCTTTTTTTTTGTTCTTTTTTTGGGAATTCAGCAAACTTACTACATTTCAACACATTTTGCCATGGTGCAGAGAGAAAAATGTGCTGTTTTATAATGCTATTCTACACGTTTTGTCATGAGGTTAAGTAAGAGAAAATGGTGCAGTTTAAAAGGAAATTTTCTGCAATTATACACTTTTTGTGTCATGGAAGAAGAAAAGAAAATGCTGTTTTATAGCTCATTTCATGCTTTTGTTCACATTTTGCCATAAGGCTGAGAGAACATTTTGCAGTTTTAAAGCTAATTTCCTGCAATTCTACACATTGCTATCATATGCTATCTGGAGGTCAGGTGCCCCGGGGCATGTGCCCTGCGAGCCTGTTCAGTATTCTGGCCCTGCACACCTGGGACAGACATACCTGAAAGTTGACAGCCAGGCTTTCTCAGTGGTAGGGTTCTTCCTCATCTGCCTTCTCAGTGAGACGTCACCCCCTACTGGCCCAGGGATGCAGTGTTAAAACACTAAATAAGTTGAGAGGAACTATCTACAGATTCTACATACTTCAACCACAGACAGACCGACAGACAGACAGAATTCCATGTCCGTCTAAGTACATATTTGTTCATGTGGATCCCCATTAGCTGTTACAATTGCATCAGCGACTCTTCCTGTTGTATACAATTATTATTATCAATGAGATGTGTAAAGACTGTACATATGTTTATTCTCCAATGTTATCCTTAGCTCATTCAACATACTGAGGCAAACATATCCAAGTATTAGTTATTTACACTGGTAATTAATTATTACATACGGTGCAGGATCTTAATTTGATCACTCTTTTGTTGCTCAGAATTTTTCCTGCAAATGCAAACTTGTAGTGTATTTGAGTTTTTAAAAGGCTTCTAAAGTTTGTAATTTCCGATTTGATTTGCCTTAATAACAAAAAAAATGAATGAATAAAAAATAAATTAAAATTAAAAAATATCGACCACTACAAAAATGCACATGAATTATAATTCACATTTTCTGTTGCTGCAGGATTATCTTCCTGCTGTATAAAACTGGCTCAAATTAAGATCCTACTTCTGTAATAGCATAGCTAACTAATACAGCACACTTTTAGTTGACACACACTGGAGCCCCATTAAGATTCCATTAGCTATTGTAGAGAAGAGAGAGAAGGGCCATTAGCATGAGTTAATGACAGAATTTCTCACAGCATTGTAATTCCTGATTACCCCTCCCCCTTCCTCCAACAAGCAATTAGCTGTAGTTATAAAGGACTTTAATGAACGTCTGAGATCATAAGGTACACCTGATCCAACTAATCATCAAGCCTTCAATGAGTTGAATCAGAGAGGAAGAGGCGAAGTGAGAGGTTTTACTCAGTCCAAAATCTTTCCAAGAAAATTAGCCCACGACGTGAGGAATTTGAGGTCAATGAGTGTTGAATTTGCTGCATGAGGTTTATTTGACCGAATATACGTTTTGTTATGGTTCTGTTGTGATGAATGCACTGATATAAGTGGACACACGTGACATTTTGCCAACTTTGAAAAAATGACTTTATATCGGAGTTGTGCCTGTTGTCATAGAGCTAAACAGAGGACTCATCATGGATATAACTCGTTTTAGCGTGGCCATTGAGGGCTTACACCATCTTACACCATTGGGCTACCGAGTGGCACAGCGGTATAATGCACTGCATGAGGTAACTCAGTGCTAGAGGCATCACTACAGACCAGGGGTGGGCAACTCCAGTCCTCGAGGACCTGATTGGTGTCACACTTTTCCTCCATCCCTAGCAAACACAGCTGATTAATCAAATTGCATTCTAAACTGAAGATCATGATTAGGTGATTATTGGAGTCAGGTGTGTTAGTTGGGGGCTGGGGCAAAACTGTGACACCAATCAGGCCCTATCGAGGACTGGAATTGCCCACCCCTGCTACAGACCCAAGTTTGATCCCGGGCTGTATCACAACCGGCCGTGATCGGGAGTCCCATAGGGCGGCGCACAATTGGCCCAGCGTCATCCAGGTTAGGTTAGAGGAGGATTTGGCCAGGGAAAGGCCGTCATTGTAAAATTTGAATTTGTTCTTAACTGACTTGCCTAGTTAAATAAAATATAAAAATTTTTTTTAAGTAGTCAACTGGGTGGGGATTGCTATGAGTTGGGAGCAATCAGCCAATGAAGAGGAAAAAAACGGACTACTTTAAAATGGAGATTGCCTCAATGGTGCTGCCCATGCTGTCACAGACGCTATAATGGCACCAATACAAAGATGAGTCCTCTATCTCTATGGCCTGTTCACGCGTATCTGCTAGAATGTTCCCACCTGATCTCGCCTCCTCCTGCCTGCCTTTCATCTTTGAGGACATGTATATCCATTGTTGAAGCGGTCACTTGACTGTCTTGTCAGTATAATAGACAATCTTTGGTGGAATCAGGTGAGTTTGTCTGGGGCTACAACAAAAATGTGTGCTGTTAGGGGTACTTAAGAACTGGGGTTGGGAATCGCTGCTCTAATGAACGCAAAAGGGGTTATTGTGAATGCTATTGTAATGAATGTAAATGGAATGCTGTTGTTGTGAATGTAGCTGTAATGAATGTAAAGGGGTTGTTTTTGTGAATGTAGCTCAAATCTAATGATAATATCATTAGATATTATTACATGCCTGCTGGCTGGATTCCCTCAGTGAGCTTTTGTGAACACACACCTAATTTTGGGTAGTGAAGTAGTGGTATAAGGTTGGCATGTTATTCACAGACCAAACTATGACTTTGTTACTAAAGCAGGCTATGACTGTATTGCCATGTTGCCATGTCTGGTCTGATACTGAGTCATGGTTCTGATATAGTATAGTTGACGGCACACCAAATGTGGCAGCCAGTTTGTGTGTGTGCATGTGTGTGTCCTTGCATGCATGTGTGTGTGCCTTGCATAGTCTGCAGTCATACTATGTTTAGCCCTCCCAAGTTGAGGACGTGTACCGGATGAATTCCATCATCTGATCGTACTCATAACAATCGTGGCTATCACTGCCAAGCCTCAGCCGTGAAGTCATCTCCCCAAAATACTCCCCCTTACTTATACTGAAGTGCTAATTCTCTCTCACGCACACTCTCCCTTTCCAGCAAACCAGGGTTCCAGGTTGACTCATGCTTAAAGGACTCACTGATTGGCCCATAACTGACCCACAGGCCCAGCTTTCTGCCCCAGCCCTATCCCCAGGCCCATACCCCCAGCCCTATACCTCAGACCCAGCCCTATACCCAGACACCAGTCTTGTATCCCACACCCCAGCCTCAACGCCAGTCCTATACCCCAGACTCAGCCCTTTACACTACAAAATGCTGGGTTGTTTGGATGACCCAACTTCTGGGTTGCAGGCATTGGTTCAATTAGTTGGGTTATTTTCTTTAAAAAGAGCACTGTTGGGTTGTTGATTCTGGGTTATAGATGCTGGGTTATTGAGGCATGATCAGAAGACTTGGGGCATGGCTTTCAAATAGTTATTTTTGGCCACCTGTGAGAGTAAATGTATTTCCTGTTAGTCTGTTATGTTGTATTGTAAGCGTATGTTAAGGCTGAACACTGATAGTTTTGAAGCTTTTATGAGGCTTACAGAAATGTGTGTTCCTTAAGACCCTATACAAATCCCAAAGTTGGGATACTTAACACTTCATTATAATATGCAATTAATAATGTTAATATTATTCATATTTTATAATAATGAAATATGCCAAATTAAGGCACATTCAAAATTGCAGTGTACAATCTTAACATTTGATACAATACAACAGATGAACAGGAATCACATTTACCCTTACGGGTAGCCAAAAATATCTGAAAGCCACACCCCTATTAAGCCATGCCTCCTGAAAATAACCTAACGATTACATTAACAAGACCCAGCTGCTGGGTTATTACCCCAGCATGAAAGTGAATAAAACCCAATTGATGATTAAATTTACCCATGTTTGTGTAATCCCAACCACACAACATGTTGGGTTATTCACCCAACCCAACTGGCTGGATCAAGATAACCCAGCATGTGTTCTGTCCAATATTTACCCAGCACTGAGTTACCAAATAACTTGGGTTGTTTTTAACCCATAATGTTTTGGTGTACCCAGCCTCAGAAGGAGGAGCAGCCGAGGTCAGGAGGAGCAGCCGATTTCCCCCCCCTATTCACACAGACACCACCACTTGTGCCCCCGCATTCACCTTCCTGAATAGACGCTGGCCTAAAGGGACAGGAATAAACATGGACCATAAGCCAATAACAGTCGGTTCTCTGGGAAGAAATGTGTGTCAAGGACCAATCCCAAATAATGACATCAACAGGTAGCCATTACAGTCTAATAACCATTCCCCTGGTCCATTGGATAGCAACTGGTTTGTGAGTGTGTTTCTGAAAAGAGCCATTGTAACAACTTAGTTTAATGGCTACACGGGTCAGGGAAAATTGTGTGAACTGTGAAAATTCCACATATTGTAAGTGTGCTGCAGGAATACTCTGTGTACTGGTGCCTTTAGAGGAATGACATCCCATTTCCCTTCATTAAAGTGACAGTAGTTTTTGTTATGTGTCTGTTTGTTGCTCGTAGGGTATTCCGTTACCTCCCAGTGAAATATTTTGTTCAGCAAGATTGACTCTGCACATTCCGTCACACATTCAGCAGTTTTTTCATATTAAACAGTACTTCGGGGGAATGTACACAGTCATTGTGAGAGGCACTGCTCATTGTAGAGATCGTTCATTGGTTCTAATCCAGTTCTGTCGTGCCCCGTGTCTTACGTTAGATAGCAAAACGTTCATCTGCAGGGGGTTTGTAAGCTCGACTGAGGTAGTGACAATACCTACAGTATGTGGGGAAGAGTTCAGTGAAGGGCAAATTGTGCCCAGGAGGACTGAGATGGGGAGTACTAGTTTAACATCAGTCAGTTGAGATTAGAAAGTAATTGGACAGCTCATCAGACAGTCCTCGTCCTGTTAGTGTTGCATTTCCTATAGACTGCCTTTCAGTATGTCTCCTCTCCTCTAGCTGTGGTCTGCCATTATGTTCTATCAGCACCCAGAACCAGATCTCGCGTGTTTGCTAGCCCGTCTGTCACGAGATTAGCCGTTATGTCACAGCTCCTCAGACATTGGCTGCTGCTCTGTGCCCTCTGACCCCCACGATGGAGTGATGTAATGATGTCATTATGTGATAAAGAAACTGAGGGTTTGTCTGAAGTCCAAAAATGATCCCTCATCAATGTCCAACTTGGATTTGAGAGGAGAGAAATTTATAACTATTATAAAACTGAGTAAAATACTGATCTGTATGGCGTGAGTGTCGTACAGTCTCTCACCTCTCTGTCTCAGTCTCTCTCGCCAGACCGCTAATCCTCATGTGTGTGAAGAGAGCGCTCGCGGTCACGCACATGGACCGTGTTTCATTTAGGACTGCTGCGATCACGCAACACGCCATACATAAGCCAAGGTGTTTATGGTCATTTTGTCACCCCGCCAGGCCGGGCGGAGCCGGCAACCGCCCTTCTGGAAGAGCAGATCTGGGAGATACAAACACATACCAGACACGTGCACATTTCTCACACACACGCACACCAGCCAACCCCAGGGTAGAGGGGAATGTGTGAACAGGCCAAACCACAAAGCCCATTGTTCACGTTATGATCCACAGAGACAAATGGAGCACCGTGAGGGGTTGAGAGATTTATCATCATGGATCAACAACACAATCACTCTTCTAACCCCAATTCTCCTCAAACACACACACACCAGCTCAGACTATCTCTCTGCATGATATAAAAAAGAGGTGCAGAGCAAAAGGGGCGAGAGGAAGGAGTCAGGGAAGAGGGGAAGGAGATGACAATACCTTTTCAATGTTTACTTTCGTTCTCCCTCATCCTTTTCCTCCTCTAAGGTATCCACCGGTGTTCAGGTTGTAAACATTGGACACACACACACACACACACACACACACACATCTGCTCTTCTCTGCATTCAGGTCATAGTGCTCGAACTTCCACTTATTGGAGGGAGTGCTGCTCCTTCTCCCCCAACCGACCCATCAGATTACATAAATAACATGACATCTGCCGTGAAAGAATGTCAGTCAGTCTGTCTACCCGTCTGTGTTCTCCATTAAGGCCCAGCCACCCAGATAGTGGTTTGGAGGTTAGGACTGGAGCAGGCAAAAACAGCAGGGTCTGGTTCCTTTTTGCCCAGCCACAATATGATCCTTGCCCCTCCTCCTTCGACCGTACCCTTCAATGTTTGCCTGGAAAGGTATAAGCAGTGTAGGGGTGGAGCTCCCACCATATTCTTTACATATCTAGAAACATCAGAGAGCTATGGCCAAGGGGTTTAGGAGAGAATTTGGACTGGGCTTCTCTCCATCTCACCGTGGTGCTGTGTGTTCCGCTTACAGCTTACCGTACATCTGTCTGTCTGTCTTCCTGTGTGTCTGTAGATCATGCAGCAGATGAGTGACCATCGCTACAACAAGCTGACAGTGCCTGATGACATTGCGGCCAACACCATCTACATGAACCTCCCCAGCAAAGGCCATGTACTGCTACACTGCACCCCAGAGGAGTTCCCAGAGAGTGCCAAAGTGAGCACACACACACACACTGTGCACTAGCACGCACACGCCAATCTCTGTGCTCCCCCAGTTATTAGCTACTGAATGTTGTATATTTGTCGTCTTGTATGCATATGTTTGCTGTAAATATCCCTGCACTTTGTCGTGACCTTGTGACTCTTGGATGTCGGCTCGTATGGGATCAGTGAATGACATGGTATTGTCTCTGTAGCTGTTAGAGATGGCTGAGGATGAGCCATGTCATTTAGATTCCTCATTGTCACTACGCATTCCTGTGTCACTATGACAACCAACACCCTGCAATCTGCACAGACAGCCCTAAGACCTCAAATGTTCTCTGCGGTTAAAACCCAAACTTGAACATTTTATTTTTAGTACGTAGCATTTATTGAAATATGTCTCGTTGGATTTGGAACTGTTGTCCGATTTCCCAAGGCTTAATATAATATTTGCCTTGAGGATTGGCTAAAGGGGAATTTAACCGAAACACAAAATCAGAGTGACTGCTTCAGTGTCCTGTATCAGACCACTGTAGAGTGTATTCATATGGGTCCTGGATCGAAGCTTGGGACGCTTTCTGCCTCTGCGCACCATCTGTGTGATGAAGAATCATTAAATGTAGAGGTGTCGGAATGACAATCATCGGGGGTGTCAGACCATAGGGATACATTTCTGCGTGTCAGACTGTCAGACACAGTTCCATGTCATCTCTCGCAACCACCCCTCTGGAAGAGCAGATCTGGGAGATACAAAAACAAGCCGTGCGCTCTCTCAGCCTGGTTGAACTTAACACATCTATATAACAGTAATCTAGACAGACAGACCCCCCCTTCAAATAGAGAGAGAGGGAGGAAGAGAATGAGAGAGAGATTCATCAACCCAATCAGACCAAACCCACTCACTGCCTGCAAAGCCGCTCTGCTTTCTAACAGTATAAACATTAAATATTACTAAAAACTCTGTCTCCGGCTATTTTTAGTAACGTTACATAAAGGGGGGGGGGGGCGGGGGGGCTGAGAAGAGAGATCGAAGTCGACTAGACAAAAGGTCTCAGCCAGCCCCCACAGTGAAGTTCTCCTACCCCTTGTATAAATTTCAACCACAGTAATAACAACCCAGCTGGAAAGCACAGACTCACTGCCATAAAAACAGAAACACTTGAGCGAAAGAGAGCGAGAGAACAGATTTAGAAAAAAAGGAGTTAGGCGGAGAGGAGCTTGGATAAAGTGCATCGCCCCCCTGACCTCGTGATCCCCCTCCAATGGTTGATGGGGTTTATCCCTGTTCTATGTATTGGTTGTAGGAAGGCCAGAGTAAGACCTGTTGCTTCATGGCTGGAGGATCTGATAGGCCAGAGTAGGGTGGGTTGCTTGTTGCTCCTATGGTACTGCAAGCCCAGGCTTTTAGTATGACAGAGGGGGAAATATTTTTTTTAAACTTTTGTGTGTAATGTTTACTGTTAAAGGGCAATTCTGCCAGTCAACCTCATATTCATTGTCTCCAGCACCAAACCAGTGTCTACATATATGAAAACAGTATGTTTCTATGATCTGTGGTTAAAAAGATAAGAACGGTCCTAAGAAATGCTTCTGTGTGACATCACAGGGTAAAAAAAGTGATTTTTAAACCCTGCAATGGGTTTCTAGCCAGAGGGAGGGTATTTTCTAGCTCCCATGTCACCGCGAATCTCATAGTGTTTGAAAAATCACTGTTTTTAAAATGTTTTAACTTTTGATGAAGTCATCGTTTAGAACTTTTTTACTTTAGATTTTTTTTTAAATGGTGGTGACCTTTTAATTATTTCTAAGTTGTAGTTTTTTGTTGTTGCTTTGGCATTGTTAACATGTGTTTCCCATGGAGAGGGAGAGAGAGAGAGAAAAAATATATATATATATTCTGGCTTGGAAGTGTCTTAGGAAAACAGTGGTTTTCTTCTGGAGGGGCTCCACAGGGTGACACATTGCGTTGAGGGTTTCTGGAGATGTTGTAATATTTCTCACTTAGTTTTTCTATCTTCAGAAGACTGAGAACTCGCTATACCTAAAATGTTCATTCTTAGATTTGCATCCCTCGTAAGTGCTTCCAAATCATTGTAAAATGAACAATGCCTGTAAACAATGTTACGGAAGGTGAAGACAGACATATTCCCTCTCTCACTCTCTTCCCTAGGTGTTTGAGAAGCTGAAGGACCACATGTTGATCCCAGTGTCGAACATGGAGAAGGTCAAGGTGGACGGAGCCCTCACCTGCTGCTCCGTTCTCATCAACAAGAAGGCCAAAGTCTGATCTGAGCATGCTCCGTTAGGGGTCTCTCGGGCAGACCTGGGTTCAAATACTATACTTGAAATCTTTCACATACTTTGAAGTGCCAGGAGAGCGGGGTTTGCAATTTTGGGACTATACTATTGGGCCATTATTAAGCCAGGCAAGCTTAATCAAGCACAGACAATGTATTTAACATGATTCTGAATAGTATTTGAACCCAGGTATGCTCTCAGGGCAGGGTCGGGCCCACTGCTGCACCCTTGCCCGAAACAAGTCTGTTTCTGCTGTGTTACCCCACGATAACAGAATGTTATCCAGGCTACCCCCCCCCCCCCCCCTCTCTGAAAGTGCTCATGTGTCAATCAATCCCTGTGCTTACTGGTCAATGTTTACAACCCTTCAAAACAACCACTTCCAATAGAACACTGGAGAGAAAAGTTTTTTTTTTTTTTTTAAACATCTGTGGAGGATCTATATAATGTTACGGTATAGTGCAGTATGCATAGTGCAAGAGCCGGTTTATGAAGAATAAACAAAACGCAAACCCGCCAAGATACATTTACAATCAACTGCTGATTGCGCTCTCTGTATTTAATTTTGGATTCAATTCATCATGATTCATAGTCATGTCATGTAACAAGTAGAAGTTCTTATTGAGGGGGGAAAATGAATGAAATCCACTCGGTTATCTTAATAATCTGTAAATTGTCATAATGAGCTGTTCCTCTCTCTGCCATGGAGACCTGAGTGCTCTTACTACATTATTGTTGATTCAAAAAGAAATGTACATGATTTTTGAACAGGAATGTTGATTGATCCCTAGCTGTGATGATGGTGCTAGTTATTCCATCCAGCTGAACATAGGGTAAATTCCTCTTCTTAAACTGTGATTTCTGAAGTCTAAAGCCAAGGTAGGAAACTATTTACAAAATGCACATGCAATTGTCATCAAAAATGCCTTTAAAAAAACAGTCATAGGATGTTCATTTCCTACCCTGTCTTAACCTAAGCTGTTTCCATTTTATGAAGGACTGAGCACTACTTCCCTGCCGTGTATGACATGTTTGTAAGGACCAATACTTGTCATTTCTCATTATACTATACATACTTTTAACATGTCTCATTTTGCTGTGTGCCTCCATCTTAAGTGGCTTAATAACTACTGCTGTATAGTCTAGTCAAGAAGCCATTATAGCGGTTTCTTCGATGTTTTAAAGCCCTTTATTGTCCCTGTATTGACTACTGTATTCTACGAGTAACTGACAAAATATAGAAACACTTAAATGAGGGATACAAAGTATACTGAACACAAATATAAAATCGCAACACGTAAAGTGTTGGTCCCATGTTTCATGAGCTGAAATAAAAGATCCCATAAATCTTCCATACCCAAAAAAAGCTTATTTCTCTCAAATGTTGTGCACAAATTTGTTTATATCCCTGTTAGTGAGCATTTCTCCTTTGCCAAGATAATTCATCCACCTGACAGGTGTGGTAAATCAAGAAGCAGATTAAACAGCATGATCATTACACAGGTGCACCTTGTGTTGTGAAACTGTGGGTTGCTACCATGTTGTCGTCATGCTGTGTTGTCATGTGTTGCTGTCATGCTATATTGCCGTCTTAGGTCTCTCTTTATGTAGTGTTGTGTTTTCTCTCTTGTCGTTATGTGTGTTTTGTCCTATATTTTTATTACATTTCATTTTTATTACATTTATCCCAACCCCCATCCCCGCAGGAGGCCTTTTGGTAGGCCGTAATTGCAAATAGGAATTTGTTCTTAACTAACTTGCCTAGTTAAATAAAGATAAAAAATGTATAAAAGGTCACTCTAAAATGTGCAGTTTTGTCATACAACACAATGCCACATATGTCTCAAGTTTTGAGGTAGCGTGCAATTGGCATGCTGACTGCAGGAATGTCCACCAGAGCTGTTGCCAGAAAATGTAATGTTCATTTCTCTACCTTAAGCTGCCTCCAACGTTATTTTAGAGAATTTAGCAGTACGTCCAACCGGCCTCACAACTGCAGACCATGTGTAACCATGCCAGTCAAGGACCTCCACATCCGTCTTCTTCACCTGTTGAAATGTCTGAGACCAGGCACCCGGACAGCTGATGAAACTGTGGGTTCGCGCAACTGAAGAATTTCTGCACATACTGTCAGAAATCGTCTCAGGTAAGCTCATCTGCGTGCTCGTCATCCTCACCAGGGTCTGACTGGTTTTCTGATCCACACCCCTACTTTTTTTTTTAAAGGTATCTGTGACCAACAGATGCATATCTGTATTCCCAGTCATATGAAATCCATAGATTAGGGCATAATTCATTTATTTACTGATTTCCTTATATGAACTGTAACTCAGTAAAATCTTTGAAATTGTTGCGTTTATATTTTTGAAAGCAGGTGCTTCTACACAGGTGTGGTTCCTGAGTTAATTAAGCAGTTAACATCCCATCGTGCTTAGGGTCATGGATAAAAATGCCCAGTTGCCCATTATTTTGGCTACCATGGGTAGAAGAAAATCTCTGACTTTGAAAGAGGGGTCTCAAAGGAGCAAAGGGGGTTTAAAGTGTATGTGTGTGTGTCAGTCACCAGCTCTCAACCCAATTGAACACTTATGGGAGATTCTGGAGCGGCGCCTGAGACAGCGTTTTCCACCACCATCAATAAAACACCAAATGATGGAATATCTCGTGGAAGAATGGTGTCATATCCCTCCAATAGAGTTCCAGACACTTGTAGAATCTATGCCAAGGAGCATTGAAGCTGTTCTGGCAGCTCATGGTGGCCCAACGCCCTATTAAGACACAATGTTGGTGTTTCCTTTATTTTGGCAGTTACTTGTATATTCTCTACTACTAGTACTCTTTTTTTCTGCCCTGCTCTCGCTGTATAAGAGCATGCTGGGTAATGTGCGCTCTGAGAAATCCAATAGGACTTTTCGCCAACTGTCCCTCCAGAAATGATAATACACACTTGGGAGTGAATGACACTCCACCATCCACATCTGATATAGCCAACCCCGGCCTATTTACATTGCATTAGCCATCTATATGTAAACCTCCCTCCACTGAAGATGTTTCTCAATCTCATATCTGACAACAGAGATAAGGCCATTGGGGAAGAGCTCGTTAACAGGCCTCAAAGCACTCATTGGTTGCATCTGAAATGGCACCCTATAATGTGCACTATTTTGGTCTAAAGTAATGCACTTTATTGGGAATAGGGTACCATTTCAGACGCAACCTATTGCCTCCAATGAGAGCTTGGAGGCCCGTTAACAAGCTCTTCCCCAATGGCCTTCTCTGTTGTCAGATAGGAGATTGGGAAACATTCATTGAAGGGAGGTTTACATACAGATGGCTACCAATGTCCACAG
The DNA here is from genome assembly GCF_045679555.1 of Salvelinus alpinus. Lineage (NCBI taxonomy): Eukaryota > Metazoa > Chordata > Actinopteri > Salmoniformes > Salmonidae > Salvelinus > Salvelinus alpinus. Next base: position 41,299,862 of record NC_092091.1, on the reverse strand, counting down.
CCTATAGCAGAGAGGATCAGATGGTGCCTGTATGATAAAGGACGCTGAGCAAAAGTGCTCTCTCTCAAGGGCATTGACAAGTCAATACATTGCATTCAAGATAAAAAAAAGTTGGTGATACAGCTGCAATGGGTAAATTGGTCAAAAACTAAGACAGGCAGGCAGTTTCATTAAAAAAGGTCCCAAAACAGTCCTTCTGATTGCCATGCAAAATAGCCTTTTGAGTGACTCATATTTTTTTGGGGGATTGAAATGCTCAAAATGTGACAAGAAAGACTTTCTCTCTCATGGCTAACTACCAGGCAGTTTGAAAAGACAGGCTGAGAGGTCGGTGATCTCATATTCATGAGCTCGCCTTGACTGACAGCTCTTTGAAACACTTATGGCAAGAAAAGTGGATGCAGTGTTGCAGTAAAATCATCAAGTAAAATTGGGTGATACACAAAGCAACTCAAACATCGAAATTGCATCAATGATGGTGTCCATTTTTTTTTTTTATACATCTCCCGTTTGGCATCTCTTGTGATACGGTTCACAAGAACCCCCCCCCCTTTTGTTCCGTGCTGGCTGAAGACCAAGCTAGTCAAACACAGATGAAAGGGAAGACATAAGTGTCTTTGCCATAGATGAAGTGTAAACGTTTAATTATATTTGCTGACACCCTACAGTCAAATGTTGGCACCAGTAGAGTAGCTATTTAAACCACGGCCCTCCAAACACGCCTTCTCCGATGTTGGTTACAAGGCGGGCCTTATTTAAATTAGGTAAGAGAGTATCATGTTACCATTGGTGTATTCAAAAGTCACTCGCACATTTGCACTATCTTTGTTGTAGGTGCATGGTAACAATTGAATAAGATGAGATTTTTTTTTAAAGAAATCCTCAGACTGCTCTTGCTAGTATCACTGCTCTTTATTGAGCTTTATGTTTCGGCCTCAAGGCCTTCGTCAGTGTATTACAATTAGAGGTTGGGTGACGTCATTCTATCCCCTTAATAATGCCTCCTCCTGACTCCCAAGTGTGTGACACGTGGGAGGGGGACCGGTAACTTCATGATCAAACTTCATCAATGTAGAAGCAACAGTCATTTTCATTCTTTGTTCATTTTACTTGGATCTGGTTTCATCACATTTACCAAAAAACATGACTGACTGTTCATGACCTTTAAGAATTGATCGTACTACAGAGGGTGGAAGATTGGGTTTTTGTTTGACTGCAGGGAAAGAATGACGCACCATGTTGAGGATGAATTAAGCCATTTCCTGTTGCCACAGTAAACAGAACCTCAACACAGGGCGTCCCTATAAAGTCAAGGATGCGTTGTGTGGAAGGACGGTTAGCTTGCTCAATTGCAGTCCACGGATGTGGCATGGTTATATGAGGGCTGTAGGTAACACTTTTCTATGGAAAAGTCGTTGTTCTCTATGTGACCAAGTTTTTACTGTGAAGAGTTCATTTCACATGGTCAGGTGTAGGCTTGCGTTCATCGGGAGCGTCTGTTGAACGATCCCATACCTGAATTTTGTTACCTGTTTACTTAGCACCTCCCCCTCTAGTCTAGATTTAAAACTTAGTTTAAGCATTTGCACACATGTTAAACACTGACATATTGGTAACATTCAAGGTGAACCTTTTCAAGGTGAAAAATCCCAAGGTCGTGCTCAGTGCAACAAAGCTTAGTTCATAACCATGATGAATCTAAACTTTTTATAAACCCCAAATTGACAGCCTGCACATTACATTTTTGGATTTTACATCTGGCCTGTACCTCTGTGATTCCACTCAGTACACAATAACCTAAAGGTGAAAAGACAAATCTTAAGAGAAACTGTTAATAACTGTTCTGCCAATGTCACTCAATAGCACATTAACTCTACGTCAGGCTTCAAGTGAGGCCTACCTTTCTGCAAAGTAGTGGTGATAGAGCAAAATAATCAATTGTTCATTAGGGTTGTCTAGAGTTACTGGACAAGAAGTTAGGATTACAGCTAGGGTTGAGCTGAGAAGGTTAGAGTTAAGGCCTCAACCTTAGAAATATTTATTAGTCGTATGTACAAGGTAGACATTACTTGCAGGTTCCTTCTCGACAATGCAACTTCAAATCAAGTACAGTCTTAATGGAATGAACAACAAAAACAAAATGCAATATTAAACAGTTTGGGGTATGGCCTCGTCTCCGAGGGAAGATCCTCGGAGCCAGATGAAGTGATGGCAGGTACCATCGAAACCCCCTCGCTGGGGTAAAGGAGTTCCAATGACGGGCCTTAAGGTTGTTATAGCTTGTTGGGAGGTGGATGGTTGTCAAACTGTTGCTGAAAAACAGCAAATGAGAGAACTAAGGTAAGTTGACATAAATACATCCCAAGATTTACACCAATTGGTTGAGAGGGAGGAAGGTGATAATTGCAAAAGTGAGCCCATAGGTGGAATAGCAACCGTGCTATAAGGTACTGTAAATCGGTGACGGACATTCCAGGAAAGAAGAGAAGAAACAAGAAGCTTTGCTGATGATACGTTTGTATTCATTCCTACTAGGAAACAAAAGTTATGCTTACTGGATGAAGTTAAACAAGCATTCAGACCAGATTTCCTGATTGAACTTTCGTAAACTACATACCAATAAAAGATCAGAATACAAACAAAGTAAATGGCTCAGTAGAATAGAAAAACATTTTAGCATAAGTGTAAAGGAAGGCACCATTTATAGTACAATATTTACACAAGTATCAGAAAGGGGGTACTCTCTGAGTGAGTGAGTGAGTGAGTGAGTGAGTGAGTGAGTGAGTGAGTGAGTGAGTGAGTGAGTGAGTGAGTGAGTGAGTGAGTGAGTGAGTGAGTGAGTGAGTGAGTGAGTGCTAAGGAGCGGAGAGTCAGTGCAGGTGGTCAGTCCAGTTCGAGTGTTCAGCAGTCTGATGGCTTGAAGATCCAAACAGTCTCTGAGCCTGTTGGTATCAGACCTCATGCTCCGATACAGTCAGCCTGACAGTAAGGGAGTGAACAGCTCGTGAATGGGGTGTGGGATCCTTGACACTGCTGTGAGACTTCCTCGGGCACCGTTTCAAATAGATTTCATGAGATGGGTTGGAACACTGCCCTAGTGATGTACTGGACCGTCTTCACCACCCGCTGGAGGGTCTTGTGGTTCTGGATGAGGCAATTCCCATGCCAGGATGTAATGCAACTGGTCTGGACTTTCTAGATCGTGCAGCGGTAGTATTTACAAAGGACCCGGCATGGCATGCCGCCTTAGGAAGTAGAGGTGCTGTTGCACCCTCTTGACAAGAGTGGTGGTGTTGTGGATCCATGTCAAGTCCTCGGTGATGTGGACGCTCTACTTTCCTCGTGACTGCTGACTCTATACTGCAGTCCTCGTGATGTAGATCGGGGCGTGTTCCCTCCTCTGCTTCCTGAATTCAACAATCAACTCCTTTGCTTTGCTGACGTTGAGGATGAGATTGTGGTCTTGGCACCACAATACCTGTTCACTTAGCACCTCCTCCCTATAGGCTGACTCATTGTCGTTGGTTATCAGTCCTACAACCATGGTGTCATCGGCAAACTTGAATGATGGAGTTGGTGTCAGGCAAACCACGCTGTCATGGGTGAACAGGGAGTACAGCAGAGGGCTGAGGACACACCCCTGGGGGGGGGGGCTGTAGTAAGAGTCAGTTTGGAGGAAGTGTTTTTGACAATCCTCACAGCCTGTGGTCTGCCAGTTAGGATGTCCAGAATCCAATTGCAGATGCAGGGCTCTGAGCTTGGTGTTGTGCTTGGAAGGAACAATGGTGTTGAATGCTGAACTGTAGTCAATGAACAGCATATTCACATAAGTGTTCCTCTTGTCCAGATGTGTTAGGGCTGTGTGAATAGCGATGGAAATTACATCTTCCGTGTATCTTTTGGAGTGGTAGGAAAATTGGAGTCGTTCCAGTGTGCCTGGCATGCTGTCCTTGATGTGCGCCACGATCAGCCACTCAAAGCAGTTCATGATGATAGGGGTGAATGTGACGGAGCGATAGTCATTTGGGTATGTCACCTTGGTATTCTTGGGCACTGGGACGACGCTGGTCTTCTTGAACCAAGTGGGGACTACAGCCTGGGACAGGTTGAAGATGTCCGAGAAGGCACCCTCCAGTTGGTCAGCGCACACTCTGAGGACACAGCCAGGGATGCAATCTGTGTTAAGCTTGTCTGGGAGGGAGGCTTCAGTGGGCACCAGACAGCTGGATTTGCCTTTGTAGTCTGTGATAGCCTGTAGTCCTTGCCACATGCGTCACTATTAATTAAGTCGGCCCACCCCAACTACCTTGCAGAAAGGCAGATCTCACTTGAAGCTACCCATCCTTTCACACAACCCATCGTTACCTTACAGGGATGGCCTGTGTTGACACATATTTAGTCTGTGGAGGAAGGAGAGAGGGGGAGTAGGAGAAGTGGTGAGAGAAAGTGAGAGAGAGCAGAGAGGGGAAAAGAAAGAGCAGTAAGGAAGAAATAGAAAGCAGAGGGAGAAAGAAGAGATAGGGAGAGAAAGGAGGATGGTGATAGAGGAGATAGAGGGAGGCAAAGAGGAGAGACTGTGAGAGGGGGGAATAGAGAGAGACGTCTTGTCTGTCTAAGCCTTGTCTTTTAGTCTTCCCCCCCTCCCCATTTACTGGAAAGTATTGACATAAGCATCAACTCTGTGACGCTCATCTTTTCAAATTGAACACAATGTATTGACATACAAGTCAACCCTCCGACACTGATCTTTTCCCATTGACTGCAGTGTATTGACATAAACATCAAGTGGTTGACGCTCATCTTTTCCCATTGGCACCGCAAAGCCTGCATGGAGCATGGCCAATTGACATAAATGTCAGTTGGTTGACGAATAACTTCAAGCAAAAGCGAGACAGGATAACGTTTTCCTATGATATGTTGATCCAGCTCAGAGCAGATTTCACTCAGTCAGTGGCTGTCTAGGCTTACGTCCCAAATGGCACCCTATTCCCTACAAAGTGCACTACTTTTGACCAGAGCAGAGCATGCAGTAGAATACAAATGGGCTGCAGTTGTATTCTACTGCTGAAAGTTATAATAATCACTTCATCCCACCAAGGCTTTTGCATGTGATAATCTGAATTTTTGCCAAATAGATTCGCCAAAAGACAAATCTATTCAAGGATTCATATTTTTTTTTCTTTCATGCATGTTAACATGAGAAGCCTCCTCCCTAAGTTTGTTTAATTCACTGCATTAGCACACTCCGCCAACCATGATGTTCTAGCCGTGCCTGAAACCTGGCTTAGGAAGGCCACCGAAATGTCTGAAATTTCCATCCCCAACTACAAAATTTTCCGCAAAGATAGAACTGCCAAAGGGGGCGGAGTTGCAATCTACTGCAGAGATAGCCTGCAGAGTTCTGTCATACTATCCAGGTCTGTGCCCAAACAGTTCGAGCTTCTACTTTTTCTACTTCAAGCTTCTACCCCCCTTAGCCCCCAGCTGTGCCCTGGACACCATGTGTGAATAAATTGCCCCCCATTTATCTTCAGAGTTCGTACTGTTAGGTGACCTAAACTGGGATATGCTTAACACCCCGGCCGTCCTACAAACTAAGCTATATGCCCTCAATCTCACACAAATTATCAACGAACCTACAAGGTACAACCCTAAATCCGTAAACACGGGCACCCTCATAGATATCTTCCTGACCAACCTGCCCTCTAAATACACCTCTCCTGTCTTCAACCAGGATCTCAGCGATCACTGCCTCATTGCCTACGTCCATAATGGGTCCACGGTCAAACAACCACCCCTCATCACTGTCAAACGCTCCCTAAAACACTTCAGCGAACAGGCATTTCTAATCGACCTGGCCCGGGTATCCTGGAAGGATATTGACCTCATTCCGTCAGTAGAGCACGCCTGGTAATTCTTTAAAAGTGCTTTCCTCACCATCTTAAATAAGCATGCCCCATTCAATTTTTTTTTAACTAAGAACAGATATAGCCCTTGGTTCACTCCAGACTTGACTGCCCTTGACCAGCACAAAAACATCCTGTGGCATACTGCATTAGCTTCAAATAGCCCCCACGATATGCAACTTTTCAGGGAAGTTAGGAACCAATATACACAGGCAGTTAGGAAAGCAAAGGCTAGCTTTTTCAAACAGAAATGTGCATCCTGTAGCACAAACTCCAAAATGTAAAGTCCATGGAGAATAAGAGCACCTCCTCCCAGCTGCCCACTGCACTGAGGCAAGGGAACACTGTCACCACTGATAAATCTACGATAATCGAGAATTTCAATAAGCGTTTTTCTACGGTTGGCCATGCTTTCCACCTGGCTACCTCTACCCCGGTCAACTGCTCTGCACCCCCACAGCAACTTGCCCAAGACTCCCCCACTTCTCCTTCACCAAAATCCAGATAGCTGATGTTCTGAAAGAGCTGCAAAATCTGGACCCTCTCTTTCTAAAATGATCTGCCGCAATTGTTGCAACCCCTATTACTAGCCTGTTCAACCTCTCTTTCGGATCGTCTGAGATCCCTAAAGATTGGAAAGCTGCCGCGGTCATCCACCTCTTCAAAGGGGGAGACACTCTAGACCCAAACTGTTACAGACCTATAGCTATCCTACCCTGCCTTTCTAAAGTCTTCGAAAGCCAAGTTAACAAACAGATCACCGATCATTTTTAATCCCACCGTACATTCTCCGCTATGCAATCTGGTTTCCGAGCTGGTCATGAGCGCATCTCAGCCATGCTCAAGGTCCTAAACGATATCAAAACCACCATCGATAAAAGACAGTACTGTGCAGCCGTCTTCATCGACCTGGCCAAGGCTTTCGACTCTGTCAATCACCGCATTCTAATTCGGCAGACTCCACAGCCTTGGTTTCTCAAATGACTGCCTCGCCTGGTTCACCAACTACTTCTCAGACAGTTCAGTGTGTCAAATCGGAAGGCCTGTTGTCCGGACCTCTGGCAGTCTCTATGGGGATGCCACAGGGTTCAATTCTCGGGCCGACTCTTTTCTCCGTATATATCAATGATGTCGCTCTTGCTGCTGGAGATTCCCTGATCCACCTCTATGCAGACGACACCATTCTGTATACATCTGGCCCATCCTTGGACACTGTGTTAACTAACCTACAGACAAGCTTCAATGCCATACAACACTCCTTCCGTGGCCTGCTTTTAAATGCAAGTAAAACTAAATACATGCTCTTCAACCGATCGCTGCCCGCACCTGCCCGCCCGTCCAGCATCACTACTCTGGATGGTTCTGACTTAGAATACATGGACAACTGCAAATACCTAGGTGTCTGGTTAGACTGTAAACTCTCCTTCCAGACTCACATTAACCATCTCCAATCCAAAATTAAATCTCGAATCGGCTTCCTATTTCGCAACAAAGCATCCTTCACTCATGCTGCTAAACATACCCTTGTAAAACTGACTATCCTACCGATCCTCGACCTTGGCGATTTCATTTATAAAATAGCCTTCAACACTCTACTCAGCAAATTGGATGCAGTCTATCACACTGCCATCCGTTTTGTCACCCAAGCCACATATACTACCCACCACTGCGACCTGTATGCTCTCATTGGCTGGCCCTCGATTCATATTCGTCGCCAAACCCACTGGCTCCAGGTCATCTATAAGTCTATGCTAGGTGAAGCCCCGCCTTATCTCAGCTCACTGGTCACCATAGCAACACCCACCTGTAGCATGCACTCCAGCAGGTATAATTCACTGGTCATCCCCAAAGCCAATTCGGAAGTTTACATAAACCTTAGCCAAATACATTTATACTCCGTTTTTCACAATTCCTGACATTTCATCATAGTAAAAATTCCCTGTCTTAGGTCAGTTAGGATCACCACTTCATTTTAAGAATGTGAAATGTCAGAATAATAGCAGAGAGGATGATTTATTTCAGCTTTTATTTCTTTCATCACATTCCCTGTGGGTCAGAAGTTTACATACACTCAATAAGTATTTGGTAGCATTGCCTTTACATTGTTTAACTTGGGTCAAACATTTCGAGTAGCCTTCCACAAGCTTCCCACAGTAAGTTGAGTGAATTGTGGCCCATTCCTCCTGACAGAGCTGGTGTAACTGGGTCAGGTGTGTAAGCCTCCTTGCTCGCACTTGCTTTTTCAGTTCTGCTTCACATTTTCTATAGGATTGAGGTCAGGGCTTTGTGATGGCCACACCAACACCTTGACTTTGTTGTCCTTAAACCATTTTGACACAACTTCGGAAGTATGCTTGGGGTCATTGTCCATTTGGAAGACCCATTTGCCACCAAGCTTTAACTTCCTGACTGATGTCTTGAGATGTTACTTCAATATAACCATATACTTTTCATTCTTCATGATGCCATCCATTTTGTGAAGTGCACCAGTCCCTCCTGCAGCAAAGCACCCCCACAACATGATGCTGCCACCCCCATGTTTCACGGTTGGGATGGTGTTCTTCGGCTTGCAAGCGTCTCCCTTTTCCCTCCAAACATAACAATGGTTATTATGGCCAAACAGTTCTATTTTCGTTTCATCAGACCAGAGGACATTTCTCCAAAAAGTACGATCTTTGTTCCCATGTGCAGTTGCAAACCGTAGTCTGGCTTTTTTATGACGGTTTTGGAGCAGTGGCTTCTTCCTTACGGAGTGGCCTTTCAGGTTATGTCGATATAGGACTCGTTTTACTGTGGATATAGATACTTTTGTACTTGTTTCCTCCAGCATCTTCACAAGGTCCTTTGCAGTTGTTCTGGGATTGATTTGCATTTTTCACACCAAAGTACGTTCATCTCTAGGAAACAGAATGCGTCTTCTTCCTGAGCGGTATAATGGCTGCGTGGTCCCATGGTGTTTATACTTACCTTCAGGCATTTGGAAATTGCTCCCAAGGATGAACCAGACTTGTGGAGGGCTACAATTTTTTCTGAGGCCTTGGCTGATTTCTTTTGATTTTCCCATGATGTGAAGCAAAGAGGTACTGAGTTTCCAGGTAGGCTTTGAAATATATCCACAGGTACACCTCCAATTGACTCAAATTATGTCAATTAACCTATCAGAAGATTACTTGTGTCATGCACAATGTAGATGTCCTAACCGACTTGCCAAAACTATGGTTTGTTAACAAGAAATTTGTAGAGTGGTTGAAAAACGAGTTTTAATGACTCCAACCTAAGTGTATGTAAACTTCCGACTTCAACTGTATTATCTCCCTCACTAACTTTAAGCATCAGCTGTCAGAGCAGCTTACTGATCATTGCACCTGTACATAGCCCATCTGTAAATAGCCCAACCAACTACCTCATCCCCATATTGTTTATGTTTTTTGCTCCTTTGCACCCCAGTATCTCTACTTGCACATCATCTTCTGCACATCTATCACTCCAGTGTTAATGCTAAATTGTCATCTTTTCGCCACTATGGCCTATTTATTGCCTTACCTCCCTAATCTTACTACATCTGCACACACTGTATATAGATTTTTCTATTGTGTTATTGACTGTATGTTTGTTTATTCGATGTGTAACTGTGTTGTTTGTGTTGCACTGCTTTTCTTTATCTTGGCCAGGTCGCAGTTGTAAATGAGAACTTGTTCTCAACTGGCCTACCTGGTTAAATAAAGGTGAAATAAAAAAAGTAAAAAATAAGATTGAATTCCTCATAAACTATGATAAACTTTGAGATTTACATTTTGAGTGACCTTGTGTATCCCATAGAAGCAGTGGCGGTTCTAGCTTGTATGGCTCCCTGGGCGCACCCCCCTCTCCAGCAACAAAAAAAGCACCATTCTGCACTAACTGTAATTTAGATTCAGACATTTGGAACAACACAAATAATTAATCGTAACATTTAAAACTATATAAATATAAATACAAAAATAAGACTCCTAAATATCAAAAGACGTAACAAAGACAAATAAAAACAAATTGTATGAAAAAAAGATCTAATTATTACACTATTACCCTATTGCTAACAAAAAACACACCAATAAAACTAAATTGCACAAATCCTATATCACACAAATAGAATAACACACTTACAAAAAAGAGAACCTGATTATTACACTATTGTACTTCAAACAAGAAACACAAACTAAATTACACAACTAATTGCATTACTAATTGGATTAGTACTGTACAAAGTTAGAGTTGCGCTATTTGAAAGATTCCCCCGCTCCCCCTACCTCGGGCTTCCAGTGGGGAGACCTGAGGTCAACCTACCCCCGCCCCCTCCCCATCTCGTACTTCTGAGTGGGAGACCTTCCCAGGCAGTAGCCTGCCTTGCTCACAATCTAGAATCAGGGTGCCAACTCCGACAAGGTTAATTGACCCGCAGTCCCACACGGTCACATGATATCATTGGCATGACGTGCAAATGAGCAAAAGAAAACCGATCGTACAAATGTCACCATTCGGAATATTTATTTATATATTTATTTAATATTTTATTTTTGTGAGGGCGCCCCATGCCACCCTCGGCAAGATGCCGCACTGGGCGGCTGCCCATGTTGCCTATGCCTAAATCCGCCACTGCATAGAAGGGTTCAGAATTGTCCATGTTTTGATGGGCAACTCCATTCCTCAGGGGCCTGATTAGTGTCACACTTTATCCCTAGCCCCAGCTAACACACCTGACTCCAATAATCAACTAATCATGATCTTCAGTTTAGAATACAATTCGTTTAAATCAACTGTTTGCTAGGGATGGGGGAAACGTTTGACAATACTCCAGCCCCCAAGAACTGGGGCCTGTTGCACAAAACTAGGATAAGGGATTAAGCCAGGATATCTTGGTGATCCTGGCTCAATTGATCCGTAATCCGGTTGCACTAAAGATGGATAGGGGGCAGGAGGATATGTTATGGTATAAATTACCATGGAGATTTATTCTGTGGAGCTAGCCTGCTCCAGACCAGGCTAAATTCCAGGATCTATTTAATCTCATCCCTAATGTCAGTCAGCAGTCACCACAAATGGAAACCAATAGTTATTTCACTGCTCACTATACATTGTTATCACATATAACTAGACCCACTGTTATTATTTAAACGTTTGTGATCATTAATTTCAATGATTTTGGATAAAAAATGATTTTTAGATGATGTTGCTATCATTAGATAATTTACAGTTTCCCATAGACTATAAGGCTATATATAAAATGATAGAATATTAGGGCCACAGAGGGGAAAAAAACACAAGTCATAATATTGTAACCAGTTGTTTTAAAGGAGGACAGTTGTTAAAATGACAGATGTGGGGCATTTCGTGAAATTGTACTTCAGTATGGTTTCATAAACAAAGACATGCTGATGTGCCAGAATATTAAGTATCACATTGTCATAAGTATCAAAACTGTAAAAACAATATGTAGCTTTTCTGCAGAAAGAACCAGCCTCATAAATTTATGACTTTATCCTTTTTCTTCAGTGTGGCCCTAGTACTCTGTCATATAAACAAATACACATTCCATATGAATATAAAAACACAATGTGTAACATTATGTTCCTTTATTGAATAAGGACAAAACAAAGCAGGTAAACCATCAGCTCCTTTCGAAACTGAAGTCACAGTGACTCTACAAGATGGAAAGCACAGAATCCAAGCATATTATACAAAATGATACATACACATTCAAAGGTCTGTATATAACACACCCTGCATGTCTGCACACTAAAATAAATGCAGGACAAATCCATACACATCAACTGAACAGACAAATGAATGGATGCAGTAGCCTCCCTGCAGCCTTGTATTACACACAGTATACCGCACAAACATCATAAGAGGCCAAATTCGTCAAAAAACGAACCCAAAAAAACCCAAATTCCTCTGCCACTGCAGGACATATTTAACCAAAATTGAAAGCACACATACTAACTAAAATAATTCAACACATATTGGTCCCTCAGCAGCCGACCACTGTCGTCATCAGGGAAGATTGCCGGATTGTCCCAGTCCATGGCTGGTGGCACTCTGGGGGCCCTCTCCTTCCTCAGGCAGGCCACATTGTGGAGGACAGCACAAGCCACAGTAATATCACATGCCCTAACAGGGCTGACCCTTAATTTGTGAAGGCAGTGAAAGCGTGCCTTCAGGAGGCCAAAGGTCATTTCAACTCTGGCCCTGGTCCTGGCATGGGCATGGTTGTAGGCCTGCTGTGCTTCCTGGGGGTCTGTGAAAGGTGTCAGGAGAAAAGGCTGGCAGCCATACCCCCTGTCTCCCAGCAACACACCAGAGAATTCACCTGTCAACAATAAATCTCATCATTACTACCTCATAAACACAGTGATATTCTTGACACAGCCATGATGGTTATAAATAGGGGTTGTGTGGCTTACCTTGTGATAGGCACTGATAGATTTCAGAGGCCCGAAAGATTCTGGAGTCATGGACTGAGCCAGGCCATTTTGCCACAACATTGCTGATCACACAGTCAGCATTGCAGACCATCTGAAATCATAAGATGAGGAATATTACACCAATCAATGCACATCACTGGCAATGCAGAGTGTTCGTCAATGGACAATATCAAAAAGTTATGTTCACCTGAACATTAATGCTGTGAAAGGATTTCCTATTCACAAAATCGGCCTCATGGGCACCTGAGGGGGCTTTTATCCTTATGTGTGTGCAGTCCACTGCACCAATGACATTGGGGAAACCTGTCACACAAAGTAATGAGTATCCTACTATGTGTTAACAGTTGTCCTGTAATTTGTAGATCCTCTTACCTGCAATCCTATAGAACTCCTCTTTGATGTCACAGAGTCTTCTGTGGCCAGGGAAGGAGATGAAGACATCTGCTAATGCTTTGATAGCCAGACACACACTCCTTATTGTGCGGCAAATTGTGGCCTTGTTCTGCATCCCCCACTGAGTACAGGAAGGCTCCACTAGCAAAAAAGCGCAAGGCCACACAAACCATTTGCTCCACACTCAGTGCATGGCTCCGTGCAGTGCGGTGCTTAATCCTGGGACCCAGTAGTCTGCATAGATACCTGATGCCATCTGCAGAAAACCTGTATCTTTCATATAGATGGTCATCAGGGAAGGCCAGTGGGTCCAACCGGTCCCTGAAGACCCTTTCTCGCCTGAAGGCTCTCCTCAGCACAAGTGCTTCTTCATCCACCACATCTCGCACGAATGGGCATGCCATTGTCAGAGCAGAAAGGAACACACAATTTTGGGCCTTCATATAGGCTAGTGGCCACACCTGGTGCTGGGGGGGTGGGCAAAAGAGGGCGATGCCTTATAACGATGACTTGGTTGTACTGATTGCTGGGAAAATAAAAAAAACCTTAGAAAGATGCCACCGTCCTGTGTGCTCACAATAAGAGCTCATATGTCATGGCTCACTTGACTTTACGAGAATATACCTAATTTTTATTTTGAGCTGTGTCATCTTCTTGGAGCTGGGGGAGGAAAGAAAAATAATGATTAATACATTTGTGTTACAGTTAGCATACAGTGTACATTGAAGGCATATCTCACCTCCCTCTCAAGTTTTTTTATTTCAAGGTCCAGTTTCCTAATTGTCCTCTTTTTTATTTCGGACTCCAGTGCAAGATTTTCCATCTTTTTCTTCTTGTACTGAATGTCTATGTCTGCCAGTTCTATTTGGCGCCGGAGGTGGTTGCCATACAACTTTCTGATAGCTTGTGAGCTCTGTGAACACAATACAATTAGCGCAGCTGGAATTTGGCAGGATGTGGTGTCCTTTTATTAATACGCACTATGTTGCCAGGCTGGTTTTCCCACTGTATAGCATCTGGGTCCTGTAAAAGAAATTAGATTTTTTGATTTTGATGAGGACTCCTCACCATTGTAGAGTAAATAGTACTTTCACAGTCTTAACATGATACCTCATGCCTTCTGGAATCCAGAGAGATGGTCTCCTCCTCATCATCGTCTCCATCATGTGCTGTTGCTGCTGCACTGGGGCCTTCACCCTATCACATTTAATCGGATTCATATTGAAGCTAGTAGACAAGACATGCCAGGCCTACAGTATGCCTTTGATGGAGTACTCACTGGATCAGCATCGTCTGGTGCTTGTGCTGGTGGCTCTAACAGGAACACAGTGCTGCCAGACACTGCAAGGCAATAGGTAAACCAAAGTCAGACAGTCCAAATTGATTCAATATGAATGTGGTTGTATCCCATGTAGAGATGGAAGGACATACCTTGAATGAAGCGGGTGGCATCTTGGGAGGAACCTATGCTCGTCTCTTTCCCCCCAGGGATCCCCTCTAAGACGGGCCTGCCTTTATTTAGCTCCAAGGCCATGTCCTCTGCTGGGGTAAGGTCAGCCTTTGGTGACCCACCACCCGTGCCTTGTCTGTGGGTATTCTTTTTCACTGCTAAAACAGTACAGACAATGTGTGAGCAGGCACCTTCTGGGTACAATATATGCTTGTGCTTTGTTAAATATTAGTCAGGGACCATACCATTCTGCAGAATGTTCTTGTATTTGATTTTGACCTGCTGCCATGTCCGTTTTGGCCCGTTCATGTTTAATCTACACACACACACACACACACACACACACACACACACACACATTTAATGGAGTCACACTGCAAAAAATTACTTGGTATTTTTGTCTTGTTTTCAGTAAAAATATCAAAAAATTTATCATAGCTTTATACAGTGTGATGGAGTTACTTTACACAATTTCACTCATATCTGCAGTGCATTTCAATTAAAAATTTAACCGTTTCATAATTACAGTACAACTGCATTTTTGGAGATGTGAATTAAATATTTGAATTGTAATTGTGATGTTTCAGCGGAGCGGTGAGTGTGTAATTGTGCACTACTTACGCATTCAGGCGGTCTGCAATACTTTGCCACGCTTTTTCTCTTTGCTTTATCACTGTGGCGGTGTTGCCTTTCTTCTTAATTATATCTTTTACCTCCTCGTATGCCTCCATGAGGATTTGTGCTTCCGACCGGGAAAAGTACGCGGCTCTAGTTGCCATGGTAAATCAGTTAATCTGTGATCTGTGGCGGGGTCTATTTGAGTGAGCCGTGAGCGCGCACCTATCCAGGATTGGTTTCACCTGGCTTAATGAATCCGTGTCTGCTCATCCTGGCTTGGTCTTTGTGCAACCAATTAAGCCTGGACGCACATGTTTTGGCTTCATTGAGCTCAGCTGAGTCATTTATCCCGGATGTCTTAATTCTACTTTTGTGCAACAGGCCCCTGGAGTTGCCCATTTCTGTTTTAGATGTTTGGTTAGAGTGGTAGTCTAGCTCACCATTAACATATTATTTTTACACTGCATCTTGATTTTAGCTTTTCATCTACTTTGTACAATAAACTTAATTCTAACATCAAATTGAACTGTTGACTTCTTAGAGACATATGTGCATGATATGGAGGCTGATATAGCAGACAATGATTGGGCTGCACTAGCAGTCTCTTGCCTCAGTCACACATTCAAAAATAAGTGTTATATCGCTCCCTGGTGGTCGTATATTTGATAATTGAAATCTTTTTACAACTGGATGGCCTTGGAAGATGAACATGAGATCAAATTATGCAGAAAATATTTAGGTTAATTTATTTTAGAAATCTTTGGGGTTATGACAATGTGTTTTGCAAGTGCATGAGGTCTGAACATTTTCACAATATATAAATTACATTTAAATATGTTTATTTTCCTAGACCATCATGAAAAGGGGCATGATGGAAGCCCTACAATATTACGTTTTGCTAAATAGTGAGAACGCTTGGGAACAGGCAATGTCGAAAAGTAATATTTTGTACTTTTCTTAAATGTCGTTTTTTGTAATTGACTAAAACGAGCAGACCGGAATATTAAGCTAGCCAAGACCAACAACATAAACAAACTATACAGTAGTGACTGGAGTTACAAACAGACTATGCTAAACTAGTTAAATGTCTTATGTGTGATAAAATGTTTTACATACTAGCTACCGGAGGCCGGCCTCCTTGGACACCGGGTCCCGACATTTCCCACGCCGAATAGCCTGAAGCCGCACAGGGCTCTTCTCTCAGGCTCTATTTCGCTACATTGGAGCATTGTCGAGATTTTTGACCTGGTTACAAGTACATTGAACAACACAGCAGCTTTTCGGCATTTTTGTTATTTCTGTATAACAAAAAAAATCAGCAACGAAGTTGACTCTTTTGCAATGGGAAATCATTTTTATTTCACCAATTTGTGGGCGTGGTCGAAAGGGAATGACATCATTTGACGTGAATATCGACTCACCTTAGATAAGAGACAAGTATAAAATGTACTCATTCAATCCATTGTTATGTTCACAATATACTGCATGTATAACATAACTATATTCATGAGATGTGGAGTCCTCTGTGTCAGGGGTCGGCAACAGGCGGCCCGCGGACCAAAACCGGCCCGCAAGTTACTATTTTTTGCCCCCAAAAGAGTTTCGCAAAAACATATACACTGAACAAATATATAAAAGGCAACATAGATTTTACTGAGTTACAGTTCATATAAGGAAATCAATCAATTTAAATAAATTCATTAGGCTCTAATCTATGGATTTCACATGACTGGGAATACAGATATGCATCTGTTGGTCACAGTACCTTAAAAAACGGTAGGGGCGTGGATCAGAAAACAGTCAGTATCTGGTGTGACCACCATTTGCTTCATGCAGCGCAACACATTTCCTTCGCATAGAGTTGATCTGGCTGTTGATTGTGGCCTGTGGAATGTGGTCCTACTCCTCTTCAATGGCTATGCGAAGTTGCTGGATATTGGCAGAAACTGGAACACGCTGTCGTACACGTCGATCCAGAGAATCCCAAATATGCTCAATGGGTGACATGTCTGGTGAGTATGCAGGCCCTGGAAGAACTGGGACATTTTCAGCTTCCAGGAATTCTGTAGAGATCCTTGCGACATATCATATCATATCTTGTGCATTATCATGCTTAAACATGAGGTGATGGCAGCGGATGAATGTCACGACAATGGGCGTCAGGATCTTGTTATGGTATCTCTGTGCATTTAAATTGCCATCAATAAAATGCAATTGTCCTCAGTTTATGCCTGCCCATACCATAACCCCAGGCCACCGTGGGGCACTCTGTTCACAACATTGGCATCAGCAAACCGCTTGCCCACAAAATGCCATACACGTACATACATGTCTGCCTGTTACAGTTGAAACCGGGATTCATACTTGAAGAGCACACTTCTCCAGCGTGCCAGTGGCCATCGAAGGTGAGCATTTGCCCACTGAAGTCGGTTACGACGGCAAACTGCAGTCAGGTCAAGACCCTGGTGAGGATACCGAGCAATCAGATGAGCTTCCCTGAGACGGTTTCTGACAGTTTGTGCAGAAATTCTACGGTTGTGCAAACCCACAGTTTCATCAGTTGTCCGGGAGGCTGGTCTCAGATGATCCCGCGGGTGAAGAAGCCAGATGTGGAGGTCCACAGCTGTTGTGGTTACACATAGTCTGCGGTTTTGAGGCCGGTTGGACGTACTGCCAAATTCTCTAAAATGACATTGGCGGCGACTTATGGTAGAGAAATTAACACTCAATTATCTGGCAACAGTTCTGGTGGACATTCCTGCAGTCACCTTGCCAATTGCACGCTCCCTCAAATCTTGAGACATCTGTGGCATTATGTTGTGTTACAAAACTGCACATTTTAGAGTGGCCTTTTATTTTCCCCAACACAAGGTGCACCTGTGTAATGATCATGCTGTTTAATCAGCTTCTTGATATGCCACACCTGTCACGGGTGGATGTATTATCTTGGCAAAGGAGAAATACTCACTAACAGGAATGTCAATAAATTTGTGAACAAAATTTGAAAGAAATAACCTTTTTGTGCGTATGGAAAATTTCTTAGACCTGTTATTTCAGTTCATGAAACATGGGACCAACAGTCTATGTTGTGTTTATATTTTTTATCAGTATATACTGTATACCATTCGAATAATCTGTAGGTTAGGAGACACTCACACACACTGTATATTACAGCCTTGGTTTAAGAAATGAAAATACATTTTGATTTTGGAAATATACAATGTGGTTGTGCATTGAGTTTGAGGAAAATAACTGTTCACAAAAGTTATGCCGAGTGTCTTGAAAAAAGGGACTACTGCTCCTTTAAGAAAATAGTTTTACGACAACTTTTTAGGGTATTACAAATTTTACGGCAGTAGTTATTCAAAATGGAGTAACCAGCAAAATCATCAAGGTTGCTTGCTAATTAGCTAGGGCATTATATTCCTATCTCTAAAGTTAAATTCAACGTATTACTAGCTAATGTAATCCTTTCATCAGTATGGTTGATAAGAAGAAACCAGACTCGTTCCATTACTTCATGAGTTACGATGATCTGAGTGACAGTAGCGATAGTAACAGCAGCGATTCTGATGAACAGGGCCAGAAGAAATCGAGAGGAAAGGGGGGGGACGATGCTACTGGAAGCGGCAACAAATCTCCCCAACACGGGACCAAGCGGGCGGTTAGTGGAGCTCCTCTACCCAAACCCGACGAGCTCTTCAAGTCGGTTGCCAAGCCATCCTTCCTGTACAACCCATTGAATAAACAGATAGATTGGGAGAGCCGCGCCGTGAAAGCTCCCGAAGAGGTACTGTAAAAATACGAAGCTAGCTAGCGTTCCGTTGACCTAGTAACTTGTGTATGTAGCTTGAGATGTAACGTTAACTAGCTAGCTAATTCCCACAGCGATACAACAATATAACAACTACTGCTAGTAGCTAACGTTAGTGTAGTGTTACATTAGCAAGTGAAACACCACTGTACTGTATTCTACCAGCTAGATAACGTTAGTTTTACAAGCAAGCTACATTACAGTGTTGCCACAGGTTTAGAGAGAAATAGTAATTATTTTTGTAGACACTCCGCCATGGTTTCTTGGACAAAGGCTGCTATGAGGAAAATGAATGGCGTTTTTGGATAAAAGCAGAAAATAATGTCTGTGGTAATCACAGGCTTTGATCTTATACGTTTTGTTCTGTGAGATAACCTTCATCAGCTAACATAATGTTTTGTGAATTTTGAAGAATTTGTGATAATAAAAAACATAAATCACAAAAGTTTCATCATTAATAAAAGTCTCGTTAACTGACTGCTATTATCTCATATAACAAAACGTATACGACCTCCTAAGCCTGTATTAACCTAAGACCTTAATTTCGGGGCGTTTATTCCCAAACCCTGTTTTTTTTTTCATAGGGATGGCTGAACAAACCAGAGTTAATTTATTTCCATGTTTTAGGACTACAAGTTGGAGAGTTCTTCTTTGCTATATTGGCGATCACACAATTTAATGTGCATTCCGCCACCTACAGTGCGGGATGGAAACAGGATTCCCACAAATGGAATTAAATACCAAAACTACCAAACTAACAGTAAATAAACTAAATCAAACATTTTCTGTTAATAAAAAACAGATCTCATCCCAACAAAGGCTCAAGGGGATCCTGGGAGGTCTGGTCTTCTGGCGCCAGTAACTCTTGCAAGTCTTCAGATGTAAAATCATTTACAAAAACATTTCTTGGTGCTCTGGTACCGATTGCCATGCGGTAATAGAGAGAACAGTCTATGACTGGGGTGGCTGGGGTCTTTGACAATTTTTAGGGCTGTACAGTTTGTAACTGGCCATGAACGCCACAAAATCCACATTTTTAACACACAGGGTATCTTTTGACTTGCAGCTACGCTGTGGTGCGTCCACTACCATATCTTCACTAGCATCATCACTTGTTTTCTCAATTCTTTTAATCCCCTCTACATAGGAGATTTGATTGACTGCTCTAACTTTTGCCACCTCAATCTCCTTCACCCTTACAGGACACTCCAGGAACTTGGGATCATGATCCCCACCACAATTGCAACACCGTCGTCCTTCTACACACCGTTCTTCAATATACTCTCTCCATCTGCACACACTTGAAACATGGCCAAATCCTTTACAGGTCTTACACTGCAATGGTTTGAGGACGAAAGCTCTTACAGCGTATCTTACATAACCAAGCTTCACATGCGTAGGTATTTGCTCTTTATCAACAACAAAAAAACAGGACTGACAGACTTTCTTATTTTTCTCCATTCACCCAGCTGATCAGACGCCAGGCACCAACCACACCAGGAATTCTCTTCAGGGATTCAACCTGAACATCCGTCGTCACCCCTGAGATGACTCCTCTGACTGGTGCTCTACTCCAAAGTTCAAAACACACCTTCTGTTGTCCGGATTCTCACTGTAACCTTCCTCTGTTCTTCAGAAATACAATTAATCCAAATAAGACCACTCCTGGTAACTGACGGACTACTTTTCCCAGCGCATACTTCACCATTTTCGACACCTCAAACGGGTCTCCCACATATGCTTTCTTACTCAACAAATGCATCCCAACAAGAAACAATTCATTTTCATTCATACAAGTATCCTCCACTCCAATTTTAGACAATTTCCTTTTTGTTCCAGTTTTTCGATACTACTTTTGTCCATTCAGAACATTCGTCTTCACCAACTTTGCTTGACGCGCTGCTTGATTCGAACTCATCATCCACCTCCGCTAACTTTCCACGGCTCGTCAACTGGCAAGCTCTATTCCAGGGATTTTCAATTTTTTCTTGACTGCCAGCTCATCTGCTATAATGGCTAGCAGATTGTAACGGCTAATGTGATGCTCCATTAGTGTTACAGGATAGGTACTGTTTGGAGTAGCAGAGAATTTTCGACCAACCTGAACTTGACGATACTTTCTTTGTTCTCGATTCAGCCAAACATGTATCTTCTAAAATGTCTGTGTCCAGTTTCAGGTGGTTCGTTAGAATTTAGAAAATGCCCCATTTATTAAAATAAATGTTTTACTCGATGAAGTAATCCAACAACGTGTATGCCTCCATCTGTGGACTAAGTGAAATGCTCGTCCCAACAATGCAAAGAAAAAATAATAATAGAAAAGTAAAACACGTAATAAATACATCAGTATATACAAGGGGTACCAGTACCGAGTAGATGTGCAGGGGTAGTATGTAATTGAAGTAGATTTGTACATTTAACTAGGAATAAAGTGGCAGATGGTAAATGGTAGCAACAATGTATGTGATGAGTTATGGTCAAAGCAGATACTTAAATAGTTAACCAAATATCTACCCAGGCTAACTATTTAGCAGTCTTATGACTTGGGGGTAGAAGCTGTTCAGGGTCTTGTTGGATCCAGTCTTTGCGCATCGGTATTGCTTGCTGTGGTAGCAGAGAGAACTGTCTATGACTTGGGTGTCTGGAGTCTTTGACAATTGTCAGGGCCTTCCTCTGCCTGGTATAGAGGTATTGGGTGGCAGAGGGTTCGACCCAGTGATATACAGGGCCGTATGCACTACCCCCTGTACTGCCTTGCGGTCGGATGCCAAGCAGTTGCCATACCAAGTGGTGATGCAGCCAGTCAAGATGCTCTCAATGGTGCAGCTGTAGAACTTTTTAACGATCTGATGGCCCATGCCAAATCTTTTCAGCTTCCTGAGGTGGGAAAGGTGTTATCGTACCATTTTCACGATTGTGTTGGTGTGTTTGGACCTTGATAGATCTCTTAGTGATGTGGACACTGAGGAACTTGAAGCCCTCGACCCGCTCCACTACAGCCCCATTGATATGAATGGGGGCGTACTCAGCCCTCCGTTTCCTGTTGTCCACACTGCCAGGTCTATGACCACCTCCCTATAGGCTATCACGGCGTCGGTGATCAGACCTTCCACCGTCATTTCATCTGCAAACTTAATGATGGTGTTGGAGTCAAGCACGGATACACAGTCGTAGGTGAACAGGGAGTACAGGAGAGGACTGAGCACGCACCCCTGAGGGGCACCCGTGTTGAGGGTCAGCGTGTGACGGATGTTGTTGCCTTCCCTCACCACCTGGGGACGTCCCATCAGGAAGTCCAGGATCCAGTTGCAGAGGGGGGTGTTCAGTCCCAGGGTCCTTAGCTTAGTGATCTTAGAGGGCACTATGGTGTTGAACGCTGAGCTGTAGTCAGTTAACAGCATTCTCACATAATGGAGCATTTTCTAAGTTCAGAAGAACCACCTGCAGCTGGAGCAGATCATTTTGATTTGAAGATAAATGTTTGGCCTAGGGATCTTAACGTTAATCGGTTTTAGATGCTGAAAATACATTTGACCGGTCATGCTTTAGTGGGAATTAATTTTCTCGGCTGTATTTTCATTAGTCGTCATGTATCTTATTTATCACACGCGCACACAGCATACAGAAACTAGTTTGTGGATTGGAATAGCCTTTCACCTGAGAGCAGCTCCTCGAAAAGCTGGTACTAGAGTGAAATGTGCTTTTTATCTACCCAGTCATTGTGCAACAAATTCTACATGCAGTCGCGTGTTAACCTCTTGATGACCACAATTTAAAAAAAAATAGTTATTTTTATTTCTCAATTTCAACTTGTAATTAAAGCGCGCCCGCCATTCGAGTGTATAAGCTATAGCCAACGGTAGGCAGGCTATCAGTTCGTCACCCACCACATTACCACGGTTGAGGCAGTATCGTTCTTTGAAACCTGAACGTTTGACTTCAAATATTGAGGAATGTCTTACCTTGCTTCAAAGTAGCCTATCAAAAATCCAACCATAGAAATGTGGCAATTCTTTTATAAAAGCTTCCTCATGCCAATTACCAGTATTTCTCTCCTATTCTATTGGTTTTCATATCAACTTTTTTATATCAACAAGCCAATGGCACAATCCTAGCCATATTAGCAGCACATCCTAGTTGTTGCTATTAGATTCCGCCTCTTTTCTAAGTTTCTGATAGTAATTTTAATCTCTACCGCTCGCATTAAGTGCACTCTTTAGAACAGTGTTTTCCTGCGAATTACATTTTGGTAAATGTTTGAAAAAGGAGGTTTGATGAGCTGCTTCATTACAGCAGTTGTGTGTTCAATAATAGGCTTTATTTAGCCTTTTGAGTGTTAGACGATAGGCTTGCTATTGTTGCGTGTTTTCATAAAAATGTATCTCTTAATGAAAAATGTCCATTCCTTGTATTGCATGGATAGTATTTTCTGTTGGTCATGTCATTTGACTGTTTGGAAAATGTTCTGCTGTTTGTTGCCCAGTTAATGAGGGTTGGTTAGTCAATTTGCACCCCATGGTTGGCCAAATCGAGAACGATGATAGTATCACCAAGTAAAGGTTGGTCAAATTCTCTGCTACACCAAACAGTACCTATTCTGAAACGGCTAATGGAACATCGCATTAGCCCGTTACAATCTGGTAGCTATAACTACTGTCGGAAGAGAATGGCGTCTGCAATGCAAAGGGTTGTGGGTTCGATTCCTCCTGGGGCCACCCACCCATATGTAAAATGCATGCATGACTGTTAATCGCTTTTGATAAAAGCGTCTGCAAAATAGCATTTCTTATTATATATTTACTATATACACTGAGTGTACAGAACATTAGGAACACCTTCCTAATATTGGGTTGCACAGCCTTTTGCCCTCAGAAAAGCCTCAATTCGTCGTGGCATTGACTACAAGTTGTCGAAACTGGCCCATGTTGACTCCAGTGCTTCCCCCAGTTGTCAAGTTGGCTGGATGTCCTTTGGGTGGTGGACCATTCTTGATACACACGGGAAACTGTTGAGCTTGACCCAAACCGGTGCGCCTGGCACCTACTACCATACCCCGTTCAAAGGCACTTAAATATTTTGTCTTGCCCGTCCACACTCTGAATGGCATACATACACAATCCATGTTTCAATTGTCTCAGGGCTTAAAATCCTTCTTTAACCTGTCTCCTCCCCTTCATCTACACTGATTTGAAGTGGATTTAACAAGTGACATCAATAAGGGATCATAACTTTCACCTGGTCAGTCTTTCATGGAAAGAGCAGGTGTTCCTAATGTTTGTACACTCAGTGCCAGTTTATTAGGTACACTCATCTAGTAGCGGGTCAGACCCCCCTTTTGCCTCCAGAACAGCCTGGTATCAATGGGCCAGGAAAACATTCCCTACACCACCGCCACCGGCCTGTACCGTTGACACCAGGCAGAATGGGGCCTTGGACTCATGTTGCTTACACCAAATCCTGACTCTGCCATCAGCATGACGCAACAGGAAGCGGGATTTGTTCGACCAGGCAATGTTTTTCCACTCCTCAGTTGTCCAGTGTTGGTGATCGCGTGCCCACTGGATCCGCTTCTTCTTGTTTTTAGCTGATATGAATGCAAACCAGCATGGTCGTCTGCTGCAATAGCCCATACGTGACATGGGCTGACGAGTTGTGCGTTCCGAGATGCCGTTCTGCACACCACTACGCCGTTATTTGCCTGTTTGTGGCTAACCTGTTAGCTTGAAATGATTCTTGCCATTCTCCTTCGACCTCTCATCGAGCTGGTTTCACCCACAGGACTGCCCCTGACTGGATGTTTTTTGTTTGTCGCACCATTTTCGGTAAACCCTGGACACTGTCGTGCGTGAAAAGCCCAGGAGGCCGGGCCGTTTCTGAGATACTGGAACTGGCTAGGGCTGTTGCGGTGACTGTATTACCGCCACACCGGCGGTCATGAGTCATGAAGGCAGCCAAATTCCACGTGACCGTTTAGTCACGGTAATTAGGCTTCACCAAGCTCTGATGCTGCTGATGGTCATTAGTAGTCTACCGAACTTGCTAACTTAACTGCCTGGAACTCAGAACTCTATTGTTCCTCTAATCCCTTTAACATCAATGCAAATGTAATCAAATCTAATCAAACACTTCACGAGAGCCCATGAGCTGATGTTGCGCAACATTTGTATAGACTATTCAATTGCGTTAGAAAACAGAGTGATGGCCTCTTTTTAATAGAGGAGGATCCCATCAGCTTTCTATAGGCTAGGCTTACTATATTTATTTATATATTTTCCTACTATTAAGCACATTGCCTGTCTTTGCAACAGGAGTATTGCCTACCTGGCTGGCATGAAAAGCATCCTCCATTCGCTAAATTCCCAATCTGGCCCTCAACCATCACGGTCACCTAATAATCCCCAGTTTACAATTGGCTCATTCATCCCCCTCCTCTCCCCTGTAACTATTCCCCAGGTCGTTGCTGCAAATGAGAACGTGTTCTCAGTCAACTTACCTGGTAAAATAACGGTAAAATAAATAAAAAAAATTAAGTGCATAGATGACATTGTATTTTTTCCCCCTGCCCCTGTTTTGAGACGGGTGCATGATAATGGTCCATTCTAAATCAAAACAAATTTCACACATATTATTTAATATACTGTATGTAAAGACATGTTTTAAATCAAGAAGAGGCTAATATTGTCACCCATCAGACTATCACTTGTGAATTATGTATTACCACTTGTGAATAATGCACAGCATAAGGCAAGAAACAATGCCTTTTTTTAAAAACTTTTTCGAATCATGGTCGCACACCTCATGTTGCCTAGCCCTTAGGCCTATATGTTTTGATAAGGTTTGTATTACTAAAGTGGCCAAATAGCTTCTTAAAATGAAGCACATTAATCTGCATTACAAGGGGTGTAGAGCCTAACTGGCATACATAAGCAGCCTGTGAGTTTCACGTTTGGGGAAGATATTTTTCACCATAAAAATGCTCCTGTATAATAAAAGCATTACATGTATAATCACATTTGTGGTCACTTTTGATAATGGTGTTTTCCCGCCAATGGAACATTCGCGCTTATAGCCTACTGCCGTTTGCACATTGCTGCTTTTATAATGTGAAGAAATAGCCTAATAGTTTATCAACATTTTTAAGCTAAACGTTCTGATCTGTTGCGTCAGCCTCGTGTTTTTGATGCTAGTGGTTGTATTCATTTGGGATCTATCGCATCCCACAACTGTCCCAGACTATGTTTTTGAATATTTATTCCTCGCACAGAATGGAATAAGTCAACTTTTGTACTATGGGTGATAGTAGATTGACATAGGCTAGTGCTTTTGCTGTTTGTTAAGCCTACTCATCTTGTTGGCTGACGAAAAGTAAATGTGGACAGTTCTTCCAATATCTTCAGTATGCGCTTCAGAATTGGATAAGGATGCACGCAGTTGCGTCCTCGACGTGTCTATCTTCACTTGTAGCCTGTGAGAAAGACCCAGTCACGTGATGGAGAGCCATGTGAGTGAGAGCTGCTTCGGAGCACGCAGCACTCGGAGAGAAGGAAATTATAATTATTATATTTAGCCCAAGGGCACAACGGCTACTGGCCGCAAAAAGCATGGATTGTTTTAGGGTACATTATGGCCACACAAAGGGGATGCCACCGGGAAATTCGAGGCAATATCAAGTGCTTGTCAAATTGTGAATGAGAAACTGATGAAGTGTGTACAGTCTGCACACAAAAAACAAAGCAGAGCTCATGCCTTTTCAAGCGACTTTTTTTCAAATCATTAGTTGCATCATGTAGCCTTACAATGTATTAAAAATCAAACATATAGCCCAACATTTGTAGAACAACTAAAGTTACATTAATAACTCTAAATTAAGCATATAGGAGTACCTATTTCTTTGTTAACTGCTCAACACAGAATAGCCGCATGTGCGCACTCCCTCAAATCATTTGGAGAAAATATCCTTTCTATTTTATTCAGCTTTGTTCAATTGAAATCTTCATTATATAAAATAATGCCACGGAATTCTAAACTAATCTTGTCTGCTAATTGAACTAGTGTAGGCTACAGCCATATGGCATAGCCAGATCACGACCTAATATAAGGACAACTCTGAGTATGGTGTTCTGTTCTTCTGAAATAGACAACATTTTCTTAATATCATGTTAAATTTAGACCTGTCTAAAATAAATAATTGATTTATTGTGAAGATGTAGGCTATATTACATGGATTTATTAGAATTTTTAAAATGTAGATGTTCCAAAGGTCTCCATCAGTGGCTTGTAGGCCAGGAAGCCAGGAGATGCTAAATGTTTGTTTATTAACAATCAATTACCCTGCGACCGGCAATTATTTGCTTGACAATCACCAGCTGGTGAGATTTCGTGACCGCCACAGCCCTAGAACCGGCACGCCTGGCACAGATCATACCACGCTCGGTAGCTTAGGTCACTCGCTTTGCCCATTCTAACATTCAATCGAACAGTAACTGAATGTCTCGATGCCTGTCTACCTGCATTATATAGTAAGCCACGGCCACGTGATTCACTGTCTGTAGGCGCAAACCAATTTTGGGAATGGGGTTTACCTAATTAACTGGCCACTTAGTGTATATGTTTTATCACATACACCGGATAGGTGCAGTAAAATGTGTTGTATTATAACCCCATGCATTGTAAACCGTACCCTTAAGGCACAGATGAATAGGGGAACCCTTTTTGTTTTTTAAAGTAAAAGGGGAGTTGATTGATGTGTATCTTTTGCCTGCAGCCTGCCAAGGAGTTCAAGGTGTGGAAGACGAATGCGGTGCCCCCTCCTCAGAGTTACGCCACAGAAACAGAGAAGCCCAAGAAGGGAGCTCCCCCAGGTATGGACATGGCCATAAAGTGGTCCAACATCTACGAGGATAACGGAGAGGACGCTCCACAGCCTCACACGGGCAACGCTGTCTTCCTGCCCACAGAGGAACAGCCATCAGATTCAGGTAGGGGGAAACTATCTGTATGACTGACCAGGGTCTGCCTGCTTAGTATAGTCAAAAATACTGATAACTAACCCAAGATTTATCATTGGTGTTCTTTCCAATTGGAGCAAATTAAGAAAAATGGGCAGAAACAAGCAAGGAGGTGGGCAGAGCCAACCACGAACTAGCAAGATCCTATTGGTGCGTTTTATTATGTATTTGCATATTTCTGTTAGGGAACGCCTACTGAAACACACTCACTCAGCATACCAAGTAATGCACACTCACTCACACAAAAGTCACTCGCGCACACTCAAAGCCAACGCTGCTTTCCCATCTTGTAGAGACATTGAACCACTGGTCACTTCTCGCTTGGTCACTGTATCCCCGACCATAGCTTATTCTAATATTTCTACTACTCTAAATTGTATTTAGTTGTATGGTTTAATTTATTTATATACTGGATTGTGAGTGTGCAAAGCTGTCATCAAGGCAAAGGGTGTCTACTTTGAAGAATCTCAAATATAAAATATATTTTGATTTAACACTTTTTTTGGTTACGACATGATTCCATGTGTTATTTCATAGTTTTTTGTCTTCACTATTATTCTTCAATATGAATGAGTAGGTGTGTCACCTTTTGACTGGTACTGTATGCATAATTGCGTTTTGATACTGCTACAGTCCTATTTGGGTTGTTAATTGGATTCGTCCCGCCATTCTTAATCTTGCTTTTTGTTGTATTTTTCGTACACTTGTAATTGTTTGACATCCGACTGCCTTGTTAGGAGCTAGTTAGTTCATTGCACTGCTATAACACCTGCTAAACTGTGTATGCGACCAATACACTTACTTTCGCCCTTGCACTCCTAAGCAATGCAATTTTTTTTAAACTTTCAGAAAGGGTCAAGTAAGTATTTAGCGGCGAGAAGTTCTGAATGGATGCTTTAGATTTATAGCCCCTGTGATTTGTCTGGGTTTCCCCTTTTGTCTGTGGTATAGCTTCCATCATATTTGGTACTACCCGAGGTACACTGTACAAATTCATACAGCTGCTTGAACCAGGGCCCAATGACTCGCAAACCGACAGTACTGCTCGCTTGACAACGTACTAGCCAGTTGACAACGTACTAGCCAGTTGACAACGTACTAGCCAGTTGACAACGTACTAGCCAGTTGACAACGTACTAGCCAGTTGACAACGTACTAGCCAGTTGACAACGTACTAGCCAGTTGACAACGTACTAGCCAGTTGACAACGTACTAGCCAGTTGACAACGTACTAGCCAGTTGCGCCACTGAGAAGTTAGCAATTCTGTGACGCGAGTGGAGACATTTCAAGCTGTGGAGTGAACTTACGCTACCGTCTTTAACTCTGTTGTATCTGCTTATCTACCTGGGTTCTATATAAATGCCTGCACATCTCTCAATGACTTTCATACAGAGAAATACTTTCTCTCTCTCCCTCTCTGATACACAGTAACTTGGTATTTTTAGCAGGGGGGGAAATCGGTGCTGGTTAGGTAAGACTTAAGCACAGTAGGTGGCTATGCAATCTCAGTTCATTTTTTAATTTGAATTCTGACGTGCTGTTTTCTCCCTGTTGTAGACGAGGACGGAGACAAGGCATCCGTGTCAGCAAAAAAGAGGAGGGTAGAGAGCTTCCAACAGAAGGAGAAGAGGAAGAGGGATCTGGGCCAGGCCACCTCTGACAAGAGTTTCGTAGAGGAAGAGAAGAGGATTCTCAGGCAGAACGCGGACTGAGGCCTAGATCTGGTTGAAACCTGGGCTTTGATTTGGGTTTTGGTCCATAGTCTGGGTGCACTAACCCTCAGGGACTGTCCTACAGCTTTCCCCCTCAGACACCCTCACACTCTTCTCTCTTCTCCTGTGTCCAGCCCCCTGGTTATGTGAATGGTCCAGTGCTCGTCTACCCAGTACACATGATATAGATGTTATTGTTATTGAAACATTTGGACTGTTATTTGTAATCCCTTGGTATATCTCTGACACGCACATTATCCAGACACTAGTGGAAAACGCATTTATTCCTGAGTTTGTGTGTCTGTAGGTATTGTCCAATATTTCCGTTGTAAATAGACAACTACCTGACTTACATATTATAGACTTGATTTGGATGAATATCTTTGAACTGCTTTGGGTGAAATCAGAAATGTGTTCATTTGGATCATAGGTAGATGTATTTTTTATATGGCTTTTTATTTTTGAATAGCACGAAATGTACGGTCAAGACATTGCGTTATTAGTGTGTCTGTTGGCGAGAACATAGGGAGCGAGGTCAAGAAAGACTGCGTTTGATAGACTGATTGAAACCAAGCGGATAACTTTTAATTTACATAAAATGTCCACCTGATAGCGCCATTGGGCCACATTTGGTACACAACCTTTTCACTGGAGGGAAAGGCTCATTTGCAGTTTTACTGTGTCTGTACAATATGTATACAGTTAACCACACACTGACAGTTTTAATGTCAGTTTTTTGTCATACACAACTAATGCAATAAAGGGAATGTTAATGACTTGTTGATTAGCTTTCATTCTTTAGCTTGACCAAAGAAGTCTACTGTACATTGACGTGAACGCTAAATGGTCAATCATGCATAACTGTAATGAACAAAGCAAAATGGTGAGTGATGTTCAAGGTGCCATATTGTGGAAAGAGTCACTTGGAACATTTTACCACATGCTGTACTGGCAGTGTACTTCAGATAAGTAAAGGATGTTTCACATGACTGGAAACACCTGTGAAATGATTCTGTCTGTTAAACATTACTTTAACTCTTGTTCAGTTTTTTTTATTTCCTTAGACCTCAGCTGCTTTATAGCTAGTCCTTTCCAATGAAACTGTACCATGCTGGTATGGACATGCTGTTTATGAATACAGAGTTCCTATTATCATACATTGTTCATATTCCGCATTTCATTCTAAGGTTTAACATCACTTAGGTGTATTTGAAGTTGACATTTTGTGACCTGTATTTTTGAGAATGTGACATGCATGAAATGCGCATTTCCTAATCAGAAATGTACAGTAGTCAATGAAGCAAATATAATGGGTGATTTAGCCCTAGGAAAAAAAAATATGTCTCCGCAATTCTTAACTGCAACTGTTCTGTGATCCGAGGAATTCCTGCCATATCAGTCATCGACCGCTAATCTGAAATACTGGTAAATATGCTTTTGATCATATTCCTCTTCCAGGTATGTGCCTGGCCTTGCCTGAAATGTGTACCTGATCCAGCTCTGGAGCAGGAGACTGATTGTCTATCAACCATATTTGCGGTTGGTAACTCTTCTCCCCTGACTCGGTGGATGACCAGCGAGGTAACATCCATCAATGTTCAAGAAAGTGAATGCCTCACACAAGACGTGGGTTTCGCAATGAGGTGTGGAAATTCACATGTATGACTGGGGGGAAGGAAAGAATTCCTGTCAGCAATGCAAAAGCCATATGCAGTCCATTACCGTCTCACTAGTGGGGAAGGCTAATTTGCTCTAGTAGTACAGTGCCTTCAGAAAGTAAGTATTGCCTCTTGATTTATTCAACAGTGCGAGGCATTGGACAACTTTCCTGGTCTTTGTGGTTGAATCTGTCCTTGAAATTCATTGCTCGACTGAGGGACATTACATGTGTGGGTTACAGAGAGGTCATTCAAAAAATTATGTTTAACAGTATTATTGCACACAGAGTGAGTCCATGCAACTTATTATGTGGCTTGTTAAGCACATTTTTACTCTTGAACTTATTTAGGGTTGCCATAACAAAGGGGTTGAATACTTATTGACTCGACATTTCAGCTTTAAATGTTTTATTAATAACTAAAAATGTTCTAGAACAAAGTCAAGCGGTGTGAATACTTTCTTGAAGGCACTGTATATTTCGTTCATTTAGCAGACGCTCTTGTCACACCATAGTGCCATCAGACTTCTTATACCAATGCAGGGTGAAATGGGTCCACAAAATGGTGAACTGCTATTAAAAATGGTATAGAAAATTATTTTGAAAAACAAATTACAGCTCTCGAAAGTATCTTGTTACAAAATACATTGGAGTGTAGTTCAGCCCAATGTAATAAAATTGACAAAATACTCATAAGTAATTGAAATACTGCCAATCGGTCTACATAACATTTTCTTTCCAAATTATATACTGTCTATACACACCACCTACTTATACTCTGGATTCTGACACATGCTCAGCTCACTCTAATATATTTACTCTAGGCTGTTGATTGGACCCATTCTGTCATTTCTTGATTTCTTGTTGTGATTATTTGTGTAGTCGTATGGTACTTGCTAGACATTCTACTGCATTGTTGGAGCTAGTAACACAAGCATTTCGCTGCACCTGCTGTAACACCTGCAAATCTGTGTATGCGACCTTTGACCTTTTTATTTTTCTTAATTCAGATGAATTTATCCATCACCAGTGAACTACTCCAAGCTTAGATTGTAAAAAACAAAACAAAACAAAAAACACGCATGACATGACACAGCATGCAACACATTTACTGTAAGGTCAAGTAGGCCTATGTCCTCTAAGTGTAGTTTTATTTATACATCACTTGTATAAGTGATTTACTAGGCATGATATGAGACATTTACTGTAAGGTCAAGTATATGTTCCCTGTAAATGTCATGTATAAGTCAAACTTCCCTTATTATATGCCTGATAAGTGAACAACTCCCAAGTATAATATTGTATCATATGATGACATGACATCCTGTACAGTATGTTATGTGTCACATATCCAGTAAAGTCAAGCCCTGATGATGATGATGATGTCCTGGAAAAACAGTGCACTCTGGGACGAGACCTTTTTAATCCATAGCTCTGGGTGTTGCTACCTTACTCTTAAAAGTCCTTAACTACTCATTTCCAGTGACTCTATACCTTAGTGATATGGACATACTTAGTTAATGAAGACCTTGTTTGATTTCATACTCCTAGTTTTTTCTGTGGTATCAAACCCAAATGATGATGGTATAACATCACCAATAATATAATTCTGGCCACTGCTGTTATCTGCTGCTTTACTGTCCTGTGGTCTACATTTACGCCCTGAGAGAGAGAGGACTAAGTGCCAAGAAAAAGGGCTGTCAGGTTGTCAGCGAGGCTTGCAGGGAGTGGTGGGTGCTGCTGAGAAGCGCAGACCTGGGTTCAAATACTATTTGAAATCATTTCAAATAAATGTTATTGTATGCGCTTGGTTGAGCTTGCCTGGTCAATAGAAGAGTCCAAAACCTGCAAACCTTGCCCATCTGACAACTCCAGACAGGCTAGCTAGAGCGAGCGCTCAAAGTATTTGAACGATTTCTAATAGTATTTGAACCCAGGTCCGCTGGGGACATGGGCAGATGTTTTCTAGAAGCAAACAGTTGCTTTTCACACCACTGGCTGGCCCATTCTGACAAACATGTTGCAGAGCGGAAAACCCGGGATATCAGCTAGGGACAAATCCTTTCTTAAATATGTCATTAAATGCTTCATGTAAGGCAACACGTTGCTGTCCCAGCTGTACATTAAACACATGTTATCAAGATGTGTGTGTGTTTTAGGTAACAACATAATTATCATAATCATAAAATGTCTAAACACATAGTGGATCAGGGCCCAGGTTCCCAAAAAGCATCTTAAGGCTGAATTCATCGTTAAAACCATCGATGGTTCTAAAGATGAACTTATCCTTAAGATGCTTTTGGGAAACGGCCCAGGGCATTTTGGTGGTATTATAGAGGAAAGACTCTCTCACACTCGCTCTCTCTAGCGTGTGGACATGCCTGAGATCAATGGTGTGTGGCAGTAAAATGGAGCCACACCCCAGAGAGGGAGAGGAGAGGTTGTGGATGGATGGTGAACAGTAGCAGGGAGGGAGATAAGGAGACCTCTGTGATGATAAACATGTTATTGGCTGTCTGTTGATAAAGCCAAGCAGAGACAAAGGCAGAGCAGGGGGCCAACCCCAACCCACTGAGCCAGAGCGATAGCCTGATAGCCTTCCTGGACGGCAGTAGGTTTATGGTTAGAGATGTGTTTCTCTACATCTCTGTCATCGTCATGTTTTGCCTGAAGAGGCTTAAGTGTCCGGAGAAGGTCAAGTAGCAAACACATGCACTGGACTGGAGGCTTAAAGATAACCCTGCCCTGGGGCCTGTTGCACAAAAGTAGAATTAAGACATCCGGGATAAATGACTCAGCTGAGCTCAATGAAGCCAAAACATGTGCGTCCAGGCTTAATTGGTTGCACAAAGACCAAGCCAGGATGAGCAGACACGGATTCATTAAGCCAGGTGAAACCAATCCTGGATAGGTGCGCGCTCACGGCTCACTCAAATAGACCCCGCCACAGATCACAGATTAACTGATTTACCATGGCAACTAGAGCCGCGTACTTTTCCCCGTCGGAAGCACAAATCCTCATGGAGGCATACGAGGAGGTAAAAGATATAATTAAGAAGAAAGGCAACACCGCCACAGTGATAAAGCAAAGAGAAAAAGCGTGGCAAAGTATTGCAGACCGCCTGAATGCGTAAGTAGTGCACAATTACACACTCACCGCTCCGCTGAAACATCACAATTACAATTCAAATATTTAATTCACATCTCCAAAAATGCAGTTGTACTGTAATTATGAAACGGTTAAATTTTTAATTGAAATGCACTGCAGATATGAGTGAAATTGTGTAAAGTAACTCCATCACACTGTATAAAGCTATGATAAATTTTTTGATATTTTTACTGAAAACAAGACAAAAATACCAAGTAATTTTTTGCAGTGTGACTCCATTAAATGTGTGTGTGTGTGTGTGTGTGTGTGTGTGTGTGTAGATTAAACATGAACGGGCCAAAACGGACATGGCAGCAGGTCAAAATCAAATACAAGAACATTCTGCAGAATGGTATGGTCCCTGACTAATATTTAACAAAGCACAAGCATATATTGTACCCAGAAGGTGCCTGCTCACACATTGTCTGTACTGTTTTAGCAGTGAAAAAGAATACCCACAGACAAGGCACGGGTGGTGGGTCACCAAAGGCTGACCTTACCCCAGCAGAGGACATGGCCTTGGAGCTAAATAAAGGCAGGCCCGTCTTAGAGGGGATCCCTGGGGGGAAAGAGACGAGCATAGGTTCCTCCCAAGATGCCACCCGCTTCATTCAAGGTATGTCCTTCCATCTCTACATGGGATACAACCACATTCATATTGAATCAATTTGGACTGTCTGACTTTGGTTTACCTATTGCCTTGCAGTGTCTGGCAGCACTGTGTTCCTGTTAGAGCCACCAGCACAAGCACCAGACGATGCTGATCCAGTGAGTACTCCATCAAAGGCATACTGTAGGCCTGGCATGTCTTGTCTACTAGCTTCAATATGAATCCGATTAAATGTGATAGGGTGAAGGCCCCAGTGCAGCAGCAACAGCACATGATGGAGACGATGATGAGGAGGAGACCATCTCTCTGGATTCCAGAAGGCATGAGGTATCATGTTAAGACTGTGAAAGTACTATTTACTCTACAATGGTGAGGAGTCCTCATCAAAATCAAAAAATCTAATTTCTTTTACAGGACCCAGATGCTATACAGTGGGAAAACCAGCCTGGCAACATAGTGCGTATTAATAAAAGGACACCACATCCTGCCAAATTCCAGCTGCGCTAATTGTATTGTGTTCACAGAGCTCACAAGCTATCAGAAAGTTATGGCAACCACCTCCGGCGCCAAATAGAACTGGCAGACATAGACATTCAGTACAAGAAGAAAAAGATGGAAAATCTTGCACTGGAGTCCGAAATAAAAAAGAGGACAATTAGGAAACTGGACCTTGAAATAAAAAAACTTGAGAGGGAGGTGAGATATGCCTTCAATGTACACTGTATGCTAACTGTAACACAAATGTATTAATCATTATTTTTCTTTCCTCCCCCAGCTCCAAGAAGATGACACAGCTCAAAATAAAAATTAGGTATATTCTCGTAAAGTCAAGTGAGCCATGACATATGAGCTCTTATTGTGAGCACACAGGACGGTGGCATCTTTCTAAGGTTTTTTTTATTTTCCCAGCAATCAGTACAACCAAGTCATCGTTATAAGGCATCGCCCTCTTTTGCCCACCCCCCCAGCACCAGGTGTGGCCACTAGCCTATATGAAGGCCCAAAATTGTGTGTTCCTTTCTGCTCTGACAATGGCATGCCCATTCGTGCGAGATGTGGTGGATGAAGAAGCACTTGTGCTGAGGAGAGCCTTCAGGCGAGAAAGGGTCTTCAGGGACCGGTTGGACCCACTGGCCTTCCCTGATGACCATCTATATGAAAGATACAGGTTTTCTGCAGATGGCATCAGGTATCTATGCAGACTACTGGGTCCCAGGATTAAGCACCGCACTGCACGGAGCCATGCACTGAGTGTGGAGCAAATGGTTTGTGTGGCCTTGCGCTTTTTTGCTAGTGGAGCCTTCCTGTACTCAGTGGGGGATGCAGAACAGCTGAACAAGGCCACAATTTGCCGCACAATAAGGAGTGTGTGTCTGGCTATCAAAGCATTAGCAGATGTCTTCATCTCCTTCCCTGGCCACAGAAGACTCTGTGACATCAAAGAGGAGTTCTATAGGATTGCAGGTAAGAGGATCTACAAATTACAGGACAACTGTTAACACATAGTAGGATACTCATTACTTTGTGTGACAGGTTTCCCCAATGTCATTGGTGCAGTGGACTGCACACACATAAGGATAAAAGCCCCCTCAGGTGCCCATGAGGCCGATTTTGTGAATAGGAAATCCTTTCACAGCATTAATGTTCAGGTGAACATAACTTTTTGATATTGTCCATTGACGAACACTCTGCATTGCCAGTGATGTGCATTGATTGGTGTAATATTCCTCATCTTATGATTTCAGATGGTCTGCAATGCTGACTGTGTGATCAGCAATGTTGTGGCAAAATGGCCTGGCTCAGTCCATGACTCCAGAATCTTTCGGGCCTCTGAAATCTATCAGTGCCTATCACAAGGTAAGCCACACAACCCCTATTTATAACCATCATGGCTGTGTCAAGAATATCACTGTGTTTATGAGGTAGTAATGATGAGATTTTGTGTTGACAGGTGAATTCTCTGGTGTGTTGCTGG
The DNA here is from genome assembly GCF_045679555.1 of Salvelinus alpinus. Taxonomy (NCBI): domain Eukaryota; kingdom Metazoa; phylum Chordata; class Actinopteri; order Salmoniformes; family Salmonidae; genus Salvelinus; species Salvelinus alpinus. Next base: position 41,263,109 of record NC_092091.1, on the reverse strand, counting down.
GAGACAGGGGGTATGGCTGCCAGCCTTTTCTCCTGACACCTTTCACAGACCCCCAGGAAGCACAGCAGGCCTACAACCATGCCCATGCCAGGACCAGGGCCAGAGTTGAAATTACCTTTGGCCTCCTGAAGGCACGCTTTCACTGCCTTCACAAATTAAGGGTCAGCCCTGTTAGGGCATGTGATATTACTGTGGCTTGTGCTGTCCTCCACAATGTGGCCTGCCTGAGGAAGGAGAGGGCCCCCAGAGTGCCACCAGCCATGGACTGGGACAATCCGTCAATCTTCCCTGATGACGACAGTGGTCGGCTGCTGAGGGACCAATATGTGTTGAATTATTTTAGTTAGTATGTGTGCTTTCAATTTTGGTTAAATATGTCCTGCGGTGGCAGAGGAATTTGGTTTTTTTTGGGTTCGTTTTTTGACGAATTTGGCCTCTTATGATGTTTGTGCGGTATACTGTGTGTAATACAAGGCTGCAGGGAGGCTACTGCATCCATTCATTTGTCTGTTCAGTTGATGTGTATGGATTTGTCCTGCATTTATTTTAGTGTGCAGACATGCAGGGTGTGTTATATACAGACCTTTGAATGTGTATGTATCATTTTGTATAATATGCTTGGATTCTGTGCTTTCCATCTTGTAGAGTCACTGTGACTTCAGTTTCGAAAGGAGCTGATGGTTTACCTGCTTTGTTTTGTCCTTATTCAATAAAGGAACATAATGTTACACATTGTGTTTTTATATTCATATGGAATGTGTATTTGTTTATATGACAGAGTACTAGGGCCACACTGAAGAAAAAGGATAAAGTCATAAATTTATGAGGCTGGTTCTTTCTGCAGAAAAGCTACATATTGTTTTTACAGTTTTGATACTTATGACAATGTGATACTTAATATTCTGGCACATCAGCATGTCTTTGTTTATGAAACCATACTGAAGTACAATTTCACGAAATGCCCCACATCTGTCATTTTAACAACTGTCCTCCTTTAAAACAACTGGTTACAATATTATGACTTGTGTTTTTTTCCCCTCTGTGGCCCTAATATTCTATCATTTTATATATAGCCTTATAGTCTATGGGAAACTGTAAATTATCTAATGATAGCAACATCATCTAAAAATCATTTTTTATCCAAAATCATTGAAATTAATGATCACAAACGTTTAAATAATAACAGTGGGTCTAGTTATATGTGATAACAATGTATAGTGAGCAGTGAAATAACTATTGGTTTCCATTTGTGGTGACTGCTGACTGACATTAGGGATGAGATTAAATAGATCCTGGAATTTAGCCTGGTCTGGAGCAGGCTAGCTCCACAGAATAAATCTCCATGGTAATTTATACCATAACATATCCTCCTGCCCCCTATCCATCTTTAGTGCAACCGGATTACGGATCAATTGAGCCAGGATCACCAAGATATCCTGGCTTAATCCCTTATCCTAGTTTTGTGCAACAGGCCCCTGGTCTAGTCTGGGAGTGTCCTTGTGTTGATGAGTGTGTTGTCTTGATGCTTAACAGAGTGCACTACTTATAAAGCTGTGTCAGGATTTGTAAGATTTCAGGGAAGATGTTGTGATGACATTTTGTTTGGAATACAGATGAATGTCTGTTTATCAATGTATAAACAAATTCTAACTATTTACTTTAGGGACAATCAAGGCTGGTCTTAGCCTTTTGGGGGGCTAGGGCCATGGGGTGGGGAGAAAAATGTTGTTTTACAGCGAATTTCCTGCAATTCTACACATTTTGCAATGGGGTTGAGAAAAATTGTTGCCGTTTTAAAACTTAGTTCCTGAAATTGTACACATTTTGTCATGACTTCTGCCATGTTAAAATATCTGAGTGACTAACAAAATCAATGGTGGCCCCCTGGAGGTCAGGGCCCCTGGGCCCCTTCATGCCCGGTCGGTAATTCAGCCATGTTAAGATAGCCAGCTAATTTACCAATCTGAAACATGACATAACAAAAGGCTGGGGTCGTTAAGCGACTGCTTATGTCGCTTATGCCTGGAGCCGGACCTGGGGACAAGACCACAAATTCAGTTTCACTGCTATTTTCCCAGACATTTTGAAGTTAGAATAGAACATTTAACACTGTGTTCTCAACTAAAAACAGTTTGTATTGTGTTGTTTTCATGGTTTTCTCATCATTCCAAATGGTGAGAGGATACAGAAGAATGCATGTGAAAGGAATAGTGACTCTCTTGAACATAAAGGAGGCCCTTTGCAATGCTGCAGCTCTGACAGTCAGGGATCCAGTCTAATTTATAACCTGAGAAAGGCTGCATGTCATGGCCATACATTTAGTTGCGGTGCGCATTGAAAAATGTGAAGGCCCATAAACCAGGCTGGGGGTAGAGACTGGAAACAATGGCCAGCCATCGGGACGAGAGCCCCAACAGCTGCAAAGCCCTCTGTCCACCACACACTTTCTCTCACACACACACACACACAGTCACACAGCCTACACACAAGCACACAACCACAGGTTTGTCTGAATAGGTTCCAGCCAAGCAGATGTTCTGTCCCTGCCATCCATATGTTCTGCCCCTGCCATCCATCACAAAGAGGGAAGTGAGTGATTGAAAAAAGAAACAAAACATCCTCTTCTTTCCCTGTTGTATCATGGAGCTTGCAGTGTAAATTGCAATGTGCTCTTACACGTATAAGGCACTTGAAACAGGCTAGGATGCTCTCACTACTTGGCAATGTTGGTTGTTCACAACTTTAATGTTACTATGAGACTAGCATTCTACTAGAGACCTTAAGGAATGTTGCTTTGCCATGTGACTCCACTCACCTTGTTATGCTTAAGGAAATAAAACTAGACTGTGTCCATGTTTTATAGGCTCATCTATGACAGCCAGGGGCGTCATGCATCCCAACAATCTGGGGGGGCACAAAGTACATAAGGATGGTTGGAGGGGGGCTACTCCCCCATCTGTAAATTGGAGAATTATGCTTAATTCTATGTTTATTCAATAAATGTGTTTATTTTTCTGCATATCTAAGCACACCTCTAGAGCCATCTGTTACCCCCTGACTGGTGTTATTTAAAAAATAATATTTTAAGAAACTACATCTGCTTCACTGCTAAAACTCTGGGTAAAAGATTGAAAGGAATGTGCGTCTTATTTAGTAATTTCTTGCTTTTCAAGTCTACCAACCTTGCCAGCAGGCATGGCAGCTAAGATACTTAGACAAGCTAGCTACTCTAACTTCATTGACAGCCTGAAATGGCTTCTTGGTAGCTAGTTATGAAGTTGGCGGAGAGGTTCCCAATCTGGACTAGCTAAAGCCAACTTCATAAAATGTATAAGTGGCTAGTAGTATTACAGAGAAACAACAACCATTTTTACAACAAACAAAAAAGTATATAGATTTTTATTTCACATTTTTAAACAGGACGAATCTGAGGGGGCACATGATGCCTTTGAGCAGAAAGCTACTCATGGTCTTGCACTTTTATTAAGCAGGTCAAGGACAAAGTGCTGTTGGATTTGAACGCTATAAAGGCTGTTCACTTAAAAATAAGGATTTCTTCCCAGCAACACTATCGCATAGGTCTTATTCCAGAATAACAAAAAAGGGAATCATTTGTGTAATTACATTGTATCAGTACATAAAGTAACATAAGTTTATCTTATTTTCCAAGAAAGTACAGAAAAATTAATGCATAAGTAATCACTAACCTGTTCAATCAAGTGTTTTAGCTTACTGGTAGTGAAGGGAGATACATGATAGTAATACTTAGTCTATTCACTCTGTCCACCATCTTTTCTTGTGGTTTTATTGTCATGCTCAACTCATTAAAACAAATCTTGAGCATCTTGTAAATCTGTGCTGCAGACATGCACAGAAGTCATCAGGTTCACTGATGCCTTGTACTCCATATCCTCCGGGAATTACGTGCACTGACAAGTCAGTAAAAACCAAGAAAATATATTGAGATTGACAAACATGTATATATATTCTAGCTATATGAGTTGTCTATCGTTTGTGGATTGGCTTGGAAACCACATTTGAAACCGTTATTATATTATTATTATTAGTAGTAGTAGTAGTAGTGTAATTTTATTATGTACGACCAAGCGTATAGGACTTTGCATAATGCGTTTATCGATTCACTGGAATGTAATCAGTGAATTACTAATCTGTCACGTTACCTCTAGGATACAATGTCACACATTGTGTCGTCGGGATACTATGTAGCCAAATTCACAACATATTCGGTGAAGTTTCTACAATGTAGCAGCCAGCTAAACATTTTGAATCTACTGCTTGCGCTCGAGTTTGCGCAATGCGCTCCTTATCACCGCCAGAAAATATTCCAAATATTTTAACTGCAAGCACAGAGATGAAGGGAGACAGATAGCGGAGAGAGAGAGGGTGAAAAGCGAGTGGTGCAAGTGAGACAACAAGCTAACTAGCTATAGACAGTGAAGGGGGCATATTAGATGTGACAGTGGAGAATGGAGAGGACTCCGTACGCTCGGCGAGTTTTGTCCACAGAAAGGGTACTCAAACTCGGTCTCTACCGACCAGGGGGCGTGTGCTGAAACTGGAGAAACACCGGGTGGAAAGTAAGGAATGGCTGATCCTCTGCGGAGGACTTTACTAGCAAAACTTCGGGGGAAGAAATCCAAGAAAGGGACACCGGCTGGTGGATACGGAGCTGCAGCTAATGGGGGCAGAGAAGGTAAAGAAAAAGTTTCTCAAAACCCAGACGGACAAGCTCATCCAGTAGTAATGTTCGCAGAGTTGCATTGTGTGGCAGACAATATCATGACAGGTAACGAGAGTTATGTGAACGGGATTGTAGAAAACAAGGTTGGATCAGTTTGGGAGCAGAGCACGGTAGGAGTTAAGACTAGTGTGTTTCCCCAGCAGGACGAGGCTCCAGCTACCATGCACATAAACACTAACCGGGGGCCGGGAGACAATCAGGGTAGCGGGGACTCAGGGTTTAGGGGTCGAGTTAATGAAGAACTCTTGGGGGTCTCACTTCAAATAGCAACGCAGTACGGGGGGCACGATAGATACGAGATGGGCAGAATCCATAAACAAGTGCCTGGCTACTTCTCGAGACAAGTACAGCAAGAACACATCGGGAGACCGCACGAACAGAGAAAACACTTTGGCCCCATTCCGCGACAGTACAGCACAGGGGACTCTATAGGGTTCGGTGGCAGTAGTCCTAATTATAACATTATATACCACAGACGGCCTGGTGTTGTAGATCGAGATGTAGTTAAACTGACAGGTGGCCACTATCCTGCTTCAAAGAGTAATGGGACAAATGTCTGCTTTGACACATATCTAAAGACTCGAGTCAGCGACGGGCAGGCAGACTCCTGCCATCAAACTGTGTACAACTACAAGGCAGAGAACGCGCAGAGGTCAATAAATGATTTAAAAGGCAAGGCAAAATTGCATCCTGGCCACAACCAGATATTGGAAACAAACGTTACAACTAACTGGATGCAAATGTATCCGCTGGGTGCCCTATGTGGACATCATCCGACCGGTAGTTACACCGATGACAACATTGTTATTAGAGACATCGAGAGCTACGGGAGCTCGCCTGAATTTACCGGGGACAACATTAGGGTGACACATTTGCAGAGCCCCACATTCTTCCCCACTGAATTGGAGATATGCGACGTAAACGTGGCTTCCCATTTCATATGCGCTAGAGAGGGAACACTCCGACACCACTCTATAGATAGCGAGGATGGCGATTATTATGAAAACGAAATTCTCCCCTTTTACATATCGGAGTCAGTAGGACCAAATGACAGAAAGGGCTCTGATAAAGTAGAAAGCATAGAGTCGGGAATAGATGTTCCAAAAGGGCAAGTCATCAGCGACAGTGTGCAGGAGACAGACAGACTACATAACCAGTTGAAAGAGGCATATTACCTACTTATAAACGCCATGCATGATATTCGTTTTGATGGGCAGGTCAGTGTCAACGGGTTTATAGATCAGAAGAGCATGTGCTCGTGGTCGTCCTTCAAGCACGTGGGCAGTGATGCTTTGTCATCTGGAGAGTACAGTGCCCAACAGGTGTCTGACATGGACTCGCTCCCATTGTGCCTGCTGAGTGAAAATAATAATTATTTCATTAGCAAGAGCCTTGTGAACCTATCTGCTAGCAGGATTAGGCCCCCCTTACTGCGATCCGCTAGTGACGGAACTATCAAATACTCCAGTGGTGTGCACAACGGGCCCTGTATCCAGGGCCTCGGTTCCCAAAGCCCTTCGGTTGTTGGGGCCTGTGAGGATGGGGATGGAGCAAATAGGCTGAAGGCTGTTGGAGCCTCTGACCCATTTGAGAAACAGACAAGCTACGATGGTGGCACGAGCAGCGACGACCTGCTCCAAGACACCGGTGACAATGGCAAGTTAAATGAGAGTAGAGGCTCGGTCAACAGCCTTACCGGGTCATCCGACAATGCAGAAACCCAGCAGGGTGGTAACAACAATCGAGACAGAGAGATGAGCGGTTGGACTCTGGACCAGGGAGGCTCTGCCAAGCCCCACGGTGTCACCGTCAACAAGATGCAGGAGTGGATGCACAAAGGCCGCCTACTGTCATCTGAGATGAAGCAGCGCATCGCAGGGTCCACGCCCCAACCCCACGGTGCTCATGGTGGCCTGGATAGGGCACCACGGCCCAGCCAGGGCCAGGTCAGCTCAGGGCCAGGTGGCTCTAAACCAGAAGCCCTGACGACCAGAGTTGACAGGGCTAAACCAGCCGAATTGGTCTCATGCCAGGGCCAGGCAACACAGAAGTCAGGTAGGAAGGCCTCTCCTGGGGTGGTGGTGGACCCCCAGTGGATTCACTCTCCCATCCAGGGAATCTTCCACCTGTTGTCCTCCTCCAACCTCCTTCACCCATATTAAACTACTTCGTCTGGTGGTGGTGGTCTCAAACTCCCCCCTCTGGAGGCAAACCAAAGGGACGGAATGAGTGCCTGTCTGACCGGCCTCTTTGCCTTCCTTAGTAGGATTTTCTAAAGTCTAACTTGTGGCGGGTTCTGGTTCTTCTCCTTCACACACTAATTTACGCTACATTTTAACACGGAATATCGCGTCACGGGGTTATAGAGGGTCACGCTGTAATAGTAACAATAACCACTAACTCACTCTGTAGTCTCATGCTCTTGCTAACGGTGATACTGGTGGTGGTGGATACAGTTGAAGTCGGAATTTTTCATACACTTAGGTTGGAGTCATTAAAACTCATTTTTCAACCACTCCACAAATTTCTTGTTAACAAACTATAGGTTTGGCAAGTCGGTTAGGACATCTACTTTGTGTATGACACAAGTCATTTTTCCAACAATTGTTTACAGACAGATTATGTCACTTATAATTCATTGTATCACAATTCCAGTGGGTCAGAAGTGTACATATACTAAGCTGGCTGTGCCTTTAAACAGCTTGGAACATTCCAGAAAATGATGTCATGGCTTTAGAAGCTTCTGATAGGATAATTGGCATCATTTGAGTCAATTGGAGGTGTACCAGTGGACATATTTCAAGGCTTACCTTTAAACTCATAATGCTTCACATTATGGGAAAATCAAAAGAAATCAGCCAAGACATTAGGAAAAAAATTGTAGACCTCAACATGTCTGGTTCATCCTTGGGAGCAATTTCCAAACGCCTGGAGGTACCATGTTCATCTGTACACTATGGGACCACGCAGCTGTCATACTGCTCAGAAAGGAGATGCGTTCTGTCTCCTAGAGATTAACGTACTTTGGTGCGAAAAGTGCAAATCAATCCCAGAACAACAGCAAAGGACCTTGTGAAGATGTTGGAGGAAACAGGTACAAAAGTATCGTTATCCACAGTAAAACGAGTCCTATATTGACATAACCTGAAAGGCCGCTCATAAAACCGCCATAAAAAAGCCAGACTACGGTTTGCAACTGCACATAGGGACAAATATCCTACTTTTTGGAGAAATGTCCTCTGGTCTGATGAAACAAAAATAGAACTGTTTGGCCATAATGACCATCGTTATGTTTGGAGGAAAAAGGGGGAGGCTTGCAAGCCGAAGAACACCATGCCAACCGTGAAGCACGGGGGTGGCAGAATTATGTTGTGGGGGTGCTTTGCTGCAGGAGGGACTGGTGCACGTCACAAAATAGATGGCATCATGAGGGGGGAAATGATGTGGATATATTGAAGCAACATCTCAAGACATCAGTCAGGAAGTTAAAGCTTGGTCGCAAATGGGTCTTCCAAATGGACAATGACCCCAAGCATACTTCCAAAGTTGTGGCAAAATGGCTTAAGGACAACAAAGTCAAGGTATTGAAGTGGCCATCACAAAGCCCTGACCTCGATCCAAAGAACATTTGTGGGCAGAACTGAAAAAGTGTGTGCGAGCAAGGAGGCCAACCAACCCGACTCAGTTACACCAGCTCTGTCAGGAGGAATGGGCCAAAATTCACCCAACTTATTGTGGAAACCTTGTGGAAGGCTACCAGAAATGTTTCACCCAAGTTAAACAATTTTAAAGGCAATGCTACCAAATACTAATTGAGTGTATGTGGACTTCTGACCCACTGGGAATGTGATGAAAGATATTAAAGCTGAAATAAATCATTCTCTATACTATTATTCTGACATTTCACATTCTTAAAATAATGTGGTGATCCTAACTGACCTAAGACAGGGAATTTTTACTCGGATTAAATGTCAGGAATTGGGAAAAACTGAGTTTAAATGTATTTGGCTAAGGTGTATGTAAACATCCGACTTCAATTGTATGTATAAAAAATGGCTCTTGAACAATAAATGTAATAATGTGTATTAATGAATAATGTTGCTTTCCAGCAACATTTGAGATGAAAACATTGTATAATGAAACACAAATGGATATCCTGTTTGGATATTACCATGTTAGAAAACCTATCCCTGTCATGTCTGGTTGGTGTTCCATGGTGTGTGTGTGTGTGTGTTGGGTTGAGAGTCTGGTAAATCAATAGGGCGTTAGGCCGCATGTGCTGGGTGCTGTTGTTGACTCTCTCTGGTGCAGTGCCAGAAATAGTGTGATCTCCGGACTGCAGCGGAAAGGCTTCTCTGTTTGTCTTTAGAGACACATATTTCCCTCACAGTGTGCAACAGTGTGCATTCACACGGCAGCAATATTTGTGACCTGTTGCCACAAGAAAAGGGTAACCGGTAAAGAAAAAACACCATTAGAAAATATAAACCATATTTATGTTTGTTTATCTTCCCTTTTGTACTTTTTTTTTTCACATAATATGACATTTGAAATGTCTTTATTTCCATTTTGTTTATTATCTACTTCACTTGCTTTGGCAATGTTAACATATGTTTCCCATGCCAATAAAGCCCTTAAATTGAATTTAATTGAGGGGGGGGGGTGAGAGAGAAAAAGGGGAGGGGTGCTGCTAACCTTCTACTCTCTCTTTTTCTACTCTCTCATGTCTGTATCTCTCCTCATCTTTCTCTCTTTTTTCCATCTCTGTCACTCTATTCATCTGTTTATACTCTACTCTCTTCTTCTGTCATCATAGAAAAGTTCAATCACTTCTGAACTTTTCCACTGTCCAACCATACATGTTGAAGTTGACAAACATGAGAAGAGAGAAGAAAGAGAGGGGAGAGTGTTGTGTATGAAAAGGGATGTATAGAAAAGACTAGCTCAGGAACCTGGGAAGAGAAGGTGTCTCTCAATTCAATTCAAGGGCTTTATTGGCATGGGAAACAAATGTTAACATTGCCAAAGCAAGTGAAGTAGATAATAAACAAAAGTGAAACAAACAATAAAAATGAACAGTGAACATTACACTCACAGAAGTTCCAAAAGAATAAAGACATTTCAAATATTATATTATGTCTATATACAGTGTTGTAATGATGTCCAAAGAGTTAAAGTATAAAAGGGAAAATAAATCAACATAAATATGGGCTGTATTTACAATGGTGTTTGTTCTTCACTGTTTGTCCTTTTCTTGTGGCAACAGGTCACAAATATTGCTGCTGTGATGGCACACTGTGGGATTTCACGCAGTAGATATGGGAGTTTATCAAAATTGGGTTTGTTTTCAAATTCTTTGTGGATCTGTGTAATCTGAGGGAAATATGTGTCTCTAATATGGTCATACATTTGGCAGGAGGTTAGGAAGTGCAGCTCCTTTTCCACCTCATTCCTCCTCTCTCTGTAGGTTGTTGTTGGGGATAGGAAAGAAGAAAGTGGGGGATTGGGCTGTCATGTCCCCCCTCCTTACTACATAAGTTTACCCAACCCACATCTCCATGGTAACTTGCATTTTAAAAGGACCTGGGAGTGAATATTTAGAATGCCATTCATGTTGTTTAACATGTTTGCACCCTGTTACTTAATTCCTCAGTATGAATGAACAAAATGGGGAGTGATGAAGTATTTACCAAGGTCAACCCTAGAGCTTATCCTACCCCTATGGGCCTCTCTCTCTCTCTCTCTCTCTCTCTCTCTCTCTCTCTCTCTCTCTCTCTCTCTCTCTCTCTCTCTCTCTCTCTCTCTCTCTCTCTCTCCTCTCTCTCTCTCTCTCTCTCTCTCTCTCTCTCTCTCTCTCTCTCTCTCCTCTCTCTCTCTCTCTCTCTCTCTCTCTCTCTCTCTCTCTCTCACTCACTTTAAAAAGGAAATGCACAAACCTCTCAAAGCGTGACTCAATTGCTACCCCAGACTATAAACTCTCCTTTTATAGGCTCTCTCTTAATTTATGCAGATGTTTATATGTGTCTGGGCTGACAATAACAGTGATCCCTGTTTATCCCCCTCCTGGTTTTTTAATTGGAAATTAGAATTCACTTTGAAGTCAGGAAAATCATTAATTTGATTTGGAGTGTAAATTATATTTTACTACAGTCATTTTAAAGTCTAGTGTGAAAATCCCCTGTTGATTCATCACCTACACTGTACTTGCTATTCACAGTGATGTGAGTCTGAGTGTCTAGGGAAGTAGGTTAAAATAGACTAGTGAGAAGTTGTCAGATGTCTTATCGTGTGTGTGCGTGTATATGTGCGTGTGTGTGTGCGTGTGTACGTACACGTGTGTGTGTTTGCATGCCATGCATGCATGTATGCATGCATGCGTGTGTGAAGTGAGACCAAGGTTATTGTAGTAAACAAAAACTGAAACTAAAATAAAAACTAAAAGTGGAAAAACAATTTAGTAAACTGAAATAAAAAAAATAAAACTGAAAAACTAACACTATGCAAAATATATTATCTTTGGCTGCAAAACAAAATTAGATAAAAAAAATTCATAAATTATGTTTAGTTGTCTTCTAAACTTTGGGCCAAAATCAAATAGGGTTTTCAAGCTTTTTTTTCTAGTGGGGTTTTCGAGCTTCTGAATCTGGTGGGTAATTGTTGCTAGTAGATGCCGATGTTTCAAATAGGCCTACCCACTGGACACAGGCGTCAGTTCAGCATCTAGTTTTGATTTACATTTGGCGGAGTTGTCAACTAACGTTAATTCAACGTGAAATCAACAACAAATGTCACCATGTCATTGGATTTAGGTTAAGTTTAGGTTTTAGTTTTTTTTGCATATCCAATCAGTTTTCCAAGTTGATTCAACGTCATCACGTAGATTTTTTGTTGTTGAAATGACGTGGAAACATCGTTGATTAAACCAGCTTTTGCCCAGTGGGTAGCTTGCGTATCACTATCACTAGCTATCACAAGCTAACAGGGAAGAAATCAGAGGGCGAGCATGGAGCGTGACTGGACCAAGCTAGAACAGCTTGTGAAGTTGCTGGACCAGTTCGCAACCCACACCGACCAACTTGCTGACCCACGACTGGGCCAAGCAAGAGCAGCTTGTGAAGTTGCTGGACCCGTTCGCAACCCACACCGACCAACTTGCTGACCAGCGACTGGGCAAAGCTAGAGCAGCTTGTGAAGTTGCTGGACCCGTTCGCAACCCACACCGACCAACTTGCTGACCCACGACTGGGCCAAGCTAGAGCAGCTTGTGAAGTTGCTGGAGCCGTTCGCAACCCACACCGACCAACTTGCTGACCCGCGACTGGGCCAAGCTAGAGCAGCATGTGAAGTTGCTGGAGCCGTTCGCAATCCACACTGAGCACCTTCAAACTGACAGCCAGTTGCTGTGCATTTTCAACCTTGAGTAACACTTGCAGTCAACTACTTTTGCAAAACAGTTGTCACATGCTTTGTAAACCCCTGGTGTAGACTAATAGTGAAGTGCTTCCTTAGCTTCCCAACAAGGCAGAGAGAAAAATAGAAAAATAATAGAAAAAAATAACATGAGGAATAAATTAAATGAGTAATGATAACTTGGCTGTATGCAGTGCATTCGGAAAGTATTCAGACTAGTGATGTGGCGATACCGATATCTAATATTTTCCTTGCCCCAAAAAAGTATACCTATAACCGATATTTAACATTTTAGCGGCCTTTTAAGCATTCTAGTACAGTTAAATAGTTAACACACACTCATGGACACAGTAGTCTATGGCATTGCATTTCAGTGCAAGACGTGTCACTACAATCCCTGGTTCGAATCCAGGCTGTATCACATGTATCATGATTGGGCTCACGTAGGGCGGCACACAATTGGCCCAGCGTCGTCCAGGTAGGCTGTCATTTATTCTTTACTGACTTGCCTAGTTAAATAAAAGTTACACACACACACACACACCACACTGACCAAAAAGTTATTTTGTTGACATGTACGTATGTCCCATTACCAGTAAAACATCATCAAAACCTATTTCTTTCACTTACTTGCTGTGCTGTATCATTGTTCATTTGTTCAGTCGTTTCATTCTCAACCAGGATTTCTATGGAACGCCATTTGGGTCTTTGCGTGTCAAAAAAGATCCACGTCAAATAACACTGTATGAGTGTCAAATAACACTATTTGACGTGTCAAATAACACTGTTTGAGTGTCAAATAACACTATTTGACGTGTCAAATAACACTGTTTGAGTGTCAAATAACACTATTTGACGTGTCTTTATTTGACGTGTCAAATAACACTGTTTGAGTGTCAAATAACACTATTTGACGTGTCAAATAACACTGTTTGAGTGTCAAATAACACTATTTGACGTGTCAAATAACACTATTTGACGTGTCCCATAAGCTTGTTGACCAATCAGGACCTGAATATGACTGCACGTCACATAATCATTTAATACGTTCATACATTCTTTACGTAGTTATTACACATTGATTACACTATCACTCCTATTTCATATGTCACAACGATTCATCGATACGTATGCTATGATGCTGGTGAAGTTGTCTTGCGCACCTATAGTGCTGGGCAATAAAAAAAGCTAGCTAGCTCATGGATGAAAAAAAAAATCTTCCCCGATAACATAGCAAAATGACGTAATCTGTTTCAGTAGCTATAGTTAGCTAGCTAACTATATAGCTAGGGGTCATCATCTAAAATAACCCTAATTTACAAGACAGTTCTTATTTGATTAAATGGTGGTCGGACCCATCTATGTGAAGCTGGCCACAATGAAGATTAGCCACAATAGTGGACTTTGCGGTTAGTCTTCAAATCAAAGTATGTCTTTGACAGTGATGCAAATGAATACAAATAGTAGAATTGTGCCATAATCGAATAGATCATGCTAACCAAGGTTGGAATGTTGTTATATAACATCAACAAAAGACAATAATTTGTTCGTTTGACAGAAATCTGTTGAAATCACACTGGATGTATTATACTTTAGAATTGCATTGGGGGCATACTTATTTCACTGTACAGCCTTACCTATAGATTGTGGATCAATGACATGGGGTATCAGTCTACTCAGTGACACCCAGAGAACAGTAGCGTCGTAGCTCTTATTGCGGCACTCTGAAACAACTGTGAATTGAGCCACATTTATTGTCAATCTATGTGTATTAAACACTATTCCCAAGGAAAAACAATACTGCGAGGATGTTTTGGAGTCTGCTAACTCTGAGGAGGATGTTGGGAAAAAATATTTTAGGTATTGGGTAGACTGATACCCCATTGCATTGATCCCCAAACCTTAGGTAAAGCTGTACAGTGCAATATAAATGTCAATACACACAATAGGCTGACTGGGGAGGTGATTTCACACAGTCACAGTCCCGCGATAAGAGCTACAACGCTAATATTTGCGTAAACTCTTCACAGTTGTGTTCTGTGGGTAACACCGAGTAGACTGATACCCCATTTCATTGCTTCCAATTCCAACCTTGTTTAACATTATCTAGTCTAAATATGGCATGATTCCACTAATTGTAATCTTCTGCATCACTTTCAAAGAGGTACTTTTATTTTGAAGGCAAACCGGAAATTCCACTATTGTGCCAAATCCGTATTGTTTCTAGCTTCTCACCACATAACCCGGTCCGGTCGAGCCTCACTAGCCAGATGAAGCTAGCTGGCTGCTTATAACGTTAGCTTTGGGCAACAGGGTTAAGTAGCTGGCTAGCTATTTATTTTCATGAACTGAAGTTCAATTTCAATAGGCGAACAACAAGTGGCTACCTAGCTAATACTTACTCACAAGGATTCCTAACTCATTGATAAGAATAATGAAAATGACTGCAGTTTCCACTGGTCATTGTTTTCAGGCTGGTTGTATTGGTGCTAGCTAGGTACCAAGCTAAAGTTAGCTAGCTACCCCAGAAGTTGCGGTTGAACAAATAATGCTTTATTACTAACGCAGTATTGTAAACACATCGTTTGTGGTCGGTGTTTGCTTGTTTGCAGACTTTTTTGAACAGCTTTGACAGTGCTAGTGATAGCAGTGGTGGCGCTTGGCTTGCACGTGCAAATTCAGAACACACAACATTCTATAATCTTATGTAACGGGTCAAATCGTGTTTTTTGACGTGTATCCTTTTTGACCAGCAATGACCCAAACTGCGTTCCATAGTATGTCGTGACGCTAATAGCAGTGACGCTATCACTGTGTAACTCCGGTAGGGCAACATCTGAAAAATAGCGCACTTGGTTGTGTGTGCCAGTGCTCGACCAGTCGGCGAAAGCCAACATCACCCACGACAGAGAACGATTGATTGTCAAGGACAATGAATTCCATTATCTTGGCGTTAATAGATTTCACCTTTGAGTTGTCTCACTGAAATTTTCTTACTCTTTCAAATGACTGCTCGACTTGACTGCTCGATCCACACAGCAGACATTGTGGGCTAGGTTAGGAATGCTGTGTTGCACGTGTAGTGCAAAGTTTTACATGGCGTCATTACTTCATGTACCTACGTTATATAGGTATGCACGTCAGCTTTGACATCGGTTTTGCACATCTGCGTTAAACTAGACATCGGGCTGATACGATGTTGTCATTTTTTGCTATTATCGGCCAATTCCGATATGTTCACCGATATATCGTGCCATCCCTAATTCACATGACAGCCCACTTGGAGTTTGCCAAAAGGCAGTTAAAGGACTCTCAGACCATGAGAAACAAGATTCTCTGGTCTGATGAACTCAAGATTGAACTCTTTGGCCTGAATGCTAAGTGTCACGTCTGGAGGGAACCTTGCACCATCCCTATGTTGAAGCATGGTGGTGGTGGCAGCATCATGCTGTGTGGATGTTTTTCAGCGGCAGGGACTGGGAGACTAATCAGGATCGAGGGAAAGAAGAAAGTGTGCCAAGTACAGAGAGCTCCTTGATGAAAACCTGCTCCAGAGTGCTCAGGACCTGACTGTGGCGAACGTTCACCTTCCAACAGAACAACAACCCTAAGCACACAGCTACAACAATCCAGGAGTGGGTTCGGGAGAAGTCTCTGAATCTCCGGACTTGAACCCGATCGAACATCTCTGGAGAGACCTGAAAATAGCTCTGCAGCGACGCTCACCATCCAACCTGACAGCTTGAGAGGATCTGCAGAGAAGAATGGGAGAAACGCCCCAAATACAGTTGTGCCAAGCTTCTAGCGTCATACCCAAGAAGACTCAAGGCTGTAATTGCTGCCAAAGGTGCTTCAACAAAGTACTGATTAAAGGGTCTGAATGATTATGGAAATGTGATTTATTTTGCAAAAATGTATAAAAACCTGTTTTTGCTTTGTCATTATGCTGTATTGTGTGTAGATTGATGAGGGGGAAATAAATAATTTCATCACATTTAGAATAAGGCTGTAACGTAACAAAATGTGGAAAAGTCAAGCGGTCTGAATACTTTCCGAATGCACTGTATAGCCATGCTACCCAGCAGGGTAAAACACCCACCTGCTGTTTGAACTTTGAAAATGTGATTTTCTCTGTATCCCTGCCTCTCCCTTTCTCAGTTCCTGTTATGCCTCAGTCTGTGGCTCAGTCTGTTCCCCTCGTAATATTTGTCCGTGGTCACACTATATAACTTATAAGGCGCAAAGGCTTCATAAACCCTTGACATAGATGTTTCACAAATAATAGATGTTTCACATACTTTATAAAGGTGATATATCTGGTCTTAAGAGCTGATGCTTTGCAAAATGGTGGCATAGCCCTTTTGCCATAACACATAACCCAGGGTAAAGTGATATCCCTTGCTCTTGTTAATCTATTAAAGTGGCTACAATATCAAAAAGGAAGGAAATATGTCATCTGATCCTCTTTGCCTACTTCCCTCCACTGTTAAGTCATGTTAAGACTGTCGCTCTCAGTGTCTGTATCACGCCAAGTCGTGTTACTGAGCTGCATGGTTGTCTCTCACAAACATACATAGCACCAGTTCCAGGTTACCAGGTACAATGCTTCCTCTTGTCTGGTGTTTGTGTAAGTGGATAGATTTATAGATGCTGGTGATGCTAATGACAGATCAGGTGATGAATGAGGTAGAGGAGGCACCAGGGTGGCAGAGCCAGACGTCTTAATGTAGTCAAGTCAAAGTCAAGCACCAGCATCTTCATTATCATCTGATGACTCAGTCAGGAAGCTATCTGTCTGTTTTGGGGGTTTTGTTGTTTAAGATTCCAAAGAAAAGGAAATTGCTGTATGAATGAATAGGCAGGAGAGAATAGGAACAATGGAAAGGTGGATGGAATTATTCTTGTTCTTTTCTCTTGAATTCTATTTGAACAGGAGGGTGAAACTGTTTCCAATTCTCACCCTTGCAACAGGGTGGCAGGGTCATGTGATTGCATGGAAGAGGACTGACTGACACACACACACACACACACACACACACACACACACACACACACACACACACACACACACACACACACACACACACACACACACACACACACACACACACACACACCAGTGTGTTATTTAACCAGGCCATCTGTTACCCCTAAGGTCTTGAATGTTCATTGGGCAGGAAGAACACTCTCTGAGACACAGGGGTACAGCACTCACTCTGCGTGACTTTTAATTGGCCTGCACTGTGTGTCTGTCTGTCTGTTTGTATGTGTGTGTGTGTGGAGACCATGCTGGACACTGGTGGGGAAGGTCACCAGACTCTCACGCCAAATAGCAGCCCAGGTCGAAGGCAGCCTCAGGATAACTACCGTTATCTTGGGGTCGTGTCAGGGTATACACACACACACACACACACAGACAGCGCACACACACCGTGCTCACACTCATACTGCGCTCACACGCTGGTGTTGGGGTTGACCCAGTTGAAATGTTTTTCACCATTTCTTTAGTTCTCACACAGCTTACTGAGTTGATGGATGATAGGAGTAACTTTTCTAGAACACGCAGAAGTTATTTTTCAGTTGGTTCTTTCCTGCTTGAGGCTCCATGGCAAAGGTCCTACAACCAGTGTATTTTTATTTTCAAAGTATCGTATGTTGATATGAAGGGCATATGCGTTTACAGTTTGAGTGTGATGGTACAGTAGATAGTAGCAAAGGGAAGGAGTAGTGTTAGGGGAAGGTGGTGCCGTGCCGTGTGTGATGGAGGTCTAGGAGAAGGCTGTAAATCTAGAGGAGCTGTGGTCTGGAATGTTCTACGTGTTGGAGCGCGATCCCTCTCTCTTATGAAAGACCCCTTAAAGGAGACAGCTCTGCAGTGACCAGCTCAACTCACACTAGGCTGTAAGACTGCTGCCTCTAAATCAACTTGAGCTAAGACTAGGGCTGTTGCGGTTACCGTATTACTGCCACACCGGCAGTCATGACTCATGACCGCAGTCAAATTCTACTTGACCGTTGAGTCGCGGTAATCTCTTCCTATTCGCTCTGTACATGAATGGCACTGATGCGTTGGAAGTACCCAACTCGCTAACGACCCGCCAGCTCACTAATGGCCTGGTACTCAGCGCTCTAGTCCCTTTATTCTCATAATACAAATGCACTCGAAAATCACATCAAACACTTATCATCAAAACAGTTTTATACTTTTAAAACGTATCGTTAGGCTACATTGTTTGACCTCACTGTGACGGATCAATTTTAAGAAAGAAGTTCAACAACAGCTTGAAACTGAGTGGAAAACATGGTTGTTGTGGATCTTGGTTCAAAGCCAAACAACGAAATAGACACCGCTTTGAAAGGTGATGATTAATTAAAAGCGTTTAAGACGTCTCATGTAGAACATCTATAAATATATTGGAGCTTATGCATATGCATAGGCCTATATAAACTCTGCAAAAAAAGAAACGTCCCTTTTTCAGGACCCTGTCTTTCAAATATCATTTGTAAAAATCCAAATAACTTCACACATCTTCATTGTAAAGGGTTTGAACACTGTTTCCCAATGCTTGCTCAATGAACCATAAACAATTAATGAACATGCACCTGTGGAACGGTCGTTAAACACTAACAGCTTACTGACGGTAGGCAATTAAGGTCACAGTTATGAAAACTTAGGACACTAAAGAGGCTCTGAAAAACACCAAAAGAAAGATGCCCGGGGTCCCTGCTCATCTGCGTGAACGGGCCTTAGGCATGCTGCAAAGAGGCATGATGACTGCAGATGTTGCCAGGGCAATAAATTGCAATGTCCGTACTGTGAGACGCCTAAGACAGCGCTACAGGGAGACAGGATGGACAGCTGATTGTCCTCGGAG
The DNA here is from genome assembly GCF_045679555.1 of Salvelinus alpinus. NCBI lineage: Eukaryota > Metazoa > Chordata > Actinopteri > Salmoniformes > Salmonidae > Salvelinus > Salvelinus alpinus. Next base: position 41,244,062 of record NC_092091.1, on the reverse strand, counting down.
TGGCAGACCACGTGTAACAACACCTGCACAGGATCGGTACATCCGAACATCACACCTGCGGGACAGGTACAGGATGGCAACAACAACTGCCCGAGTTAAACCAGGAACGCACAATCCTTCCATCAGTGCTGACTGTCCGCAATAGGCTGAGAAAGGCTGGACTGAGGGCTTGTAGGCCTGTTGTAAGGCAGATACGCAGTTTTGTCTCACCAGGGGTGATGGTCGGATTCACATTTATCGTCGAAGGAATGAGCGTTACACCGAGGCCTGTACTCTGGAGCGGGATCGATTTGGAGGTGGAGGGTCCGTCATGGTCTGGGGCGGTATGTCACAGCATCATCGGACTAAGCTTGTTGTCATTGCAGGCAATCTCAATGCTGTGTGTTACAGGGAAGACATCCCCCTCCCTCATGTGGTACCCTTCCTGCAGGCTCATCCTGACATGACCCTCCAGCATGACAATGCCACCAGCCATACGGCTCGTTCTGTGAGTGATTTCCTGCAACATAGGAATGTCAGTGTTCTGCCATGGCCAGCGAAGAGCCCAGATCTCAATCCATTTGAGCATGTCTGGGACCTGTTGGATCGGAGGGTGAGGGCTAGGGCCATTCCCCCAGAAAGTTCCGGGAACTTGCAGGTGCCTTGGTAGAAGAGTGGGGTAACATCTCACAGCAAGAATTGGGAAATATGGTGCAGACCATGAGCAGGAGATGCACTGCAGTAGTTAATGCAGCTGGGGGCTACACCAGATACTGACTTTTACTTTTGATTTTGACCCTCCCCCCTTTGTTCAGGGACACATTATTCCATTTCTGTTAGTCACATGTCTGTGGAACATGTTCAATTTGTGTCTCAGTTGTTGAATCTTGTCATGTTCATACAAATATTTACACATGTTAAGTTTACTGAAAATACACGCAATTGACAGTGAGAGGACGTTTCTTTTTTTGTTGAGTTTATGAGCCCAAGCCCCCAAAAAAGCCTGAATTAAAATAATGATTGTGCCATTGTACAATACATAACCTAATAGCCCACCGCATATTAAGCACAGCAAAAAAATAAAAATAGATTTAAGATGTCTTTGGTACATAATTGGTCTAGCCTATAGGCCACGTACATTTTTTGGGGGGATTTGTTATTATTTATATTTCACCCCATTTTTCTCCCCAATTGGTAGTTTCTATGTTGTTTCATCGCTACAAATACCCAACAAGTTCAGGAGAGGCGAAGGTTGAGACATGCGTCCTCCAAATCATGACCTGCCAAGCCGCACTGTGCTGCTTCTTCACACACTGCTCACTTAACCTGGAAGCCAGCCGTGCCAATGTTTCGGAGAAAACACTGTTCGACTGACAACCGAAGTCAGCTTGCAGGCACCCGGCCCACCACAAGAAGTCGCTAGAGCGTGTTGACCCAAGGAAAGCCCCCCGGCCAAGCCCTACCCTAACCTGGACGACACTGGGCCAATTGTGCACTGCCCTATGGGGCTCCCGGTCATGGCCGGATCGAAACCCAGGCTGTAGTGCGTTGCAGTGCCTTAGACCGATGCTCCATTCGGGAGGAAGCTACTGCAAAATTAAGCTAACTCTAGTAATCGCCTTTGAGTGTGGACTGAATTTATATGCATACTGGATGGACTGGTTACCTTATTCTACGCTCCAAACTTTATATCCATGAGCCTGGGAGAGAACATCTAGGCCTAGGCGACGCTGTTGGTTCATGAATTGTGTATGGCGGCCTACAGAGTATAGTTAGCCTACAGTTGTAGTTCATTTGATTTTGTATAGCCATTTATTAATAATTACAAGTCTGGCACATTACCTTTAGCTACAGAATATGATAGTTGCCACTAAAAAGAGGATGATCCCAGGCGTCTACCGCTACTCTATTTATTTCTCAGCTGCTATTATTAAGCACATTGCTCCACTGTAAAACCAGAGTAGCCTACCCAGTGCTTTTCGAGTGCATATGGATGACATGTCTTTTTCACCCTGCTCCTGTCTCCTGTTCCTCCCCATTTGATAATGGCCCATTCTAAATCGAAACTAACTTAATATATTAGTAAAGACAAGATTAAATTGAGAATAGTCTGATGGGTTAGAATATTCTCACTTGATGGGAGAACAGCATGTGCAGCCTGAAGTAAGGAACAGAGTGCAAGCTTTTTTTGTGACTTTTTCCCAATCATCAATTTAGGCACATCATGCAGCCCATATATGTTTTGATTTCTAATACATTCTAAGGTTTGTATCATCAACAACTAAAGTTGAAAAATGACTCTAAATCTAGCGTAAAGGAGCAGTTTCAAATGATGACTTTTACACTCAACATACCGTAAAACTGAAATTAATAGTCTGGGCGTTTATTTGCTTAAATCACTGAACAAAACAGGCACTTAATAGAGACAGACTTCTATTTGAGCCAGCTGTCTATTTCCTTAATGCACACAGCTTTTGTTCATTTGTTCAAAGTTAATTGTTTAATTCCAGCATTCACATCCAGCATTTTAGTCAATTTCTTCATCCTGCACTAATGTGTTATCATTTACACACTGTCACGTTTCTTTTGTCTTAGTATCCCTTTATTAAAAATTAAAAAATACAATCGATGCGGTGCCTGTTAATTTATCATTGAATCATAGCCTACTTTGCCAAACGGGTGATTTAACCAGCGCATTCGCGAAAAAGCACTGTCGTTGCACCAATGTGTACCTAACCATAAACATCAACACCTTTCTTAAAATCAATACACAAGTATATATTTTTAAACCTGCATATTTAGTTAATATTGCCTGCTAACATGAATTTCTTTTAACTAGGGAAATTGTGTCACTTCTCTTGCGTTCTGTGCAACAGAGTCAGGGTATATGCAGCAGTTTGGGCCACCTGGCTCGTTGCAAACTGTGTGAACACTATTTATTCCTAACAAAGACAGCCAACTTCGCCAAACGGGGGATGATTAAACAAAAGCGCATTTGCGAAAAAAGCACAATCATTGCACGAATGTACCTAACTATAAACATCAATGCCTTTCTTAAAATCAATACACAATATATTATATTATAATATTTTTATTAAACCTGCATATTTATTTAAAAGAAATCCAGGTTAGCAGGCAATATTAAACTAGGGAAATTGTGTCACTTCTCTTGCGTTCATTGCACGCAGAGTCAGGGTATATGCAACAGTTTGGGCCGCCTGGCTCGTTGCAAACTAATTTGCCAGAATTTTATGTAATTATGACATAACATTGAAGGTTGTGCAATGTAACATGAATATTTAGACTTATGGATGCCACCCGTTAGATAAAATACGGAATGGTTCCGTATTTCACTGAAAGAATAAACGTTTTGTTTTCGAAATGATAGTTTTTGGATTTTACCATATGAATGACCTAAGGCTCATATTTCTGTGTGTTATTATGTTATAATTAAGTATATCACCCCCAAAGCCAATTCCTCCTTTGGCCGCCTCTCCTTCCAGTTCTCTGCTGCCAATGACTGGAACGAACTACAAAAATCTCTGAAACTGGAAACACTTATCTCCCTCACTAGCTTTAAGCAGCAGCTCACATATCACTGCACCTGTACATAGCCCATCTATAAATAGCCCAAACAACTACCTCTTCCCCTACTGTATTTATTCATTTATTTATTTTGCTCCTTTGCACCCCAGTATTTCTACTTTGCACACTCATCTACTGTCAAATCTACCATTCCAGTGTTTTATTTGCTATATTGTATTTACTTCGCCACCATGGCCTATTTATTGCCTTTACCTCCCTTATCTCACCTCATTTGCTCACATTGTATATAGACTTATTTTTCTGTATTGACTGTATGTTTGTTTTACTCCATGTGTAACTCTGTGTTGTTATATGTGTCGAACTGCTTTGCTTTATCTTGGCCAGGTCGCAGTTGTAAATGAGAACTTGTTCTCAACTTGCCTACCTGGTTAAATAAAGGTGAAATAAAAAAAATTAAAATATGATTTGATATTTGATAGAGCAGTCTGACTGAGTGGTGGTAGGCAGCAGCAGGCTCATAAGCATTCATTCAAACAGCACTTTCGTGCGTTTGCCATCAGGTCTTCGCTGTCCTTCAAGCATTGAGCTGTTTATGACTTCAAGCCTATCAACTCCCGAGCTAGTTAGCGGGGTGCGCGCTAATAGCGTTTCAATCTGTGACGTCACTCGCTCTGAGACCTTGAAGTAGTTGCTCCCCTTGCTCTGCAAGGGCCGCGACTTTTGTGGAGCGATGGGTAACGATGCTTCGTGGGTAACTTTTGTCGATGTGTTCCTGGTTCGAGCCCAGGTAGGGGCGAGGAGAGGGATGGAAGCTATACTGTTATACTGTTACACTGGCAAAAGTGCCTATAAGAACATCCAATAGTCAAAGGTATATGAAATACAAATGGTATAGAGAGAAATAGTCCTATAATTCCTCTAATAACTACAACCTAAAACGTCTTACCTGGGAATATTGAAGACTCATGTTAAAAGGAACCACCAGCTTTCATATGTTCTCATGTTCTGAGCAAGGAACTTATACGTTAGCTTTTTTACATGGCACATATTGCATTTTTACTTTCTTCTTCAACACTTTGTTTTTGCATTATTTAAACCAAATTGAACATGTTTCATTATTTATTTGAGGCTAAATAGATTTTATTGATGTATTATATTAAGTTAAACTAAAAGTGTTCATTCAGTATTGTTGTAATTGTCATTATTACAAATAAATAAATACATTTAAAAAATCGGCCGATTAATTGGTATCGACTTTTTTTGGTCCTCCAATAATCGGTATCAGTATCGGCGTTGAAAAATCATAATCGGTCGACCTCTAAACAATATCCTTTCTATTTTATTCATTTATGTTCAGTTATATTCTTCTTACTTTAAAATTATATAATATGAAATAATGGCATGGAATTTATAAGCATATCTTGTCTGCTAAATTAACTTGCCTATGCTGCCATTGGCATGGTGCATAGCCAGATACATACTCAGAATAGCCAGTAGGCCAACTCAGAATATTCCACTGGAAAAATTCTGGTTAATCAATGTTATTTCCACGTAATTTCAACCCCAAAAATCTATGTGACGACATTTAATCAATGTGGAAAACTAATTGGATTTGCAAAAAGTCATCAACATAAGGGCATTTTGTCTTATTATCACCTAACTTTCAACCTAAATCCAATGACATGGTGAAATGTTTTGTTGATTTCATGTTGAATTCACTTCAGTTGACAACTCAACCAAATGTAAATCAAAACTAGATGTTGAAATGACATATATGCCCAGTGGGATGCTATTCTGTTCTTCTGAAATACATTTTCGTCATATCATAATGTTTCTTTAGACCTGCCTAAAATAAATAATGGATTCATTGTGATGGTGTATATTAAATGGATTTACAGTGCCTTGCAAAAGTATTCATCCCCCTTAGCGTTTTTCCTATTTTGTTGCATTACAACCTGTAATTTAAATTTATTTTTATTTGGATTTCATATAATGGACATACACAAAATAGTCCAAATTGGTGAAGTGAAATGAAAAAATAACTTATTTCAACAAAAAAATTAAAATAAAAAAAACGGAAAAGTGGTGCGTGCATATGTATTCACCCCATTTTCTATGAAGCCCTTAAATAAGATCTGGTGCAACCAATTACCTTCAGAAGTCACATAATTAGTTAAATAAAGTCCACTTGTGTGCAATCTAAGTGTCACATGATCTGTCACATGATCTCAGTATTTTTACACCTGTTCTGAAAGGCCCCAGAGTCTGCAACACCACAAAGCAAAGGGGTACCACCAAGCAAGCAGCACCATGAAGACCAAGGAGCTCTCCAAACAGGTCAGGAACAAAGTTGTGGAGAAGTACACATCAGGGTTGGCTTATAAAAAAATATCTGAAACTTTGAACTTCATTAAATCCATTATTAAAAAATGGAAAGAATTTGGCACCACAACGGCAGTGGTGGAAAAAGTACCCAATTGTCATACATGAGTAAAAATATTAGTTTTAATTTATGGATAGCAAGGGGCACACTCCAACACATAATTTAGAAACGAAGCATTTGTGTTTAGTGAGTCCGCCAGATCAAGAGGCAATAGGGATGACCAGGGATATTCTCTTGATAAGTGCATTCATTTGACAATTTTCCTGTCCTGCTAGCCATTCAAAATGTAACAAGTACTTTTGGGTGTCAGGGAAAATGTATGGAGTAAAGTACGTCATTTTCTTTAGGGATGTAGTTAAGTAAAAGTAGTCACATATACATACCCCAAAAAACGACAAGTAGAACTTTTAAAGTATTTGTAATGAAGTACTTTACTCCACTGCCGTGCGGTAGCAGAGAGCACAGTCTATGGGTTGGTTGGGTGGCTGGAGTCTATGACAGTTATTTTTGACATGTCAAACAGTCGCAAAATGTGACTGTATGGTCGCAGTCTAGAATCCTGTTAATGTGAAAACCTGTTCTATTTCACCTGATTTGAACATTCTGTCATAAAGAGCACAACTTAATAAAAAACACTTTTTCCTGTTTCAAGGTTAAATTAAACAAATACTATATTAAGTGCCATAATAAACTAACAGGTTGACCGTAACAGTGCCAAAAAAATAAGTCAGAGGATGCACAGAGGGACATGTCTGAATTTTGACACTTTAGCTAGTCTTTATTCATATGAAACATTTAAATATCAGAGACACAAAATGCACTCATTTCGTGGAACTTTAGTCAGCACCTGCTAAAGCTAACAGGACATCTCTTTTACTCAGCACCTGCTAAAGCTAACAGGACATCTCTTTTACTCAGCACCTGCTAAAGCTAACAGGACATCTCCTTTACTCAGCACCTGCTAAAGCTAACAGGCCAGTCCCTGAACTTAGCACAAGCTAAAGTAAACACACCATCCCTTCCAAGAGGACATGAGCTTAAGCTGAACTAATGCAAACACACTGCTGGCTCGCTCACTGTAAACAGATTCCTGGCGTGCTTCTTGCTTAGTTGTAGTAAATATAATGTGGCGAAGCACACTCTGACTCTCTTGAAGTGTGCAGAGTCAGACTTTTTGAATTGAAGTGGTTCCCTCTTTAATGTATGTGTGTTCCCGTATGGAGATCAGAGTGTATTATGAAGTAGGGCTGTCCCCGACAAAAGAGTCATCTGTTCATTTGATTGGTCGACATTTTTGAACATGTATTTTTCCATATATTGACACATCCTATGTGTTTTAATCAACTATATTCACTGAGTTTGTCTGATGCTTTCAGCACACAGTTTGATTAAATAATTAAGACACACAAATGACTTGAGGGTGTCCGACCAGCAATTAATTTGATTGTGCTGATAGTGAGTGACTGTGACAGCGAGTGACTGTGACTAGCACCCATTTTCTCACTGCTTCAGCGACCACCACAGAACATCAAAGTGTTTATCAAATTACTGACGTGGCAGATTCGGATGTGACAAAAATGACAGATGTGGTGTTTTATGCTCGTGCACATCATTACATTACCCGACCTCCCCCAGAAAAACAAATCCCGTCTGAATAGGGCACAATAGTGCCTGACCTATAGCCAGTGCTGGTCTTTGCCGTTCTGCCGCCATAGGTGAGACCAAAAAATGTTGCCCCCAGTAAGCAAAAATGACGTTGAAAAGATGTCTAAAATACGTAATTCCCAGATGTTGAAGTTAGGTCCAATTTAGCTTCTGGATGAAAGGTGAAATCGTATTTTCCGTATGTTTTAAATATATATTTTCCAGGAAGCTGAAAAGGTATATTTTCCGAATGTTGAAAAATACATATTTCCAGGTGTTGAAATCAGGCTTATTTTTGGTTCTGAATGAAAGTTGAAAAGAAGTCATTTATAGACGTCTATGTTTGGACCAAATCAAGTCTGGTCCAGACTGGACAAAATCTGAACCAAACATAAACATCTATGATGGTTCAGATTTTGTCTGGTCTGGACTAGCCGGACCTGACCAAAAATCCATGTCCGTGGACATTGAAACTAAGGCCTGTCTGGACTTCACCAAATCTGAACCAAACATAGACATGAATGATTAGTTCAGATTTGGTCGGACCAAAAAGTGATGTCTGTGGATGTGGAAATCAAGGCCGGTCTGGAACTGTACCAAACAAAGATGTCTAAAAGGCGTCGGTCCGTGCTTACTAATGTGTAGCCTACAGTGTTGCATGAAATTGAGTTTTATGTATGTAGCCTACTGTTTATAAAACACCATAAAACAATGTGCAGACAGGATTAAAAAAAGACATCCAAAATAATTCTGCTCGTGCTTACTAGGGTGTAGCCCATCCATGTGGTAGGTCCACCTTTTGTAAAATATGCCATTGCATTGGCTTTGTTAGTCTTGATTCCTGTGACTAATCAATTTGGCTATTTAAGCACTGAATATCAGCTACCCAACTTTATCAGGAGTTATTGCAAGCCTATTTGCAATGTGTTTACACAGTGGGAAATGCAACAACAAAAAATATTTTTTGCTATGATCTGTTTGTCCAAAAATGTACGGATAGTTTTCATGTCTTCACTATTATTCTACAATGTAGGAAATAGTAAAAATACAGAAATTCAGCAATGAGTAGGTGTGTCCAAACTTTTGACTGGTACTATATTGAATATTATTAATTATTATTATTTTATTTTTTTGCTACTGCTCGACTTAAGAAATCTCGGTCGATCAGCAGCCTATTGACCAAACAATCGACCAGTCGACTAAATAGGGTCAGCCCTATTATGAAGTGGCTTCTATTCAAACCAGGGATGGGCAACTGTCGGCCCATGGGCCGACCACCTTTTTATAGGCCTCAGTGGAGGGACTGAGAATCACAGGAATAGAGAATCACAGAAATATTTTTTTCTCAGGAAGCATGAAATTATTCAATAACTCCAAAAAAACATCTGTTATGGTGAGAGGAACTTTACACTTTAAGGCTCGGTTGAAGGGATTTGGGTAGTGTAGATGGCAGCAATTATTCCAAAGTCAACAGTTGCTTTCTTTAAGAGTTAATAAAATGCAGTCAGTCGATGTGAGAAGAAGAAACCCAAGCCTTAGCTCAGAGGTTTATTTATTTATTTTTTAATTTCAGGGAACTTATCCCAGTGGAGCTCTAGTCTCTCACCATGAAGTCCATGCACGCACACACACAAACATACTCACAAAAGCATCTTAGTCTCAATCTAGAGAACTCCGCAACTTTACAGGCCACGTGATATCTGTTTTCTTATATTCCTGATTGTACTGGTTAAAAAGAAATGGAAAGCAATTTATTCTGACACAGACTACACTACCGTTCAAAAGTTTGGGGACACTTAGAAATGTCCTTGTTTTTGAAAGAAAAGCAATTTTTTTGGTCCACTAAAATAACATAACATTTATCAGAAATACAGTGTAGATTTTGTTAATGTTGTAAATGACTATTGTAGCTGGAAACGGCTTTTATTTTTTTATGGAATATCTACATGGGCGTAAAGAGGTCCATTATCAGCAACCATCACTCCCGTGTTCCGATGGCACATTGTGTTAGCTAATACAAGTTTATAATTATAAAAAGGCTAATTGATCATTAGAAAACCCTTTTGCAATTGTTAGTACAGCTAAAAACTACTGTTCTGATTAAAGAAGCAATAAAGCTGGCCTTCTTTAGACTAGTTGAGCATCTAGAGCATCAGCATTTGTGGGTTCGATTACAGGCCCAAAATGCCAGTCTGTAATTTGGTGGTTGTAGACTGGCTGACATGAAATCTATTTCCTTAAGGAAACGGGAACTTGTCATTAGCGTGTCCTGTGGAGAGCTCATCTAGCCTGAGAGAGGAGAAGACTGCCATGCCATGCGCGTTGCAGCAGGATCCAGCCCACTCAGATCCAGCTTGTCGGATTTTCTCTTTCTCTCCCAGCAGGCAGCATCTGCTCATCAGCCCATGGCTTGTCAACACTACCAGCAGAAAAACAGGACCTGTCAGACAGACAATCTTTGCATGATTTGCAGGGTTATTTACTTTGCGACTTGTAAGAGTCTTTTTTACTATCTGCTAGGTAAACTGTACACACAGAGCTGCGAGCTGTACAGACACAGACACCCCTTCTCTTGTTGCGTTGAATGGGGATGTAACTCTCTGAACCCTTTGAGGAATATCAAGCCAGAAGCCACCACACCACCACCTTTTATCAGTTCCTATTTATGTTCGTATTGCCACTGGCTGTACTTACACTGAACAAAAATATAATGCAACATGTAAAGTGTTGGTCCCATGTTTCATGAGCTGAAATAAAGGATCCCAGTAATGTTTCATACACACTAAGCTTATTTCTCTCAAATTTGGTGCACAAACTTGTTTACATCCCTGTTGGTGACCATTTCTCCTTTGCCAAGATAATCCATCCACATGACAGGTGTGGCATATCAAGCAGCTGATTGAACACCTTGTGCTGGGGACAATAAAAGATCCCTCAAATGTTTGTCACACAATACAATGCCACAGATGTCTCAAGTTTTGAGGAAGCATGCAATTGGCATGCTTACTGCAGGAATGTCCACCAGAGCTATTGCCAGATAATTAAATGTTCATTTCTCTACCATAAGCCGCCTCCAACGTCGTTTTTGAGGATTTGGCGTACGTCCATCTGGCCTCACAACCGCAAATCACGTTTATGGTGTCGTGTGGGCAAGCGGTTTGCTGATGTCAACGATGTGAACTGAGTGCCCCATGGTGGGGTTATGGTATTGACAGGCATAATCTATGAACAGTAAACACGATTGTATTTTATTGATGGCAATTTGAATGCACAGAGATACCATGAAGAGATCCTGAGGCTCATTGTTGTGCCATTCATCCGCTGCCATCACCTCATGTTTCAGCATGATAATGCATGGCCCCATGTCGCAAGGATCTGTACACAATTAGTGGAAGTTGAAAATGTCCCAGTTCTTCCATGGCCTGCATACCCACCAGACATGTCACCCATTGAGCATTTTTGGGTGCTCTGCCAGTTCCTGCCAATATCTAGCAACTTCGCACAGCCATTGACGAGGAGTGGGACAACATTCCACAGGCCACAATCAACAGCTTGATCAACTCGATGCGAAGGAGATGTGTTGAGCTGCATGAGGCAAATGGTGGTCACACCGGTATACTGACTAGTTTTCTGATTCACAACCCTTCCTTTTTTGGGGGGGTATCTGTGACCAACAGATGTACTGTAACTGTAAAATCTTTGAAATTGTTGTGTTTATATATTTGTTCAGTATATTTCAACCGCCCCAACCATGATTCTCATCCCTCCATCCCCTCCTCCTCTTGATCCCTCGCTCTTCTATTTTCACAGCTGTCATGGCGGCGGGGGGTTTTCTGATTTTCTTTCCGCTCTGTTTGAGGCGCTCTGACTCTATCCCGTCTCTCTTTGTTATCGCCTGTTCGGTTTGAGCTCGCACATTCCCCAAGCCGACATTTCCGAGATGGGAAGTCATTGGAGTGAAATGTGCCAGTACGGTACAGGGCCTGTAGCGTAGTAATTAAAAAGTTTGTTTGGTCAAAATATAGCAGAGCAGAAGAGGATATTGACAAAACACTCATTTCATTCTGACTGTCAGAAGTGAAATAGAGCCGTGAGGAGAGATGCCGTGTTTGGTTTTCGATTAGTGTGTTTGTGGTTGAGTGTGAAAGAGAAAAGACACAATGTTATCCTCCCAAAGCAAATAGAATCATTTAATCAAATGTTGGCTTTAGAAAACAAGTGGGAGGCTATGATTCAACAGGTGGTGATAAGGGTTATATAACAGCCTCCACAATTTCCACAGTGATAGTTGCCTGGATATCTCTTTGTGTGTTAGGGCTCCTGTATAAGAGGCACAGGTAAGCAGATGGTCGCGTGAGATACTAGTATTAGAATGCGTCCAAAATGGCACCCTTTTCTCTACATAGTGCACTACTTTTGACCAGACAATGGGATGCCATTTCAGATGCAGCCTCAGTCTCTCCTGCTCTACAGTCTGACACGTCTCTCTCTCTCCTGCAGCTCTGATAAAAAATGACCACTCCTCCTTCTCCAACGGCCTTGATGTGGGCAGGGGCAAGGCTGTCGAGACGTCGCTATGGAGACCCCCGCTCAACACCATCACTGTCTCCAAGAAACGTAACTGGCTCCAGCAGAGCTCTGGGAGGCCGCATCACGCCACGGACGACCCCCAGTACCTTCTGGGAGCAGAGGAATACAATGGACACGGACAAGCTCCACTCCCCCCTCTAAGCCCCTCCCCAGAGAATCTAAACCCTCCCGGGCCAACCCTATCCCACCCCCTCCGCCTACACCTGCCCCTCGTTAGAATGGGCCACGCCCGTGTGGCGCCTCGTTCCAGGTGTGTGGAACCGACTGAGGAGAATGATGCGGACGATGAGGGGGAGATCTGGTACAACCCCATCCCTGAGGATGAGGAGCCAGAGCTGCATCACAGCCACAGACCCACTCCCACCCCCCAGGTCAGGCTGATGGTCCAGACACGGACCCAGGATCCTCACGTCCCCCAGACCCAGAGGAGGCCCAGCAGGGGAGAGGAGGTTGGGGTCAGGCGGGCACTTGAGGGATGCAGCCATAACCTGGAGGGTGTGGGGGAGAGCATGGGTGGCGGAGGTGGAGAGCGGAGTCACCAGGGGATTGCCATACGTTGCATGGGGCCGTCTCTACATCTGCAAAGACAGATGCTGCTCGCGTGCAAACCTCAGGAGTGGCCATCCAGTTCCAGCAGAGCCACAGCTACAGGTAAAAAACATGCTCTCTAGAATTATAGGTCTACCTATTGTTCACACCCTCTTCAGCCAGCCCCACCCATCTCTTTAAGGATTCAAATGTAAGGTCATGTGCTAAACAGTGAGTAGTGTAGTAATAATTAAGACTAAAAGTGGTAGTAGACTACAATAAGGGAAAAGTTCCAGGTGAACAGAAAGTGTCCAGATCAAAATATTTTATAAATATTACATGATGTTTACTCAGACACAATACCAGAGCACAAACTTGTTCTTGTTTTGGCCACTGCAGTTATCACAATTCAGGTCCACACGTGTTTCCCCAACTCTGTAGTTGGTGAAGAAATGGGGCATGTAGTTGATGACTGCGCTGCTGCCTTTGCTGGATGACCATGCCTTGATCAATCAAGTGTTGACTTGTTGTGGTCTTCCTTCACAGCAGACACCAAACAAGCCCCACTTGCAAGGAGTTAGAAAGTAGATGGGACCTGGCTGCATAGTGTCAGAAGGATAGTGCACCTGCAAACAACAATAACATGAAGATAATGAATTATAATTTGTCTCACCCTTGTCAAGCTGTCTTTACACAGCTCAAAGGTATTTGCCTACCTCCCATATATTTATTTTTGGGACTGTATACCCATCTATGTCCTTAATCAGTATAAAGGAGGAAATGTTACTTGTTGAGCAAAATCAAAGCTGTAATGCATCCTGATGTCTTTGTTTGCTGGTTCAGTAGGGGCCCCCAGAGACAACTGCAGGTCTTGACAGGTGGTCTTGCAGTCAACGACCATCTTCTGGTAGACAGACCGCTCACTCTGAACAAGCAGGAGATGCTGCTCTTGCTTCCTCGGCTTGGCTGACTTAAGAGTTTCTAGCAGATATGAAGACCTGATAGTTTAACCTCTGGCACTGCAAGCACAGGTCTGTACTGGGCTTACTGCTTGAGATGTGGGGCAGCACTTTTCTCCACAGATTCCTGAAGGAAGAGAGCCCAACTACACATACCTCCGGTAATGCAATTGCATTATCCTCTGCGTAGTTGTTGAAGTTCACCACTTGCTACAAGGCCTCATGCTTCAGTTGTAATCAGTGCTAGCTTGGGCCAGCTCTCTTTTTGATGGGAGGCATTAGACCATTCTCCTTGTATGACTGGTGGAGGAGAGTCAGGCGTGTTCTACTGATGCTGAAAGACAAACTCGAGATACAAATTTGAGCATTATTATACAATAGATGTGAAATTGCATTCTGAGATTGTATGAACTATGTTAGCTAGCAAGCCAGCCATCAAACTTCAGCTGGCTAGCTAACAGCAAGATTTAACTTGCAATGCAAACCGATTGTCATAGCTAGCTAAATGGCATTCTGAGAACATCACTAAAACATGTTTTTACCTAAATCAGGGATTTCCTCATCGTCTGATTCATTTTCAGTCAGAGTCCGCATGGCACGATCGTCCTCCAGAAAGTAGTACATCACAACTTTTCCCTCTGACCTTTGTCGATAGCGCCTGACAAATTCAGGGCAGCAATGTTATTGAGAGCAGTAGCAACATATTTGCAGTTCTCCATGGCTAACGTTATGTTTCGAAAAAAATGCAGTAGAAAGGATTATCTACGCATAACGAGCAGCTCATTTTATAGACACAAGATGCTACACCACAGATCAATCTCTTCAAACGCATCTCTCGGCATGTCCAGCCCACTCATTATCTCAGCCAATCATGGCTAGCGGGAAGGTTGCTGATTTTTTTCTGTGGCTAAACCAATTAGGCTCATAATTTAACAATTGTATTCGTATTTACAAATGGTATACGCTTTTGTTAAGGCACATAAATTCACTTGTTCGAGAAGGCATTTCTGCCAAAAAACGGATTTTGATAATATATTTTACGTTGAAACAGCTCTCCTGTGAAGTCGTGACTTGCGACATACGCCTAGTTTCCTGAATCGGGTCACATATGTAGCTTAGACCCTATTTTACACCATCTGAGGTTGTGTTGTGCATGCCATCGGTTGAGACACAACATGCTCTTGATTACAGGGTGGATGTCATGTTTTGGCTGATACATTTATTAAAATGGGGGGAAAAATTACATTTCTACTTTCAAATGGTACCACAAGGATGGTTGGAGGTCCACACAAGAGAATGTTGACTTGAATGGGAATATTGATTGTTTTAAAATATTTTTCCTCCATAGGAAATCTATTGAAATGAATCAATATAAATTTATAGAAATGACCATTTAAGTTGACATTCAACGGTGAGTGGCCGGCGGCCATCTTTGTGGTAGTAATTAGAAGTTACAATTTAAATTCAATTTACATTTCAATGGTGTACCAGCTAAATTGCAGTGGTTTGAAGGGATAGGTCCATTCTATTTCTATGATTAAAATGACACCGACCCTGTATTCAAGAGCATGTTGTCTCAATCGATGGCGGGAACAACACAAAAAACTCAGATGAGTCTAAGCTACAAAATGAGCAATTATGAAAGAAATCAGTTTACGCGTTTCCCGATCATATGTTAAAGCAGGGGTTCCCTAACTTTTTGACCCACGACCCCATTTTGATATCTGAAAATTATTGTGACCCCCACGCATGTGAAATAAGGATGTACAGTACCAGTCAAAAGTTTGGACACACCTACTCATTCAAAGGCTTTTATTCATTTTTTACTATTTTCTACATTGTAATAACACACATGGAATCATGTAGTAACCAAAAAAGCGTTAATCAAATCAAAATATATTTTAGATTTTTCAATGTAGCCACCCTTTGTCTTGATGACAACTTTGCACACTCTTGGCACTCCCTCAACTAGCTTCATGAGGTTGTCACCTGGAATGCTTTTCCAACAGCCTTGATGGAGTGCTGAGCACTTGTTGGCTGCTTTTCCTTCACTCTGTGGTCCAACTCATCGCAAACCATCTCAATTGGGTTGAGGTCGGGTGATTGTGGAGGCCAGGTCATCTGATGCAGCACTCCATCACTCTCCTTCTTGGTCAAATAGCCCTTACACAGCCTGGAGGTGTATTGGGTCATTGTCCTGTTGAAAAACGTATGATAGTCCCACTAAGCGCAAACCAAATGAGATGGCGTATCACTGCAGAATGCTGTGGTAGCCATGCTGGTTAAGTGTAACTTGACTTCTAAATAAATCAAACAGTATCAACAGCAAAGCACACCATCACACCTCCTACATGCTTCACGGTGGGAACCACACACACGGAGATCATCCGTTCACCTACTCTGCATCTCACAAAGACACGGTGGTAGGAACAAAAAAATCTCTAATTTGGACTCATGAGACCAAAGATTTCCACCATTGCTCGTGTTTTTCTCTTCTTCTTATTGGTGTCGTTTAGTAGTGGTTTCTTTACAGCAATTCGACCATGAAGGCCTGATTCACGCAGTCTCCTCTGAACAGTTGATTCTACTTGAACTCTGAAGCATTTATTTGGGCTGCAATTTCTGAGGCTGGTAACTAATGAACTTATCCTCTGCAGCAGAGGTACCTATGGGTCTTCCTTTTCTGTGGTGGTCCTCATGAGATGCAGTTTCATCGTAGCGCTTGATGTTTTTTGCGACTGCACTTGAAGAAACTTTCAAAGTTATTAATTTTCCAGAGTGACTGACCATGTCTTAAAGTAATGATGGACTGTTGTTTCTATTTGCTTATTGCCATAATATGGACTTGGTCTTTTACCAAATAGGGCTATCTTCTGTATACCACCCCTACTTTGTCACAACACAACTGATTGGCTCAAACGCATTAAGATGGGAAGAAATTCCACAAATTAACTTTTAACAAGGCAAACCTGTTAATTGAAGTGCATTCCATTTGACTATCTCATGAAGCTGGTTGAGAGAATGCCAAGTGTGCAAAGCTGTCATCAAGGCAAAGGGTGGCTACTTTAAAGAATCTCATATTTGTTTAACACTTTTTTTTGGGGGGGGGGTTACTACATGATTCCATATGTGTTATTTCATAGTTTTGATGTCTTCACTATTATTCTACAATGTAGAAAATTGTAAACATTTTGAAAACCCTGGAATGAGTATTTGTGTCCATACTTTTGACTGATACTGTATATTAAATCATACAAATATGTGCAATTCCGTCTGGGCCTGGTTTCCAGTCAGTTACAAAGTCGCTCTAGAAGACTTGTAAGTTGCCACATTGTGACACTTGCTCATGTTATGGGGGACTTGTTTAGAGTTGTGTAGGGGCTTTGCTGGCATGCATCTAAAAAAATTGGTTGAGTTTGCCCCACCAAGATTTACATGCTAAAGTCAGCACTGCCATAACCATAACCAAACACCAACAACCCAACCTTCCTGTTTTTACAGAAAACAACCCAACTATAGACCCAATGCCTGCAATTGAGTCATTCAAACAACCCAGCATTTTTTGGGAGAGTGTAACTTACATCTCAAATCCATGCATGCATGAAGCCTTGACCTGTCTGGTGCACACATTTCTCTGTCCTCAATTTGATTGAAGGCCTCAATCTGTATGTTTGCCTTGTAACTGATTTCTTCTAGAATGAGAGAGGGAACAACATGATCAAGATGAGTTAGCTACTAGTAGTTTTAAAGCAATGAAAGATCTAATTGTTACAAATCATTTATGTATGGGCTACATTTGAGAATACTTGTATTTGCTTACCTTATCAATCTTGAAGACAATACACTAATTTATCACTCAAAAGAAGTGTTGAGTTGCACCACAAACAAATTTCTAGGGTGTTGATGCATCCCCCCAGCCTCTTCCAAAACCACGGGTAGGGGAAAGGTATCCATCTGCAAAAGTCAAGTTTTGCTTTGTCAAATCAATTCATTTTGTTGCTACCTTAGCTTTTGTGCTAGCTAACATGCTACTGAACCGTAATACCACCATATTGACATGCATATGGATATTGAGACAGCAATGTATTCAAACAAAAATATAAAAGTTTATGCAAATCATTAGTTGGCTAGCAAAAAAATATGATAGCAAACGTTAGCTAGCTAAGCGCTGACAGATTGAAACAAGGTGTTTCACTCTATCCCATAAAACATGCCACTGCAAACTAGGCATAATTTAGATAATAAAATGTCACGTTTAATAAGTTACACACTTACTGGACAACTTTGGTAGGTCACAAGCTAGATAGCTTGGTTTCCATTTTCCAACAGGTGTTTCTAATCCTCCTGATTGGTCATCAATGGTTACAGGTCTTGGAAGTTGTTGCCACAGGTTTGCCTCATTCACCACCAATGGCAAAAATGTGAAAACGTCTGGCAGCATTTTGTGGCACACTATTTAGTTTGCAGCAAATTTGCGGGACGTTTGCCGCAACAAATACATTTTTGTAAGGGTGGACATTAGTTATCTAGCAGTGTGTATGTTGAGACTGGAAAGTGTGACTTCCATCTATAGTGATGACAGCTAGCACATCAACAAGAGTTTCCCTTCGAAATTTGACGTATTTTGATGAATGTCTTTTTTTTGACACATTCATTCTGCATGGTTACAAGGTTAATTCCGTGTGGTTAGAAGGCATATAAATTTCCGAAATTGACGTCTATTTCAAGTGACCGCCCTGAGCGCACAGCTCTGTCTCTTAATACGTATTTTTTTGTTGGTTTATTACTGTGGCAACACGGTAGTTTGGACATTTTGACAAATCTTGAAGTAACCCATAATTAGGACTTAACAACTGTCTTCTGTGGAACACAAAACAGCTTTCTGGTTGTTGAACGCTAAGAAAGCCTGAATAGTAAGGACATACAGTTGAAGTAGGAAGTTTACATACACTTAGGTTGGAGTCATGAACTTGTTTTTCAACCACTCCACAAATTTCTTGTTAACAAACTACAGTTTGGCAAGTCGGTTAGGACATCTTTGTACATGACACAAGTAATTTTTCCAACAATTGTTTACAGACAGATTATTTCATTTATAATTCACTGTATCACAATTCCAGTGGGTCAGAAGTCTACATACACTAAATTGACTGTGCCTTTAAACATCTTGGAAAATTCCAGAAAATTATGTAATGGCTTCAGAAGCTTCTGATAGGCTAATTGACATAATTTGAGTCAATTGGAGGTGTACCTGTGGATATATTTTAAGGCCTACCTTCAAACGCAGTGCCTCTTTGCTTGACATCATGGGAAAATTTAAAGAAAGCAGCCAAGACCTCAGAAAAAAATTGTACTCTGAATGATCGGCTATGAAAAGCCAACTGACATTTACTCCTGAGGTGCTGACCTGTTGCACCCTCTACAACCACTGTGATTTTTATTATTTGACCCTGCTGGTCATCTATGAACATTTGAACATCTTGGCCATGTTCTGTAATAATCTCCACCCGGCACAGCCAAAAGAGGACTGGCCACCCCTCATAGCCTGGTTCCCCTCTAGGTTTCTTCCTAGGTTCTGGCCTTTTCTAGGGAGTTTTCTCTAGCCATCGTGCTTCTACACCTGCATTGCTTGCTGTTTGGGGTTTTAGGCTGCTTTTCTGTACAGCACTTTGTGACATCAGCTAATGTAAGAAGGGCTTTAATTAGGCTATTTTCTCTTGAACCAAATGGTCTATCCACTAGAAACTCATGGACAATATGATATAAAACATGACTACTATATACAGTGCCTTCAGAAAGTATTCACACCACTTGACTTTTTCACATTTAGTTGTTATAGCCTGAATTTAAAAAGGATTTAATGTAGATTTTTTGTCACTGACCTACACACAATACCCCATAATGACAAAGTGGAATGATGTTTTTTGAAATGTTTACAAATTAATTGAACATGAAAAGCTGAAATGTATTGAGTCAATAAGTATTCAACCGCTCTTGTTATGGCAAGCCTAAATAAGTTCAGGAGTAAAAATTTGCTCAACAAGACACAATAAGTTGAATGGACTCACTCTCTGTGCAATGATAGTGTTTATAAACATTTTTGAATGACTACCTCACCTCTGTACACCACGCATACAATTGTTTGTAAGGTCCCTCAGTCGAGCAGTGAATTTCAAACACAGATTCAACCACAAAGACCAAGGAGGTTTCCAATGCCTCGTAAAGAAGGACACCTACTATTGTTAGATGGGTAAGAAAAAGTAGACATTGAATATCCCTTTGAGCATGGTGAAGTTATTAATTACTCTTTGGGTGGTGTATCAATACACCCTGTCAATAGAAAGGCACTGCCGTCTACCCTAACTCATTTGCCGGAGAGGAAGGAAACCGCCCAGTGATTTCAATATGGTGACTTTAAAACAGTTGCACAGTTTAATGGCTGTGATAGAAGAAACCTGAGGATGGATGAACACTATTGTAGTTACTCCACAATACTAACCTAAATTACAGAGTGAAATGAAGGAAGCCTGTAGAGAATAAACAACAAAAATTCCAAAACATGCACCCTGTTTGCAACAAGACACTCAATTTATACTGCAAAAAATCTGCCAAAGCAATTCACTTTTAGTCCTGAATACAAAGTGTTATGTTTGGGGCAAATCTAATACAACACATTACTGAGAGCCACTCCTCATATTTTCAAACGTAGTGGAGCTGCATCATGTTATTGGTATTCCTGTAATCGTGAAGGACTGGGGAGTTTTTCAGGATAAAAAGAAACAGAATGGAGCTAAGAACAGGTAAAATCAATGACGAAAACCTGGTTCAGTCTGCTTTCCACCAGACACTGGGAGATTAATTCACCTTTCAGCAGGACAACAACCTAAAACACGAGGCCAAATTTACACTGGTTGCTTACCAAGAAGACAGTGAATGTTCCTGAGTGGCCGAGTTCCAGTTTTGACCTAAATCTGCTTGAAAATCTATGGCAAGAAGAATAAATATTCGTGTTTTATTTTTCATTAGTTGTTTACGAATGTTACGAGTTTTTCTTCCACTTTGACGTTACAGAGTATTTTGTTGATCGTTGATGAAAAATTACAAATAAATCAATTTTAATCCCACTTTGTAACACAGTAAAAAGTCAAGGGGTGTGAATACTGTATGAAGGCACTGTATGAATAGATTTTTAAAAAGTTATTCAAGTGTAAATAAACAAAGTTACCATTAGATTGCCATATATTTCCTGTTAATTGCCAAAATTACTGAAGATTCCAGTAACTTTGGTAAATTACCGGTAGCTTTGCAACCCTAGCTCTGATTAACGTGGCCAGGTCTCTGTAAAGTGGTAAAGATACTCCCATAATCCTTTGGGATGTAATTGGAGCTGACTGCTCCGTCTAAATGTGACACTGTAACAGAAGGGAGTGGCAGGGTGACGTTTTGGGTTTGCAGGAGGACAATGCATCAGACATGTCCCTGATTTCAGCAGGGTGTGCTACTAGCTGGTTGGTGGGGGATGGGGGGGAGGTTGAGGACTTAATTTAAAAAGACATGTCTAATGTGCTGTCTTCTTGGCCTCCTATCTGTGATTGACTGACTGGACTATTTGGGCATGTAATGTTTACACTCCTCTCCCCACAGGGAGTAATGGAGACCTGTCACTCAATCTACCACAGGTCGTAGGCTATGTAAACAGAGGAGCAGGGAAAGACAGGGGAGTGGAGTAGTAGGGTCACTGCTTTCAGTAATGCCAGCCTGTAAAAGAAGGCCTAGATTAGAATAGAAGAGGGATAGAACGGCGAGAGGAACCATGATGTCCTCCTCTTCCAGGTCTTTGTGATGCCTACATCCTTTCACACTCCTCTTCCTCCTCTTCTCCTATAAAGTCTCAATATCCCTTCACTTTGTGCCAAACATATGAAGAGGACAGAAGCTACTTTATTACAACTGGCTAAAAATGGATAACGCTTTGTATTGGCTCTGAATAAGAACAGTGTATGTTGAATAATAATGAATTTGTGCACATGTTAGATTAGAATGACCCACTCCAACACAAGATCTCTCTGTCTGTCTACCTGGTTGGGTCTTTTTCCTAACCGGATACACCCTTAGACTCCTTGCTGAATGCTGTGTTTGTATAGAGGATAATGATTGATGGACTATAGAGCGCATTTAGCGGCAAAGTGTTTCAGAGTGTTCCCTTAGCGCCTGGACAGGAATTTTGTAGTTGGACCGATGGGGTCATATGTGGTCAGCGCTATTTTTATGGTTGTTTTGATTGGATCAGTCAGCAAAAGTACAGTACTGTAGTAAATTAATGATAATTTTGAAAATACACTTGTGCGTGCACGTATGCACTTGCACGCATGCACGCGCACACACACACACTGTTGCTGGAGATACAGAGGAGGTCTGGGTTGAGATGAAATTCCTGTTGCAGTAGCTTCCTTAGCCTACCATAGAGAGCAGGACAAGCTACGTTGGCATGTAGCCATGTTGTTGTGCTAATGAGACCAGGAAGAGACTGCCTGCATGCCTGGCTATTGTTGCATCCCAATTTGCACCCTTTGGTCAAAAGTAGTGGCATATATAGGGAATATGGTGCCATTTCGTACGCAGTCTATATTAGCAGGGGTTTGGTCACCATTGTAATGAAACGCCTTTGGGCTCCTGAAAGGAATCCAGCACTGAATGATTTAGAGCACAAGGAGAGCCACCAAAACAGTAATATCTCTCGCTGCATCCCAAATGGCATCCTATTCCTTATATACAGATGTTGGATCTTAATTTGATCACTCGTCTGTTGCTGAGAATTTTCATGCACAGCCGGAGATGCAAACTTGTAGTGTATTCAAGGTTTAAAAAGGCTTCTAAAGTTTGACATTTCCACTTAAAAATGTCAGAATTTATTTGCTCTAATGGAAAATGTATCAACCCCTACAAAAAAAAATCCATTTAACTATAATCCACATAGTAAATCACATTTTGCTGTAGGATTATTTTCCTGCTGTGGCAAACGATTATTTTTCCTGCAAACTATTATTTTCCCAATTGGAGTTACAGCGTCGCTGCACAGCTATGTTCAGGTCTCTCCAGAGATGTTCGACCGGGTTCAAGTCCGGACTCTGGCTGAACCACTCAAGGATATTCAGAGACTTGTCCCGAAGCCACTCCTGTGTTGTCTTGGCTGTGTGCTTAGGATTGTTGTCCTGTTGAAAGGTGAACCTTCACCCCAGTCTGAGGTCCTGAGCGCTCTGGAGCAGGGTTTCATCAAGGATATCTCTGCTCCATTCATCTTTGCCTTGATCCTGACTAGTCTCGCACTCCCTGCCACTGAAAAACATCCCCACAGCATGATGCTGCCACCACCATGCTTCACCATAGGGATGGTGCAAGGTTTCCTTCAGACGTGATGCTTGCCATTCATGCCAAAGACTTTGTGATACAGTGAAATAATCTGTCTGTAAACAATTGTTGGAAAAATGACTTGTCATGCACAAAGTAGATGCCCTAACCAACTTGCCAAAACTATAGGTTGTTAACAAGAAATTTGTGGAGTGGTTGAAAAACTAGTTTGAATGACTGAGCAAAAATGTAAATGCAACATGTAAAGTGTTCCATGTTTTATGAGCTGAAATAAAACATCTCAGAAATTTTCCAGATGCACAAAAAGCTTATTTCTCTAAAATGTTGTACACAAATTTGTTTACATCCCTGTTAGTGTGCATGTCTCCTTTGCCAAGATAATCCATCCACATGACGTGTGGCATATCAAGAAGCTGATTTAACAGCATGATCATTACACAGGTGCACCTTGTGCTGGGAACAATAAAAGGCCACTCTAAAATGTGCAGTTTTGTCATACAACTCAATGCCACAAATGTCTCAAGGGAGTAGGCCATTTGCATAATGACTGCAGGAATGTCTACCAGAGCTGTTGCCAGAAAATTGAATGTTAATTTATCTACCATAAGCCTCCTCCATCGTCATTTTAGAGAATTAGGCAGTATGTCCAACCAGCCTCATAAATCTAGACCACGTGTAATCACGCCAGCCCAGAACCTCCACATCCTGCTTCTTCACCTGCGGGATCATCTGAGACCAGCCACCCAGACAGCTGATGAAACTGTGGGTTTGCACAACCAAATAATTTCTGCATAAACTGTCAGAAACTGTCTCAGGGAAGCTCATCCGCGTGCTCGTCGTCCTTACCAGGGTCTTGCCTTGACTGCAGTTTGGCATCGTAAACCGACTTCAGTGGGCAAATGCTCACCTTTGGCGGCCGCTGGCATGCTGGAGAAGTGTGCCCTTCACGGATGAATCCCGGTTTCAACTGTACAGGGCAGATGGCAGACAGCGTGTATGGCGTTGTGTGAGTGGTTTGCTGATGTTAACATTGTGAACAGAGTGCCCCATGGTGGAGGTGGGGTTATGGTATGGGCCAGCATAAGCTACGGACAACAAACACAATTGCATTTTATTGATGGTAATTTGAATGGACAGCGATAGCATGACGAGATCCGGAGGCCCATTGTTGTGCCATTCGTCCGCCACCATCACCTCATGTTTCAGCATGATAATGCATGGCCCCATGTCGCTAGGATCTGTACACAATTCCTTGTAGCTGAAAATGTCCCTGTTCTTCCATGGCCTGCATACTCACCAGACATGTCACCCACTGAGCATGTTTCGAATACTCTTGATTGACGTGTACGTGTGTTCCAGTTCCCACCAATATCCAGCAACTTCGCACAACCATAGAAGAGGAGTGGGAAAACATTCAACAGACCACAATCAACAGCCTGATCAACTCTATGCAAAGGAGATGTGTCGCGCTGCATGAGAAAAATTGTGGTCACATCAGATACTGACTGGTTTCTTATCCATGCTCCTACTTTTTTTTCAGGTATCTGTGCTCAACAAATGCATATCTTTATTCCCAATCATGTGAAATCCATAGAATAGGGCTTAATGAATTCATTTCAATTGACTGATTACCTCATTTGAACTGTAACTCAGTAAAATCTTTAAAATTGTTGCATGTTGCGTTTTGTTTTTGTTCAGTGTATACAGTGCCTTCAGGGAGTATTCATACCCCTTGACTTATTCCACATGTTGTTGTGTTACACACAATACCCCTTAATGACAAATGGAAAACATGTTTTTAGCACATTTTATTAAATTAAATACATAAATATCTAATTTACATAAGTATTCACACCCCTGTGTCACCGTTGGCAGCGATTTCAGTTGTGAGTCTTTCTGGGTAAGTGCTTAAGAGCTTTGCACACCTGGATTGTACAATATTTGCAAATTTTTCTTTAAAAACAATGTCAAGCTCTGTCAAGTTGGTTGTTGATCATTGCTAGACTGCCATTTTCCATAGATTTTCAAGACGATTTAAGTCAAAACTGTAACTAGGCCACTCAGGAACATTCAATGTCGTCTTGGTAAGCAACTCCAGTGCAGATTTGGCCTAGTGTTTTAGGTTATTGTCCTGCTGAAAGGTGAATTTGTCTCCCAGTGTCTGTTGGAAAGCATATTGAACCATGTTTTCTTCTAGGATTTTACCTGTGCTTAGCGCTATTACATTTATTTTTATCCTAAAAAACTCCTTGCTGATGACAAGCATACCCATAACATGATGCAGCCACCACCATGCTTGAAAATATGAAGAGTGGTACTTACTGATGTGTTTCGTTGGATTTGCCCCAAACATAGTATTCAGGACATTAAGTTAATTTCTTTGCCACATTTTTGCAGTTCAGGACATAAAGTTAATTTCTTTCAGTTTTACTTTAGTGCCTTATTGCAAACAGGATGCATGTTTTGGAATATTTTTATTCTGTACAGGCTTCCTTCTTTTCACTCTGTCATTTACGTTAGTATTGTGGAGTAACTATAATGTTGTTGATCCATCCTCAGTTTTCTCCTATCACAGCCATTAAACTCTGTAACTGTTTTAAAGTCACCATTGGCCTCATGGTGAAAACCCTGAGCTGTTTCCACTTTGACATTATGGGGTATTGTGCGTAGGCCAGTGACGCAAATCTCCATTCAATCCATTTGAAATTTAGGCTGTAACACAAGAAAATGTGGAAAAAAGTCGAGGGTTATAAATACAATGTATATTTTGTTGGCAACGTGTAGAATTGCAGGACATTTGCTTTAAACTCTATCATGGTATCTCCACCACATGGCAAATTGTGTAGAAGTGCAGGAAATAAACTTTTAAACAGATTAATATTGTCACTGCGGCCAGCAGGAGGGCCTCTAAAATGTTAGGTTGGCGACTACACCATTGGCCACACTCATGGCCACGCCCACCACCAAAGCCCCATTTTTATTCCGTAAAAAAACCTGCACGCACACACACAGTCCTTCGAAAACAAACAGACCGTTCCCTCGCTTAGCAGCTGTCTGGGCCCAGAACGTTATTAAAGGCAATCAAGCCAAGGGCCATAAATTCCTGCTCTTTGTGAGAGGTGTCAGTGGCAGGCTGCCTGGGGTCGGCCTGGGGGTCACAAAGGGTACGGGGGCGAGAGGTATGGAGGGGGGTGACACTGGTCACCCAGCTCCGGTTCCAGCGGGTGGAATGCAACCCTTCGCCCTTTAACCTCGGGGGGCCATGTTCATAAGGTTAAGTATCAAACATACCCCTCTTGGCCGTGTTCTGTTATAATCTCCACCCGGCACAGCCAGAAGAGGACTGGCCACCCCTCATAGCCTGGTTTCTTCCTAGGTTTTGGCCTTTCGAGGGAGTTTTTTCTAGCCACCGTGCTTCTACACCTGCATTGCTTGCTGTTTTGGGGTTTTAGGCTGGGTTTCTGTACAGCACTTTGAGATATCAGCTGATGTAAGAAGGGCTATATAAATACATTTGATTTGTCCCTGAATATCAGGTAGAGGGTGTCGGTGTCTTTCCCTCGGTGTCTGCCGCTGCTGTTGCTGTTGCCAGAGGGTGAATGGCTACAGAAGAGAGCTGAGAGGGAACTATGGAAAACAATACAGTAGTCATTGGAAATTGTTTTTTTAGGTAATATTATTATACTTGGTAAATGTTATATCCACCGGATTTGACCCGGGTGGCTGTTGTGGATGAGGGTTCTGTTTATGCCATTAGATTTTGGATAATTGCCTAAGACATTTCCACATCATGTACTAATCTGAAAACAGATTTCAAATAAGACAATGATTTTGAACAGACACTTAACACGTTTTTTTATTATGGAGGATTATGAAACGGTTAGTTTTGGGTACGCAGTCTGATTGGTCAAACGTGTGTTCCAGTGGTTTCAGTGTGAGTTGTGAGTTTGACCAAACCTAAACCTCAATATCTGGGACAATATCTGGGACATGGCCCAACCTTAGATGTTGTTTGGCACTTCTTCCAGAGGCTTTTCCCCCCTCTCTGTGTTGGTGTTTGTTATTGTGATGAAGCACTAGCTGACAGGGAAGTATGTTCAGCAGCCAGAGGAAAAGGAAGGGAGCCTAAACATGGTTTATTATGGAATGTCAGAGAACACCCCCTTTCACTGGCCAGGCCTCTGGTTCTCAGGACAAGGGATGCCGTTGTCCCCCCATACCTCCTCCTTTGCACCTCTCCATGCATGCAGCAACACACCCTGCACTATTCTTTCCCCCATGTTACCCCTTTTCTACAGCATCTGACACCTCCTCTGGCCCCTCCTTGCCTCCCTCTTACCCCTCCTCTGCCCATTCCCTGCCTCCCTCTTACCCCTCCTCTGCCCATTCCCTGCCTCCCTCTTTCCCCTCCTCTGCCCATTCCCTGCCTCCCTCTTTCCCCTCCTCTGCCCATTCCCTGCCTCCCTCTTTCCCCTCCTCTGCCCATTCCCTGCCTCCCTCTTACCCCTCCTCTGCCCATTCCCTGCCTCCCTCTTACCCCTCCTCTGCCCATTCCCTGCCTCCCTCTTTCCCCTCCTCTGCCCATTCCCTGCCTCCCTCTTACCCCTCCTCTGCCCATTCCCTGCCTCCCTCTTACCCCTCCTCTGCCCATTCCCTGCCTCCCTCTTACCCCTCCTCTGCCCATTCCATGCCTCCCTCTTATCCCTCCTCTGCCCATTCCCTGCCTCCCTCTTACCCCTCCTCTGGCCATTCCCTGCCTCCCTCTTACCCCTCCTCTGCCCATTCCCTGCCTCCCTCTTACCCCTCCTCTGCCCATTCCCTGCCTCCCTCTTTCCCCTCCTCTGCCCATTCCCTGCCTCCCTCTTACCCCTCCTCTGGCCCCTCCCTGCCTTCCTCTTAAGGCGTCCGCATGATTCCCATCCGAAACAGTTAGAAATATTCCGTGCATATATAATGACGCCATTTTGTGACGTTTGTTTTGGTCTTCGGCAAGGGCTTTTTCAAGGCAAGCCGAATTTCGGAGCCGACGTCTATGCCCTTTTGTCGGTCAACAGTAGGGGTTCTTCAATGAAGTATTGTTGTCATTCAACAATAGATGACTCGTTTTCATGCAAATTCTTTCACTTGGGAAATACTGCACCAAACATTTTAGTCAGATGTAAAATTGGCAAAAACGTCAAAATTAATGACAGATTTCTTGAGTTACAATATCTTAGATGAATTCGGACTATTTTGAGGAAGAGTATACAGGCTGCGAAGTCACATGATGGACAAACAGTACTATTGCTGCTTTTTAATTTTTTTCAAGTGAAGGTCTTTTAAGGGAGTATGGAGCACACTGGTTCAGTTCGCCTAACCGAGTTCAGCTAGGCGCCAGCCGAACCAAAACATGCAAAGCTTTTATCCCTCACCAGAATAGCACAGCAGGCCTCTCTGAATATAGAGCAGGGGATGTTGTCATACCACCTCTTCTCTATTATTTGTTTTACTCTCATCTCTCTTACTCTCTCTTTTACTCCTATTCCCTATCTATCTATATTGCTCTCTTCTACTTTATCTTGCCTCTCTTTTTCTCTCCCTCTCCATTCTCGCCCTCTTTCTGACTCCCGCTCCCTCTGCTTTGCTCTCTTCAGTGATTAGCCAACAGAATGGCTCCTTTGTCTCAGCACTGTGGAGGAACTTGCAGTTTGAAAACAGAAAAATGGAAGGATACACAAGTGAGAACTGTAAAGAGAGAATAGGCACATTGTAGCCTGTTTTCGAGTGATTTAATGTCTTATATTCAACTGTAAAAGAATTGTGCCCAGAAAGTAATGCAATGTTGAAGAAATTAAATCGAGTTTTTGTTTTACTTGTTCTAGTTATTGACTGTTTTCGGAGGCCATGAATGTAGATACTAGTACTGCAGTGCACCAAATCAAACACTGGTGAGTGTTTTAGGTTCTGTACAACATACAGTGCCTTTGGGAAGTATTCAGATACCTTGACTTATTTCACATTTTGTTACTTTACAGCTTTATTCTAAAATGTATTACATGGTTTTTTCCCCTCATCAATCTACACACAATACCCTAAAATGACAAAGCAAGAACAGGTTTTAGAAATCTATCTAATTTATAAAAACTGAAATATTACATTTACATAAGTATTCAGACCCTTTACTCAGTACTTTGTTGAAGCACATTTGGCAGCAATTACAGCATTGAGTCTTCTTGGGTATGACGCTACTATCTTGGCATGTACTTCCGGTGCCGACAGAGATGGCCGCCTCGCTTCGCGTTCCTAGGAAACTATGCAGTATTTTGTTTTTTTATGTGTTATTTCTTACATTTTTTAATGTGTTATTTCTTACATTGTTACCCCAGGTAATCTTAGGTTTTATTACATACAGTCGGGAGGAACTATTGGATATAAGAGCAACGTCAACTCACCAACATTACGACCAGGAATACGACTCTCCCGAAGCGGATCCTCTGTTTGGCCTACCACCCAGGACAATGGATCGGATCCCAGCCGGCGACCCAAAACAACGGCGCCGTAGAAGGGGCAGACGGAGCGGTCTTCTGGTCAGGCTCCGTAGACGGGCACATCACGCACCGCTCCCGAGCATACTACTCGCCAATGTCCAGTCTCTTGACAACAAGGTAGACAAAATCCGAGCAAGGGTAGCATTCCAGAGAGACATCCGAGACTGTAGCGTTCTTTGTTTCACGGAAACATGGCTCACTCGAGACACGCTATCTGAGTCGGTACAGCCACCTGGTTTCTTCACGCATCGCGCCGACAGAAACAAGCATCTCTCTGGTAAGAAGAAGGGCGGGGGTGTATGCCTTATGATTACAGAGACGTGGTGTGATCATAACAACATACAGGAACTCAATTATTTTTGTTCATCTGACTTATAATTCCTCACAATCAAATGCCGACCGCATTATCTACCAAGAGAATTCTTTTCGATCATAATCGCAGTCGTGTATATTCCCCCCCAAGCAGACACATCGACGGCCCTGAAAGAACTTCATTGGACTCTATGTAAACTGGAAACCACATATCCTGAGGCTGCATTTATTGTAGCCGGGGATTTTAACAAGGCTAATCTCAAAACAAGGCTCCCCAAATTCTATCAGCATATCGATTGTGCTACCAGGGCTGGCAAAACCCTGGATCATTGTTATTCTATCTTCCGCGACGCATATAAGGCCCTCCCCCGCCCTCCCTTCGGAAAAGCTGACCACGACTCCATTTTGTTGCTCCCAGCCTATAGACAGAAACTAAAACAGGAAGCTCCCGCGCTCAGGTCTGATCAACGCTGGTCCGACCAATCGGATTCCACGCTTCAAGATTGCTTCGATCACGTGGATTGGGATATGTTCCGCATTGCGGCGAACAACAACATTGACGAATACACTGATTCGGTGTGCGAGTTCATTAACAAATGCATCGGTGATGTTGTACCCACAGCGTCTATTAAAACATTCCTCAACCAGAAACCGTAGATTGATGGCAGCATTCGCGCAAAACTGAACGGGCGAACCACTGCTTTTAATCAGGGCAAGGTGACCGGAAACATGACCGAATACAAACAGTGTAGCTATTCCCTCCGCAAGGCAATCAAACAAGCTAAGCGTCAGTACAGAGACAAAGTGGAGTCGCAATTCAACGGCTCAGACACGAGAGGTATGTGGCAGGGTCTACAGTCAATCACGGACTACAAAAGAAAAACCAGCCCTGTCGCGAATCACGATGCCTTGCTCCCAGACAGACTTAACAACTTTTTTTGCTCGCTTTGAGGACAATACAGTGCCACTGACACGGCCCACAACCAAAACCTGCGGGCTCTCCTTCACTGTAGCCAACGTGAGTAAAACATTTAAACGTGTTAACCCTCGCAAGGCTGCAGGCCCAGACGGCATCCCCGGCCGCGTCCTCAGAGCATGCGCAGACCAGCTGGCTGGTGTGTTTATGGACATATTCAATCAATCCTTATCCCAGTCTTCTGTCCCCACATGCTTCAAGAGGGCCACCGTTTTTCTTGTTCCCAAGAAAGCTAAGGTTAACTGAGCTAAATGACTACCGACCTGTAGCACTCACTTCCGTCATCATGAAGTGCTTTGAGAGACTAGTCAAGGATCATATCACCTCCACCCTACCTGACACCCTAGACCCACTCCAATTTGCTTATCGCCCCAATAGGTCCACAGACGACGCAATCGCCATCACACTGCACACTGCCCTAACCCATCTGGACAAGAGGAATACCTATGTAAGAATGCTGTTCATCGATTACAGCTCAGCATTTAACACAATAGTACCCTCAACTCGTCATCTAGCTCGAGACCCTGGGTCTCGACCCCGCCCTGTGCAACTGGGTCCTGGACTTCCTGACGGGCCGCCCCCAGGTGGTGAGGGTAGGTAACAACATTTCCACCCCGCTGATCCTCAACACTGGGTCCCCACAAGGGTGCGTTCTCAGCCCTCTCCTGTACTCCCTGTTCACCCATGACTGCGTGGCCATGCACGCCTCCAACTCAATCATCAAGTTTGCAGACGACACTACAGTGGTATGCTTGATTACCAACAACGACGAGATTACCAACAACAACGAGACGGCCTACAGGGAGGAGGTGAGGGCCCTCGGAGTGTGGTGTCAGGAAAATAACCTCACACTCAATGTCAACAAAACAAAGGAGATAATCGTGAACTTCAGGAAACAGTGGAGGGAGCAGCCCCCTATCTACATTGACGGGACAGTAGTGGAGAGGGTGGAGAGTTTTAAGTTCCTCGGCGTACACATCATGGACAAACTGAAATGGTCCACCCACACAGACAGCGTGGTGAAGAAGGCGCAACAGGGCAGCAGCGCCTCTTCAACCTCAGTAGGCTGAAGAAATTTGGCTTGTCACCAAAAACACTCACAAACTTTACAGATGCACAATCCATGCTTCACCGTAGGTATGGTGCCAGGTTTACTCCAGGCGTGAGGCTTTGCAATCAGGCCAAAGAGTTCAATCGTAGTTTCATCAGACCAGAGAATCTTGTTTCTCATGGTCTGAGAGTTTTTAGGTGCTTTTTGGCAAACTCCAAGCGGGCTGTCATGTGCCTTTTACTGAGGAATGGCTTCCATCGGATCACTCTACCATAAAGACCTGATTGGTGGAGTGCTGCAGAGATGGTTGTCCTTCTGGAAGGTTCTCCCATCTCCACAGAGGAACTATAGAGCTCTGTCAGAGTGACCATCGGGTTCTTGGTCACATCCCTGACCAAGGCCCTTCTCCCCAGTTTGCTCAGTTTGGCCGGGAGGCCAGGTCTAGGAAGAGTCTTGGTGGTTCCAAACGTTATCCATTTAAGAATGATGGAGGCCTCTTCTTGGGGACCTTCAATGCTGCAGAATTTTTTTTCGTACCTTTCCCCAGATCTGTGCCTCGACACAATCCTGTCTCGACCTCTACAGACAATTCCTTCAACCTCATGGCTTGGTTTTTGCTTTGACATGCATTGTCAACTCTGGGACCTTATACAGACAGGTGTGTTCTTTTTCAAATCATGTCCAATCAATTGAATTTACCACAGGTGGACTCCAAGTTGTTGAAACATCTCAAGGATTTTCAATGGAAATAGGATGCACGTGAGCTCAATTTCGATTCTCATAGCGAAGGGTCTGAATTGTTATGTAAATAAGGTATTTCTGTTTTTTATTTTTAATAAATTTGCAAAAATTTATAAAAACCTGTTCATTTTGACATTTTGGGGTATTGTGTGTAGATTACTGAAGACTTTGTTTTGTTTAATCCATTTTAGAATAAGGCTAACAAAATATGGAAAAAGTCAAGGGGTCTAAATAATTTCCGATGGCACTGTATAAATGAGTTACATAAGCCATGTTACATGTTTTGGCCATCATCTCCCTTGAAGCTGATGGTATTTTCCCTGTAGTGCGTGAAAAGGGAAAGGATTGAAAAGGGAAGAGGGTAACGAAGAAGGGAGGAAATCCTATTAAGAAAGCGAATGGAAAAGCACTGTTTTACGTTTGAAACGGGCTCAAGCATCCGGTCCAGGAATGGGCAACTGCCCGCATACGGCCCGCAATCCCACTTTTGAAGGACCTCAGATCAATCCCCCCAATTTTTTAAAAACTCAGTCAGGGTCTGAACTTAGAGTTATAATAGTAGAATTTAATACACCACAGCCTGTAGTTTGTTTGCTGCCAGACAAAAGATACCCTGTGTGTTAAAAAGGTGGATTTGCGTTGCGTTCATTGCCACAGTTAGAGACTGTACAGCACAGGTCTCAAAAAAGTGGAAGAAACTAGATATTATTGTGGCTGCAGGAGAAAAGTTTTTGGGACTCAAGGAAAGACTTGCAAGGGGTACTGGCGCCAGAAGTCCCGCCCTCCCAGGTTCCCCTTGAGCTTGTGTCGGGATCAGATCTGTTTTATTTATTTTTAACAGAAAGTTGTTTGATTTATATATTTTTTGTTGACGTTTTTTTAAATCTTTACGTTTTTTGGGGATTCCTGTTTCCATCCTGTATAGTAGGTGGCAGGATGCACATTCAATTGTGTGATCACCAATATACCATAGAAGAAGAAGAATAGTAGAATAGACAAGGTGCCATTTCGAAATGTGGTTGTGCATCAGCAGTTTTTCTCTTTTGTTATGTCAGTCAACATTTTTAGATTGCTAAATTAGATTATCAGCCAGCTATCTAAACTTGTTATCATGGTCAAATTACCGGCCGGGCGGCTCCCATTGATTTTGTGAGTCAGTCTCACTCAGATATAATTAAAACTGCAAACATTTCTCTCTGCCCCATGGCAAAATGTGTAGAATTGCAGCAAACTAGCTTCAAAGTTGCCCATCCCTGATCTAAGCTGTAGCTAGCCTGGCCTGAGGGGTGAGGATTTCCCGGTCCATGTCCTCTCTGTACACCCTGCTCAGCGCTGGCTGGCTGCTGGACCAGATAGATTATTTTAACCTAACAAACTTGTCCTGAAACAAAATAACAGAATTGCATTGCGCAAGAGGGGTTGTTGTTGTAGAAACAGAGTTCGTATGCCTGGATGGTTTGTAGGAAGTAGGCTGAGTCCACTGAAGGCCAGGGACAGTCCTACTTCAGACGCTTTCCACTAGACTCTCACTCTGGCCACAGAGCTTCTGTCTTGTCTCTGACTAGCATTCCTGAATGCAAGTTCATATCCCTGTTAGGCAAGATATACATGCATATGCATCTAGTATCTATACCTAGAGTAACAGACTGCCTTTAGTAATGTTAGCCTTGCAATGTGAAGCTATCCTATTTATGAAGCAGTTTGTTTCAGATGGGGCTTGCTTGCACCTTTGCTAATAAGATCTGGCGTAATCTAATTGGAATTTCCCCAGCATTTAATTAAATTAAACACAACACTAGAATGAATTATTAGCTAAGGGCTGACCTATTTTTTTCAATGGTGAAGTTTGTCATGGTCTGACCTGGTATGCAAGTGGTTGCCAACAGTGTAATGCGATAGAATTTAGTCCCATATTAGTCTAATTTCAACCCCTGTCTAAATGTCAGATGTCTAATCTTTGCTCACAAAGTGATAAGCTAAACACTGACTTACAGTTGAAATCGGAAGTTTACATACACCTTAGCCAAATACATTTAAACTCAGTTTTTCACAATTCCTGACATTTAATCCTAGTAAAAATTGCCTGTTTTAGGTCAGTTAGGATCACCACTTTATTTTAAGAATGTGAAATGTCAGAGTAATAGTAGAGTGATTTATTTCAGCTTTTATTTCTTTCATCACATTCCCAGTGGGTCAGAAGTTTACATACACTCAATTAGTATTTGGTAGCATTGCCTTTTAAATTGTTTAACTTGGGTCAAACGTTTCAGGTAGCCTTCCACAAGCTTCCCACAATAAGTTGGGTGAATTTTGGCCCATTCCTCCTGAGCTGGTGTAACTGAGTCAGGTCTGTAGGCTTCCTTGTTCACACACGCTTTTTCAGTTCTGCCCACAAATTTTCTGGGATTGAGGTCAGGGCTTTGTGATGGCCACTCCAATACCTTGACTTTGTTGTCCTTAAGCCATTTTGCCACAACTTTGGAAGTATGCTTGGGGTCATTGTCCATTTGGAAGACCCATTTGCGACCAAGCTTTAACTTCCTGACTGATGTCTTGAGATGTTGTTTCAATATATCCACATAATTTTCCTCCTTATGATGCCATCTATTTTGTGACATGCACCAGTCCCTCCTGCAACAAAGCACCCCCACAACATGATGCTTCCACCCCTGTGCTTCACGGTTGGGATGGTGTTCTTCGGCTTGCAAGCCTCCCTCTTTTTCCTCCAAACATAACGACGGTCATTATGTCCAAACAGTTCTATTTTTGTTTCATCAGACCAGAGAACATTTCTCCAAAAAGTACGATCTTTGTCCCCATGTGCAGTTGTAAACCGTAGTCTGGCTTTTTTATGGCGGTTTTGAAGCAGTTGCTTCTTCCTTGCTGGGCGGCATTTCAGTTTATGTCGATATAGGACTCGTTTTACTGTGGATATAGATACTTTTGTACCTTTTTCCTCCAGCATCTTCACAAGGTCCTTTTGTTCTGGAATTGATTTGCACTTTTCGCACCAAAGTACGTTCATCTCTAGGAGACAGAAGGAGACTTTCCTGAGCGGTATGACGGCTGTGTGGTCCCATGGTGTTTATACTTGCGTACTATTGTTTGTACAGATGAACGTGGTACCTTCAGGCATTTGGAAACTAGACTTGTGGAGGTCTACAATTTTTTTTCTGAGGTCTTGGCTGATTTCTTTTGATTTTCCCATGATATCAAGCAAAGAGGCACTGAGTTGGAAGGTAGGCCTTGAAATACATCATCCAGGGACACCTCCAATTGACTCAAATTATGTAAATTAGCCTATCAGAAGCTTCTAAGCCATAACATAATTTTCTGGAATCTTCCAAGCTGTTTAAAGGCACAGTCAACTTAGTGTAAGTAAACTTCTGACCCACTGGAATTGTGATGCAGTGCATTATGAGTGAAATAATCTGTCTGGAAACAATTGTTGAAAAATTACTTGTGTCATGCACAAAGTAGATGTCCTAACCGACTTGCCAAAACTATTGTTTGTTAACAAGATATTTGTGGTGTGGTTAAAAAACGAGTTTTATTGACTCCAACCTTAGTGTATGTAAACTTCTGACTTCAACTGTATACAGTAAGTACATGGCAAAAAAATTAAGTTAAGAAATCTTTCCAGTGCCCTTCTTTTGTGCCACGAGGTTGAGTGTTATTTTGGTGTATTATCTTGGTAATCTTTTATCTTGGTGTATTTTCACAGTTTAAAATTATGTCTACCCCTCTCTCTGTCCTGGTTGTTTCCTTGCAGCAGAAGCCCCTGACCTGGCCATCCCTGGCTTCCCGCCGCCCTCCAGCCTCAACCCTGGCAAAAAGGGAAGCTCCCTCAACTGGTCATTCCCGGACAAGATCATGTCCCCACGCACTGTCAGGAAACTCTCCATGAAGATGAAGAAGCTTCCGGAACTCAGCCGCAAGCTCAGCATAAAAGTGACCAGTAGCAACAACAACAGCAGCTGCAACGGAGCCAGCGAGAGCAGCATCTTAGAGACAAGGACCCAGTGTCCCAAAACCAATTACGGATCAGAACCAGGCCCGGCTCCCCCCAGGTTGTCCCCAAGGGGTGGGCAGGGGGCGGCGGCTAGCCATAATGTGATCTCGAGGTATCACCTGGACAGCAGTGTGTCGACCCAACAAAGCTACAGCAAGAAGAAGAGCAGCGGGACCTCCAAGTCGGCTAGCAAGGGGGGCTACCTCAGTGACGGGGACTCCCCAGAACTGGTGGCCAAGTCTGGGAAGCACGGGTCCTCAGAGGCCAAGGGAGTCAATGGGAAGGAGAAAGACCCAGCCACTGGAGGAGGAGAGAAAACAGGAGCTGGAGGAGTAACCGGAGGAAGTGGCAGCCCCAAGCTGCACGGCACAGAACTAGACATTGACGCGTTCCGCCACTACGCCTTCACAGAACAGCCTAAGTGCACCCAATACATCTCGGGCCTGATGAGCCTGCACTTCTACGGCGCTGAGGACCTCAAGCCACCACGCTTCGTCTCCCGAGACGTCTACTGTGCCATCCAGGTGGACTCGGTCAACAAGGCACGCACTGCCCTGCTCACCTGTCGGACCACCTTCCTAGACATGGACCACACCTTCAACATTGAGCTGGAGAACGCCCAGCACCTGAAGCTAGTGGTGTTCAGCTGGGACCCCACACCCAAGAAGAACCGGGTGTGCTGTTACGGCACAGTGGTGTTACCGGCACTCTTCAGGGTGACCAGGAGTCATCAGCTGGCGGTGAAGCTGGAGCCTCGAGGCCTGATCTACGTGAAGCTGAACCTGATGGAGCAGTGGCAGAACTCCCTGGATGGAGGCTACAATGGGGACCGGGAGCCACAGATGTTTGGGGTGGAGGCCTGGAGGGTGGTTGTGAGGGAAAACACAGGACTCATGCTGCCCCTGCTCATCGAGAAGTGCATCACGGAGATCGAGACGAGAGGCTGCCAGGTGAGTTCAGTTCATGGTGTTAATGTTTAATGTTTTTACAGCCTTTTATGTACAACAATGAAAATTTGGCCCACGGGCCTTGGACTGTCAGAGACCACTTATTTAGACCTTGGACTTTCTTAGTTAGCCAACTACCGATTTTGGCAAGGAATAGCCAGTACAGTGCTTCCATATTGCGACAGCCAACAAGCTGAGTGAGTGGCCTGGTTACTCAGCATTCGGTGAGACAGGAACATGTCCAGAGGCGAGTTCTGGATGATTCTGGTTGAGTGGCATACATTAGACCATGCATCAAATAACAGGCCTTCTTGTTTTCATGTTGCAAGTGGCCTTTTATGTGATACAGAAAGAGAGAGAGAGATGGAACAGAGCGAGACAGGCAGCAGGGGTATTGGGAGGCTGGCTGCAGATGTACCATATGAGAACTGCTCTATACCTCTTCCCGTCTTCTTCTTTGAAGCCCAGTGCCAAAGGAGAGAGACTCTCTAATTAATCTCTTTCCTTTGGCACTGGTTTCTTCTAATTAGTTGAGATGCCACCCAGCAGTAAAAAGTGCCTGGCTGCTGCCGTAGAAAATCCATCCATCTTAGGGAGGACCACGGGCAGCAGGTGCCCTGAGTGGCTGGTCCTTGGTGGGGCAACCTCCATCGGGCCATTCTCCAGGGCCTTTCTCCAGGCCTCTCCAAACTACATGACACAGCTCATATATCAGTCCTCTGGCTGGCTGCTCTGCATGGGCTCACCCTCAGTGGGGGAAGGGGACTATGGCTACCAGCAGGCTCATAGGCAGACCTTCCTTCAGGTTCTTATAGAGGACATTTATCAGTGTTACTCTGAAGGCTCTGTCTGGCCTAGACATTGAGCATGCCATGGGACTGTCCCGAACTGGGGTGGCTATGCATTTGGGCCAATCCGTTTTGTGGTAATGGTTTTAGCCACTGGCCAAGTTCATTTATTACCTGTGTTTTCTTTGTACTCCATTTATTTCTCTCTCCATTTGTCTCTCCTGTTCTCTTTCCCTGTTGTTTAAAGAGACACACATATGTCAAAGACATAGTAGAGCTTATGTAAGGGGATATGACTATGTATCACTAGATGCAGTTTGGAGCCATCTTTACCCCGTGGTCCCCCAGGGGCCCATGCTGAGAGGGGTTAGGAGGGGATCTACACCAGATTACACAGGAATGTATAGGACGTGTCACTGAGGCAGGCAGAGAGAGCCAGACACACAGCATAGCATGTCTTTAGAAATAATTATGTGTATCCCTAGATGGAGACTACTCTCGTTTCAGTGTCTCCACAAATGCATGGCCCGAGGGGCTCTGAAGCTTTTAAAGCACTTGTGGGATGATTGTGGCTGTTCTGAAAAGACTGCAGATTGGTGTCACAGAAGCGAGTAATGTGTGTGGATGCTGTAATGTGTGTTTTTTGTGTTTGGTAGTGTCAGATTTCTTTAAGAAAGTACAGTATCTCTACCAGACATATTGAGAAAAATAGCCAGCTGACATCAACTGCGCTAGTTGTGTTCTCACAAGTAAAAAGTCATTTGACCAAATATAAAATACGACGTTGTGAATTGTAGCGCTTGCATTGTTTTGCGAGAAGCTATGAGGGGTCAGAAGTCTGTAAATGGTGCAGGTGCAACCATCTTTTTTCAACCTGTGAAGTTCCACTCCCTACTGATTGGCTTAGTTAGGGGTCCAACCAGGCACTGTTTGTGTCTGTGTGTGTGTGTGTGTATGCTCGCTCATTCAGGGTTCATTCAGAAAGTCCCTGACTCACCACAGTAAACCATTCTGTTGTTTTTAATTAAGACGAGGACAGACCATTATTTCCTATTTGTGTGTGTGTGTGTGTGTGTGTGTGTGTGTGTGTGTGTGTGTGTGTGTGTGTGTGTGTGTGTGTGTGTGTGTGTGTGTGTGTGTGTGTGTGTGTGTGTGTGTGTGTGTGTGTGTGTGTGTGTGTGTGTGTGTGTGTGTGTGGCTCAGCAGTGCAGTAGATAAGGCCAAGGCCTCTTCACTACCAGCTGTCACACTACCGCCTGTTGCTCTGCTCTCTCCTCTCAGAGCTTCTACTGACCCTAAACTAAAGGTAGAGCTTTCTCTCAATGGACTTGCTCATTGTGCCCAGTGACTTCTGTTTACTTTTGCACAAAGCTAAATCCTTGCCTAATCTGCCCATTTTTCTCCCTCTCGTGTGAGGGAGTGAGGTTTAGAAATGCTAGACAGAACCGAGAGATCTCAGGCACGAACAGTGTGGCTAGTAGCCTGTATAGACATGTGGTTGGAGCCTGTAGGTCTGTAAAAACTATAGATATTGTGTCCAGCTTAGTGTTGTCACGATACCAGAGTTTTGACTTCGATACCAGGTTTAGTATCACGATAGTCGATACTGAAACATTACTCAATACCAAAACGATACTCGATACCGAAGCGATACCACAGCAACTGATTAACTAAAGTCACAGAAAAACCACTGGGCTTTCTTTTTTTAAACATGAAACAATATGTTAATAACCGGTAGAACTAAAATAACAAGTAGAATATCTTCTATATTCAATTTCTTTCAAAAAATAAAACATACTTTTCCTTATGCAAAACCATATCTGAGACTCAGAGCATCCAAAATGACATAAAAAAACACTTTGAAACTCATTTCTGAATCTTCTATATTGCAATATAGTCTACACACCATAGACATACAATGGATTTTTAGACAGCATACTACGATTCCCAGAGAGCATTTCAACTCCGAGTGCAATGCTCCACCCATGGCTGATGGCTGGCTACTGATAGCAAAGCCCAGACAAATGCAAAGTAGTCTAAATAAATTGCTGTCATGGCTAAGTTATGAGTGCATTTCACATTCATTTTGGGTTGTAGTGATATTATCATGCTCACATGAATGTCATGCTGAATATACACAAAACATTGCTCGAACACCTGCTCTTTCCATAACATAGACTGACCAGGTGAATCCAGGTGAAAGCTATGCTCCCTTATTGATGTCATTTGTTAAATCCACTTCAATCAGTATAGATGAAGGGGAGGGACAGGTTAAAGGAGAATTTTTAAGCCTTGAACCAATTGAGACGGATTGTGTATGTGTGTGAATGGGTTGTGAATGACCTGGTTATATTTGGGAAAATATTTAAGCTAGGTGTATGTTTTTGCAAGTTGTGTGTGTGTGTGTGTGTGTGTGTGTGTGTATTCAACCTGGTTGTGTGTGTTTCTGCAGGTTGTGGGCCTCTACCGTCTGTGTGGCTCAGCAGCAGTAAAGAAGGAGCTGCGGGAGGCCTTTGAGAGGGACAGCCTAGGAGTGGAGCTCTGTGAAAACACTTACCCTGACATCAACGTCATCACAGGTAACATTACACTGCCAACCGCATCAGAACCCCTAACATATATTAAAACCCTTGCTGTGTGTGTGACATATACACATGTCCTACAAGTCTGTGCGTGTGTGTGTTTTGTAGTAAAAGCATTCCAGTCAGCATACCACCAGTATGTGAGTGTGCCTGAGGGGAGAGTCCTCACACGAACCAGCCAACCATCCAGGCCAACGTGCATTTAGGTCAATTCTTCATTCCTCTCTTCCAGGTTCAGACACACAACTCTCTCTGACCACCTCTGGAACACACACACACACACACACACACACACATACACTGTTTTGCCATTATCTACACAAGTGGAGACAATAACCCAGTTTCACTCTGCTTAAAGTACTGTAATTCCTCACTGGTTTAATCAGTGTCAGTGACAAACTAGGACAAAGTATTTCATTTGCTAAATATTTGTATTTGTTCTGCCTGAACACGTGGGGACTTGAGTGAATGTCCAATTTTCCTCTTCCCCCTGCAGAAGGATATTCGCCTGATCAAAATGGCTGAATTAACCAACACCAATTATCTGTTCGCTTCTAGAGTCTGGCTGCCATGTCACCTTCAGTCAACCAATGAATACAGATTCCGGGAATAGACAGTTATGAGAAAAATACTTGCTCATGGATTTCTCCCACCGAAAAAGAGGAAGACCATGGAATCCCTCGGCATTGTGGGATTGGGAAGAGGCCCTTATAGGAGTCCTCGTATGATGCCTGCTTTGATCTGAATGCATGGCAGAGCAAAGAACACAGTTAACAGTTGAGCGGGTAATAAAAAAAGGGCCAACACCAGCGTGGATTGTTGGTTTATGCTTGCTGCCTAAATTTGCTCTGCCGAGCATGCGGTTGTTGCAGATGGGCTGAGGAAGTGGAGTGAGGGAGAGAGAGAAAGAGAGGAAGGGTGGTTGTCCTGGGCTAGGCAGGGCTGGGTTAGGCTGGGCAGAGAGCGGTGGTAGATAGAGGGGTATGGGGGTTGGTGGTTTGAGTGGAGTCAGGCCAGCCAGAGAGAGAGACAGAGAGGCTAGCTAATAAGCATGCCAAACGTGTGAGCTAAGAGGAGTCGGTGAGGGCTGGCTTGTCACACGGCTAATTTAAAAGGCAGAGGTAGTAAAAAGGAAGACCAAGTCAAAGTTCAATCCAGAGCTTGCAAAACATGTGCACTGCCTGGCCTTCCTTTGTTTCAAACCTTGATCCCAGACAAAGTTACCAACTTCAGTAAACAGCCTCATCATGGTTGTCATGCTCTAAATACAGAACAGTAGCTGACATAAATTAACTGAATTTATTTAGCCAACTCTGTTTTTGTATCAGCAGATTTCCTGGGGTTAGATTTTCCTTGCACTTTCAGTTTAACCCCATAAAGTTTTTGCTATGTACATTCAGATGTTTTTTTGTAGGTTAACATGGAGTCAATAGACACATAGACAACAGGAGTCTAGACCTTGCAGATCTGTACTGTAATCGAATCAGAGTCTGTGTTAACAGCTGGGATGTGGCTTAAATCAGGGAGGGAGGTGGAGGGGGGCAGAAGCGCTCTCTCTCTCTTAGCCCCCTTTGACTAGGGGACATTCCTCCAGGGCTGGGAGGCTTTGGCAGGACCCAATGTCCACAGACCCACCCTCCAGTCTCCCAGCCCTCCAGTCCCCAGCCCCTTTAGACAGGAGCACAGATGGAGGGACAAGCTGGTCATTTTACTTTTAGTCACGGTTGTGTGTTTCAGTCCACCGGGCAGGGATTACCTCTGACTCTTCTGGTCCTGCTTGTAGAATCCGTAATGCTTAACCAAGGGAGGCAGTTGAGAGGCCTACTGGGTCAGTAACAGCATCTGCCATTTTGAAGTTCTTCTTGAAGTATAATTCATTTTTAGTCTGTACAAGGATCCCTTGTGTGGTGTTCATGTTTTTGTTATTCACCCAATGTTCACAGGTCTGATGGACCCAATACAGAATATACGTAAAAATACTTAATACTTAGATGTTGACTTATGTCAATTACAAGCAATATAGACAGCATACATGGTTAGTATGTGCCATTTACCTCTGCTAGATCACATTTATCAATAAAAGCGCAGTTTTTTTATATAATCAAAACATGGGTGGAATAAAT
This sequence comes from Salvelinus alpinus, assembly GCF_045679555.1. Classification (NCBI taxonomy): domain Eukaryota; kingdom Metazoa; phylum Chordata; class Actinopteri; order Salmoniformes; family Salmonidae; genus Salvelinus; species Salvelinus alpinus. Next base: position 41,201,005 of record NC_092091.1, on the reverse strand, counting down.
CATGTTTATCTTGAACAAATATAAATGAAACAAGGTTTTCATCACTATTGACGTTTATTGCTTTGAACTGAACAAATTGGAAGGACACATTTTACACACAGTATTTTATGGAAATGATAAATGAGCCCCATTGAACACTAATTAAGGCCGGTCTATACACCACATGATGGACAGAGTTTTACTGTGTGTGGTTGCAAATGTATTTCTTGCACTTGATGCATGTGTACTGTGTCTTCCTGTCCTTCTTGGGTCCCAACACATTGCAGCGCTTCTTCTTGTTGCTACCGGCTGCAATCTACATTGATGAAAACTCTTAGTACAGGAATTTTACTAACATCTCACTCACTCACATATATAGTTACAGCAAGCCAAGGTAGGAGATTCAGACACACACATGCAACAACATCACTCACACCAGTATCCTCCTCCTGAATCCTCATCACTATGGCTGCAGAAGCTGGGGTCCTTGGGATATGTTGCCTCCTCTGGATTTGAGGTCTTACCAATGACTTGCCCAGCTCCTCGAGAAAGAGCCGTCTCCTCTGGAGCTTCCGTCTGTTCCAATCTGTGTTCAATGTCATTCAGATGACAACCGCGTTGTATGCCGAGATGTCCGAGATGTTGAAGAATATCACAAGTGGCCAGCGTAGGGTTCTTCTTTTGCAGCTGTAGCCAGTCACCAGCTTGTCTAAATTGTCCACCCCTCCTTTTGTGGCATTGTAATCCATTATGATTTCTGGTTTCCTGGCCACACAGACTCTCCCATCCCTATGCAGCGTACTCATGAGTACCACATTCTTGCCTTTCTTTGGCACATAGGACACTAGGGACGTGTCAGCCGTGAACACAAACTCAGAGGAATTAATAGGCCTGTTCCGTGTATTTAACATGCTGATAGAAATGTTGTAAAATGGATTTAAGTTTCCCTGCATTAAAGTCCTAGGCTACTAGGAGGGCCGCCTCTGGGTGAGGAAGTCGGGGTTTATTCGATCGCCTACGAACTCTCAAAAGGCAGCCCGCCCTCCGGCCCCTTTTTCTCTGCCTCCGCTTCACGCAAATCACGGGGATCTGGGCCTGTTCCCGAGAAAGCAGTATATCGTTCGCGTCGGGCTCGTCAGACTCGTCAAAGGAAAAAAAGGATTCTGCTAGTCCGTGGTGAGTAATCGCAGTCCTGATGTCCAGAAGTTATTTTCGGTCATAAGAGACGGTAGCGGCAACATTATGTACAAAATAAGTTTAAAAAATAAGTTACAAACAACACAAATAAACAAACAAAAAAACGCAATCGGTTGGGGGCACATAAAACTGCCTTTTTCTCCGGCGCCGTACTTATCACATGTGATGTTGCGGCCACGGAGTCCCTGTCACGTCCAAGACAACCTGCATCCCTTGGTTCTTCTCAGGGGCTCCTCCATCTGGCGCCCCCGTAGACACTTGCAAGTTCCACGCATATGATGAAGCAGCATCGCAGTCAGCCCAGATCTTGATTCCATATTTTGTGGGTTTAGAAGATATGCACTGCCTGAAGGGGCAGCAGCACCTAAATGGCATAAGCTGCTCATCAACAGTAACGTTGGGCTCAGGGTTGTAAAACAGGGGAAGGCGGTCCACCCACTTGTCCCACACACTGACCTGATTGCAGCTAGCTTGTCTTTCTGTTGCCGAACTGGTCTGGTGTCTCGGTTATCGAAGTGGATAATCCTGGAAATAATGTGGAAGTTTTCCAGATACATTGTTGCATGGAAAATTTATCTGCCAGTTTCTGCATCCCACAAGGATTCTGTGGATTCCCCATTGGATCTGAAAACACCAGCAAGGAAAAGAACCCCAAAGTATGCATGTAAATGAGTTTGGTACATCTCCTTCCGTCTCTCTCCAAAAATATACCTTCTCTCCAAATTAGTGCAGTCCAGAATGATTTTCTGAATGGTGTCTGGGATGTACAGTTCAAAAGAAGACTTTATGTCCTACACATGAGTAACTGCCATCTGCGTCGGCCCTGATTGCATCCTTATCACATTGGCAGTAATGCCGGGTGGCGCATTCTTTGGGCAAGAAGACAATTTTTTGACATCCATATTTCTCCTCCTTCAAGCTGCTGATGAGCTGGCTGCTGACGGGCTGGTCTTGGGGCTGGCTGGGGGTCAATCTCGTCCTCTTCTTCCAACTCCCTGTCAGACTCCGAATTGACAGAGACATGGTCCTCATTCTGAAAATTCTTCATCTTCACACACTACAAAGGGTAAACAGTGCGAGAAAAGCGGGACACAGACAGACAGGTTCTTGGTGCTATGTTGAAACATCAGGCCCAGGGAGGAGGAAGACAGAGTGAAGGCACACAGCAGACCTTTTTGTTTAATTTGTATTTGTTTTCACCTACACACATACACACACACTATTATTACCCTCGGTTCCAATGGACCGAAACACCACATATGTAATATACATGTGTAGGCTGGTGCAGTGTGCACTCAATGAAAATGTGTTATTTTACATGTTCTTCACAGAAAATGAGCCAAGGCCAATGAGTCTCAGGTTCTATCATTGTATCATTTTTATTTTAGTAAACATTGAAAATGGGTCCTTACAGACCTGAACACCACACAAGGGTTAACTGATGTTGCTCCACCTGGTAGCCTAATGCAAGGACAGTTGACAGTTATCTGAGGATAGCCCTTTCAAGCAACTTTCTGCTTGGCAGAAAGCCAACAAGAAGCTTCAGTGATGTGTTCTAACGTGAACAAAACAGTGAAAGGTAGGCCAGTGTTTTGAGCTGCTAGTTGCTCCAAAGAAGAAATCGAAAGTTGAGACTCCTCTTTCACTTGTTAGTTTGTTATAGGGTTGCAAAGGGAGGGTATTATATTACTGCTAACTTTCTATGTTTTCCTGTAAACTACCAGAATTTGGGTAACTTTCAAGGATTTTATCACATGACATCTAGTGGCCTTTTGGGGTACTTGAGATTATCACAGGTGTCTGTAATTATCTTTGGGCCTCTGTGTGGGCTTTTAAACTCAGCAGAAAAAATAAACGTCCTCTCACTGTCAACTGCGTTTATTTTCAGCAAACTTAACGTGGAAAAATTTGTATCGACATAAGATTCAACAACTGCGACATAAACGGAACAAGTTCCACAGACATGTGACTAACAGAAATGGAATAATGTGTCCCTGAACAAGGGGGGGTCAAAATCAAAAGTGTCAGTCAGTATCTGGTGTGGCCACCAGCTGCATTAAGTACTTCAGTGCATCTCCTCCTCATGGACTGCACCAGATTTGCCCGTTCTTGCTGTGAGATGGTACCCCACTCTTCCACCAAGTTACCTGCAAGTTCCTGGACATTTCTGGGGGGAATGGCCCTAGCCCTCACCCTCTGATCCAACAGGTCCCAGACGTGCTCAAATGGATTGAGATCCGGGCTCTTCGCTGGCCATGGCAGAACACTGACATTCCTATCTTGCAGGAAATCACGCACAGAATGAGCAGTATGGCTGGTGGCATTGTCATGCTGGAGGGTCATGTCAGGATGAGCCTGCAGGAAGGGTACCACATGAGGGAGGAGGATGTCTTCCTTGTAACGCACAGCGTTGAGATTGCCTGCAATGAGAACAAGCTCGGTCCGATGATGCTGTGACACACTGCCCCAGACCATGATGGACCCTCCACCTCCAAATCGATCCCGCTCCAGAGTACAGGCCTCGGTGTAACACTCATTCCTTCGACGAAAAGCGTGACTCTGACCATCACCCCTGGTGAGACAAATCCGCGACTCGTCAGTGAAGAGCACTTTTTACCAGTCCTGTTTGGTCCAGTGATGGTGGGTTTGTGCCCATAGGCGACGTTGTTGCCGGTGATGTCTGGTGAGGACCTGCCTTACAACAGGCGTACAAGCCCTCAATCCAGCCTCTCTCAGCCTATTGCGGATAGTCTGAGCACTGATGGAGGGATTGTGCGTTCCTGGTGTAACTTAGGCAGTTGTTGTTGCCATCCTGTACCTGTCCCGCAGGTGTGATGTTCGGATGTACCGATCCTGTGCAGGTGTTACACGTGGTCTTCCACTGCGAGGACGATCAGCTGTCCGTACTGTCTCCCTGTAGCGCTGTCTTAGGCGTCTCACAGTACGGTCATTGCAATTTATTGCCCTGGCCACATCTGCAGTCCTCATGCCTCCTTGCAGCATGCCTAAGGCACGTTCACGCAGATGAGCAGGGACCCTGGGCATCTTTCTTTTTGTGTTTTTCAGAGTCAGCAGAAAGACCTCTTTAGTGTCCTAAGTTTTCATAACTGTGACCTTAATTGCCTACCGCCTGTAAGCTGTTAGTGTCTTAACAACCGTTCCACAGGTTGCATGTTCATTCATTGTGTATGGTTCATTGAACAAGCATGGGAAACAGTGTTTAAACCCTTTACAATGAAGATCTATGAAGTTATTTGGATTTTTACGAATTCTTTGAAAGACAGGGTCCTGAAATTGGGACGTTTCTTTTTTTGCTGAGTTTATATAAAAATAATTAAATACGATGATTTTAAAATAGAATGACAAAGTTGTAAAATATTATCCTAAATATAAACCGTCAACTTAATGAATACATTTGTTTTTAATATGAGGGTTTCAGCAGGTAATATCCTTTATATATTTTTTTACACACTTTATTTCTTTTACAATGTCAATGTCTTTTTTGTAAATATTGACGCCAAACTGGTGGCAGTTGTGAGTTAGTCAATAGTTGGAAGAGTTGCAGAATTAATAGAAAATAATTCCATTGTTGATTAGATGCTTTTTTCATTAATTAGGCTATTTTCTCTTAAGCCATATGGTCTTTCTACTAGAAACTCATGGACTATCTGGACACAGATATAAAACATTTACACTATAATTTAATACTTTTTTAAAGGGTTATTCAAGTATAAATGACCAAAGTTACCAAGACTGCCATAGATTACCTCGTTTTGCAAGCCTAGTTTGTTATCAGGGATACAGACCCCAGTTTGTAGCTCAGCTAGCTGACTTGAATTGTTTTTCATACCGCCAGTCCACTTCCCTCCACTCCAGCCCAGCCCTCCCCGTGCAGTGAAGACATGGAAAGACATTAACAAGTGCCCCCTTTGTTGCCGAACAAATACAGATGGTATTTGGCTCACTCACGCGTGTTGGATTAGCTGAGCTCTGGGCCACCAGGAGGCAGGGACGCCCCGGAGGGAGGTGGTCAGCCCGCCATACAAAGACCTACAGCCCTGGCCCTGTGTGAGTGGGTGGATGGGTGTCAGAGAGAGCAGCAGGCAACACCTTGAGGCAACATAAGGACTGTACCCCCCCCAGCCTTCTCTCTACTGGTCTGCTGGTTCGAGGGGATGGGGGAGTAGTGGGGGTGCTGAAATTGGGGTTGTAGTGTTGGTAGGGGAGAACAAGTCCGTAATTTGTTGCTTTAGGGTGGCACCGGCCGACGGCACCAGTGACCTGCAGTTTTTTGTTTTAACAAGAGTTCAAAGGTTTTGGAGCATTGCCCCCATTACAGTATTGGTCTTGTAGTGTATGGATGTCATAATATTTCCTGATATTTCTGTAGAGATTCTGCAAAAGTCTACTCTGCTCTGTTTCAGTTTTCAGGACGATCTATAGTGAGATTTGCCTTTCAGAGATTACAATTTTGACCCAAAAAAACTATTTCTCAATCAATTCAAAGCTAATTACTGGCACAAAATCCCAAAACAACTTCACCGAAAAACCAAAACACCTTCCCTGAACAACAGTCCTCCTTTCCGTGGCGTGTTTGTTGCCTGTCAGACAGGCTGTGAAAATAAGGGTAACACCTGCAGAGCAAGGACACCTGTTCACCCCTGAGCCTGACCTTGCCTTGTGTTTGTGTGAGTGTGTTTCATTTAATGAGGACCTTTTAAAGCTACAGCGAAAATTGCAGGTGAAAACTCAATAAAACAAGTCTCAAATGGAATGAAAATGTCTATACATTTCAGCTGTTTCAAAAACATCGCTCTGCTATTATTATTTTTACTGAATGAATGTTGGGCTCAACCAGACATTTCTGTTTATGCTGCCCTACTTATAGAGGGGCAACTGTTGTGGGAGTGTCATGTGCGACCTCCGGAGGTAGCTTTTTACAATACGCAAGTTTGCATTACAGTAATGTCTCTCGAGAATCGATATTTCTCAAAGTTCTCCTTATTTCTCATCAATGCAAATAGACCCTCTAGAGAGAGAAGTCTGCTTTAGGTGCCTTCCCTGATTGGTTGACACAGCAGACTTAGTTTTGCAGGATTTTTTTCTGCGATACAACCACGGCTGTGTGTTGTTGGAATGCACAGATCGCAGACTCTCTTCTCTGTACTGCTGTATTGAGCCATGTTGGGTCTTGAGTACAGTTATGGAGGTGGCTCAGTTCAGGCTCATAATGTGCAAACAGACCTGGGTTAGGCTCAGCGGAAGGGGAAGAAACGGTCACACACCATGAGTTCTATGACACAGTATAGGAGCAAAATAGGAAATCGTTTTTTACACAGCAAAGACGAAATAAAATACACTGAATGAACAGCCTCAATTCGTCGGGGCATGGAAACTACAAGGTTTCGAAAGAGTTCCGTAGGGATGCTGGCCCATGTTGACTTCAATGCTCCCCACAGTTGTGTCAAGTTGGCGGGATGTCCTTTGGGTGGTGGACCATTCTTGATACACAAAGAAGCGTGAAAAACCCAGCAGCGTTGCAGTTCTTGACACAACCCAGTGTGCCTGGTACCTACCACCATACCCCGTTCAATTGTCTTAAAAATCCTTCTACACTGATTGAAGTGGATTTAACAAGTGACATCAATAAGTGATCATAGCTTTCACCAGAATTAAAGTGGTCTGTCTATGTCATGGAATAAGCAGGTGTTCTTAATGTTTTGTACACTAAGTGTATGTATACATCTTTAACATACAGTAGGACCCTACTATACATTTTCAGATTAGTTTAGTACATTCACACCTAGTGTAGTTGTTGTTGATATTCTTATCTCTATACTGTAACTATGTACTATGCTCTTGCCAGTGTGTTTAAGTTGGATGTCTCTGCTGAATATATCACAACTGACCCAGAGAGTCATCTTGGACTTTTCAACAGTGAACTGAATCTAGAGTGCATTCGGAAAGTATCTTGACTTTTTCCATATTTTGTTACGTTAGTCTTATTCTAAAATAGATTAAATCGTTTTCCCCCCTCAATCTACACACAATACTCCATAATGACGAAGCAAAAACAGGTTTTTAGAAATTGTTGCAAATTTATTCAAAATAAAACACATATTACATTTACATACAGTACCAGTCAAACGTTTGGACACACTTACTCATTCAAGGGTTTTTCTTTATTTTTTTCCACATTCTAGAATAATAGTGAAGACATAAAAACTATGAAATAACAAATATGGAATCATGTTGTAACCAAAAAAAATGTAAACTAATTCTTCGAAGTAGCTACCCTTTGCCTTGATGACAGCTTTGCACACTCTTGGCATTCTCTCAAACAGCTTCATGAGGTAGTCACCTTGGAATGCATTTCAATTAACAGGTGTGCCTTGTTAATTTGTGGAATTTCTTTCCTTCTTAATGCATTTGAGCCAATCCGTTGTGTTGTGACAAAGTATGGGGGTATACAGAAGAGAGCCCTATTTGGTAAAACACTAAGTCCATATTAAGGCAAGAACAGCTCAAATAAGCAAATAGAAATGACAGTCCATCATTACTTTAAGACATGAAGGTCAGTCAATCTGGAAAATGTCAAGAACTTTGAACATTTCTTCAAGTGCAGTCGCAAAAACCATCAAGCGCTATGGTGAAACTGGCTCGTATGTGGACCGCCACAGGAAAGGAAGACCCAGAGTTTCCTCTGCTGCAGAAGATAAGTTCCTTAGTTACCAGCCTCGGAAATCGGCAATTATCTTCACCTCAGATTGCAGCCCAAATAAATGCTTTCTCAGAGTTCATGTAACAGATACATCTCAACATCAACTGTTTAGAGGAGACTGCGTGAATCAGGCCTTCATGGTCGAATTACTCCAAAGAAACCACTACTAAAGGACACCAATAATAAGAAGAGACTTGCTTGGGCAAAGAAACACGAGCAATGGACATTAGACCGGTGGAAATATGTCCTTTTTGTTCAGAGTCCAAATTTGAGATTTTTGGTTTCAACCACTGTAACTTTGTGAGATGCAGAGTAGGTGAACGGATTATCTCTGCATGTGTGGTTCCCACCGTGAAGCTTCCAGGAGGAGGTGTGAGGGTGCTTTTCTGGTGACACTTTCTGTGATTTATTTAGAATTCAAGGCACACTTAACCAGCATGGCTACCACAACATTCTGCAGCGATATGCCATCCCATCTGGTTTGAGCTTAGTGGGATTATCATTTGTTTTTCAACAGGACAATGACCAAAAAAACACACCTCCAGGCTGTGTAAGGGCTATTTGACCAAGGAGAGTGATGGAGTGCTGCATCAGATGACCTGACCTCCACAATCACCCGACCTCAACTCAATTGAGATGGTTTGGGATGAGTTGGACCGCAGAGTGAAGGAAAAGCAGCCAAAAAGTGCTCAGCATATGTGGGAACTCCTTCAAGACTGTTGGAAAAGCATTTCAGGTGACTATCTCATGAAGCTGATTTGAACGAATGCCAAGAGTGTGCAAACCTGTCATCAAGGCAAAGGGTGGCTACTTTGAAGAATCTCAAATATAAAATATATTTAGATGTTTAACACTTTTTTTGGTTCCTACATGATTCCATATTTGTTATTTCGTAGTTTTGATGTCTTCACTATTATTCAACAATGTAGAAAATAGTCAAATAAATAAAAAACCTTGAATGAGTAGGTGTGTCCAAAATGTTGACTGGCACAGTAAATATTCATGACCTGTACTCAGTACTTTGTTGAAGCACCATTGACAGTGATTACAGCGTTGCGTCTTCTTTTGTATGATGCAACAAGCTTGACATACCTTTATTTGGGGAGTTTCTCCCATTCTTCTCTGTAGATCCTGTTAACCTCTGTCAGGTTGAATGGGGAGTGCCGCTGCACAGCTATTTTGTTGTGAGAGATGTTCGATCGGATTCAAGTCCGGGCTCTGGCTGGGCCACTCAAGGACATTCAGAAACATGTCCCGAAGCCATTCCTGCGTTGTCTTGGCTGTGGGGTCGCTTAGGGTCGCTGTCCTGTTGGAAGGTGAACCTTTACCCCAGTCTGAGGTCCTGAGCACTCTGGAGAAGGTTTTCATCAAGGATCTCTCTGTACTTTGCTCCGTTTATATTTCCCTCGATCCTGACTAGTCTCCCAGTCCCTGCCGCTGAAATACATCCCCACAGCATGATGCTGCCACCACCATTCTTCACCGTAGGGATAGTGCCAGGTTTCCTCCAAACGTGACGCTTGGCATTCAGGCCAAAGAGTTCAATCTTGGTTTCATCAGACAAGATAATCTTGTTTCTCATGGTCTGAGAGTCCTTTAGGTGCCTTTTGGCAGACTCCAAGCGGGCTGTCATGTGCCTTTTACTGAAGAGTGGCTTCCGTCTGGCCACTCTACCATAAAGGGCTGATTGGTGGAGTGCTCCGGAGATGGTTGTCCTTCTGAAAGGTTCTCCCATCTCCACAGAGGACCACTAGAGCTCTGTCAGAGTGACCATCAGGTTCTTGGTCACTTCCCTGACCAAGGCCCTTCTCCCAGATTGCTCTGTTTGGCTGGGCAGACAGCTCAAGGAAGAGTCTTGGCGGTTCTAAACTTCTTCCATTTAAGAATGATGGAGGCCAGTGGTTTTTGGGGACCTTCAATGCTGCAGAAATGTTTTGGTACCCTTCTCCAGATCTGTGCCTCGACACAATCCTGTCTCGGAGCTCTACGGACAATTGCTTCGACCTCATGGCTTGGTTTTTGCTCTGACATGCACTTTCAACTGTGACCTTATATAAACATGTGTCTGCCTTTCCAAATCATATCCAATCAATTGAATTTACCGCAGATGGACTCAAATGAAGTTATAGAAACATCTCAAGGATGATTCATGGAAACAGGATGCACCTGAGTCTCATAGCAAAGGTTCTGAATACTTATGTAAATAAGTTATTTCTGTTTTATATTTTAATACATTTACTAAAATGTATAAAAACCTGTTTTCACTTTGTCATTATGGTGTATTGTGTGTAGATTGATGAGGATTTGTTTATTTAATTTTAGAATAAGGCTGTAACGTAACAAAATGTGGAAAAAGTCAAGGGGTCTAAATACTTTCTGAATGCACTGTACATCACTATGTCAACAGGAGTGTACCTACTGCATTCCTGCCAGACTTCATGCACTGGAATGAGAATAGAATGGAACAGTCCTTTATTATTCCATCTCTGGGGAGGAAATCCTGGTTATTCCACCACTAAAAAGCAGCCTAATCCCAGATTCCCACTTAATGGTCAATCTGCTCTTTGTTTCCTGTCTCTGGCTGGATTAGTGGGTAGCAGGGATGGTGATTATGCCAGGCAGTCTGAAATAGACGGGACTCTCTTCCTTAAGTGGACAAAGGGAATGGACATGATAAAAAGTGAACATTGATTCATGTTCTCATTGCTCCTCTAAATCTGTTAGGGAACATTGTCACTATGCAACTACTAGACGGTGAGTTGTAATGTAGAATGTTAGAAATAAAATATTGGTAAAAATGTACATTAAACTCTTCCTTTCTTCCCTCAGCCCTATGTTCCGTCAGTACCCACTGAACCAATTTTAATTCAAATTGGCACAAATGCTTATTGTTATAAGATAGAACATTGTTGATTCAGTATTCAGACCCCTTGATAATTTCCACATTTTGTTACGTTACAGCCATATTCTAGAATTGATTAAATTGTTTTTTTTACCAATGTCACAATAAAAAATAAATGTGTTTGCATGATTAATCTAATCAAATTTGTTTATAAAGCCCTTCTTACATCAGCTGATATCTCAAAGTTCTGTACAGAAACCCAGCCTAAAACCCCAAACAGCAAGCAATGCAGGTGTAGAAGCGCGGTGGCTAAGAAAAACTCCTTAGAAAGGCCAGAACCTAAGAAGAAACCAATAGAGGAACCAGGCTATGAGGGGTGCCCAGTCCTCTTCTGGCTGTGCCGAGTGGAGATTATAACAGAACATGGCCAAGATGTTCAAATGTTCATAGATGACCAGCAGGGTAAAATAATAATATTCACAGTGGTTGTCGAGGGTGCAACAGGTCAGCACCTCAGGAGTAAATGTCAGTTGGCTTTTCATAGCCGATCATTCAGAGTATCTCTACCGCTCCTGCTGTCTCTAGAGAGTTGAAAACAGCAGGTCTGGGACAGGTAGCACGTCCGGTGAACAGGTCAGGTTTCCATAGCCGCAGGCAGAACAGTTGAAACTGGAGCAGCAGCACGGCCAGTTGGACTGGGGACAGCAAGGAGTCATCAGGCCAGGTAGTCCTGAGGCATGGTCCTAGGGCTCAGGTCCTCCGAGAGAGAGAGAAAGAAAGAGAGAGAGAGAATTAGAGATAGCATACTTAAATTCACACAGGACACAGGATAAGACAGGAGAAATACTCCAGATATAACAGACTGACCCTAGCCGCCCGACACATAAACTACTGCAGAATAAAAACTGGAGGCTGAGACAGGGGGGTCGGGAGACACTGTGGCCCCATCCAACGATACCCCCGGGACAGGGCCAAACAGGCAGGATATAACCCCACCCACTTTGCCAAAGCACAGCCCCCACACCACTAGAGGGAAAGCTTCAACCACCAACTTACCATCCTGAGACAAGCCCGAGTATAGCCCACAAAGATCTTCGCCACGGCACAACCCAAGAGGGGGGCGCCAACCCAGACAGGAAGATTACATCAGTGACTCAACCCACTCAAGTGACTCACCCCTCCTAGGGACGGCATGGAAGAGCACCAGTAAGCCAGTGACTCAGCCTCTGTAATAGGGTTGGAGGCAGAGAATCCCAGTGGAGAGAGGGGAACCGGCAAGGCAGAGACAGCAAGGGCGGTTCGTTGCTCCAGTGCCTTTCCGTTCACCTTCACACTCCTGGGCCAGACTACACTCAATCATAGGACCTACTGAAGAGATGAGTCTTCAATGAAGACTCATGAAGAAGGTTGAGACCGAGTCTGCGTCTCTCACATGGGTAGGCAGACCATTTCATAAAAATTGTGCTTGATAGGTGAAAGCCCTGCCTCCAGCTGTTTGCTTAGAAATTCTAGGGACAATTAGGAGGCCTGCGTCTTGTGACCGTAGCGTACGTGTAGGTATGTACGGCAGGACCATATCGGAAAGATAGGTAGGACCAAGCCCATGTAATGTTTTGTAGGTTAGCAGTAAAACCTTGAAATCAGCCCTTGCCTTAACAGTGTAGAGAGGTTAGCACTGGAGTAATATGATCAAATTGTAGGGTTCTAGTCAAGATTCTGGCAGCCGTGTTTAGCACTAACTGAAGTTTATTTAGTGCTTTATCTGCGTTGCCGGAAAGAAGAGCATTGCAGTAGTCTAACCTAGAAGTGACAAAAGCATGGATACATTTTTCTGCATAATTTTTGGACAGAAAGTTTCAGATTTTTGCAATGTTATGTAGATGGAAAAAAGCTGTCCTTGAAACAGTCTTGATATATTCGTCAAAAGAGATCCAGAGTAACGCTGAGGTCCTTCAGTTATATTTGAGATGACTGTACAACCATCAAGATTAATTGTCAGATTCAACAGAAGATCTCTTTGTTTCTTGGGACCTAGAACAAGCATTTAAAAGTAGAACATTTGCAGCCATCCACTTCCTTATGTCTGAAACACAGGCTTCCAGCGAGAGCAATTTTGGGGCTTCACCATGTTTCATCGAAATGTACAGCTGTGTGTCATCTGCATAGCAGTGAAAGTTAACATTATGTTTCCGAATGACATCACCAAGAGGTAAAAAATATAGTGAAAACAATAGGTCCTAAAACGGAACCTTGAGGAACACCGAAATTTGTCAGAGGACAAACTGATATCTTTCCGACAGATAAGAAATAACCAGGCCAGAACTTATCCGTGTAGACCAATTTGGGTTTCCAATCTCTCAAAGAATGTGGTGATCGGTGGTATCAAAAGCAGCACTAAGGTCTAGGAGCACGAGGACAGATGCAGAGCCTTGGTCTGATGCCATTAAAAGATCATTTAATTTCCAGATAATGAATTTCCATGTGTCCTATCTGCTTGGATTTCAAAAAAGTTATCCCCAAATAAGCTAGCAGTGTTATTAAATGTCTTATTAAAACATTCAGTGAAAGTTTTTTATGGCGGTTTTGGAGCAGTGGCTTCTTCCTTGCTGAGCGTCGATGTCGATATAGGACTCGTTTTACTGTAGATGTAGATACTTTTGTACCTGTTTCCTCCAGCATCTTCACAAGGTCCTTTGCTGTTGTTCTGGGATTGATTTGCACTTTTTGCACCAAAATATGTTCATCTCTAGGAGACAGAAGGAGACCTTCCTGAGCAGTATGACGGCTGCGTGGTCCCATGGTGTTTATACTTGCGTACTATTGTTTGTACAGATGAACGTGGTACCTTCAGGCGTTTGGAAATTGCTCCCAAGGATGAACCAGACTTGTGGAGGTCTACAATTTTTTTTCTGATGTCTTGGCTGATGTCTTTAGATTTTCTCATGATGTCAAGCAAAGAGGCACTGAGTTTGAAGGTAGTCCTTGAAATACATCCACAGGTACACCTCCAATTGACTCAAATGATGTCAATTAGCCTATCAGAAGTTTCTAAAGCCATGTCATAATTTCTGGAATTTTCAAAACTGTTGAAAGGCACAGTTAACTTAGTGTATGTTTACTTCTGACCCACTGGAATTGTGATACAGTGAATTCTAAGTGAAATAATCTGTCTGTAAACAATTGTTGGAAAAATTACTTGTGTCATGCACAAAGTAGATGTCCTAACCGACTTGCCAAAACTATAGTTTGTTAACAAGATATTTGTGGAGTGGTTGAAACACGAGTTTTAATGACTCCAACCTAAGTGTATGTAAACTTCCAACTTCAACTGTAGAAATAATACTAAAGTAAAACACGTAATAATAAATTCACAATGAGTAGCGATAACTTGGATGTATACACGGGGTACCAGTACCGAGTTGATGTGCAGGGGTACGAAGTAATTGAGTTAGATATGTACATATAACTAGGAATAACGTGACCGATAATAAACAGTAGCAGCAGCATATGTGATGAGTTAAAAAAAAGTTAGCTCAAAAAGGGTCAATGCAGATTGTCCGGGTAGCTAATTGGTTAAATGTTTAACTATTTAGCAGTCTTCTGGCTAGGGAGTAGAAGAACGCACTCAGTTTGTTTTCAAAAAAAAATTTACAAAATATTTAGCAGTCTTATGTCTTGGGGGTAGAATAACATTCCCAGAACATTTGTTCTCAGAACGTAAACACAAAAAATGATACGTTCCCACAACTTCCAATGAACCAAAGGTGCTAGCTGGGTAGTTAGGCACTGAATAAAGAGAGAAAATAATCCAGTCCACCTCAAAGAATTGACACGCTGTCAATACCCTTTTTCTTCTTTCTTTATTTCTGTATTTGTCTGTTATTTTTTGTCCTCCCCCTTCATGAAAAGAAAAGGCAAGGGGCTTAGTGTATATAGACAGTGTGGGCTTCATGTTTCTTCGTCTCTTTTGTCTGAGCCTGGTGAAGGCTGAATGTGGCTGGAGTTACAGGTGTGAACGCCCACGCCATCACAGAACCGAGTCCCCCCACCCTCTTCGCCCCACCACCTTCTCCGACATTCTGAGGCTGCCATGTCATACCCGATTTCAATCAGAACAGAGCCCACCACAACAATGAGTCTTAAAAGCCTTGGCAGCCAGCAGAGTGTGTGCCAGGTCTGGCCTGCTGTATAAAAGAAGGGGAGAAGAAAATACTTAGCTTTTCTCAATAACGACTCTTCGTAAAGATAATATTATTCGGGATTTGTCAGGTATTTTAAGCTGTCTTGTGAAGTAGTACATAAGAGGTATTTCACTTCATTGAGCCGTGTAAAAAACGTATGAAGCCCAGCTGATAAGGTCCACAGAGCGCAAACAGACAGTGGTGTTGTTCATTGTGTCCTTTCTGGTGAAAATCTTTGCTGTCCTCTTAAGTAGCATCTGGCAGCTGTCATCATTGTTATCAGAGTTGTTATGATCAGAGATCATTTTTCTGTTAACCAAATGAAGGGTTTCTCATGCTCTCTCTCACTCTCTCTTCTTCCTTCCCCTACTTCTCCTCTCGCCGTCTCCTCCCTCTCTCTCTCCCACTCCTTTCACCCTTCTCTTCCCCTCTCTCCCTCTTCTTCTCTCTCCTCTCTCTCTCTCCAGGTGTTCTGAAGGACTACCTACGTGAGTTGCCCTACCCACTTATCACTAAGCACTTGTATGAGACTGTGTTGGACTCTATGGCTCAGAGACCTCTGCGTATCGGAGCAGGCGGATGTGAAAATGACCCGGCAGACACAGAACACACCGTCAGTCTCCTGGAGAACCTGCCAGAGGTGGAGAGGGTAAGGGACAGTTCCTCTTCAATCGATCAATGAAGTTTATTCATAAATCAACATTTGTCACAAAGTGCTTTTGCAGATGCCTTTTTGGGTTCACAGTGCTCTTGGTTCTCTACATTCACCAAGTTCCTTCAGTAGTGTTCATTAGTACTGTGCAGCGTTCACAGTACACAGTTTCAAACCCTCTTGATGTTAGGAAATAACAGTAGCTGAGGGAAATAGCAATAACATAAACAAAGACCCAATAAGCGACACATTTCGTTTGAATGCATTGTTGTGCAACTGACTAGGTATTCCCTTTCCCTTAGTGTGTTTGTGCTTCTAAAATGAGCCGTGTGTTTGGTCAGTGTTAATCCGCCCTTACCCAGTATGTCCTCTGTCTCTGTTACCCCAGTTGACCCTGCGGAGGCTGCTGGACCATCTGAAGCTGGTGGCGTCACACCATGAGGTCAACAAGATGACGTGTCAGAACCTGGCGGTATGCTTCGGCCCCGTACTGCTCAGCCAACGCCAGGAGGCCAGCTGTCATAGCAACCGGGTCTTCATCGACTCGGAGGAGCTGGCCAGCGCCCTACACTTCAAGAAACATATCGAAGTGCTACACTACCTGCTGCAGCTATGGCCAGGTAACCTCCACCATAGAGATACACTACAATACTAGAGTGGCCTTTGAAATTAACCTTCATAACTCTAGAATGAGGTGATAATGGCAGCCATCTTGGTCAGGGATGCATTCTAAACCAGTATACTTCATGGTGTAGTACCATGCAGTACCACTGGATCTAGAGGCCTTTTATATTTACTAAATGACTATCTTAATTACTGGCTCATTACTCCTGCAGTGAATGTATCAGCCTTTTAGATCAGGCCGTTGAGTAGTGTGTCTACAGTACATGGGCATTCTGAATTACTAAACCAACAACTTAATAAACAAGTAATAACAGACTTAAGCATTCACCCAAAATCAGACAAGCCATTTCTCAGAAGGACACTATGTTCCCCCGGATGCTTTCTAGTGCAAATTGTTCCCAGCACTGTACTGTGGTTATGTTCCAAACATGACTTTCAAAGGCTGGGTTGGCACTTTGGCTGACACACACGCACGCACACACACACACACACACACACACACACACACACAGCAGATAGCCATTCGCCACATCTGTTCGGTCATCGTAGATTAAATGCTCCACAAGAGTACTTCATCATGACGGGAGGGCCAAAGCCTTACTGTAAACCAAGCTCAGTGGGCAGGGACGCTTTTATATAAATCACCGTACAGAGAAAGTATGCGTCTAAAATGGCACCCTATTCCTTATATAGCGCACTACTTTTGTTCAGAGCCCTATGGGACCTGGTCAAAAGAAGTGCACTGTAAAAGTGAATAGGGTGCCATTTGGGATGCATCTGAAGACATCCTGGACCAACTGTGGCTCGATGGTTGGTAATGTGTCTCTGTTCTGCTCTCAGCAGCTGTCTTCTTTGTGTGCACGGTGATACGAGAGACAGATATAAACTGTTGAGTATAACTGGGATATAGGGATATGAAAGAAAGATGAGCTTAGGGTTGCTAGGGGGTTTGGTTGTCAAATCCTGTGCCGATCTATGTGCTGCCTCTAAGGAGGATGGGGAAGAGAAGACTATAAGACTATACAGTAACTGTCTGATCCCCTCAGATCTCTAACATTTTCTCTAACCAATTTAACTTCATAGTGTTGTGTATACAGCTGAAGTCAGAAGTTTACATACACCTTAGCCAAATACATTTTAACTCAGTTTTTCACATTTCCTAACATTTAATCCTAGTAAACATTCCCTGTCTTAGGTCAGTTAGGATCACCACTTTATTTTAAGAATGTGAAATGTCAGAATAATAGTAGAGAGAATTATTTATTTCAGCTTTAATATCTTTCATCACATTCCCAGTGGGTCAGAAGTCTACATACACTCAATTAGTATTTGGTAGCATTGCCTTTAAATTGTTTAACTTGGGTCAAACGTTTCAGGTAGCCTTCCACAAGCTTCCCACAATAAGTTGGGTGAATTTTGGCCCATTCCTCCTAACAGAGCTGGTGTAACTGAGTCAGGTTTGTAGGCCTCCTTGCTCGCACACGCTTTTTCCGTTTTTTCTCAGTTGTGCCCACAAATGTTCTATAGGATTGAAGTCAGGGCTTTGTGATGGACACTCCAATACCTTGATTTAGTTGTCCTTAAGGCACTTTTGCACAACTTTGGAAGTATGCTTGGGGTCATTGTCCATTTGGAAGACCCATTTGCGACCAAGCTTTAACTTCCTGACTGATGTCTTGATGTTGCTTCAATAAATGCACATAATTTTCCTCTTCATCATGCCATCTATTTTGTGAAGTGCACCAGTCCCTCCGGCAGCAAAGCACCCCCACAACATGATGCTGCCACCCCCGTGCTTCACGGTTGGGATGGTGTTCTTCGGCTTGCAAGCCTCCCCCTTTTCCCTCCAAACATAACGATGGTCATTATGGCCAAACAGTTCTATTTTTGTTTCATCAGACCAGAGGACTTTTCTCCAAAATGTACGATCTTCGTCCCCATGTGCAGTTGCAAACCGTAGTCTGGCTTTTTTATGGCGGTTTTGGAGCCGTGGCTTCTTCCTTGCTGAGCGACCTTTCAGGTTATGTCGATATAGGACTCGTTTTACTGTGGATATAGATATTTTTGTACCTGTTTCCTCCAGCATCTTCACAAGGTCCTTTGCTGTTGTTCTGGGATTGATTTGCACTTTTCGTACCAAAGTACATTCATTTCTAGGAGATAGAACACGTCTCCTTCCTGAGCGGCATGACAGTTGCGTGGTCCCATGGTGTTTTATACTGGTGTACTATTGTTTGTACAGATGAACTTGGTACCTTCAGGCATTTGGAAATTGCTCCCAAGGATGAACCAGACTTGTGGAGGTCTACACATTTTTTTTAGAGTTATTGGCTGATTTCTTTTGATTTTCCCATGATGTCAAGCAAAGAGGCACTGAGTTTGAAGGTAGGCCTTGAAATACATCCACAGGTACACCTCCAATTGACTCAAATTATGTCAATTAGCCTATCAGAAGCGTCTAAGCCATGACATCATTTTCTGGAATTTTCCAAGCTGTTTAAAGGCACAGTCAACTTAGTGTATGTAAACTTCTGACCTACTGGAATTGTGATACAGTGAAATAATCTGTCTGTAAATAATTGTTGGGAAAATTACTTGTGTCATGCACAAAGTAGATGTCCTAACCGACTTGCCAAAACTATAGTTTGTTAACAAGATATTTGTGGAGTGGTTGAAAAATGAGTTTAATTGACTCCAACCTAAGTCAAATCAAATCAAATCAAATCAAATTTTATTAGTCACATACACATGGTTAGCAGATGTTAATGCGAGTGTAGCGAAATGCTTGTGCTTCTAGTTCCGACAATGCAGTAATAACCAACAGTAATCTAACCTAACAATTCCACAACTACTACCTTACACACACACACAAGTGTAAAGGGATAAAGAATATGTACATAAAGATATATGAATGAGTGGTGGTACAGAACGGCATGGCAGGTGCAGTAGATGGTATAGAGTGCGGTATATACATATGAGATGAGTACTGTAGGGTATGTAAACATAAAGTGGCATAGTTTAAAGTGGCTAGTGGTACATGTATTACATAAAGATGGCAAGATGCAGTAGATGATATAGAGTACAGTATATACATATGAGATGGGTAATGTAGGGTATGTAAACATTGTATTAAGTGGCATTGTTTAAAGTGGCTAGTGGTACATTTTTACATAATTTCCATCAATTCCCATTTTTAAAGTGGCTGGAGTGAGTCAGTATGTTGGCAGCGGCCGCTAAATGTTAGTGGTGGCTGTTTAACAGTCTGATGGCCTTGAGATAGAAGCTGTTTTTCAGTCTCTCGGTCCCTGCTTTGATGCACCTGTACTGACCTCGCCTTCTGGATGATAGCGGGGTGAACAGGCAGTGGCTTGGGTGGTTGTTGTCCTTGATGATCTTTATGGCCTTCCTGTGACATCGGGTGGTGTAGGTGTCCTGGAGGGCAGGTAGTTTGCCCCTGGTGATGCGTTCTGCAGACCTCACTACCCTCTGGAGAGCCTTACGGTTGTGGGCGGAGCAGTTGCCGTACCAGGCGGTGATACAGCCCGACAGGATGCTCTCGATTGTGCATCTGTAGAAGTTTGTGAGTGCTTTTGGTGACAAGCCGAATTTCTTCAGCCTCCTGAGGTTGAAGAGGCGCTGCTGCGCCTTCTTCACAACGCTGTCTGTGTGGGTGGACCAATTCAGTTTGTCCGTGATGTGTACACCGAGGAACTTAAAACTTTCCACCTTCTCCACTACTGACCCGTCGATGTGGATAGGGGGGTGCTCCCTCTGCTGTTTCCTGAAGTCCACAATCATCTCCTTTGTTTTGTTGACGTTGAGTGTGAGGTTATTTTCCTGACACCACACTCCGAGGGCCCTCACCTCCTCCCTGTAGGCCGTCTCGTCGTTGTTGGTAATCAAGCCTACCACTGTAGTGTCATCCGCAAACTTGATGATTGAGTTGGAGGCGTGCATGGCCACGCAGTCGTGGGTGAACAGGGAGTACAGGAGAGGGCTCAGAACGCACCCTTGTGGGGCCCCAGTGTTGAGGATCAGCGGGGTGGAGATGTTGTTACCTACCCTCACCACCTGGGGGCGGCCCGTCAGGAAGTCCAGGACCCAGTTGCACAGGGCGGGGTCGAGACCCAGGGTCTCGAGCTTGATGACGAGTTTGGAGGGTACTATGGTGTTAAATGCTGAGCTGTAATCGATGAACAGCATTCTCACATGGGTATTCCTCTTGTCCAGATGGGTTAGGGCAGTGTGCAGTGTGGTTGCGATTGCGTCGTCTGTGGACCTATTGGGTCGGTAAGCAAATTGGAGTGGGTCTAGGGTGTCCGGTAGGGTGGAGGTGATATGGTCCTTGACTAGTCTCTCAAAGCACTTCATGATGACGGAAGTGAGTGCTACGGGGCGGTAGTCGTTTAGCTCAGTTACCTTAGCTTTCTTGGGAACAGGAACAATGGTGGCCCTCTTGAAGCATGTGGGAACAGCAGACTGGGATAAGGATTGATTGAATATGTCCGTAAACACACCAGCCAGCTGGTCTGCGCATGCTCTGAGGACGCGGCTGGGAATGCCGTCTGGGCCTGCAGCCTTGCGAGGGTTAACACGTTTAAATGTTTTACTCACCTCGGCTGCAGTGAAGGAGAGCCCGCAGGTTTTGGTAGGGGGCCGTGTCAGTGGCACTGTATTGTCCTCAAAGCGGGCAAAAAAGTTGTTTAGCCTGTCTGGGAGCAAGACATCCTGGTCCGCGACGGGGCTGGTTTTCTTTTTGTAATCCGTGATTGACTGTAGACCCTGCCACATACCTCTTGTGTCTGAGCTGTTGAATTGCGACTCGATTTTGTCTCTGTACTGAGACTTAGCCTGTTTGATTGCCTTGCGGAGAGAATAGCTACACTGTTTGTATTCGGTCATGCTTCCGGTCACCTTGCCCTGGTTAAAAGCAGTGGTTCGCGCTTTCAGTTTCACGCGAATGCTGCCGTCAATCCACGGTTTCTGGTTTGGGAATGTTTTTATCGTTGCTGTGGGTACGACATCGTCAATGCACTTCCTAATGAACTCGCTCACCGAATCAGCATATTCGTCAATATTGTTGTTGGACGCGATGCGGAACATATTCCAATCCGCGTGATCGAAGCAGTCTTGAAGCGTGGATTCAGATTGGTCGGACCAGCGTTGAACAGACCTGAGCGCGGGAGCTTGTTGTTTGAGTTTCTGTTTGTAGGCTGGAATCAACAAAATGGAGTCGTGGTCAGCTTTTCCGAAAGGGGGGCGGGGGAGGGCCTTATAAGCGTCGCGGAAATTAGTATAACAATGGTCTAGTGTTTTTCCAGCCCTGGTAGCACAATCGATATGCTGATAGAATTTAGGGAGTTTTGTTTTTAGATTAGCCTTGTTAAAATCCCCAGCTACGATGAATGCAGCCTCAGGGTGTGTGGTTTCCAGTTTACAAAGAGTCAGATAAAGTTCGTTCAGGGCCATCGATGTGTCTGCTTGGGGGGGAATATATACGGCTGTGATTATGATTGAAGAGAATTCCCTTGGTAGATAATGCGGTCGACATTTGATTGTGAGGAGTTCTAGATCAGGTGAACAGAATGACTTGAGTTCCTGTGTGTTGTTATGATGATCACACCACTTCTCGTTAATCATAAGGCATACCCCCCCGCCCCTCTTCTTACCGGAAAGATGTTTGTTTCTGTCGGCGCGATGCATGAAGAAACCAGCTGGCTGCACCGACTCCGTTAGCGTCCCTTGAGTTAGCCATGTTTCCGTGAAGCAGAGCACGTTGCAATCCCTGATGTCTCTCTGGAATGCTACCCGTGCTCGGATTTCATCAACCTTATTGTCAAGAGACTGGACATTGGCGAGTAGTATGCTAGGGAGTGGAGCGCGATGTGCCCGTCTCCGAAGCCTGACCACGAGACCGCCTCGTTTTCCCCTTTTTCGGCGTCGCACAGGGTCGCCGGCTGGGATCAGATCCATTGTATTGGGTGGAAGGCAAAACACTGGATCCGTTTCGGGAAAGTCATATTCCTGGTAGGAACGATGATGAGTTGACGTTAATCGTATATTCAGTAGTTCCTCCCGACTGTATGTAATGAAACCTAAGATTACCTGGGGTACCGATGTAAGAAATAACACGTAAAAAAACAAAATACTGCATATTTTCCAAGGAACGCGAAGCGAGGCGGCCATCTCTTTTCGGCGCCGGAAGTTCTGAGTGTATGTAAACTTCCGACTTCAACTGTATACAGTGCCTTCAGAAAGTATTTACACCCCTTGACTTTTTTGTCACTGGCTTACACACAATAACTGATCATGTTAAAGTGGAATTATGTTTTTCAAAAATTTTACCAATTAATAAAAATGAAAGCTGAAATGTCTTGATTCAATAAGTATTCACCCCCTTTGTTATGGCAAGCCTAAATAAGTTCAGGAGTAAAACATTTGCTTAACAAGTCACATAATTTTTTCACTTTGTCAATATGGGGTATTGTGTGTGGATGGGTGAGAAAAAAATATATTGAATCCATTTTGAAGTCAGGCTGTAACACAACAAAATAATAAGAATAAGAATAAGTCAAAGGGTATGAATTCTTTCAGTGCTCCATATACAAGTCTTACATGAGACAAATTCTGTACTTAGAAAACATCCTTATTTAAAGATTGCAAACATGTTAGTGCTAGTTAGATATTCAGTCCAAGGAAACCATCTCAGATAATTTTGTACCTGAGAGAACAGACTGTTGTTGAATATTGTACCCATTAATTTATTGTCAGCTGCAAAAATGTACCTCTACTATAGACCAGTTAAACTGGTACAACACTTCCACTCACGGGTTGCCAAAAATAACTATCTGAAAGCCACACCCCCAGTAATCCACGCCTCTAATATAATGTACCATAGAACAGTTACAACACTTCTACTCGCGGGTGGACAAAAATAATAAATTGGAAGCCTCGCCAACACTAAGCCATGCCGCCAATATAATTTCACAGTGTGCCTTGCCTTTTTCGAGCGAATTGTAGACTTACCCCACATGAATGTATTTGTTAGTGACAGAGACATGGTTCTTCAATTCATACATTTTTGAACCCGTGGCCTTCAAGTGAGTTCCTTGGCTAATATTATCATTATAATTCAACTCTTTATGGTGATACATTACATATCTCATAAGGCCTTATTTTGAGGCCTAGCATTAACCTAATACAGTGTCCTGAAACTCATGGTTTACAGGCCACGTCAGGCCTGTTAGTAGGGTTGCAAAATTCCAGTAACTTTCCCCAAATTCCCAGATTTAAACTTCCATCTGGGATTTCTGGAAGCTTGTAAATCACATTATGCTGGCTTGCAAAATGTAATTTCTGTTGGAACTGGAGTATAGAAATCCAACATTTGGAATTTTTATTCATCCGCAACCTTATGTTCCTAATCCTGGCAGTCATTATGAAAATGTGCGGATGCTATCTAAGCCATTTAAACTGGAACAACCATTTCAGTAATGGGTGCCAAAAATCTATCAAATGATTGGATCAGTTTAGGGAATTGTATGTTATGTATCTTTGTGTAGCATATGAATCAACCAATCACTCAATGTACATGCAAAAACACAGATATTAAAAACAATTTTAAAATTCTACCTGTAGTAGAGCACGCTGGGTAAAAAGTTTATTTGTTATCATAACTTTAAAAAATGTAGTATATGCGACTTCTCATTTAGTTTGGGTCAGTACCATATAAACATTTTAAGTAATCTGTCACGTTCCTGACCTGTTTTCTGTTGTTTTGTATGTGTGTGATGGTCAGGGCGTGAGTTTTGGGTGGGCAGTCTATGTTTGCTGTTTCTATGTTGGTTTTGGGTTGCCTGGTATGGCTCTTAATTAGAGGCAGGTGTTTTGCGTTTTCCTCTAATTGAGAGTCATATTAAGGTAGGTTGTTCTCACTGTTTGTTTGTGGGTGATTGTCTCCTGTGTCTTCCGTGTCTGTATGTTATTTCGTACCACACGGGACTGTTTCGGTTTGTATGTAGTCTGTTCCTGTTCGTGCGTTCTTCGTGTCTATGTAAGTTCTCATGTTTAGGTCAGTCTACGTCGTTTGTTATTTTGTATCATTTCAAGTGTAGTTCGTGTTCGTTTTTTCGTCTTGTCAATAAATTCATTATGTATTCACAACCCGCTGCACCTTGGTTCAATCCCTGCTCCTCCTCTTCGGATGAAGAGGAGGAGGACAGCCGTTACATAATCATTACTTTTCATTAACTTTGAGTTCAACTTACTAGAAGTATTTGAGTAAAAAATACTTGGGGGTCACAGTGTAGTTTCCATCCCTGGCTAGAGCTTAGAGGTGTGTCCTGAGTGAGTAACTCTAACCTTGACCAAACTGAAATGTAAGTCTTGGCTGGCCTGCAAACCTATGTTTACACACACACACACACACACACACATATATACCTCCTGTTCTTTATGCCCACTTCCTCAGCTCAGTGTGTAATGTGGCCAGTCTATAATTAAGGACATTCCAGTCCTAACCTTAGCCCATAGCTCTCCCAGCTTTACTCTAACATTTAAAAACCTTTATAGGATATTTTCAGCTTCTTCCCAAGGTCCACACCTTCCAATGCATTGTTGCATAGGCCTGGATTGTGTGTCTGGGAGTGTATGAGTGTGAGAATGCTTTGCTTGGCATCTGTACGTACTTTGTTTTGTGTTCGGGGAGGAGAGTGTTAATGTACTGTATGTGGCGATTTTAGCATGTAAATCTTGTGGGGCAAACAAATATATTTTTTAGATGCATGCCAAACCACTACACAACACAAAAATAAACTATACATGAATTGCACTATGACGGTGACAAACGGTGCCCACAAATTGTTAGGGCCTACATAAAGCTGTCGCAACAGCAGTCCCAACACCTTACCACTGCTACACCTGGCTATCAGCTGAGCCTTGTCTGGCAGCGAAACAGTTAATTCAGCCTCAGTTACTGCCTTTAAAAAATAAAAAAAAACATAGCTTATATGGCTGACTTGCTTAAACAAATGTGGTTTCTATTGACAATTGAGATGTACAAACTATGGCATAAGGGGACGACGAGCTGATAAGAGGCAATCCATCATTTCGTTTTAGACATAAATGAGCGAGCTAGGACAGACGTAGTCAATTTAACTATTTGTTCAGCACTTTTGAAATATAATTCATGTAACGGCATTCCTCCTCCTCTTCATCCGAAGAGGAGGAGCAGGGATTAAACCAAGGCGCAGCGTAGTGAAATGACATGATGCTTTATTAAATAAACAAAAGAGACAAAGACGAAAACGAACTATACTTGATTAAACTAACAAAACAAATAAACGATGCAGACAGACCTGAACGACGAACTTACATATAACGTGAAGAACGAAACGAACAGGAACAGACTACATAAAATGAACAAACCGCAAACAGTCCCGTATGGTGCAAACATATACACAGACACAGGAGACAACCACCCACAACGAACACAGTGAAACAACCTACCTAAATATGACTCTTAATTAGAGGAACGCCAAACACCTGCCTCTAATCAAGAGCCATACCAGGCAACCCTAAACCAACATAGAAACACACAACATAGAATGCCCACCCAAACTCACGTCCTGACCAACTAACACATACAACAAACTAACAGAAATAGGTCAGGAACGTGACAATTCAGAACATGGGTCGTTCTTACAGTATTCTCCCTGTACACAAAGTCAGAACCACATGATAAATAAAGGGGGCATATAAGCAGACAATGAAATCTCTTACAATATTCGATTACATTTCTCTTAAACAGGCGAGGCTACATGTGCACCACCAAGTCAGAACAGTAGTCGAAATTAAGAGGGGGAAAAGGGACCAAATTATTAGGGTGAGGCACATGGGCTACTAACAACTTACTACACAACATACTTTCTTAGCTACGGTATACATATCTCCCTGTCATACTATCCAGGTCTGTCCCGAAACGATTTGAGGTTCTACTTTTAAATATTGACCTTTCCAGAAACAATCCGTAAACACGGGCACCCTCATAGATATCATCCTAACCAACCTGCCCTCCAAATATACCTCTGCTATCTTCAACCAGGATCTCAGCGCTCACTGCCTCATTGCCTGCATCCATAATAGGTCTGCGGCCAAACGACCACCCCTCATCACTGTCAAACGCTCCCTAAAACACTTCAGCGAGCAGTCCTTTCTAATCGACCTGGCCCGGGTATCCTGGAAGGATATTGACCTCACTCCGTTAGTAGAGGATACCTGGTTATTCTTTAAAAGTGCCTTCCTTACCATCTTAAATAAGCATGCCATATTCAAAAAATGTAGAACCAGGAACAGATATAGCCCTTGGTTCACTCCAGACCTGACTGCCCTTGACCAGCACAAAAACATCCTGTGGCGTACTGCATTAGCATGGAATAGCCCCCGCGATATGCAACTATTCAGGGACGTTAGGAACCAATATACACAGGCAGTTAGGAAAGCAAAGACTAGCTTTTTCAAACAGAAATGTGCATCCTGTAGAGCACCTGTAGAGCACCTCCTCCCAGCTAAGGTCTTCAAAAGCCAAATTAACAAACAGATCACCGACCATTTCGAATCACACCGTACCTTCTCCGCTATGCAATCTGGTTTCCGAGCTGGTCATGGGTGCACCTCAGCCACGCTCAAGGTTCTAAACGATATCATAACCGCCATCGATAATAGACAATACTGTGCAGCGGTATTCATCGACCTGGCCAAGGCTTTCGACTCTGTCAATCACCACATTCTTATCGGCAGACTCAACAGCCTTGGTTTCTCAAATGACTGCCTCGCCTGGTTCACCAACTACTTCTCAGACAGAGTTCAGTGTGTCAAATCGGAGGGCCTGTTGTCCGGACCTCTGGCAGTCTCTATGGGGGTGCCACAGGGTTCAATTCTCAGGCCGACTCTTTTCTCTGTATACATCAATGATGTCGCTCTTGCTGCTGGTGATTCTCTGATCCACCTCTACGCAGACGACACCATTTTGTATACTTCTGGCCCTTATTTGGACACTGTGTTAACTAACCTCCAGACGAGCTTCAATGCCATACAACTTTCCTTCCGTGGCCTCCAACTGCTCTTAAATACAAGTAAAACTAAGTGCATGCTCTGGAGACTCATATCTCCCTCTCTAACTTTAAACACCAGCTGTCAGAGCAGCTCACAGATCACTGCACCTGCACATAGCCCATCTGTAAACAGCCCAACCAACTACCTCATCCCCATACTGTTATTTATTTTTTCGCTCCTTTGCACCCCAGTATCTCTACTGGGGTGTGATTTCCAACTTGTGTAATGTTTATGTCCAATGGCCGATGAGCACCGATACGTTTTATCTATAATTTCTCTTCATTCTTTATCTTCATATGACAAGGATTAAAAAGCATTTAGCAGTAGATTGTCGACTTGATAAATGATGATGACTGCTAGCTTACTAGCTAAGATTTTGAAAGTATGATGTTGACATGATCAGTCCAATCAAAGCTACTGTAGATATAACCTGATTTGACGTCATTTTATCTGTTGTCAATGACCTGCGCCACCTGCCCTGAATGACGGGTTGCCAGTGTGTGCGCGTGTGTGTGCGTGCGTGCGTGCGGGCTGATATGTGTATTACTGTATGTGATTGCCGGGCCTTGGTATTTGGTGTATTTCATGAGGAGGTGAAAATGTGCGTGATTCATTGGCTTAGGTGCATGTTATGGTGTTTATTTTGTGGCCAGAGAGAGATCATGCTATGGCAGAGTAGTGGCATGTAGGGGAGGGAGGAGAGGAGAAGGGTGTCTGAGGCTCTGGATATTTTTAACTGATCCCAGTATAGTGGGAGCAGCCCTGGATGTAGAAGTTTCCAGGAAGGTGTGTGGCAGGATAGGGTGGAGGGGAGTTCAGGTTAGTTCCTTAACTTTGGATCAACAGTTTCTCAATGGGTTTACAATGATTTAAAAGTATTATTCATACAGTATGATATCAGAACCAACGGTTGGCTCTACAGTACCAATGTGGAGTTTGTGTACTTTACTTTCTTCCTCCTTCAGCATAATGGAGATGTAAAAGTCAAGTCAAATGCAAAGGTGTTTCCTGTAGACTGTCTGACTGACAGGTTGCTCTTGTTGCAGTGAGTGGACATTGTCTGTTTTACCTCTGAAATGTTTTTTTGTTGTTTTGTTTTATTCCGCCACTGACTGTAGGAGGTATCTAAAGATGTACTGTCGGGGACACAGTGTACTAGGTACACAGAGAGACCGACAGGAGGACAGGTAACTGGGAAGTGGTGGTTGGAGTGCTCAGTGTTCTTCTCCTTAGATCAGACATGCTCATACCATGTGACCCCCCCCCCCACCTCCTTCTTCACCCCAAAGCAGGGATGTGTGTTAGGTTAGACGTGATTTGTACCTAGTATTTGAAGACTAAGTTCAAAAGTACTAGATGTAGAAGTGAAGTAGTAGAGTGTGTTGGAGTGGATTTAGCATGTCAATGCAGCATGGCATGGGTTGATGTCGGAAATACCACTTTTAGATCCTGAATTTAACTCCAGGAGGACCTTGTGTGTACAGTGTGCTTAAAACATTTCAAATGAGGGCCTCACTGCGAGGCACTGCCTCGCAGTGCTAGCTGTGCCACTAGAGATCCTGGTTCGAGTCCAAGCTCTGTCTCAGCTGGCCGCGACCTGGAGACCAATGGGGTGCCGCACAATTGGCCCAGCATCGTTAGGGGAGGGTTCGGCTGGCAGGGATTTCCTTGTCCCATCGAGCTCTAGCGACTCCTGTGGCGGACCGAGCGCATGCACGCTGACACGGTCGCCAGGTGTACGGTGTTTTCTCGGACACATTGGTGTAGCTGGCTTAAGCTGGTTAAGCTGGCATTGTGTCAAGAAGCTTGGTTGGGTCGTGTTTCGAGGGACGCACGGCTCTCAACCTTCGCCTCTCCTGAGTCCGTATCGGAGTTGCAGCGATGAGACAAGACTGTAACTACCAATTGGATACCACAAAAAAAGGGGTAATATACATTGTTAAAAATATTTTTGGGGGGATTTGAGTAATTGGTTTACACCAACAATGCTTGAAGAGCATGTGCCATACACCAGGAGTTAACACAGCTAGGACTATAGCACTGACTGAATAGATTCCTGTTTACTCTTTAACTCTTTCTTTCTCTCTCCCTGTCTTTCTATCTCTCCTTCCAGTGATGGACCCACATGACAAGACCTCGTCCCCCATCCCGGAGCCCCCCGGCCCAGCCGACCAGCTGGCCGTTCCCCCCCTGCGTCGGAGGAAGGAGCGCCCCCAGGTGCTGAACTTGAGCGATGCAGAGATGGCCGGGGTGCTGCGGCCCAGGCCGGGCCGACTGGACAGCCCTAGCAACCGTTACGCCGGGGACTGGAGCCGCTGTGGAGAGAGCTACTTCCCCCCTCCTCGGTCCCGGGAGGAGAATGACTCTGCTGATGTTCCTTCTGAGGATATGGAGGTCACTGAAGATGAACTGGAGGGGGTAGAGGTCAAGGGACAGGAAGGAGGAGAGGAGCAGAGACAGGAATGGTTACTGGACAGGGCAAAGGCAGAGCCAGCCACAGCCGAACAGGAGCCCCTGCTACCGGAGGAGGTGATGGAAGGACCTGTAGAAGTGGAGAAAGAGGAGAGGGAAGCGGAGGAGGAGAGAGAAGCGGAGGAGGAGAGAGAAGCAGAGAGGAGAGTGGAGGAGAGTGAAGCAGAGAGGAGAGTGGAGGAGAGCGATGGCTCCAGTGGCGGTCAGCCGTCAGACAACAGGGTGTGTGAGGATGATGATGATGATGATGATGATGATAAGCGCATCCTGCCCCTCCACCTCCACAGAGAGCACACGTACCAGGCCTACATGAAGATCCAGGACATCAGCCCCGTGCTCAGCAACAAGGTCAACCTGCGAGACCTGCAGGAGAGCATCGACACGCTTATAGGCAACCTGGAGAGAGAACTCAACAAGAACAAGCTCAACGTCGGCTACTGACGCAACACACACACAGCTCAAGAGGCTACTGACTCAACACACACACAGCTCAACAGGCTACTGACTCAAACACGCGCCCCCAATGGCGGGGGGGGGGGGGGGGGGGGCTTAACTATTCTAGGAGCTCAAGACTTGAGTTGTTGGGGTTCAGGAATTGGGCCCCAGGGTTGCCGTGGTGAATCCATGACGACACAGTGGCATGTGCACCAACAGTATTGTTGACTTGTTTCTGTTTGTTCTTGTCCGGTTGTGTGTTTTGTTGTCGTTGTTGTTGCTTCTCTTCTTATTAGAAGAACCCATTGACCCCCAGGGGTGTAAACAGTGCCTTAATTGTGTGAAGGTTGGACTTTAAGGCAGGGGACAGCTTTTCTATTGAGGTACGATTATGATGTACAACAATGCACTTAGGAGGCAGGCTTTATTGTATAGTAGATGACGTTTAGGTACAGTATATGGTACACGCAGTATGGCTGGCTATGGACTGGGAGGAAAGCCACCAGCTAGCGGCTAGCCCACTGAACCCGCCTCCTCCTGGGGCACGAGGACAACGCTGCTGGGCTCTGTCGAATGGGCAGATGGAGCCTGGGATCGACCCACAGACCCTATCATATACAAAGTCACAGACACAGCTGCTTGAATATGATGGAGATACACATATAAATGAGGAGATACGGGTGATTAAGTGTTTCTCTCTACTTGCTAGAACACGCAGAGTAGCTAATCTAAAGCAAATAAAAGAGGGATAGAAAAATGATTTAATGTATTTGAAAAAATAATCTGTGAATATGATGACATTGATGACATACCTTCTCCCCAACCTCCTACGTGATCTAGAAACAGACAGTGATCTCTTGCGGGTTTAAAGAGGCAAAAGCCAAATATGAGAAACGTATGTACGGTACGTACTGCCTGAAGAACAGCAGTTCCCATGTTTCATAGAAACAGTTAGTTTGAAAAGGGCTACATTGAGGGCTATGAGAGTCCGCTACCTAAATACATAGATAGAAGCAAGTTTTCAGCAATCCAGGGATTCAGAATGACCAGTATTTAACAAATATATGTATATATCAATGTTTTTGGAGTATATTCTTTTTTACAGCTAATATATATTTCCATACAGGCATATTACCTTGTAGTATGGATCTATAGATAGTAACTGTCTCAGACTATATGTTGTGTTGCTTTGTTTCCTCCCCCTCAAGCTACCTGTACACATCTTAAACGTGCTGGACTAATGGTACAATTTAAACTGTAAAATAAATTAGATAGAAATATGTTCTTGCAGGATAAGAGATGTTGCTATTTTTGTTACATTATTTTGTACATATTTGCCATCTGTTTTTGTCGCAGGTTAGTCTGAGCTGTGTACATATTTCTGTTTTAAAGGTACTGATGAGCATTGTTGCATGGTCAAAAGCTTTATTACTGACATAAACAAGTATATTTCCCATCTACCCTGATGATCATATATTTATGTGTACATACAGAGATGATTTAAAATGTGTTCCTATCCCACTTTTTTGTCATCCGTTTGGCAGCTGCTCACGCACACAGACTAACAACAAGGTTGTTCAAACTGACATTAAATTCAAATAATAAAACAAAGGGAAATCGTTCAGTTAGCTAGCTAATCCCTGAGGCGATGGCAGTGCAGTCGTTTCTGATGGTGATGGGAAAACTATCCAGTGTCAAGCTGTGGCTATGTCTGAAATAACACTATATTCCCTACATAGTGCACTACTTTTGAACAAAGCCCTACAAGCCATTACATAAGTATGTTTTTCTGGTTGAAATTCTGGTCTGGCACTGGTTCCTTACCTCCGGGCATGGATGGCGTGTGGACTGGAGGTTCAGTTTGAAAGGTTCAGCAGTGCCAGTAGAGTCGAACAGCTGTTTATCACTTACACACTCACAGGCGACTAAGCTAGTCAAGCATCGTCTCTGTCTCTTTTCACTCTCTATGAGCTGCCTTCTCTTCTTTGTACTGATCTTGAGAAATGTATGGTCATATTAAATTATATATTTCACGTGTCTTTCTGCGTCTTTCTGGTTACAACATTTATTCCATTTGATTTCAATCATCTTCTGAGGCCAAGTGATTGCATGTTGAGAGTAAAGTGAAACGTCCCAAGTGAAACAGTGAAGCATTCCATTTCGAGATGCATGTGTCTGTTATACATCATTTTGCTATTCACTTTTGACCATTTACTACAATGTCATAGCACTAAAATAACAGTAAATATTCTATCTTAGTTTCTACTGTGTTGCTTCCCGGAAATCCACTGTGATTTCCTGTTTAATTTTAATGAGTGATTTAGAGGTTGAGTTCTGCAGGAATTTTGGTGAATCTATTTTTGCGAACAGTTGGAGCAAAGCAATAAAACACAAAGAAGTCAAAATTTCCTGGCTTCTTCCAAATGGTTTTGGGAATTGCCCCTGGACTCTGGGAATTGCCCCTGGAATGTCCCCGAAGCACAGCACTGCTTCGGGGACATTCCCAAAAGACAACCCTCATCATAGTAGCCCTGTTGAGTGGCCCATCCCAAGTGGTAACATTACAATTATTAACACCTTCAGCAGTGAGTGAACATAGAATTCCAGATGATCCAGAGGAATTTGAGCTGTAAATGGTTTTGTAACTTTTTTGATGTGATGGGTGTTCATGTGGCATTTTTGTTATGAACTAGGTTCATTACAGTGAAGCTTCAGGGTACAGAGTTTACCGCACCGGTGACTGTAGTACTTCTGTTGACTGTAGTACTTCTGGTGACTGTAGTACTTCTGTTGACTGCAGTACTACTGTAGCCTGTGGGTATGCTTTTTATCACCCTGTGAAAAAAAATCAATCATTCTCCCAGCGCTTTTGATTCAGTCTGTCACGTTCCTGACCTATTTTATGTTATTTTTTGTATATGTTTAGTTGGTCAGGGCGTGAGTTGGGGTGGGCATTGTATGTTTTGTGTTTAGATCACTGTTAATCAGCCTTATATGGTTCTCAATCAGAGACAGGTGGTTTACGTTTTCCTCTGATTGGGAACCATATATAGGCTGGCTGTTCACACTGTTTGTTTGTGGGTGATTGTCTCCTGTGTTTGTGTCTGCGCACCACACGGGATTGTTTCGGTGTTATTTCGTTTGATGTAGTCTGTTTCCTGCTCGTGAGTTCTTCGTGTCTATTATTGTAAGTTCCATGTTCAGGTTTCGTCTACGTTGTCCGTTTGTTATTTTGTATTTCTGAAGTCTAGTTCGTGTCAGTGTTCGTCTGTTTTTTTCAATAAATCATTATGTCAGCACACCTCGCTGCGCATTGGTCTACCGATCCTTCTCTCCTCTCCTCGTCCGAGGAGGAGGAGGACGACACCCGTTACAGACTTCAGAAATACAAAATAACAAACGGACAACGTAGACGAAACCTGGGGCCTGTTGCACAAAACTAGGATAAGGGATTAAGCCAGGATATCTTGGTGATCCTGGCTCAATTGATCCGTAATCCGGTTGCACTAAAGATGGATAGGGGGCAGGAGGATATGTTATGGTATAAATTACCATGGAGATTTATTCTGTGGAGCTAGCCTGCTCCAGACCAGGCTAAATTCCAGGATCTATTTAATCTCATCCCTAATGTCAGTCAGCAATCACCACAAATGGAAACCAATAGTTATTTCACTGCTCACTATACATTGTTATCACATATAACTAGACCCACTGTTATTATTTAAACGTTTGTGATCATTAATTTCAATGATTTGGGATAAAAAATGATTTTTAGATGATGTTGCTATCATTAGATAATTTACAGTTTCCCATAGACTATAAGGCTATATATAAAATGATAGAATATTAGGGCCACAGAGGGGAAAAAAACACAAGTCATAATATTGTAACCAGTTGTTTTAAAGGAGGACAGTTGTTAAAATGACAGATGTGGGGCATTTCGTGAAATTGTACTTCAGTATGGTTTCATAAACAAAGACATGCTGATGTGCCAGAATATTAAGTATCACATTGTCATAAGTATCAAAACTGTAAAAACAATATGTAGCTTTTCTGCAGAAAGAACCAGCCTCATAAATTTATGACTTTATCCTTTTTCTTCAGTGTGGCCCTAGTACTCTGTCATATAAACAAATACACATTCCATATGAATATAAAAACACAATGTGTAACATTATGTTCCTTTATTGAATAAGGACAAAACAAAGCAGGTAAACCATCAGCTCCTTTCGAAACTGAAGTCACAGTGACTCTACAAGATGGAAAGCACAGAATCCAAGCATATTATACAAAATGATACATACACATTCAAAGGTCTGTATATAACACACCCTGCATGTCTGCACACTAAAATAAATGCAGGACAAATCCATACACATCAACTGAACAGACAAATGAATGGATGCAGTAGCCTCCCTGCAGCCTTGTATTACACACAGTATACCGCACAAACATCATAAGAGGCCAAATTCGTCAAAAAACGAACCCAAAAAAAACCAAATTCCTCTGCCACCGCAGGACATATTTAACCAAAATTGAAAGCACACATACTAACTAAAATAATTCAACACATATTGGTCCCTCAGCAGCCGACCACTGTCGTCATCAGGGAAGATTGCCGGATTGTCCCAGTCCATGGCTGGTGGCACTCTGGGGGCCCTCTCCTTCCTCAGGCAGGCCACATTGTGGAGGACAGCACAAGCCACAGTAATATCACATGCCCTAACAGGGCTGACCCTTAATTTGTGAAGGCAGTGAAAGCGTGCCTTCAGGAGGCCAAAGGTCATTTCAACTCTGGCCCTGGTCCTGGCATGGGCATGGTTGTAGGCCTGCTGTGCTTCCTGGGGGTCTGTGAAAGGTGTCAGGAGAAAAGGCTGGCAGCCATACCCCCTGTCTCCCAGCAACACACCAGAGAATTCACCTGTCAACACAAAATCTCATCATTACTACCTCATAAACACAGTGATATTCTTGACACAGCCATGATGGTTATAAATAGGGGTTGTGTGGCTTACCTTGTGATAGGCACTGATAGATTTCAGAGGCCCGAAAGATTCTGGAGTCAAGGACTGAGCCAGGCCATTTTGCCACAACATTGCTGATCACACAGTCAGCATTGCAGACCATCTGAAATCATAAGATGAGGAATATTACACCAATCAATGCACATCACTGGCAATGCAGAGTGTTCGTCAATGGACAATATCAAAAAGTTATGTTCACCTGAACATTAATGCTGTGAAAGGATTTCCTATTCACAAAATCGGCCTCATGGGCACCTGAGGGGGCTTTTATCCTTATGTGTGTGCAGTCCACTGCACCAATGACATTGGGGAAACCTGTCACACAAAGTAATGAGTATCCTACTATGTGTTAACAGTTGTCCTGTAATTTGTAGATCCTCTTACCTGCAATCCTATAGAACTCCTCTTTGATGTCACAGAGTCTTCTGTGGCCAGGGAAGGAGATGAAGACATCTGCTAATGCTTTGATAGCCAGACACACACTCCTTATTGTGCGGCAAATTGTGGCCTTGTTCAGCTGTTCTGCATCCCCCACTGAGTACAGGAAGGCTCCACTAGCAAAAAAGCGCAAGGCCACACAAACCATTTGCTCCACACTCAGTGCATGGCTCCGTGCAGTGCGGTGCTTAATCCTGGGACCCAGTAGTCTGCATAGATACCTGATGCCATCTGCAGAAAACCTGTATCTTTCATATAGATGGTCATCAGGGAAGGCCAGTGGGTCCAACCGGTCCCTGAAGACCCTTTCTCGCCTGAAGGCTCTCCTCAGCACAAGTGCTTCTTCATCCACCACATCTCGCACGAATGGGCATGCCATTGTCAGAGCAGAAAGGAACACACAATTTTGGGCCTTCATATAGGCTAGTGGCCACACCTGGTGCTGGGGGGGTGGGCAAAAGAGGGCGATGCCTTATAACGATGACTTGGTTGTACTGATTGCTGGGAAAATAAAAAAAACCTTAGAAAGATGCCACCGTCCTGTGTGCTCACAATAAGAGCTCATATGTCATGGCTCACTTGACTTTACGAGAATATACCTAATTTTTATTTTGAGCTGTGTCATCTTCTTGGAGCTGGGGGAGGAAAGAAAAATAATGATTAATACATTTGTGTTACAGTTAGCATACAGTGTACATTGAAGGCATATCTCACCTCCCTCTCAAGTTTTTTTATTTCAAGGTCCAGTTTCCTAATTGTCCTCTTTTTTATTTCGGACTCCAGTGCAAGATTTTCCATCTTTTTCTTCTTGTACTGAATGTCTATGTCTGCCAGTTCTATTTGGCGCCGGAGGTGGTTGCCATACAACTTTCTGATAGCTTGTGAGCTCTGTGAACACAATACAATTAGCGCAGCTGGAATTTGGCAGGATGTGGTGTCCTTTTATTAATACGCACTGTTGCCAGGCTGGTTTTCCCACTGTATAGCATCTGGGTCCTGTAAAAGAAATTAGATTTTTTGATTTTGATGAGGACTCCTCACCATTGTAGAGTAAATAGTACTTTCACAGTCTTAACATGATACCTCATGCCTTCTGGAATCCAGAGAGATGGTCTCCTCCTCATCATCGTCTCCATCATGTGCTGTTGCTGCTGCACTGGGGCCTTCACCCTATCACATTTAATCGGATTCATATTGAAGCTAGTAGACAAGACATGCCAGGCCTACAGTATGCCTTTGATGGAGTACTCACTGGATCAGCATCGTCTGGTGCTTGTGCTGGTGGCTCTAACAGGAACACAGTGCTGCCAGACACTGCAAGGCAATAGGTAAACCAAAGTCAGACAGTCCAAATTGATTCAATATGAATGTGGTTGTATCCCATGTAGAGATGGAAGGACATACCTTGAATGAAGCGGGTGGCATCTTGGGAGGAACCTATGCTCGTCTCTTTCCCCCCAGGGATCCCCTCTAAGACGGGCCTGCCTTTATTTAGCTCCAAGGCCATGTCCTCTGCTGGGGTAAGGTCAGCCTTTGGTGACCCACCACCCGTGCCTTGTCTGTGGGTATTCTTTTTCACTGCTAAAACAGTACAGACAATGTGTGAGCAGGCACCTTCTGGGTACAATATATGCTTGTGCTTTGTTAAATATTAGTCAGGGACCATACCATTCTGCAGAATGTTCTTGTATTTGATTTTGACCTGCTGCCATGTCCGTTTTGGCCCGTTCATGTTTAATCTACACACACACACACACACACACACACACACACACACACACACACACACACATTTAATGGAGTCACACTGCAAAAAATTACTTGGTATTTTTGTCTTGTTTTCAGTAAAAATATCAAAAAATTTATCATAGCTTTATACAGTGTGATGGAGTTACTTTACACAATTTCACTCATATCTGCAGTGCATTTCAATTAAAAATTTAACCGTTTCATAATTACAGTACAACTGCATTTTTGGAGATGTGAATTAAATATTTGAATTGTAATTGTGATGTTTCAGCGGAGCGGTGAGTGTGTAATTGTGCACTACTTACGCATTCAGGCGGTCTGCAATACTTTGCCACGCTTTTTCTCTTTGCTTTATCACTGTGGCGGTGTTGCCTTTCTTCTTAATTATATCTTTTACCTCCTCGTATGCCTCCATGAGGATTTGTGCTTCCGACGGGGAAAAGTACGCGGCTCTAGTTGCCATGGTAAATCAGTTAATCTGTGATCTGTGGCGGGGTCTATTTGAGTGAGCCGTGAGCGCGCACCTATCCAGGATTGGTTTCACCTGGCTTAATGAATCCGTGTCTGCTCATCCTGGCTTGGTCTTTGTGCAACCAATTAAGCCTGGACGCACATGTTTTGGCTTCATTGAGCTCAGCTGAGTCATTTATCCCGGATGTCTTAATTCTACTTTTGTGCAACAGGCCCCTGAACATGGAACTTACAATAATAGACACGAAGAACTCACGAGCAGGAAACAGACTACATCAAACGAAATAACACCGAAACAATCCCGTGTGGTGCGCAGACACAAACACAGGAGACAATCACCCACAAACAAACAGTGTGAACAGCCAGCCTATATATGGTTCCCAATCAGAGGAAAACGTAAACCACCTGTCTCTGATTGAGAACCATATAAGGCTGATTAACAGTGATCTAAACACAAAACATACAATGCCCACCCCAACTCACGCCCTGACCAACTAAACATATACAAAAAATAACATAAAATAGGTCAGGAACGTGACACAGTCTAAATCTAGATTGACATTTCAGCCCTTTTAGAGCAAGCCCACGTTTTCATAGAGAATTTCAAGTTGTATATCAATTCAGCTTATACTGTATTACGTGCTTGTCAAGTAGACAACAGTTTGTCTCCGTGCCCTTAAAGTTTTAAAGCTGTTATTTCAAGATATAAAACTATGATGCAACCCATATGAATAAGCAGGTAAGTGTTATAAAGAAGTGTAAAGGTACACTGTCTACCAGCTCTCACAGTCTCACATCAGAATGTGATGTTGATCCATGTTTCTCAAACGTCAAATTTCAAAATGTTTAAGGTTAAATTTAGGCATTACCTCTGAATATTTAAGGTTTGTATTAAGTTCAGGCATTAACTCCAAATTCTTAAGGTTAGACATTAACTCAGAATGGTTAAGGTAAGTGTTAAGGTTTGGGATAGGCTTAAAACTAAAATATCAAAAACGACTTTCTGTCACTGGATTTGAACTTGCAACCGGAGGCAGACGCAAGACCTACTTGAAGTAACAACGCTCACTGTTGCCCATGGTGGCCACTTTCCATGTCATCTCCTGATGTCCTCAGACATAGATGGATGTTGAATACTGACTTGTATCACGGGTGACCTGGCTGACACTATCCTGTACACAGAACAATTTACTGATATCTTCCACTTTTATTTCGGTACAGTAGGCTACAGTTGGCAGTCCCATAATCAAACTTCAAAATTCTATTTAAAAACTATTTCCTAAACTTATAACGTTTGATCGCTTCCTCTTTGAAGCAGTTTTCTCTGTCATCTTAATGAAATAAGCAAATTGAAACTCCATATGAGGAGACAAAGACCAGGTGGACATGATACCTCTGGTTTGCTTTGTCAGTGAGGGCCACAGCCGCCACTTGATATCAGCCCGTCTGTTGGCGTGAACTCATCTGAACCTTTGATCATTTTCTGGAGAGAGAGAGAGAGCGATATAGGTCTCTTTGAAACGAGACCTACTCCATCCGTGTCCCTCAACCTCCCTAAACCCTCTTTAGATAAGCATTAGCGGCTACGTTCAGATAGGCAGCCCAATTCTGATATTTTTTCCACTAATTAGTCTTTTATACATCAACTCTTTCCACAGCAGATCTTTTTCAGAGCTGATCTGGTTGATCAAAAGACCAAATTACTGAAATGAAGATGTGTAAACTCAGCCTCTGCGTGTGTTGCTTAAGCAACCCTCTCTATCAAGGAGGAGAGGAGAGAAAAAAACACTAACTTCAGTTAAGTATATTCTCAGAAGTCTAGAATAGGATTATTATACATTGCATTATATTAATTAGAAGAAGAAAAACATTAAAAAATCGCTCTGGTCACTGTTCAGAGAAGCAGAACTGGCGCTGCGGGATGAACAGTGGGGATGAACCCCAGCGCCAGTTCTGCTTACCAAAAGTGGCTTACTAGCTGTGGCATAACGTAGTTTCTCTGGACCGCCAAAAGGTCAAAGTTTGCCTCCCTAAAATATCATCCAATTTCATGAAAAACATTTTCATGAAATGTGATGATATTTGGATGAAACCAGATCAAAGTATGATGACCAAAGTATGATTTTATATTTTGCTTCTACATTGATAAAGTTTGATCATAAAGTTACTAGTCCCTTCCCCCATGTCAAATACCTGCATTCAGGAGGCGGGATTATTAAGGGGATAGGGTGACATCACCCTCTCTCATTTTAATACACCAATGGTGACATGATATTCTCTTACCTAATTAAAACAAGTACTGCCTTGTAACCAACATCGGAGAAGCCATGTTTGCAGAGGGGTGTGGTTTATATAGCTAGATAGCTACTCTACTGGTGCCAAAATTTGACTGTGGGTGTCAGCAAATAAAAGTTTACACTATTCATATATGGAAAACACTTATATATCTTCCCCTTGATCTTTGTCTGAGTAAAGATTCTGAATACTTACAGTTGAAGTCGGAAGTTTACATACAATTTCTTGTTAACAAACTATAGTTTTGGCAAGTCGGTTAGGACATCTACTTTGTGCGTGACACCAGTAATTTTTCCAACAATTAATTACAGACAGATTATTTCACTTATAATTCACTGTATCACAATTCCAGTGGGTCAGAAGTTTACATACACTAAGTTGA
The DNA here is from genome assembly GCF_045679555.1 of Salvelinus alpinus. Classification (NCBI taxonomy): domain Eukaryota; kingdom Metazoa; phylum Chordata; class Actinopteri; order Salmoniformes; family Salmonidae; genus Salvelinus; species Salvelinus alpinus. The sequence goes on along the minus strand of NC_092091.1, from coordinate 41,160,431 downwards.
CTGTGCCTTTAAACAGCTTGGAAAATTCCAGAAAATTATGTCATGGCTTTAGAAGCTTCTGATATGCTAATTGACATAATTTGAGTCAATTGAAGGTGTACCTGTGGATATATTTCAAGGCCTACCTTTAAACTCAGTGCCTCTTTGCATTATGGGACAATCAAAAGAAGTCAGCCAAGACCTCTGAATTTTTTATTTTTTTTAGACATCCACAGGTCTGGTTCATCCTTGGGAGCAATTTCCAAACGCTTGAAGGTGCCATGTTCATCTGTACAAACAATAGTACGCCAGTATAAACACAATAGGACCACGCAGCCGTCATACCGCTCAGAAAGGAGACGCGCTCTGTCTAGAGATTAACGTATTTTGGTGCGAAAAGTGCAAATCAATCCCAGAACAACGGCAAAGGACCTTGTGAAGATGCCGGAGGAAACAGGTACAAAAGTATCTATAGCCACAGTAAAACAAGTCCTATATCGAAATAACCTGAAAGGCCACTCAGCAAGGAAGAAGCCACTGTTCCAAAACCTCCATAAAAAGCCAGACTACGGTTTGCAACTGCAGATGTGGACAAAGATTGTACTTTTTGGAGAAATGTACTCTGGTCTGATGAAGAAAAAAAAAAATTGGGCCATAATGACCAAATCAAATCAAATCAAAGTTTATTTGTCACGTGCGCCGAATACAACAGGTGTAGACTTACAGTGAAATACTTACTTACAGGCTCTAACCAATAGTGCAAAAAAGGTGTTAGGTGAGCAATAGGTAAGTAAAGAAATAAAAACAACAGTAAAAAGACATTGAAAAATAGCAGTAGCGAGGCTACACCAGCTCTGTCAGGAAGAATGGGCCAAAATTCCCCCAACTTATTGTGGGAAGCTTGTGGAAGGCTACCCAAAACATTTGACCCAAGTTAAACAATTTGTACAAGGATTTAATGTCAGGAATTGTGAAAAACTGAGTTTAAATGTATTTGGCTAAGGTGTATGTAAACTTCCGACTTCAACTGTATGTAAATTTGATATTAAATGTCTTTATTTTGATTACATTTGCAACAAATTCTAAAAACCTGTTTTTGCTTTGTCGTTATGGGGTATTGTTTGTAGATTGATGAGGGGGAAAAACGATTTAATACATTTTAGAGTAAGGCTGTAATTTAACAAAAAATCAAGGGGTCTGAATACTTTCCGAATGCACTGTATGTATGTATGTATGTATGTATGTATGTATGTATGTATGTACAGTGGGGAGAACAAGTATTTGATACACTGCCGATTTTGCAGGTTTTCCTACTTACAAAGCATGTAGAGGTCTGTCATTTTTATCATAGGTACACTTCAACTGTGAGAGACGGAATCTAAAACAAAAGTCCAGAAAATCACATTGTATGATTTTTAAGTAATTAATTTGCATTTTATTGCATGACATAAGTATTTGATCACCTACCAACCAGTAAGAATTCCGGCTCTCACAGACCTGTTAGTTTTTCTTTAAGAAGCCCTCCTGTTCTCCACTCATTACCTGTATTAACTGCACCTGTTTGAACTCGTTACCTGTATAAAAGACACCTGTCCACACACTCAATCAAACAGACTCCAACCTCTCCACAATGGCCAAGACCAGAGAGCTGTGTAAGGATATCAGGGATAAATTGTAGACCTGTACAAGGCTGGGATGGGCTACAGGACAATAGCCAAGCAGCTTGGTGAGAAGGCAACAACTGTTGGCACAATTATTAGAAAATGGAAGAAGTTCAAGATGACGGTCAATCACCCTCGGTCTGGGGCTCCATGCAAGATCTCACCTCGTGGGGCATCAATGATCATGAGGAATGTGAGGGATCAGCCCAGAACTACACGGCAGGACCTGGTCAATGACCTGAAGAGAGCTGGGACCACAGTCTCAAAGAAAACCATTAGTAACACACTACGCCGTCATGGATTAAAATCCTGCAGCGCACGCAAGGTCCCCCTGCTCAAGCCAGCGCATGTCCAGGCCCGTCTGAAGTTTGCCAATGACCATCTGGATGATCCAGAGGAGGAATGGGAGAAGGTCATGTGGTCTGATGAGACAAAAATAGAGCTTTTTGCTCTAAACTCCACTCGCCGTGTTTGGAGGAATAGAAGGATGAGTACAACCCCAAGAACACCATCCCAACCGTGAAGCATGGAGGTGGAAACATCATTCTTTGGGGATGCTTTTCTGCAAAGGGGACAGGACGACTGCACCGTATTGAGGGGAGGATGGATGGGGCCATGTATCGCGAGATCTTGACCAACAACCTCCTTCCCTCAGTAAGAGCATTGAAGATGGGTCGTGGCTGGGTCTTCCAGCATGACAACGACCCGAAACACACAGCCAGGGCAACTAAGGAGTGGCTCCGTAAGAAGCATCTCAAGGTCCTGGAGTGGCCTAGCCAGTCTCCAGACCTGAACCCAATAGAAAATCTTTGGAGGGAGCCGAAAGTCCGTATTGCCCAGCGACAGCCCCGAAACCTGAAGGATCTGGAGAAGGTCTGTATAGAGGAGTGGGCCAAAATCCCTGCTGCAGTGTGTGCAAACCTGGTCAAGAACTACAGGAAACGTATGATCTCTGTAATTGCAAACTAAGGTTTCTGTACCAAATATTCAGTTCTGCTTTTCTGATGTATCAAATACTTATGTCATGCAATAAAATGCAAATTAATTACTTAAAAATCATACAATGTGATTTTCTGGATTTTTGTTTTAGATTCCTTCTCTCACAGTTGAAGTGTACCTATGATAAAAATTACAGACCTCTACATGCTTTGTAAGTAGGAAAACCTGCAAAATTGTCAGTGTATCAAATACTTGTTCTCCCCACTGTATGTATGTATGTATGTATGTATGTATGTATGTATGTATGTATGTGTATGTACTGTATATATTTACAAGTAATATATGAGGGATTGGACATGATGCAGACAATAACATTGATGAAAGCTACAATCTATCTGCAATATTGAAGCTGATCTACCCCCAAAAAATTTTTTTTAAACAATTTAAAAAATATGATAATTATAATGATTATTGGAAAATTGTGCCTAACTAGCCTAACTTCTTGAGACATATTTTTTATAAATCAGGGCAAAAATGTTGCTGTGTCCGCTCCGCATTAGCTTAAAATGGCTACCTCATTCATATAATGCGTAAATCTACCTTGTTTTGTATTCTGCCTGCTGGCTGGCTGAGACTCACTCCAGGCTGTCAGTGGTCACTTCACTTTTCAGAGCGTGAGGGCGAGGGTGTGTGGCCGCAGCATAGATGCATAAAGATTTCAGATCCGCAATGTGATTGGTCAATAATCTAACACATCTAGGGTGTATTCAGCTTTTAACACATTAATTGCAGGAATTGACAAAAAATATTTATTCAAATCTTGTTGTGCCAATGCAGTGGTTGTGTTAAAAGTAGTGTCATCCCTATCTAGATACACGGATGTGTTAAAAAATAACATATTTTTTAAGAGTGCAAGTTGCGGGCCCTACTGTTTTCTGTACTGAGCGTTGCCAACCGAGACAGTCTTTCCTGAGACATAGTGTATTATATGTCCATTGCGCTGCACACAATTTAAACTTAGTCTTGAATGATGCATGCCAAGATATACCAGAGGGCTTGTTGATATTGCAACCACACAACACAAACGCCGATTCACCAGTATGAACAAAATTGCAAAATTGTCCACTGAAGATGATAAGCTGTTTGCATCTTCCAATTTATTGGCTGTCCAGTAGCCAGACGACCTGTCCCTAGAGCTTCCTATAGGCCTACAGTTAATCTCTTTCCATAATGTGTTGAGGCCGTCAATTAAGGAGAATGACAGGCTCAACTAAAGATGTTACAGAACTGCTGTATTTGAAGCACCACTCACTTCTGCCCATTTTCCCTAATGTTGCTATGGCAATCAAGCTGTTTTTACCATCCTTGTAACGGTCATTTCCTATTATATAACTCATAAAGAACTACCTAGGAAGCATTAGGCTCTTGGTCTGATATGCACTTTGGAAGACCTGAGTAAGCTCCACTCATTGCACTGGCGCCGTCGTAGTCTTGACCACGGCATTTGTTCACCGTTATCCTCTTACTTTCAATCAGTTACATATTTTTTTGGTCACATTCCTGAAGCCCAAGAAACAAACCCGTATCTTCCTAGTACAAAAAGTTTATGAATGACTTTTTGGAGGGTTACTGTCAAAACGATTTATTCAATTTAAAAAAAATAGGATGGATGACAGGCACATGAGCTGCGAGAGTGTACGGTACTGTATGCCAGTGCACTCTAGGCGGCTCGCATTCCATGCCCGGCTCCACGCCACTTTTATTTACAGGGTCAGTGATCAGTTAAGTATATTCTCAGAAGTCTAGAATATGATTATTATACATTGCATTAAGTGTTATTTACAAAGAAAATAGGTATTATTTACAAAGAAAATGATTTACATATTCAAATCTCTCTCTGTCACCTGTCACTGCTCAGAGATGCAGAACGGGTGATCCCGCAGTTCCAGTTCGGCTTACCAAAAGTCGGTCAGTGATCACCTCAGTCTATTCTTAGATGTCTAGAATAGGATTGCATTAAATCAAATCAAAGTTTATTGGTCGGGTACACAGTTTAGCAGATGCTATAGCGTGTGCAGCAAAATGTTTATGTGACTAGTACACTGACCAAAGTCAATGAAAAGTTTGCATTACTTAAAATGTTTATGTGGTACTGACTCAAACCTAAAGATGAAGTCACATCTATTCTATTTTTTTAAGTTATGAATTTTAAAAACATTCCCAGCATGCTCTACTGCAGGTAGATTTTGGGGGAATTGTTTTTAATATCTGTGTTTTTGCATGTAAATTGAGTTGTTGAGTGATTCATCTTATGCCACACAAAAATAAATACAGAAATGGTTGCTCTAGTTTAAATGGCTTCGGTAGTCTCCTCACACTTTTCCCAACCCTGCCAGTCATTATGAATGCAGATTGCAGGTGAATAAGAAGTTGAAATGTGACTTGCAGGTAGAGTTGCATAATTGAGGTACATTTCCCTGGTTTTCCAGAACTCCTTCAAGCAGGATTTTTTGGGAAAGTTAACAGAATTTGTACTATCAAAACAATATCAATGATAATGATCACATGCACCTAGAAACCCACTTGAAGGCCACAGGACTGATTTTTTAAAATTCAACAACCATCTCTCCATCACGAAGTAATACAGGCATGGGTGGTAATTCTACAATTCACTCGAAAAGGCAAGGCTCACTGGGAAATTATATTGAAAGTGTGGCTTAGTGGGGGCATATTTTTTTCAAGCTTATACAACTCAAATCTGGACCCCCTACTGGGTCACAGTGATTCTATCGGTTTGAGTAAAGACAACAAAATCACTTTAAGTAACTGTACTCAGATATATTAAGTGCAACAGGTTTCGTCAAAAGTTTTGAGTAATGACAGCACATTGCAGTATATATACAGTACAAATTAAGTGGGTAAAACAGTATGTAAACATTGTTACGTGACCAGTGTTCAATGGCTCTATGTACATAGGGCAGCTGTCTCTAAGGTTCAGTGTAGTATACCAGGTGGTAGCTGATTAGTGACAGTGTCTAAGGTTCAGGGCAGGGTACTGGCCGGAGGCTGGCTAGTGATGACTGTTTAACAGCCTGATGGTCTGGAGATAGAAGCTGTTTGTCAGTCTCTCTGTAAAAGCTTTGATGCACCTGTACTGTCTCCGCCTTCTAGATGGTAGTGGGTCGAACAGACCATGGCTCAGGTGGCTGAGGTCCTTGATGATTTTCTTGGCTTTCCTGTGACACCGGGTGCTGTAGAAGTCCTGGAGGGCAGACAGTGTGCCCCCGATGATGCGTTGGGCTGTATCAGTTCCCATACCATGTGATAATACATCCCGACAGAATGCTCTCGATGGTGCATCTGTAGAAAATTGTGAGGGTCTTAGGGGCCACAAACTTCTTCAGCCTCCTGAGGTTGAAGTAGGTGCTGTAGCCTGCTTCACACCGCCTGCTGTCGGTGTGAAGGGAGCGTTTCAGGTCCTTAGTAATGTGCACGCTGAAGAACTTGAAGCTTCTGATGCTCTCCACCGTGGCCCCGTCTGCTGTATTAAATACAAAAAAGAATAGAATCAAACTATATTTGTCACATGCACAGAATACAACAAGTGTAGACCTTAACGTGAAATGCTTACTACAAGCCCTTAACCAACAGTGCAGTTCAAGAAGAGTTAAGAAAATATTTACCAAATATACTTAAGTAAAAAATAATAAAAAGTAACACAATAAAATGACAATAACAAGGCTATATACAGGGGGTACCGGTACCGAGTCAGTGTGCGAGGGTACAGGTTAGTGTGCGGGGGTACAGGTTAGTTGAGGTAATTTGTAGGGGTGAAGTGACTATGCATAGATAATAAACAGCGAGTAGCAGCAGTGTATAAAACAAATGTAGGGGGGGGTCAATGTAAATAGTCTGGTGGCCATTTGAATAATTGTTCAGCAGCCTTATGGCTTGGGGGTAGAAGCTGTTAATGAGCCTTTTGGTCCTAGACTTGGCGCTCCGGTACCGCTTGCCGTGCGGTAGCAGAGAAAACAGTCTATAACTTGGGTGATTGGAGTCTCTGACAATTTTATGGGCTTTCCTCTGACACCGCCTATTATTTAAGTTCTGGATGGCAGGAAGCTTGGCACCAGTGATGTACTGGGCCGTACGCACTACCCTCTGTAGTGCCTTACGGTCAGATGGCGAGCAGTTACCATACCAGGCGGTGATGCAACCGGTCAGGATGCTCTCGATGGTGCAGCTGTAGAACTTTTTGACGATCTGGGGACCCATGCCAAATCTTTTCAGTCTCCTGAGGGGGGAAAGTTTTTGTCGTGCCGTCTTCACGACTGTCTTGGTGTGTCTGGACCATGATAGTTCGTTGGTAATGTGGACACCAAGGAACTTGAAACTCTCGACCCGCTCCACTACAGCCCCATCGATGTTAATGGGGACCTGTTCAGCTGACTTTTCCTGTAGTCCACGATCAGCTACTTTGTCTTGCTCACATTGAGGAAGAGGTTGTTGTCCTGGCACCACACTGCCAGTTCTCTGATCTCCTCCCTATAGGCTGTCTCATCATTGTATTCATCGTTGCATTCATTACAAAGACAAAACAGCATATTAGAATCACTGGTCACTGTTCAGAGAAGCTTACTGTTTGTTGAATCAGGCTAATATGTTCCAAACTAATTAATATATGTCTTTGTAATGAACATGGCCAGGGAATAAAATGTACTAGTTGGAGTTAAGCCTACATAATTTCTGTGAACCTTAACATTCTAGAATAACTGCAGCCAGGATAGACATTCCATACATGCAGTGTCCTCAACTATCCCCTGGCCTCTGAGGCTCCGCCACCATTCGTCCTCTTAGAGGAATCACCTCTCTCTATCCCTCTCTATTTTTCTCGCCTCCTGTCTCTCTCCCTCGCTCCCTTCTTCGGGAGAGCAATCTCCTTTCAGTGTTAGAACAGGATGAGGATCAGCGTTGGCTTTGGTGGGGATGAAGGAGAAAGCAAAGTGAACGGTAAGCTTTAAAATATCCCTTGACAGCTGCGTTGGTCTTTCTCATTGAGATTTGGACCCCTACAATTTGCAAGCGGAACATCTCAACTAGCGTCCACTTATTCACCACAAATTCTGGCTTCATTCCTTTCTCATACATTTGCCCCTGGTCCAAATGATACAATATTGGTTGTGGTGATGATTCAATCCTCAGAGGAGGAAGTGCAGTGATATTTGCTATTCCAGAATGCCACCACCCAGTCTCCTCTCAAAGTTCTGCTTAAATCGTCTCAGATCAGGTTTCCCAGAGCGCGTAAGGCAGGCACACACACACACACACACACACACACACACACACACACACACACACACACACACACACACACACACACACACACACACACACACACACACACACACACACACACACACACACACACACACACACACACACACATACATACACACACACCTTCAAATCCCTCCCATTGTGTTCCTCAGCTGTCAGCTTTATGGTGGAGAGAGTAGGCCTAGACTTTGGTCAAAACTCAACATAGCTTTAAAAAGAGAAAATGAAAGGAGTCAAGAGGTAACATTCCAATAACCTGGCCACCTGATCTCTTATGGGTTCAAAGGTCAACCAATGAAATTTACCTCCCATCCACAACCCAAATCCTAACCCTATCATCATGCCCACATCCTGGTGTAAATCTAACCCTATCCTCAACCCTAACCCTAGCTTAATGTCCACCTCCTGGTTCAACCCTAACCAACCACAACCCAAACCCTAACCCTAGGATGTGGACTGGGATGTGGATATGAAACTAGAGTTAAGGTTATGGTTGAACCGGGATGTGGGACATGAAGCTAAAGTCTAAATCTTTCTGCAAAAGGTCCCTCCACACATTTCACACATGTTCCTCTCAGCTCTTAGGCCCAGCTGCAGGGGCTAAAGAATGTTTTTTATCAGGAATACTTGTCCTTGGAGAAATTCATACTGAAGGACATGGGTCTGCTGTCTGACACAGACAACAAGGCTGACATCTGACATCCTACCCTAGCCGACTGTTCAGTCTGACACCTGATAAGACACCCTGTGACCAGCATGGTTGGGGTCAACTCCATTTCCGTTCATTTAGTTGGCATTTCAGCTTACTTGCTGAATTGAAATGGAATTGACCCCAACCCTGGTGTCCAGTGTTCAGTCTGATGTCTGATCCTTTCTAAGACCAGTGGCCCACCACCCACACAACTCATTTAACACAGTGCCACAAAGTGTCTATTCGATTGAAAATGTCATTTGTCACACTCTTTATTTTCTATGTACACTATTGAAATCTGGATTTGTTTTCATTAAATTGTTCAGAAAACGGAGTGAATCTTGTTTTGCTAGTAGGTACATGCAGTGAAGGGAGAGCTTCCTCATAAATAATGAGTGCGTTTTTCACACATACACACATGCACGTGCACACACACACGTCTGCATAGCCACGGGAATTAGGGGTGCTGAGGGTGGTGCAGAATAAAAATTAAAGTTTTTTTTTTTTTTTTTCACAAAATTAGTGCACTGGGCCTTTACTAGTCCTGTATTAGCGGACCGATATAGCCATCTGTAGCATGGGAAAAAAATAAAAAGCATTGCCTGAACTTTTTATGAGTTTACCCTATGCAGGGGCTGGGTTTGAGATTGACAGTGATGCGTTTGGGAATGAATGGGGTGAGTTTGGTTTGTTATGGGGGCACTCTTCCCTGGGGGGTGAAATAGGGAAACTGAAAAGAGAGGGACAGGGTTACATTTGAGGTCGAGAGTGGGTAAACAGCTCCATAGTCACCAGTGACAGGCGGTGGTTACAATGAAAGAGACTGGAGGTGCGGAGGGAGGGAGGGAGGGAGGGAGGGAGGGAGGGAGGGAGGGAGGGAGGGAGGGAGGGAGGGAGGGAGGGAGGGAGAGCAATGGATGGATTAGGGGAGGGAGGGGATACTGCAAAATGTGGAGGCAGCTAGCTTTGGCCAGGTTGTCACGCCATGGGTCCGATACCATCTCTGAGCGAGCGATAAAGAGGGAGAGAACGCAAGATAAATACACAGAGTATAAGAGAAAGCATGGAGAACACCAAGGTAAAGAATATAAGGGAAAGAATGTCAGACAGATGAAACGCCACACAGGTGACTTCACTCTCCATGAATTACTCACACGGGAGAGGAGGTGGAAGGGGTGAGAGGGAGGAGGAGGGGTGAGAGGGCTCAGTGAGGCAGGTGTAGGGGGGTCTGAGGAATGAGGCAGGCAGGCAGGCATCCATATGTCCCCCGAGCACCAACAAGCGAAGGGTGACAAAGGACCCCTCATATTCCCACCACTCTGTCCCCAACTCTCCCTGGGACCTGATCTGACTGCTGCACTCCCAGGCTGGCTGTTGAATGTGCTCCAACATACATATATCTGTGGTTGTAACACAGTTATAATCCGCTTTAATGCAGTTATGACACTGTTTCATAAGTTATAGTTGAGAAGCTCATGAGGGGATACTTGACTAAGGCATGACATACAAGCATACATGGGTTGGAGAGTATTCATGTTGTCAGATTTTCCTCAGTTGATTTCTTCATCTAAGCATCTAAGCCACAGAGATTTCCCAAACGTAAAAATAAGAGATCTGTAACTGCGAGACATCTGAAGAAACTACGGGGGGATGCTTTCCTGGCCTGGCCTGGGCTGCATTCCTATTTTATCACCGCTAGCAGCCTCTTGAGGTTTCTCCTCCAAATCCTGGGAAACAACGCAAGCAGGTGCTGGGCAGGAGGCCTGTAAATCTGATCTGTCAAATTAAGCCATTGGCTGGGGCATTGTGCTGGCCCTCGCTGCTAGCTGCTCTTAGTGGGGGTGTGGGGGTACAGGGAAGGGGTAGGGAGGGGGTGGGGGGTTGGGGGTTGCACAGGGAGGTCTAAATCTCTCTGCGAACTCCACACGTTTCACACATGCTCATCTCAGCTCTTAGGCCCAGCTGCAGGGGCTAAAGAATGTTTTCAAGAGCCCACACACGTAACGCAAACACTTGCACGTCCAGACACACAAACGCGCAATTATCTTCACACACGAACATACACTCACTTAACACGTTTATTTTTACACATGCACGCACACACACCCCTGCTTGAAGTGGATGTGAACAGTAAAGTGGCAGCGCGAAACCTCACATGACAGGAAGGCAAATAGGAGCAGATGAAAGCAGAGTCAGATGGAGACTGCTGAGCTGTGCTGGTAGGAGGACAGCAGGAGGTCACACAATGCCACAGGGTTGCCATGAGACAAGAGACTGTTCTTTCTCACACCGCAACAGTGCTATGGTTGAATTTCAAGAGGTCTAATCTTGGCCCAAACCACAGCTTCATGTCCCACATCCCGGTTCAACCCTAACCTTAACTCTAGTTTCATATCCACATCCCAGTCCACATACTCCTTAGCAACAGGCCAGGACTAGCAAGTACAAATTCAGTGTGTGGTGTGAGTGAGAAAGTGAGAGAGTTTTTTAAAATAAAGAGCATTTTGAATTTCAATCTTATCAGGGACAGACGAAAGAAAATCTAAACACATTTCTGAAAACAGTAATTACTGTGTTTGTTTTTACGTTCTTGAGGTTGGCGTCGATGTAGCCTAGTCGTAAAAGTATTTGGTCTAGTCGGAATTTAATTTGTGTGTTTGTGTCTCCAACTAAGCGCAAAACAATGGGTGGACGAGAGAGATTTGTTTGAGTTGAAAATAAATATATTCTCTAGCCCTAAGCTAGTCTTCGATCATCTTGACATTCATTTATGCCATAACAGTCATTTCGTTCTGTCTATTTGAGAGGAAAGAGAATAAATAAACATAATCTCTGAGCCAAATACGGTATAATTTCTGAACAAAAAGGATAAACGCAGGTTTCAATCATAATCACTGTCATCTTCCCTTAGTGCTCTACAGTGGTATATGGTTAAGATTAGTAGACATTCCATTTTGGGGTGGCAAAGATACATTAAGGTACAATTTGGGGGATGATTTAAATTGTGTTCCTTCATATGAGTTTAGGTTCTATCTCGAAGGCCATCAGGCTGTTAAACTCATCAAGATTTCACAGTCTCATATCAGAATTAGATGTTCATCCATGTTTCTCAAAAATAAAATTTCGAAGTTCCAAACGTCAAATCTCAAAGTGTTTATGGTTTGTTTATGATTTACTCCCAAGTTTTTAAGGTTAGGGTAAAGATTAGCCATTAACTATGAATTCTTAAGGTTAGGCATTAACTTTGAAAGGCTAAGGTAAGGGTTAAGGTTTGGGACAGGCCTAAAACAAAATCTTGAACTTGCAAGCATTTTACGGCCATCCACAACACCCTAGCAAAATCGAAACCTACTTGAAGGTAACAGCAATCACTGTTGCCCCTCGTGGCCGGTTTCCACGTCATCTCCCGACGTCATAATGGAGGGACGCCGAATACTGACTTGTATCACGGGCACCTGCCTGGTTAAACAGCCATCACTAGCTGACCTTGAACCTTAGAAACTGTCACTAGCCGGCTATCACCCGGTACTCTACCCTGCGCCTTAGAGACTGACTGTTGCCGTAGGTACACAGAGTCATTTAACACTGGTCACGTTAATAATGTTTACATAATGGTTATTGTTCTGAAATAGTTTCTGTAGTTAGATACAGATAAGATGAACATTCCTGCAACATTATTCTGTTGAAATTGTATTTTATTTCTGAGAAATTAAGCTGATTGATTACTCACTTTATATGTACATACGGTATTCTCGAAATAGCTCATCCTTTCTAACTACAACTGTACATACCATTTTCCTACTTATACAGTCCACTCCCCTCAACTGTTTCCACATTTTGTTACGTTACAGCCTTATTCTAAAATGGATTCAATTGTTTAACATCACATTATTGACATTTGTCAATAAAACTCATGAAGGCAACTGTTTATGTCAAATTGTTTTGTGTTCTACTTGTAGCCCTGGATGTCCTGAAAAGAAAATGGTAAAACACTGTGTTGTGAGGCAAAATATAAGAGCTGGACAGATAAAGGAAAGCCATGTGTAAATTAATAACACAAGGTAAACTGACCTTGAGCTCAGTAACTTAAAGTGTATTAATTCCATAACCTTCATCAAAGCTGGGTTTCTTGTTGATGTATCACCCAGGACAAAGGAACATCTTTTGGCCCCAGGGGCTTGGCAGCATATTGCAAACAGCTAACAGTCAACAAAGCTATTGCCTCTTCACTATGAGAGCCTCATTTGGGTCTGTGACGGATCGTTAAAAACCGTGTGAAACCAGATGAGAGAGAGCCGAGACGGTGTGGGCGGCCATGCCCCACTGACCATGGCGCCCACTGATCCAAAGTAGAAACAGAGACAGTGCACAGTCACACGCATCATACACAAGCAGGTCGTACACAATGTACAGACACACACTCATACACACTGGCAAACACAATCCAAAAGTAGTGTGTGCCCTGCAGGTCCATTACAAAGAGTAACCAGTCTCGTATCTCTTAAATCTTTTATATATTTTTCCTAAGGTTCCTGATTTAAAGACCGATTTTTTTGGGGGGGGGCTTCCTGCCTTCACAGTTCAGTGTTCTGCTCACCTATGTTGCTTCAAGGTGATAGAAAAAAAGGGGGGACATGAGAAGAGGAAAAGGAGACTAACAGCAAGAGAAATAAACAGAGGGACGAGAGATGCTCAACTGCATTTCTACCTGTATGGTTGTCACAGGTGTTGTCTCGCAGGCTGAATTTCAAAGGGCTGTACTCTGCGTCGGTATTGATCTTGGGCAGGGAAACCTGACATAACAGAGAGAATAGCTTTGACATCTATCTAATACATTTAGAGAACTGTCAAACACACAGTGCATTACTAAATCAGGCATTTTTCATATATATTTGAAAAAAATAGTGAAACACCACTATCTTTCATTATGTTCTACTGTATTTGTAACTCTAACAGATTAGAAGTGGAGGGGAAGGTAGATGTGAAAGTAAGAAGGGTTAACATGGGGATTGAACCCTGGTCTCTGGGTTCACATTATATGTGCCAGGAGTGTTACCACTAAGTTACCACTTTAGTTACCACTAAAACAGTTTTTTTAATAAACCAGTAATGCTACAGTATGTTATGCCGTACCCTGAATAGTGGTTTCCAGGTTGAGGTGTTTGAAGGTGTTGGGAACTCTGTGAGGATTCTCCAGGGGTTTCTCCTCTGCCTTCCTCTGGTCGGCCATGGTCTGGGTCGCCACCCTCGGAGCACAGATGTCCCAAAACATCACACTGCTGGTGTCAGAGAGAGACAGAGAGACAGACAGAGAGACACAGACACAGACAGAGGGTAATTCAGTATTTCTTTTAAATAGGATGATTGTATTTAGTCAGATATTTTATGTTTATGTCACTTTGAGCATATACTGTACCAGTCAGTATCATGACACAAGGCGAGACCCAGATGCAGATGGTTGGAGTCTTACAATATTTATTCATCCAATAGGGTAAGGCAAACCAGACAGCACAATTGTCTTTCTTTTTTTATTGACGGATAGCCAGGGGCACACTCCAACACTCAGACATAATTTACATTTATGTTTAGTGGGTCCGCCAGATCAGAGGCAGTAGGGATGACCAGGGATGTTCTAGTAGAAAATCCTTGCCTAATGAACTAATGTTCACTCCATGCAAGCATAGAGCATGAAGAAAGGGTTACCTCGTAAGTCTCCATTGCTGTTATTAATGCACACACAGTACATTGTGTTTCAAAATCTTGCCTAACACCTCTTCTCTTCCTTGGTAAATGAAGCTGTGTGAAAGGCATGTAGCTAGTGATATCATTAGACAACAACACTATAAAGGCATCATGACAAGTTACTTGAAGATGTGTCACCTGGTATTATATGCTCTGACCTGTTAGGGAGGCTTGTGTTGACAGGAACCCTGATGTAGATGGACCACAGTAATATGTCTAAAAGCCAATTGTAACATTCACCCTTGACCTCTCCTATAAACCTCTTACTATAGCCCTTCTCTGCTGTAGCTGCTTTCACTGATCCACTGTCTCAGATCCTGCTAAAATGAATTGTATAACGGTCAAAGTGCTTTTAAGTCCGATTGGATTGTAATTTATACAGGGTCATCATTCCAAAATTAGACTCAGAAATCATTAGATCGATAACAGGGCCTAGTTGACCCTTTTAACGTAAGTGTTTGAATATCAGTGTGTAAATTAGGTGTGAAAGCTTTAAAGCGTCGGCTTTGTGTTGAGTTGAGTAGTTCTCCCATTCTCTGTTATTTTGGGCACTTTGTTAGTGTTTACTTTAGATCTGATAAGGTGGGAGCCGAGTGAGTTGGAAGTCAGGAAAACTTTCAAGAATGTTTCATTTAGAAGTAGAAAAACCCCCACATCTAAGTCAAATAGCCAAGCACAAAGGACATTAGTATTTTTCCCATGGTAAGAACCAGCTAAAATTATACATGTTTTTACATGATCGAATAGAAGATTTGTATTCTACAGTGGAAGCAGCATCCTGTCAAACTGTAAACCACAATGGCTGTCATTACTCAATACTTTTGAGGAAACCCGTTGTACTTAATATATCTGAGTACAGTTACTTAAAGTGATGTTGTAGTCTTTACTCAAACCGATAGAGTCACTGTGACCCTGTAGGGTGTCCAAATTTGAGTTGTATCAACACAAATGTAATGCTCCCACTAAGCCAAAGCTCCAATATAATGTCCCAGTGTGCCTTGCCTTTTCAAGTGGATTGTAGAGTTACTAACCATGACTGTATTTGTTAGTGACAGAGACATGGTTCTGTGGCCTTCATCCAAGGTGAACATTATCGTTAAACTCTTTATGACAATACATAACGCGTAAGGCCTTGTTGAGGCCTAGCTTTACTCTAGTACAGTGCCATAACATTCCTGGTTTATAGGCCACATTATGCATGCAAGTAGGGTTGCAGAATTCCAGTAACTTTAACAAAAATTTCCAGATTTTAATCTTCCAACAGATATTTCTGGAAAACCTGGGAAATTCACCAGAATTCCACAATCGTACCTGCAAGTCATATTATGCTGGCTTGCAAAGGGACATGTATTTCCAATTGGAATCCAGCCAGAGTTAGGATATCCAACAGTTGGAATTTTTATTGACCTGCAATTTATCTTCATAATGACTGCCAGAGATAGGGACAGTGTGAGGCGACTAGCTAAGCCATTAAAACTGGAACAACCATTTCAGTAACGGGTGCAAAAAAATCCAACAAAATGAGTGGCTCTGTTTAGAAAAATGTATGTTATTTATCTTTGTGTAGCATAGGAGTATTCAATCAATCACTCAATGTACATGCAAAAATACAGATATTAAAAACAATTCCCGAAAAAATTCACCTACAGTAGAGCATGCTGGATAGAAAGTTATTTTGTTATCATAACCTAAAAATTTTACTTGATGTGACTTCTCATTTAGTTTTGAGTCAGTACCATATAAACATTTTAAGTAATAATTACTGTTCATTGACTTTGAGTTCAACTTACTATAAGTATTTGAGTTAAAAATGCCTTGGGATTTATAGTGTGGTAGTCACACAAAACAGCAGAGAACAAACAGCAAACTGCAGGATGTCATACACACTGAAAAGGTCAATCAATAGGCTCCGTAACATAATAGTACTATGGTAGATACAGAGTTATAACTATAATATAAACCACATTCTGGTTTGAATTTCCACTCGCAACAAAACAACTAAATGTACAGTATTTGAACTCTCTCTTTAGAATAGATATTTCTAAATACTTTATTGTAACAGAATTATCATTTCTATTCTATTATTCCACTAAAGACAGAAATCAAACACGGTAGTTAGTTGCTTTGTTAACAGTGGAAATTAAACCAGAATGTGGGTTATAATTACTGTACATATTGCCTAAAGCAGAGCGTGCGATTGAACTCTTTACTTTGGCAACCACAGTCGTTGGCTCTGTTTCTCATGAGGGCTGAGATTACTGGCTTATTGGAAAGAGATCTAGACTAAACAGTATAGCTGCATGCTTGGAGATGCTGTATATGTTACTGTATGTCTACTGGATGGGCCTTGATGTATGTCACTGGATTCATCCCAAATGGCACCCTATTCCCTATACTGTGCACTACGTTTGATAAGTTAGTAACAGGTGCTAGGAAGAGCACACCTTTCAAAGCACTCATCGTTAATTGGCCTTTAGCTGATAGAACTGACACTGTTCGTTCTGCCAACACATAGGGAAAATGTAATCAGATGTGTGTCTTATATCAGCCGTGTGTTTGTGTACGTGTGTGTGTGGTATCGGCTGTAACAGACCTATCAGGGGCCTATATATAGAGCGCTTAGGTAAGAGCTGGAGTGTGGTGTGTGTGAGTGTTGTTGACTCTGGATACTGGATGTGACCGGAGGAAACAGAGACACAGTGAATGAAGGGAGAGAAGACGCAGGCATTGAATTGAATAGCCCTGCTGAAGGGTTATAAGCCTTATGGTTGTTACATGCATTCATTTTCAGTCCTGTGGCCTTCACCAAGAGATATCCGAGGTGAATATATGTAATTCAGCTAGTAATTTAAATACATTTAAATACAAAATCTTGGGTTGTGTTTTCAGTAGTTAACTACTTTTTTGCCATGTAGCGGAGTAGCTAAATACTAGAAGTATGTACTGTAGAACTTTTTTGCTAAAAGAAATAGGGGTGAAGTGGGCAAAAATGTACTATTTTTTTCCGGCATTAGACCTGCCTAATTCTCACCTAAAACATAGTTTTTATAGACTAAATTACACATTCTGTTATCGTCTGACTCTAGAGTGAATTGTTCTTGCAATCAGTAGTCTATGGCATTTCAAATTTAGATATCATTCATCATGAAGTAGCTTCCCCAACACTGTGCATACAGTGCCTTCAGAAAGTATTCATACCCTTTGACTTATTCCACATTTTGTTGTGAATTCAAATTCAAAATGGGTTAAATATATTTTTCCCTCACCCATCTACACACAATACCCTATAATGACAAAGTGAAAACATGTTTTTATAAATATTTACAAATGTATTGAAAATGAAATGCAGAAATATCTCATTTAAATAAGTATTCAAACCCCTGTGTCAATCCTTCTAGAAACGTCTTTGGTAGTGACTTTCTGGGTAAGTCTCTAAGAGCTTTCCACACCTGAATTGTAATACATTTGCTCATTATATTTTTCAAAATCCTTCAAGCTCTGTCAAATTGGTTGTTGATCATTGCTAGACAACACATTTCAGGTGTTGCCATATACTTTCAAGTAGATTTAAGTCAAAACTGTAACTAGGCCACTCAGGAACATTGACTGCCTTCTTGGTAAGCAACTCCAGTGTAGATTTGGCCTAGTGGTTTTGGGTATTGTCCTGCTGAAAGGTGAATTCATCTCCCAGTGTCTGTATATACTGTATATTAAGTTAAAACATGTACACATTTCAATCAAGTTAAAATATAATAATTCAGTAAATAAACTGTTCAATAAATAATAAGGAATTACATCAATAAGTCATGAAATCATAGCAGAAAAATCTAATCAACTGCTCATCAAAAGGTATGCTGAAAAAAAATGATGAAAAACTTATATTCAGTGGCTGGGTGGAGGTGGATGTTGTGGTGGCCAATGCTGTGTCCAGGGTTGACGAAGGGGCTGGTAACCATGGCTGGGTACTGGGTCTGTAGAGGGGAGGAAGGACAATCTGAGGCGCAAGCAGTCACACAAGGAAGATCTGGAGGTCAGCGGTGGCACTCCCTTGTGGCCTGCTCGCTCTAAGTGAAGGTCTGTGTCTCGTTTCGTGGTCTGGTACTGGGAACTGAGTTGATGCTGGGACTGGTGCTGGAGGAAGTGCAATGCAGCGGCAAGGCTGGACGCTGGAGGACAGAGGGAATAAACGGGGCCTAGACCCACCTGGCCATGGAGCACTCTCAAACAGGTGGGAGGTGTGTTCAGTGTGAGTGCATCCGTGGGGGCAGTTCTCTCTACGTACTTTGTGGTGTCTATGGATGGATTCCCTAGTGGGGATGCAACCATGAACAGCCATCTGGAGTGTGTCTTTCTGTTTTGATGTTATTTTCAGGGTCATGGTGATGGGTTACTGGGGTTGAGGGCTTCTGGCGGGTAGTTTTTGTTATTCGGTGGTTCTTGGCTCTTCACAGGTCTTGGCATGCCTCCCCACTGACTGCCTGGTGGCCCCCTGAACTGTCTTGGTGGAGGGATTGAGGGTGATATGAGTGGTAAAGGTGGCTCAGATGGTCCGGGGGCACTAGACTGTTTCCTTTGTCCCCAGTCCTTCAGGTGTCGGAGTGGTCCGTGGACTAGGGGAACAGCACCAGCCGCAGTCAAGCCACTGTTACTAGCACTGTCCCCTAGTCGGTCGAAAGAAAAATAAAATCGAAGAGAGAGAAAAGAGTGTAGAGAGAGGGACACAAAAATGTTCTGTTTACAAACTTAAACAGTCATTCTGATTCACATGCAAAATGTCAAAACAAATGAGAACATTTTATTTTTATGGCTAACTACCAGGAAGTTTGAAAAGACAGGCTGAGTAGGCGGGGATCTTATATTCATCAGCTTACCACGACTGACAGCTCTTTGAAATGCCTATGACAAGAATGTTGGATGTAGTGAGCATAGTTGCAGTAAAATCACCTCAAGCAACATTGCATCAACAATGTCAATACTTTTTTTAATACATTTCCTGTTTGGCATGTCTCTTGTTCAGCGGTTCACAGATGCAATGATGGATGTGTTGACATGACAACTGCGTCAGAGTTTTAAACAACCCTTGCCCCCCCCTTTTGTTCCATGCTGGCTGAAGACCTAGCTAGTCAGTAACTAGCTAACACCAGACACAGATGAAAGGGGACACATATACTTATCTTTGCCTTGGATAAATAGTGTAGTAAATGGCTTGGAGATAATAAGCTATCTCTGCACTTAGGGAAAACTGAAGCAATTATATTTGGATCCAGACCTAAATTGTGTAGGTCGTCTGAAATCAGAGTGGAGTTAGGGGGTGAGGTGCTGACTACTAAAACCTCTGTTAGCTACTTGGGATGTGTCCTTGGTGGAAGCTTGGGAGGTGTGAGCATGGCCAATAAGGTGCTAGGGAAGGTTATATCCCGGACTAAGTTTTTGGCTAGAAAGTCCAAGCTGCTTGATAAGGACTCCATGAAAGTGATAGCTACTGCCCTCATTCAATGCCATTTTGGCTATGCTAGTACTTCCTGGTTTGGGGGCTTATCTAAACTTATGAAGGGGAAGCTCCAGATAGCCCAGAATAAGCTGATCAGGGTAGTATTGAAGGTGAGTCCACGTACTCACATAGGCAGGAGCTGCTTCCAGGAACTAAACTGGCTGCCTGTTGAGGCTAGGGTGTCCCAGATTAGACTAGGTTTATTTTACAGGAGTATTTATGGTCCTGCACCCAGATATCTAAGTGATTACTTTCCTCGTGTTAGGGATGCACACAATCACAGCACCAGATCAGGTGTTGCTGATGGGTGCTTATACAGGTTCAGGAGTAATGCTGGGAAAGGTGGTTTCTTGTATACTGGAGCCTCAGAAAGGAATGAGTTGCCTCTGCCCATAAAAACAAAGTCCTCTCTGGGCAGCTTTAAAAGTAAAGTTAAAATATGTTTGATGTCTTCTGTGCCCATATGAATAACCCCTATGATGTAACTGGAATGATGAGATAGATGTACTTCTTCTTTGTTTTTTGTTTTATTATTTCACGGCCATGCTGTGTTCGATCTTGTCTAGCCATCTTGTCTCAAGAGGACCACAATGCCATACGTATTTAACTAATACAGGTGTGTGAAAATCACACGCATCACTTTGAACCACAACCGTCATTATAACATTATCATTACCAGCATGTTCTATTGCAGGTACATTTTTATAATTGTTATATATATTATACCCCGTTCTCTGATGAGCATCTTTCTTTCTTTGTCTTCATACTTGATACTTGTTTCAAAATCTATGTTTGTGTTTCATTGATTCATTAATTCATCTTATACTACTCAAATATAAATCACAAAAATGTTTCTAACTAATCAAATATATTACTTGGATTTATTGCACCCGTTACTGAAATGTTTGTTTCAGTTTAGATGCTTTAGGTAGTCGCATAGCGTAGTCTTCTCCATGCTGTGATGCAGACCCGGTGGAAAGCATGGGGAAACAGAGAAGACGTTTTGGTGCAGTCTTTTCCTGACAAAGTCAAGTTAGATTGTGTCAGTTATTCCGCTCAAGCTTTTTTCCCAAACCCATCATGGTGTTTTAGGTGAAAAGACGATGGTCATGTTGCAGCAGTGATGTGAGAAGTGTGCAGAAGTGCATAAAAAAGGAATGCGTAGTTAACTGTATGGGTACCCATGGTGCTGGAGATCAGAAGTGTCCGGTCTACAATTTACTCGAAAGGCAAGGCACTCTGGGAAATATCTGAATAAGGCTTTACACTAAGCAGTGTGTTAATTTAACACTGTTCCGGTCTCTATATTCGGTCCACAGACAACACTCACGGTGTTGATTTTGTTTTAAACACTGGAGAATTTGCTGTGTTCTAATTAGGTCTGGTTTTGCCAGGGTATATGGTTAGGTTAGGTCTGGTTTACCAGAGGTATATGGTTAAGTTAGGGCAGAGATAGTCTACGATGTTGTAGTAATGTTCCCCTTGTAACAGGTTTTGGTAAGGCCTGGCCAGAGTTGAGGTTTGTGGGGCTAGGTTGCCTGAGTATGTGGGTTAGGTTTGGTTTGTTGTGATCATCAGGGTTAGCTTGAAAAGGACCATCAGGACCGCTGCATTCCCCTTTAATTATTTTAAAGGCTGAGGACGAAGAGAAACTCATCATCTCACTGTGTCACAGAGCTTTAACGCTAACTCTTACACTTAGCGAAGAACTGTGGATCTAGATTGAAGTGAATATAATGAAACAGAAATGTGACTCCTGATAGACTTAACAATGACCTCACATGAGGTATACCACTGGGATTAAGTCAGTGTTTTTAGGACATTGGGTTGTACTGTACTTAACGCGTTAGTATTCGTTGCGATGTTCTTTCCACTGCTGGTGCGGGTGCTCTGTCATTGTTCTACGTGGGCGGATATATCCCATAACACAACCTGAGATGACAACAGCGCAAAGAAGTTTATTACTCAGTATGGATCAACACCTGTATCTCAACGCCTACAAAATGTTGGTTTAAAAACAACCCAATTTGTGTTCTTTGGTAACCCAGTGCTGGGTAAATATTGGACAGAGAAAAAAGAAATGTCTGCAACTCTGCTATGCTCCGATGGTGATTTAATCAGACGCACAAAAAATAAAAAATGTCGATCCCAGTTAGATCTTCATCATGACACGTTCTTCTGGCCTGCGCCTGATAAGTTGGATGTGCATATTTGTATATTTTTTTCATAAATATTGGACAGAACACAGGGTGGGTGGGTTATTTTTGACCCAGACAGTTGGGTTGCGTGAATAACCCAACATGTTGGCTTGTTGCGATTATACCAAATTTAACCATCAGTTAGGTATTTTTTACTTTCATGCTGGGTTGACTGAGCAGCTGGGTCGTTTTTAATGTAATCCTTACACAGTTAGCCACTTTTGTAATTTGATCTGTCATTTACTGTATTAATCAACATTATGATACTGTATAAACTGAATACAGCAGATTACCGTATAATGCACCGTAAAATACCATACATTTGTTTTACAGCACACTCTAACATGCTGACCGGACACGTCGCGTGTGGGAGCGTCGCAAAATAAATTTAGAAATCCATGTTATTCAATTATTGCACCCACACTGCTTGCGCGCGCCAACGAGCGTCTGGGACACCAAGGGCTAAAATAGATGTCGTTCCTATTTCTGACGCAGATCGCGCTGCAAGTCCTGCCTCTCCCATCTCCTCATTGGTTTATAGAAGCAGGTACCCACGTGCCATCTCCTCATTGGTTTATAGAAGCAGGTACCCACGTGCCATCTCCTCATTGGTTATACCCACGTGGGTGATAGAAAGACGAACTGTTTTGCCGGTAGTCGTGGTAATACAATGAAAGTTTAGATGCGATCACCATATAATTTAAACGATGAAAAAGCCTGGAAGGAGGAGAGATGACTAGAAACGATTCGGTTGGCCGTTTTATGTGTGGATTAATTGTCGGAGTAGAGATCCTTGTGCGTTTCGGGTAAAATAACAACTCAATGTTTATATCCCAGGACAAATTAGCTAGCAACAGCAAGCTAGCTAAATAGGACAAATGAATGTTAGCTAGCAAGTGCAAGCTAACTAGCTAAATTACCATACATGTTTAATGCTTTTTGACCTGTCCCCAAATTAATGTCATTGGTTCAGAGTTTGTTTTGATATTTTAACCTGCGTGTCGTGATCGCGTTTGGTGTGGGGGAGCAAAATACATTATGCACGATAGTGCACGATGGCGCACACGCGCAGCCGGTTTGGGCAAGGTGTAAGGCCTTTCTGTAATTTCAAAAGTAAAACAATGTAGAATGAAAATGTTGTGGGCGGTGGAAAGTCTCTGGCTCATTAACATATTTTAAGGCGTGCCTTGTAAGTGGCTATATTTGTTGAAAGTGGGATGCATGCCAGCAAAGCCACTACGCAACACTAAACAATAGATTGATTGCACTATAATGGTGACAAACGGTGCCCACAAACTGTTAGGGCCTACATAAAGCTGTCCCAACAGCAGTCCCAACATCTGTAAGGGGTGCGTACTGGCGGCAGAGAAGTCAGGCGCAGGAGAGCAAAAACTGTGTTTACAACGGCGCAGTTTAATAATAAAAACCACCGGAAAACAGAAGAATCAATCAAATGGGTACAAAATCCGTTGCACACCAGACATAACGTGCACAAGTACTTACAATAAACAATTCCGGACAAGGACATGGGGGGGAACAGAGGGTTAAATACACAACATGTAATGATGGAATTGAAACCAGGTGTGTGGGAAGACAAGACGAAACAAATGGAAAATGATAAGTGGATCGATGATGGCTAGAAGACCGGCGACACCGACCGCCGAATGCCGCCCGAACAAGGAGAGAAACCAACTTCGGCAGAAGTCGTGACAACATCTTACCACTGCTACACATGACTATCAGTGGAGCCTTGTCTGGCAGCGAAACAATTAATTCAACCTCGTTTACTGCCTTTTTAAAAAACATAGCTAATATGGCTGACCATATCTCTCTGGCATATTACATCATTTATGCAGCAGCATATAAGACATTTTTGGACTGACCTTGTTGTGAGCGGCGGTCCTTCGTGGGCAAATTCTGTCATCAAAGAAAAAGATTTACAATTCCGAGTTGGATGACCATTCAAAATATATTTTCCCAGTTCCCAATGCTTGCGGTTAGCCACTGTCACCGATTCCTTCCAAACAACTCATTGTTGAATTTGTGCTGCAAACACATGGGCTGCATGAGTCAGACACACATTATAAATGATGAGAATAGGAATGATGACATTCTTCATGAGCTGTTTTGAGTTTAATCATTTACTTTAATTTCATTATATATGTATAATTTATATACAGTAGTAAAATGTGATTGTCTCCTGTATGTCACAGAGTGCGTGCAGAATACATACTGTTTAAAAAAATAATAATCTGAAGAGCAGATTATTGGTAATAAATGGACTCACCTTTATGTGCCTGTCCTTTGCTTCCACTGTTAGAAGCAGGTAGAAGCTGGACACGTAGATTAAGTCCCTGTCGTAGACTAGGAGGAGCTCATCCTAAGGGTAGTCCTGTTTTATCACACACAAGAAAGGTAATTGAGTGCACAGTGCACTGCACACAGGGAATTGCAGGTTTGCATAACATGCGGGTGTTATAAATATGATACTTTTAAACCACAGCAGAAGTACACTGACTAAAACAGTGATATCTATTTAAAACT
Organism: Salvelinus alpinus; assembly: GCF_045679555.1. Taxonomy (NCBI): domain Eukaryota; kingdom Metazoa; phylum Chordata; class Actinopteri; order Salmoniformes; family Salmonidae; genus Salvelinus; species Salvelinus alpinus. Next base: position 41,135,849 of record NC_092091.1, on the reverse strand, counting down.
TCAGACTCAACATAATTTTAACATTTGGTCATGGGATTTAACTCTAAATGATCAAAATGTGTGTCATTGTGAGTGAGACATTAAGAATATTCGCACAAGATCATTAACATGGGCTGGGGGGTCTGGGTCAGTAAGAGCCTGAGTTGTTGTCACAGGGTGTTAGAGAGGACAAACATCCACCCACATGTCACCATGGAAACGGCACTACACCACACAGCGGAGTGATATTTGATGATCTACAGTAGTCTAGTTTTGGGGCATGCTACAAAACACAGGAAAGTTGGACGCTAGGTGGAGTAAGAAGAGTAAGATGGGTCTTTATATATTTTGACTCTATCAGAAATAGAGTGAAAGGTGGGTACTAAGTAGCCCTTTCCCAGACTTGTTTGTGCCGTCTTGCCATCTCTTATGGTTAAAAACAGAAACAGATCTGGGACCACAACCTGGTCTCAGAGCATTTCGTATTATTCTCTACGTAAAGCCGAGACCCTCGATTTAGTGTAACATTTTGTATTTACATTTTGTATAGTATGTATTAATTTGGGGATGTCCATCACCCATTTCGAATAATAGGTTACGAATTTGCAAAATGTACAATATGTTATAAATTTGCAAAACGTATGATATGTTACGAATTCTAGCTAGGTGGCAAACGTTAGCTAACTGGCTAACATAAGCTAGGCTAGGAGTTAGGCTTAGGGGTTAGAGGTAAGGTTAAGTTTTAGGAGTTAGGTTTAAGGGTTAGTGTTAGGGGAAGGGTTAGCTAAACGGGTCAGGTTAGGGTTAGGAGAAGGGTTAACTAAAAGAGTTAAGGTTAGGGTTAGAGTTAGGGTTAGCTAATATGCTAAGTAGTTGCGAAGTAGTTTAAAAGTAGTTGAAAAGTTGCTACCTAAAATGCTAAAGCTGTCCGCGATGAGATTCGAAATCGCAACCTTTGGGGTGCTAGTCGTTTGCGTTATACACCCACCCATCCACCCCAACCATCAACCCTATTTTTGCTTTTGCCTTTTTAAGTAACCATCTGTCTTATGTAACCATACCAAACTTGACATATCATAGTAATATGAGTGTCCCGGATTTACATTTACTATGTTACGTCTAGTCAATGAGACCAGGCTGGGGACCAGGCTAGGAACTGTGGCAGCAGGTCTTTTTCTTACCCAGACCCCTCAACCTAATCATGAGATCTCTGATTCAACCATCATATTGGTTGGAAGGATATTGCATGAAAATAAAGACTTAGATCAGCCTACCAGCACCATCTGCTTTACAGGGCTGAAATCAGACACAGCCGCCCTAATCCTCATGTCCTGCATGATGTCCTCTTTCCTCAAGATCTTGTAGGGGTTGTCCCCAGTGACGTCCTCATCACAGCGACACCCAAACAGCTCCTAGGTGGCAGAGGTCAAAGTCATGGGGAAGATGTCATTTGATGTGAGAGGGACAAGGGTCAGACTGTTTATGGAATTTGTCCAATAAGAAAACATATTTATGTGGCAAAATGTTTTGCTATGGTGTGCCCTACTGAATATGATCCTAGAAAGTTCCTCTACGGCTAGTGGCAGATGAGTTTTGTTGATGTATGCGCTACAGACAGCTATATCGGTCCACTAATAGTAGTAAAGGTCCAGTGCACTACTATTGTGAGCAAAACATTTTTTGTCTACAATTTCTTTTTATTTTTTTGATTTTTCAGTGGTTGCTGCAGCAACCCTACTTCCCATGGCTAAGAACACCCCACCCCCCCCCCCAAAAAAAACTGCAGGTGAATCATATTGAATCACCATGTAGTTTAAATGCTCAACTATTGAACTTTGTCTAACACACCTTTTTAAATTACAAAAGACAGACCAAGCATACTTAACCTATAGCTTAAACTATTCTCCAGAGCAACTCCAACACATTATATTCTATAGTGCTGTGTCATACTGCATCGGCTAAGATGACCCTCCCAAGTGCATAACACTCTCATGTTCCCTTTACACAAGATCCGATGACCTAATCTAAAGTAAAAAGATACCCCTTTCCTCTGCTGGTCTGGACTGCATTTGTTAAGACTTATAATTGAGACAGATTACCAAAAGCATGTTTGCAGGGGTGGCGTTGAAATACAGTACATGAAAGCAGCTCTGCCTCTGACAACGTAGGGATGAGACTGAGTTGTAAAAAAATAGATATTATACCAGTAGACATGTGTATGTCCACAGGGTCTGCAACAGTACACCCTTGCTCACATCAAAAGCATGCAAAGGGTATACAGGTTTTTCCCCCACAAAGAGTCAGCACTGATGAGTATATCGTGCACATTACATCACCGTTTGAGAGTAAAATAGGCTCAGGCCTTAGGCTTCCTCTGGCACCCTTAGTATCTCTCTGAGTGATCGACATGTATCGTAGGAGCCAGGCCCACTCACACAAATGGAAGCATTCATATACAGGCTTGCCATTCAATCAGGAGGGTACTTTGCAAAGAGCTGTTCTCTGTCCTGTTTGTTTTGGAACACGTTAGAGTACTGTGTTTATTTCTGCTGCGATAGTAATGTGAATTGATGAGAAACCAGACCGTGCTGGTGTTTATCAGACAGACTTGATAGTTCAGAGGGAAATTATGTCCTGCTTTCCAAATTGTAAATCAGTCAGGCTATAGTGAGATTCTACTATAGCGAAGGCCGCAGTAATTTAGGCAAAGCATTTTCACACAACCCTTTGTGTTAGAGACCTGTCGCTGGCCTATTCAGAAAGCCGAATTCAGGTTGCTAATGGTTTATTGAATTTCATGGGAAACATCAGAAAAATAGTGTCAGTGGTCTACATTTCTGGAGCAGTAGAAGAGAGTCCAATGAATTTCAGTGAACTCATGCCAGGGCAGTCCCCGCTTATTTTTCTATATTTAAGTGTTAGCAGAACAAAACAGTACAGTATCAAGAGTTTGATCTACAGAAAATGAGCCAGGAACCTTCATGAAACTGTCTGTTAGCCTGTATAATGCATCAAAGAAATCTTACCAGACCCTGCAACACTTCCTACAGGAGACTCATCAGCCTTTTTGTCTATATGGATTCAAAACAGCAGAAATGTTGAATTGTCATGCTTTATGTACTTTCATTTTACTTTTCATTTAAATTGCATTAGCGTCATTTAAAAAGGTGAATAAATATGGTGATCCAAAGTCAGATGTACTCAAGAGGTTATACCATATACTTATTATATATGGGGGTCATACACACCTTTGGCTTTCCCCTTACTGCCCACACTGGCTGTGCTCTTGGGTCTCTTTGTGAACATCCCTGCAGTTAGGCCTAATCACAGAGATATTTGCTGTGGAGTATAAGGTATTGAGAGTTAATATGCTGTATCAAACACTTTCCTACACCTACTTTATTTAGTCTGTTTTCTCTACTTTCTGTCTGGTGTGTGGAAAAAAATCAATGGAAAACGATTGAGGCTTGTTCACAAGACCTCAGTGTAATTTTCAGCCCAGTTTACAGAGCCAGCTAGTCAGAACAAAACATGTGCTGTGGCGACATCTTATGGCAAATACTTGCTACTGTCTTAACTCTGAAAACTATTTGTAGACATTGGGTGACACATGGTGAAACTAAACAGGGTGTAGAAAAACACTGATGGATAGGATAGAAATGACAAAGTATGTAAACGAACTAGCTAGCGACGGTGGGGAATAAGGGTGACGTGGTTGTTCTTCTTTGGCTAGCTACGGTTAACTCCAACTAGTATTAAACGTCAGAGTAACGGTAGCAGACTAAACTCCACTCCGGTGAAGGATGTTTCTGATGAACGTCAACAATGGCATGGAGTAGAGATCAGGCTTTGTGGAATCTAGCTCCAACTACATCCATTTGCCTAAGGTCAGTGCTTCAAAGTTGTTTTATTAAGAAATGCCCACCTTGTACATACTGTAACAACCCTGGGTTACAATACAGCTGAAGTCGGGAATGTTTACATACACTTATGTTGGAGTCATTAAAACTCGTTTTCAACCACTCCACACATTTATTGTTAACAAACTATAGTTTTGGCAAGCCGGTTAGGACATCTACTTTGTGCATGACACAGGTCATTTTTTCAACAATTGTTTACAGACAGATTATTTCACTTATAATTCACTGTATCACAATTCCAGTGGGTCAGAAGTTTACATACACTAAGTTTAAACAGTTTGGAAAATTCCAGAAAATTATGTCATGCTTTAGAAGCTTCTCGTAGGCTAATTTACATAATTTGAGTCAATTGGTGGTGTACCTGTGGATGTATTTCATGGCCTACCTTTAAACTCAGCTTGACATCATGGGAAAATCAAAAAAAATCAGGCAAGTCTGGTTCAACCTTGGGAGCAATTTCCAAACGCCTGAAGGTACCACGTTCATCTGTACAAACAATAGTACGCAAGTATAAACACCATGGGACCACGCAACCGTCATACTGCTCAGGATGGAGACACGTTCTGTCTCCTAGAGATGAACGTACTTTGGTGCGAAAATTGCAAATCAATCCCAGAACAACAGAAAAGGACCTTGTGAAGACGCTGGAGGAAACGGGTACAAAAGTATCTATATCCACAGAAAGACGAGTACTAATATCGACATAACCTGAAAGGCCGCTCAGCAAGGAAGAAGCCACCGCTCCAAAACAGCCATAAAAAAAAAAACAGACTACGGTTTGCAACTGCAAAGATCATACTTTTTGGAGAAATGTCCTCTGGTCTGATGAAACAAAAATAGAACTGTTTGGCCAAAATTAACATCATTATGTTTGGAGGGGAAAAAGCTGAAGAATAGATGGCATCATGAGAAGAAAAATGATGTGGATATATTGAAGCAAAATCTCAAGACATCAGTCAGGAAGTTAAAGCTTGGTCGCAAATGGGTCTTCCAAATAGACAATGACCGCAAGCATACTTTCAAAGTTGTGGCAAAATGGCTTAAGGACAATAAAGTCAAGGTATTGGAGTGGCCATCACAAAGCCCTGACCTCGATCCTATAGAACATTTGTGGGCAGAACTGAAAAAGTGTGTGCGAGCAAGGAGGCCTACAAACCTGACTTAGTTACACCAGCTCAGTCAGGAGGAATGGGCCAAAATTCACCGAACTTATTGTGGGAAGCTTGTGGAAGGCTACCCGAAACGTTTGACCCATGTTTAAATTGTTTAAGGCAATGCTACCAAATACTAATTGAGTGTATGTAAACTTCTGACCCACTGGGAATGTGATGAAAGAAATAAAAGCTGAAATAAATCATTCTCTCTATTATTATTCTGACATTTCACATTCTTAAATTAAAGTGGTGATCTTAACTGACCTAAAACTGGGAATTTTTACTAGGTTTAAATGTCAGGAATTGTGAAAAACTGAGTTTAAATGTATTTGGCTATGGTGTATGTAAACTTCCGACTTCAACTGTATATACAGTACAACAGGAAATTTACTTAGTGAACTCGTACACATTGTAAATATGAAAACAGAATACAGTATTTCAGAACGTGACCTACCGCTTGAATGTCAATATGAGAAGAATTGACGTTCGCGATTTCCCCATATCTGCAAGCTTGACCAATGGCATAACATCTTATTTATATGTAAATTCAACCAACCAATAGAAATACCTAAACATCAAATACATATTTCTTCAGGGTCAAGTGGAAACATAACCAACCCTGTTTCATATACACGGGGCATGAAGATGTCGTCTCTGTAGAAATAAAAATGCACTAATTTGAGTTCATGTGCATGACACATTGCAAAAATACTATGCATGAAACTACCTAAATGTCATAATTTGTATGGGGTATGGTGGCCAACTAACCCCAAGGCAAACATTTTGACTATATTAGCCTACACAGCTACAAGGATGCACTTTCATGCTAGGTTTAGGACCTCATATTGTAGCTTATAGTGACCCCAACTGATGTTTAAGACAATCTTAAAACAATATACTTTGGTTTAGATACAAGCATCATGAAACCTATAACACAATAAATTCATTTGGACCTAAGTTGCTTACCAATTCTTCCATGTGGTTTCTTCCTTAACAGACTCCAATTTTATAAATATACAGTACCAGTCAAAGGTTTGTTGGACTGGTACTGTATATACTAGGCGGTGTCAAAGGAAGGCCCAAAAAATTGTCAAAGACCCCAGTCACCCAAGTCATAGACAAGCGGTACCGGAGCGCCAAGTCTACGTCCAAAAGGCTCCTTAACAGCTTCTACCCCCAAGCCATAAGACTGCTGAACAATGAATCAAATGGCCACCCGGACTATTTATATAGACCCCCCCCCCCCCTTTGATTTTACACTGCTGCTACTTGCTGTTTATGCATAGTAATCTTTCACGGTAAGGTCTGTTGTATTCAGCACATGTGACAAATAACATTTTATTTGATTGCTAAATATTTGGTCACATTAATTGTTTTGTGTATGGCTTCCTTGAAACACGGGGTGGCTCAACTAACCCTTTGGCTCAACTTACCCCACTCTCCCCTACTTACTTTCCAAATTAATGATTGATGACAAACGCAGAGAGAATGTACAGAGAGAAACAATGTCATGATGATCGGCTACCAGTTACAGGGGTGTATTCATTACGCCGATTCTGTTGCAAAACATTTTGTCTGTTGCAGAAACCATTTAATTACTCCAAACGAAAAACGTTTTGCAATGTAAACAAGAGTTCCTATTGAACAAATTCAAGTAGGTCCCTCCCTGTTTCGTTCCGTTTGTTCTGTTTGCTTCCGTTTGTTTCTTAAACGGTAAACGGTTTCCGTTGCAACACATATTGAATACACCCCAGGGGACTAAAACAAGAGTTTCTACAGGACAAAGTCAGGTAAGTCCCTCCCCGCTTCGTTCCGTTTTGCAACAGAATTGGCAGAATGAATACACTCCAGGTATGTCAGTGTCACCAAGAATGAGGAATAGCCACAGTGCAAAGCATTTAAGTTAGGCTATTTTCATGGTAAAGTAAACTACTTTTCTGGTGAACAGGTTCTGATCCCACAGCATGTTTGGAAATAATTTGTGAATAGCTATAGGGTTAGGCTACCTATTGTGTAAAAGTGAACACTGAAATAGAACTACTAGAACAGAAATAGATTCTATTTCTATGGTTGAACATATATTTTCTATTTCCTTCAGAGATGGATAAGTTGGGTGGTTCATACAGCTCTGTGTGTGAGCCGAATGGGCATGCTGCCTGGGCAGACCATCGGCAACATCAGGACCTGGAGACATCGGACTACCTCAAGGGAAATATCAAGTACTTTTACATGAACCCCTGTGAGAAATACAGAGCACGGGGACGGAAACCATTGGAAACTGAGGCTCCACATCATCAAGATCGCCATCATTACCATCATCATTACCATCCAGGTACTGACCAATGAGGGGATAGTCAACAGAGAGACTTGTTGAAGTTTTTTAGTTGTGAACTATTCCATGTCCAAACCATAAAGACGCAACATAGAAAGAGGCACAGACCCTGTCATTCCCTGATCATGCAAATGAGCAGTGTCATGGTTTCAAACCATTCTAACTGCCAGAATTACAGTATCTCATATCCAGTAATTTTACAACAAATGTCATGCAATTCTCCTCATTCTGCCGTGGGGCAGAGATAAATATTCAGTTTTACAGCTAATTTCCTGCAATTCTACACATTTTGCAATGGGGAGGAGAGAAATGTTTGCATTTTTAAAACAATTTCATAAAATTCGACCCATTTTAACATGACCTATGCCATGTTAATAATATGATATCTGAGTGAGAGTGGCTAACCAAATCAATGCGGGCCAGCTGGAGGTCAGGGCCCCTGCGCACGTGCCCCTTTGTGACTGGTCGGTAATTAAACCATGATAGCTGGCTAGACTAGTTTACCAATCAAATTTTTTGTTGTTGACATGGGCTAATTGACTGAATGTCAATGACTGGCATAACAAGAGGAAAACTGCTGATGCACAACCACATTTTGAAATTGCACCTTGTTTGTTCTCCTAGCGGCTGGGGTCCACATGCCCAGGGTCGGCCCCCAATACTCATTGAGAAAGTGGCCACCAACTTCCGCAGACATAGTGAAGGAAGCCACTATTATATCATATTGGAATGCATCCTGTGTGTGTAATAAATCACCTTAATATTCCCGGTTGGTGTCTTTTGGACTGAGTAATCAGATGGTTGTAACCTTCAAAGAGGAAAACCTCATGACGTTCAAGCATCTCTTCCTAAGGGGTTATTTAACATACTCTTTGAAGAGGTTGGGGTTTCAGATGATTTCGGAAGATGGGCAGGGACTCTGCTGTCCTAGCTTCAGGGGATGCTGGTTCCACTATTGGGGTGCCAGGACAGAGAAGAGCTTGGACTGGGCTGAGTGGGAGCTGAACTCCTGTAGGGGTGGGAGGGCCAAGAGACCAGAGGTGGCAGAAAGTAGTGCTCGGGTTGACTCAAAATACTGTTGACCAAGCATATTTCCCTAGTCCCAACACAAGGTAAACATTATTTTGCATCCCCAGGAGCAATTTGAGTTGTATAGGTGAAGTAGTTTGTGTAGTGCTGTTCTCTGGGGACTTTGTCCAGCACAATACTCCTTTCATTTTGATGCATTATTACTGGCAATGTTTGTGGAGCATGATTCCACTGAAATACCTACCCAACGTCTGTTTCTTGTGATTTGTGATTAGTACACAGTACATAATTGTAGTCTGACATGTATGATACATCATGTTTCATTTTGCCTCCAACTTTTGTTCTGTCATAGCTTGACAGTTCACTTAAGTTAATCAAATCCTCTCTTGTCAATAAAAGATCATTTGAGTAAAGTATGTTACAGTTGATGTAGTATTCTCATCTGCGAAACATCACCGTTGGTAACCTTGTGTATAAGAAGAAAGGGGATATATATTCTCCTCAGTCTCTGTGCCAGGACTCCTCAAGGAACGGAAGCATCTCAACAGCTAATTAGACCTGTGATATACTGTAGAAGCACAGATTGAAACTGGTAGGCTAATGGTCACTGTATACTGTATACTAAATGTCATTTACAGTTTTTAGCCTTCAGTGGTGTGTAAGAGGTTGGATATGCTTTTATCCCTTTGTCAGAAAGGTCTGAACAGAATGTTATGAATTGGACTGATGAGTTTTTGATAAGCAATGTTTTTTTTATTGCAGAAATGTTTCAAGTCCCTTGTTTGTTATTTACCCCCCAACAGAATGCCTTGAGATTTTTCCTGTGTTCCCCATGGGAAGCACAACAGAGGAGGATCTGTTGAATTTCGTTGTGCATTTCAAAAGGTATCAGACCCTAATATTAAATGTTTCCTTTTTTCCTGCAAAAAAACCCATATTAAAACTATATTCATAAGTAGTATAACTGTATCAACTATATCCAATTCACGAAAATGTATTTTGCTTATAGTACATGGTTGTGGGGTGACAGCTCTGTAAACAAAGAACATAATAGTCATAGCTGGATCCCTCACGTTTTTGTCCTAAATGTAGGTCAGTAATAGGCTACTGTATTTCTCTTTGTTGCTTGCAGGTTGTTGAATGTGAAGATCAAGTTCACTCAATCAAATCAAATTACATTTTATTCGTCACATGATTTGTAAACCACAGGTGTGGACTAACAGTGATTTCACAGTGATTTCGCTGCTTACTCATGGGCCCTTCCCAACAATGCAGAGATAAAGTAAATACAGAAACAATAGAAAAGTAAAGCACGTAATAATAGATACACAATGAGTAATGATAGCTTCACTATATACAAGGGGTACTGTACAGGGGTACGAGGTAATTGAGGTAGATTTGTAACTAGGAATAAAGTGACAGAGAGTAAGCAGCAGTGAGACAAAGTTTGTGCAAAAAGGGTCAATGCAGATAGTCTGGGTAGCTTTTTGGCTAACTATTTAACAAACTTTTTGGCAGTTTTATGGCTTGGAGGTACAGTGGCTTGTGAAAGTATTCACCCCCCTTGGCATTTTTCCTATTTTGTTGACTTACAAACTGGAATTAAAATGTATTTTTTGGGGGTTTGTATCATTTGATTTACACAACATGCCTACCACTTTGAAGATGCAAAATATTTTTTATTGTGAAACAAACAACAAATAAGACAAAAAAACGGAAAACTTGAGCATAACCATTCACCCCCCCAAAGTCAATACTTTTTAGAGCCACCTTTTGCAGCAATTACAGCTGCAAGTCTCTTGGGGTATGTCTCTATAAACTTGGCACATCTAGCCACTGGGATTTTTGCCCATTCCTCAAGGCAAAACTGCTCCAGCTCCTTCAAGTTGGATGGGTTCCGCTGGTGTACAACAATCTTTAAGTCATACCACAGATTCTCAATTGGATTGAGGTCTGGGCTTTGACTAGGCCATTCCAAGACATTTAAATGTTTCCCCTTAAACCACTTGAGTGTTGCTTTAGCAGTATGCTTAGGGTCATTGTCCTGCTGGAAGGTGAACCTCCATCCCAGTCTCAAATCTCTGGAAGACTGAAACAGGTTTCCCTCAAGAATTTCCATGTATTTAGCACCATCCATCATTCCTTCAATTCTGACCAGTTTCCCAGTCCCTGCTGATGAAAAACATCCCCACAGCATGATGCTGCCACCACCATGCTTCACTGTTTGTATGGTGTTGTCAGGGTGATGAGAGGTGTTGGGTTCATGCCAGACATAGCGTTTTACTTGATGGCCAAAAAGCTAAATTTTAGTCTCATCTGGCCAGAGTACCTTCTTCCATATGTTTTTTGGCGAACACCAAACATGTTTGCTTATTTTTTTCTTTAAGCAATGGCTTTTTTTCTGGCCACTCTTCCGTAGAGCCCAACTCTGTGGAGTGTACGGCTTAAAGTGGTCCTATGGACAGATACTCCAATCTCTGCTGTGGAGTTTTGCAGCTCCTTCAGGGTTATCTTTGGTCTCTTTGTTGCCTCTCTGATTATTGCCCTCAGTGCCTGGTCCATGAGTCTTGGCAGGTGTGTTGTGGTGCCATATTCTTTAAAAAAAACGTAATAATGGGTTTAATGGTGCTCTGTGGGATGTTCAAAGTTTCTGATATTCTTTTTAACCCAACCCCTGATCTGTACTTCTCCACAACTTTCTCCCTGACCTGTTTGGAGAGCTCCTTGGTCTTCATGGCGCCGCTTGCTTGGTGGTGCCTCTTGCTTAGTGGTGTTGCAGTCTGAGGCATTTCAGAACATGTGTATACAACTGAAGTCAGAAGTTTACATACACCTTAGCCAAATACATTTAAACTCAGTTTTTCACAATTCCTGACATTTAATCCTAGTAAAAATTCCCTGTCTTAGGTCAGTTAGGATCACCACTTTATTTTATTTTTTAAATGAAATGTCAGAATGATAGTAGAGAGAATTATTTATTTCAGCTTTTATTTATTTCATCACATTCCCAGTGGGTCAGAAGTTTACAATAACTCAATTAGAATTTGGTAGCATTGCCTTTAAATTGTTTAACTTGAGCCAAACGTTTCGGGTAGCCTTCCACAAGCTCCCCACAATAAGTTGGGTGAATTTTGGCCCATTCCTCCTGACAGAGCTGGTGTAACTGAGTCAGGTTTGTAGGCCTCAGTTCTGCCCACAAATGTTCTATAGGATTTAAGTCAGGGCTTTGTGATGGCCACTCGAAGACCTTGACTTTGTTGTCCTTAAGCCATTTTGCTACAACTTTGGAAGTATGCTTGGGGTCATTGACCTCTGGAAGACCCATTTGCGATCAAGCTTTAACTTCCTGACTGATGTCTTGAGATGTTGCTTCAATATATCCACATCATTTTTCTTCTCATGATGCCATCTATTTTCTGAAGTGCACCAGTCACTCCTGCAGCAAAGCACCCCCACAACATGATGCTGCAACCCCCGTGCTTCATGGTTGGGATGGTGTTCTTCGGCTTGCAAGCCTCCCCCTTTTTCCTCCAAACATAACAATGGTCATTATGGCCAAACAGTTCTATGTGTGTGTAGCTGCAAACCGTTGTCTGACTTTTTTATAGCAGTTTTGGAGAAGTGGTTTCTTCCTTGCTGAGCGGCCTTTCAGGTTATGTCGATATAGGACTTGTTTTACTGTGGATATAGATACTTTTGTACCAGCATCTTCACAAGGTCCTTTTCTGTTGTTCTGGGATTGATTTGCAATTTTTGCACCAAAGTACGTTCATCTCTAGGAGACAGAACGTGTCTCCTTCCTGAGCGGTATGGCGGCTGCGTGGTCCCATGGTGTTTATACTTGCATACTATTGTTTGTACAGATGTATGTGGTACCTTCAGGCATTTGGAAATTGCTCCCAAGGATGAACCAGACTTGTGGAGGTCTACAATTTTTTTTCTGAGGTCTTGGCTGATTTCTTTTGATTTTCAAGCAAAGAGGCACTGAGTTTGAAGGTAGGCCTTGAAATACATCCACAGGTACACCTCCAATTGACTCAAATGATGTCAGTTAGCCTATCAGAGGCTTCTAAAGCCATTACATAATTTTCTGCAATTTTCCAAGCTGTTTAAAGGCACAGTCAACTTAGTGTATCTAAACTTCTGACCTACTGGAATTGTGATACAGTGAATTATAAGTGAAATAATCTGTCTGTAAACAATTTTTGGGAGAATTACTTGTGTCATGCACAATGTAGATGTCCTAACCGACTTGCCAAAACTATAGTTTGTTAACAAGAAATTTGTGGAGTGGTTGAAAATGAGTTTTAATGACTCCAACCTAAGTGTATGTAAACTTCTGACTTCAACTGTATATATACACTGAGATCATGTGACAGATTATGTGACACTTAGATTGCACACAGGTGGACTTTATTTAACTAATTATGTGACTTCTGAAAGTAATTGGTTGCACCAGATCTTATTTAGGGACTTCATAGCAAAGGGGGTGAATACATATGCACGCACCACTTTTCTGTTTTTATTGATGATTTTTTAAATTTCACTTTGGACAATTTTGTGTATTTCCATTACATGAAATTCAAATAAAAATCCATTTAAATGACAGGTTGTAATGCAACAAAATAGGAAAAACGCCAAGGGGGATGAATACTTTTGCAAGGCACTGTAGAAGCTGTTCAGGGTCCTGTTGGATCCAGACATGGTTCATCGGTACTGCTTGCCATGGGTAGCAGAGAGAACAGTCTATGACTTGGGTGGTTGGAGTTTTTAAACATTTGTATGGCCTTCCTCTGACACCGCCTGTTATAGAGGTCCTGGATGGCCGGGAGCTCGGCCCCAGCAATGTACTGGGCAGTCCACACTACCCTCTCTAGCTCCTTGTGGTTGGATGCCAAGCAGTTGCCATACCAAGCGGTGATGCACCCTGTCAAGATGCTCTCAATGGTTCAGCTGTATAACTTTTTCACCACTGTGTTGGTGTGTTTGGACCATTATAGATCCTTAGTGATTTGGACACCGAGGAACTTGGCGCTCTCGACCCGCTGCATTACAGCCCCGTCATTGTGAATGGGGGTGTGCTCGGCCTTCTATTTCCTGTAGTCCATGATCAGCTCCTTCGTGTTTTTGACGTTGAGGGAGAGGTTGTTGTCCTGGCACCACAATGCTCCCAATTCATCGCTTTATTGACAACGTTTAGATCTAAAACGGATCTTCGTTAGGTCAAACAGACTGTCCTCACATCCCAAAATATATAGTACCAGTCAAAAGTTTGGACAAACCTACTCATTCCAGTTTGTTTTTTTAAACTATTTTTTACATTGTGGAATAATAGTGAAGACATCAAAACTATGGAATCATGTATTAGTGAAAAAAGTGTTAAATTCTTCAAAGTAGCCACCCTTTGCCTTGATGACAGCTTTGCACACTCTGTCTAGGAAGGTGCTAAGTGGCACCGGTGGGAGATCAGACCTCACCACCATTTGACTGATGTTGGGGGCGTGTCTGGACTAACCGCAGGTTTTTTTTAAACGTCTTTTCCAGTTGTGGATCAGTGCTCAAGATGTGCCAGTGTTTACTTCTTCAGGATCGGTGGGGTGGTTGAGCTAACGTAAGCTAATGCGATTAGCATGAGGTTGTAAGTAACAAGAACATTTCCCAGAACATAGACATATCTGATATTGACAGAAAGCTTAAATTCTTGTTAATCCAACTACACTGTCCAATTTACATTAGCTATTACAGTGAAATAATACCATGCTATTGTTTGAGGAGAGTGCACAGTTTTGAACCTGAAAAGTTATTAATAAACAAATTAGGAACATTTGGGCAGTCCTGATACATTTTAAACAGAAATGCAATGGTTCAATGGATCAGTCTAAAACTTTGCATATACACTGCTGCCATCTAGTTCTTTGTATTATATTTTACATATATAACACATTAGATCTGGTAAAAGATAATACAAAGTTAAAATTATTTTTTTTTGTACTATCATCTTTGAAATGCAAGAGAAAGGCCATAATGTATTATTCCAGCCCAGTTGCAATTTAGATTGTGTCCACTAGATGGCAGCGGTGTATGTGCAAAGTTTCTTCTTCAGGTCCCGTTGATAGATAGTCTGGAACGGAGCTCGTCCAGTTTGTTCTCCAGTTATTGTATATTCGCCAATTGAACAGAGGGTCGAGGCGGATTAGTTACGTCAGCCTCTACATCGCTGTTTCTTTCTCTTCCGACTGTCGGGGATTAGGGCCTGGTCCAGGGTGAGCAATATGTCCTGTGCCGCCGACTGAAGTAGAAATCTTTCTCCAAATCGAGGTTAGTGATCGCTGTTCTGATGTCCAGAAGCTCTTACCAGTCATAGGAAACATGTACAAGAAAAAATTTGATTAGTGCAACAAATTTTTTTTGGCAGAATTGGTCAGGAGCCCGTAAAACAGACGTTATACATTCCAAAGCCATTCTCAGGGCATAAATCTACAGACAGTCAGAAACGGAGAGCTGCCAAACTGCTATGACTTTGAAGTCACTGTATGCCATCTGACTTCAATCTGTTTGTCTACTTCACTAAACCTATTATCTCAGCAGATTGCAGACAGATTCCCAGTATGACAATATGTTTTCTATGGGTTCTTAGAAAAATGGATCCTTTTGGGTTTCACTGTATTGTAAAGTCGGTTAAGAACTAACCACTGCTCTTTGACTGTCTCATCATTGTAAGAGCCCTCCCTCACTCTGTGCTCAACAGGATTCAACTTCAGTTTGTAAGTCTACTGATATGATTACAAGAAAGTAATGTCTTCTTTTACACTATGCTATATCATCATGGTAAATAAAAAATATATACTGTATCTGCTTATGCATAATGATTAGACTTTTTCTTTTAGGAGTCTTCTAGGATTCTTCTACAACTGGTTGCATTGTGATTGGTTGAGACGTGTTCTAAGCCAAAAACCTGTTTAGCACAGGTTAGCCTACGATGCAGAAATGTACATCTTGTTTTCTGTTCCATCTGAGAAATTCCTGCGTATCCAGTGTCCTACCAGCTCAGCCAGCCAATTAATGAACTTGATCTCCACTGTAAAAAACGTCTTGGTATTATTTCCCCTTGCTTCTAGCCTAACATTTGGTTTGCAAAAACAGGCGGTTGTACAAACATTGCTGTCTGTCTCTCGACATTTACAACATTGTTTAAATATTGAAATTCGATCTCCAATTGAGAATTAACGTGTCAGGACAAGGACATCTTTTCTCAGCCAGTCAGTCATGAATCCGCATAATTTTTATTGATATATAAACTCAGCAAAAAAAGAAACGTCCCTTTTTTAGGACCCTATCTTTCAGAAATAATTTGTAAAAATCCAAATAACTTCAAAGATCTTCATTGTAAAAGGGTTTAAACACTGTTTCCCATTCTTGTTCAATGAACCATAAACAATTAATGAACATGCACCTGTGGAACGGTCGTTAAGACACTAACAGCTTACAGACGGTAGGCAATTAAGGTCACAGTTATGAAAACTTAGGACACTAAAGAGTCCTTTCTACTGACTCTGAAAAACACCAAAAGAAAGATGCCCAGGATCTCTGCTCATCTGCGTGAACGTGTCTTCGGCATGCCACAAGGAGGCATGAGGACTGCAGATGTGGCCAGAGCAATAAATTGCAAGTCCGTACTGTGAGACGCCTAAGACAGCGCTACAGGGAGACAGGACGGACAGCTGATCGTCCTCGCAGTGGCAGACCACGTGTAACAACACCTGCACAGGATTGGTACATCCGAACATCACACCTGCGAGACAGGTACAGGATGGCAACAACAACTGCCCGAGTTACACCAGGAACGCACAATCCCTCCATCAGTGCTCAGACTGTCCGCAATAGGCTGCGAGAGGCTGGACTGAGGGCTTGTAGGCCTGTTGTAAGGCAGGTCCTCACCAGACATCACCGGCAACAATGTCGCCTATGGGCACAAACCCACGATCGCTGGACCAGACAGGACTGGCAAAAAGTGCTCTTCACTGACGAGTTACGGTTTTGTCTCACCGGGGGTGATGGTCGGATTCGAGTTTATCATCAAAGGAATGAGCGCTACACCGAGGCCTGTACTCTGGAGCGGGATCGATTTGGAGGTGGAGGGTCCATCATGGTCTGGGGAGGTGTGTCACAGCATCATTGGACTGAGCTTGTTGTCATTGCAGGCAATCTCAATGCTGTGCATTACAGGGAAGAAATCCTCCTCCCTCATGTGGTACCCTTCCTGCAGGCTCATCCTGACATGACCCTCCAGCATGACAATGCCACCAGCCATACTGCTCGTTCTGTGCGTGATTTCCTGAAAGACAGGAATGTCAGTGTTCTGCCATGGCCAGCGAGGAGCCCGGATCTCAATCCCATTGAGCACGTCTGGGACCTGTTGGATCGGAGGGTGAGGGCTAGGGCCATTCCCGACAGAAATGTCCGGTAACTTGCAGGTGCCTTGGTGGAAGAGTGGGGTACCATCTCACAGCAAGAACTGGCAAATCTGGTGCAGTCCATGAGGAGATGCACTGCTGTACTTAATGCAGCTGGTGGCCACACCAGATACTGACTGTTCATTTTGATTTTGACCCCCCCTTTGTTCAGGAACACATTATTCAATTTCTGTTAGTCACGTATGTAGAACTTGTTCAGTTTGTCTCAGTTGTTGAATCTTATCTTCATACAAATATTTACACGTTAAGTTTGTGGAAAATAAACGCAGTTGACAGTGAGAGGTTTCTTTTTTTGCTGAGTTCACAAAGAAATGTCTGTCTAAACCTTTGTTTATGTAAACCGGTCGGTGTGATTTTACAGGAGTACATAGACTTCTGTATAGTCCGCCAGTGTTGAGGTTCCATGGTCAGATAGACTGGAGTTTCTGAAAGGCTGGTATATCCTCATCGGCTCCATTCTCAAAATAGAAATCCAGACAAAGGTAAAGTTTTGTACTGTTTGTCTGTGCCTTCTTTAGCCTTAACACATTACATACATATTTGTTTAATTTGTGGTGACAGCGTTTTAGTTCTTTCCCCCATTAGATTCTGACACATTACAATGTCTGCAGCATCTTTCTTGGGACAGGGACAGTTCTCATTTTGATGAGAGTCATGGGCTACTTCAAGAGATACAATGTAAGACACTCATGTTGAAGTCAACACTTGATGCTTCGCACAAGCCCTATTATTTAGTTAAGTGGAATATTTGATCAATTCCACCAGAATTCCATTGATATGTGTATTGTGCTTGGGTATTCCTAGATTCCCACTCTGACCCTGAGAGGAGCGTTTCGATACCGGAATCATCTACCTGGTGTACCGTTTCTGTGGCTGGATCGTGCTCGGGCCCTGCCACAAGTAGATCAAACTGGGATTGATTTACTTGTGTTTGGAGTGTTATCACTCAACCACACAGGTGCAGGAGTTAACAGAAAAGTGAGGCTTAACTGGGAAAACGTATTTTATTACCATAACCATTTTGTTTAGCTGTTAGTTTTGGAACACAGTATCAGAGTGCCTGTTCTCCTTGGCCAACAGAGATGACATGTATCCTATTTTCAAGGACATACAGCAGATGAGTTACTTGGTGTGGCTTTTCAGCAGTCTACCTCTACACATTCATCACCGATACCTAAGACACCAGCAAGGTTAGGATGCATTATAGGCAGTGTATACAGCCAGCAGACATGAACCCTTACCCAAACTTCAACTGATTTCTAAGCCTAATATTTTGATTTGCTGTTCAAATGTGCACTTCTGTTATTACATTTCACTTGCTTTTATTCTCCTTTTTACAATTCTTTCTACTCAAAATATTCATCATCAGAACAATTCTCCTCGTTTGTCTTGCAGCAACAGGAGTGGATCCCAGTGTCGGCTCTGCCTGTGTTCATGTCGGAGTGCAAAGACCTGCCCACCTCAGCATGCTACCAGGTCGAGGGTTATGCTCCGCCATAACCAGCTGCTTCCCCAAGTGAGATCAACCTGAGTGACATCACAGGGGTTAGATGTTACCTGTTAATTATTTTTTTTCAATTCTAGAAATCTGGACCACAAAAGAACCAGTGTTGGGGTCAATTCAGAAACTCCAAAAGAGTTCACTTGAATTGAAATATAATTGACCCCACTCTTAAAAGGAACCAAGGCTTGAACACAGGTTGTGTGAAGTAACACTTTCTTTCAGTTCAAAAATCAACCAATGTTACTTTTAACTAACCTCTAAAAAGTTTTGTTTTCCCCCCCAGACTCACAAGAAAGACAGATCTGAATCAATAGACAGCCATAGTGGACCTTTATCCATCTCCTGAAGTTAAAGATTAGTAAGAAACCTTACCATGTACATAACGATATGGTTTAGCCCTGTAAAACTGTTATTGTCCTGGACTTCTAGCCCCATTTTAAATCGCATCCATCAGCCAACTCTCTAAGCAGTAGCACAGAGCCTGGGGACGAGGTAGGACCTGTTATGAATAGTCAGTGTAAGATGCCTGAAAATGTACAGAAGTTGATGACCACATGATGATAGGCACTGATGAACATTACTGATATTCACCAGCTTTGAATGTACTGTAAACATTAAATAGTGAATTGTTCAAAGACTTTCCACCATTCATTTGATTAATATTGCCTTTCCCTAAACATATTTTTCCCTAGCCCAGTAGATTGTAGCTTTTTAGCTAGTTCCAAAGGACATTTTGCTTCTAGTTATGAGCGAGCATTGAATCAGGGTAGATTAGGATACTGGAAACAGCTTGAGGCGTCACTACAGACCCGGATTCGATCCCAGGCTGTGTCACAGCCGGCCATGACCGGGAGATGGCACACAATTGGGCCAACGTCACCCGGGTTAGAGGAGGGTTTGGCCGGCCGGGATTTCCTTGTCCCATTGCACTCTAGCGACTCTTTGTAGTGGGCGCCGGGCGCCAGCAAGCTGACTTCGGTCGCCAGCTGGACGGTGTTTCCTCCAACACATTGGTGCGGCTGGCTTCCGGGTTAAGCGAGCAGTGTGTCAAGAAGCAGTGCGGCTTGACAGGATCGTGTTTCGAAGGACGCATGGCTCTCGACATTCACCTCTGCCGAGTCCGTAGAGGAGTTGCAGAGATGGTACAAGACTAACTACCAATTGGATATCACGAAATTGGGGAGAGAATGTGGTAAAAGCACACAAAAAGTGTCTGTTGAAATTAGGATTTATTTCCCCATGGTCAGCATAAACTGGAAGTAAAAAACATTGCTGACCTGTACAATATATGATGTGCAAAAAAATGTGTCTATACTCTTCTATCAACATAAGCTTGCGTGTCACAAAATTTACATTTCATTTAAAGGTGTTTATGACATGTCTGGTAAAATGGTGTCAAAGTTCATTGTAATGTCTGGTTCTTCACATACTGAGAACAGCTGAAAGGATCCGTCACCATATCAAACAAAAAAATGATTTGGAAAATCTCAGCCAGAATAACATTTCTGTACAGTAATAGAAAGTGTCAACTCAAACACTATGTATAGAAATAAAAAATAAAAAAACATTTCAGCAGGAGTCAAGTTCATGTCGCTTCTTCCAACTCAAATCTGGTGATTCTACAGTAGTGTGGGGACTCAGATCATGTTTCCCTGCAGAGAAGACTGTCCACTAATCAATTGAAAGTTGTGTGGAGTTGGAGACCCATGTAATTGACTGTGTGAATCCAGAGTGTAAAGGGAATACTGTCGTGAATGTCTGGCAGAGGTTATTTGGGTTCACAGGGTAGATACATTTTCAGCTGTGGTAGAGGAAACCATGTGATGATTGCATCAGTCTTGAGGAGCTCATGCCTGGGCAGGTAAAAGTGGGATAGTCAGTCTGGAACAGGCTGTGAGGAGTTCAGGGCTGAGCTGAAGTTAGAGGATAGGTAGGCAGACATATAGGGCATTAGTCTGGGCAGGGCTGGCTAGGGACAGCGTCAGAGCTGGGAGGTAGTGGGACCCGCTGCTCGTCCATCCTGTTGGCCTGGGATCGCAGGATGAGGCTTAAGAAGTCCTCGTCTGGGACAGTAGAACCTCTAGTGGGGAGAGGGGGTGCTGTACACCGCTGGTCATTCAGTCTAGAACCCTACACAGGCACATTGGAACAGACCAGATTTTGATCTCAAATCAACAGTGTCAGTCAAAATTTCTGAAATATAGTATTTTTCAATAAATTTGGTCCATGAGTTACAATTCATCATCTTTACAATAGGTACTAAGGTGTAAGCAAATGAGGCTTTTACTAACTTCTGAATAGTTAAGTCATTTTCAGTGAACCAGCCTACTGTTGGCTATGTCTTGATTACCTGGCACTTGACTAGCATGTCGAAGAAAACGTCATCAGCCTGAGGCTGGTCAGCACTGGTCATCAGGGGACTGATCATGGTGGGGGGGCTGAGGGAATGATTGGAGGTGCACAGACGTAGACCGGGGAAGCTGCTGCCCACGCTGCCTCTCTGCTCGTCCAGCCGACGGCCCTGGGAGGTGGCCAGCGGGTCCAGGAAATGCTCAGGCTCCAGGTTGGCCTCGCACACGGAAGTAGTTACTTGAGGTAGCAGAGGACAGGAAGGGGTGATAAAGGAAGGAGTAGTTCAACCTGAAAGCTACATCTGCTTTGCCAAAGCAATATTTTTTTTAATTATGAACTCAAAATTCAAGGAGGAAAATTAAGTACATGAGCTCCTACCACCAGTGAATAGGATAAGGAAGGCACGTACAGGAAAGGCATTGGACGATGCGTAGGTCACAAAGTGCCAACCAGGCACATTGGTAGACATGGCATGCAGAGGGGGGGGGGGGGGGCGAGACTAACTTACATTTCCTCATGGCTACGGGCGGGGTGGTACAGAGAGAGAAGGGGTCGGTGAGACTGCTCTGGTCGTCCAATAAGGAGCATCTTTGGTCTTCCATTCTGCTGCCCTGGAAACGACTTAGGAGGTCGAAGAAGCCTTCATCACCCAGAGTGTCAGAACCTCCAATCTACAGGAGAAAGGAGGCACAAAACACCCACTAAAACAACCAGAAAAGTCTCAGACAGTAATGATAGCCTTTTTATGGTTGCCATTATAAGACAAGAATGCTACAATAGACTGCACAACATGCCCAGCCTCCATGTTATCTACTGTAGTTAAACCCAAGTATGCTGTTGAACCCGTAGGAATGCATTTAAAATAATAGCAATAGACCAATTATATGATTTATCTTTATATGATTACGCTACTATGTATGCCTACCTCTATGGTTGAAGCTACCTTGGCTTCTGACTTCTGTGTGTCCGTCTCTGGGGCTGTGGGTTTGTTGCTGGCGTCCTGGAGAACTCCGTCTCTGGTAGGAGAGCTGTGCTTCTTGTGTTTCTTCCCTCTGAGCCGGTTGATAAAGAACAGCTTGGAGGAGGCCTTGGCCATGCTGGATTTAGGATTAGGAGGCCTGAACACGCCTTCGTCCCAGTTCTGTTGTAAGGGCAGTAAATGAAGACAAGAGTACCGGTACATGAAAAGAAACATGGAGGATAGGGGATTGATAGGTGGTGTGTGTAGGCAGTTTAGTTTAGACGTCACCATCGCTATGTAACAAATCAATAAAAATGAAATTTACATACACTACCGTTCAAGGTTTGGGGTCACTAAGACGTTTCCTTGTTTTTGAAAGAAAAGCAATTTTTTATCCATTAAAATAACATCAAATTGATCAGAAATACAGTGTAGACATTGCTAACGTTGTAAAGGACTATTGTAGCTGGAAACGGCTGAATCTTTATGGAATATCTACATAGGCATACAGAGGCCCATTATCAGCTACCATCACTCCTGTGTTCCAATGGCACGTTGTGTTAGCTAATCCAAGTTTATAATTTTAAAAGGCTAATTGATCATTAGAAAATCATTTTGCAATTATGTTAGCACAGCTGAAAACTGTTGTGCTCATTAAAGACTCAATAAAACTGGCCTTCTTTAGACTAGTTGAGTATCTGGAGCACCCGCATTTGTGGGTTCGATTACAGGCTCAAAATGGCCAGAAACATAGACCTGTCTTCTGAAACTCGTCAGTCTATTCTTGTTCTGAGAAATGAAGGCTATTCCATGCGAGAAATTGCCATGAAAATGAAGATCTGGTACAACGCTGTGTACTACTCCCTTCACAGAACAGCGCAAACTGGCGCTAACCAGAATAGAAAGTGGAGTGGGAGGCCCCGGTGCACAACTGAGCAAGAGGACAAGTACATTAGAGTGTCTAGTTTGAGAAACAGACGCCTCACAAGTCCTCAACTGGCAGCTTCGTTAAATAGTACCCACAAAACACCAGTCTCAACATCAACAGTGAAGAGGTGATTTCGGGATGCAGGTCTTCTAGGCAGAGTTCCTCTGTCCAGTGTCTGTTCTTTTGCCCATCTTAATCTTTTTTTATTGGCCAGTCTGAGATATGGCTTTTTCTTTGCAAAAAGGACATTTCTAAGTGACCCCAAACTTCTGAACGGTAGTGTAAATCAATACAATAGTAACATGACGGATAGGGGGTATTCCTGCTCATAAGCATATGTCAATGTCTTAATATGCATGTGTACTGTACATCTTTTTGTACCTACCTCCAAAGTTTTTTCAGGACTCAGTCCTACCACCTCCAAGTTCTCCATACTGTTCCTCCTTCCTTCTGACTTAACGCCTGAAACGAACACATCAGAAGTCGGTGTGTGTGCCATATGTATCCATTTGCATGTGTCACTTTGCCAGGCTTGCACCTGGACTGACTTCGAACTGCAGATTTGTGTAAGGTTCAGAATAATGAGTTCAAATGGAATAATGGTTATTTATAATAATAACGCCATTTAGCAGATGCTTTTATTCAAAGCAACTTACAGTACACCTGTGTGCATACATTTTCACATGGGTGGCCCCAGCGGGAATCAAACCCACGATCGATGTTGCAAGCGTCATGCTTTACCAAACTGACCCACACAGGACCATATTTATTTACACTAAAATCAATATATATAGTACATCATAATAATGATAATAATAATAATAATACTGTAGCATTGTTACTGGTAGGACGGTAAGGACTTGTACCTGGTAAGGTATTCTGCTTCCTGAGGTTCTCAGTCAGAACAGAGCTGTTGCTGTTAAAGTTGGAGCTGCTGTTGGTGTTGAGGCTTGAGCTTGGGTTCTGACCCAGAACCAGCAATAACTTCAGGTCTGACAAGTTCATCCTGGCTGTTGCCTCGCTATTTTTGTCTCCAGTCTGGACCAAATACAGGATGAGAAGTGTATTAGAAAAGAAAACAAAAAACTGAGAACTGCATAAGAACACAACTCGAACACAGCTGGGGAATAATCTGGCCATATAGAGAGTCGAGGTGTTGTTGTCCTCACCGCTCCCCTTGGTACCGGAAGAGATTGCCTCATTCGTTTTATTCATACGGAATTCCTAGAGTTGTGACTTATCGGTTAATTCCATGTAGCAAGATCTGACTAGATGACAGGTAATGATAACATGCATTAGATAGGGAGGTGGAGTAAACATTGACCAGGCAGTACACCTCTATGGATATCTCCAGATGTTTCTCAGCAAAGTGAATGGCATCCTGATGATTCCCCAGGGCCGTGTGAGCATTTCCTAAACTCCAACACGCTCTTCCCTCCCCGACTCTGAACAAACACAGAAGGACAGACAGAAGGGAGATTGAGTAATTGCCAACTCAGAAAGTACACTTCCCTACTATGAACACTTTGCATAAGCCTTTTGAACAATGTATGTCTTAGGCAAAGAAGAACATTGGTCTCTAGAGCCATCAGAAGATAATTAAAGACGGTCATGATCATACACGATCGACAACCATGAGCAACCAAGTATTGTAAATGTGTGTACCTGTCCTTGAGCTCCCGTGCGATGATGAGGTGTTTGATGTGGTAGTCGATGGCTCTCTCGTAGTCGTGCAGCAGTGTGTAGGTGTTCCCCAGGCTGTAACAGGCCTGAGCCTCCACAGCCTTGTCCTTCAGCAGCCTGGCCAGCTGCAGAGTCCTCCTGGGGGGCAGAGGTCAAGGGATGATAAGGAAGAGGTCACCAGAAACTAATCTTGCTTGCCCCCAACTGTGGGGCTTTGGTAAGAGATTTCCAGAAACATTTTCACTTATAATTCCTCCCCACACTTTCCCCCCTTTTTTGTTTTTATTCTTTCACACATCCAAACATACATGTACTTGCTTGGCAGTAGTGTCTGAGACATCCCTGGGCCTTTGATGGTCAATTGGTGTAAGGAAGTAAGTCCACTCACTTGTAATGTTCAGCTGCCACTCCAAACTGGCCCAGGAAGATGTAGGCGTTCCCTAGGTTACAGTAGGCCCTCCTCTCAGCCGCCCTGTCCCCAAACTCCTTAGCGATGAGGAGACGCTTCAAAACAAATCATGGAAGAATTTGAGTGGTCAGAGTGATATGTTCTCTTTTCTACTAAATAAAGTAACGAGAACATATATCATCATACAACAATATTCACACATGCATCATATATATATATAAATATTAACCCTGATAGTCATGTACTAAGACTTGTGATGCCACTAATTTAGGGTATGTACCTGTTCATGGGCCCCCACAGTTTTCTGGAAGTTTCCGAGCAGATAGTATGCGTTACCTAGGTTACCATAGGTTCGTCCCTGTGCTGCCCGATCCTCCAAGTCCTTCACAATGGACAGGTTTAATCTATACAATAAACAGACAAAAAAAGTATTAAAAAAAGTTAACATTCACCAAAAGTTATTTATTCGTACACTGTCATTTACTATGTAATTTATCAGCTGACGCCATCATATAAAGTATTAAAAAAGGTCACAGACATTCAAAAGTCATACTTATTCACCATTACGCTCTCTTTTACATCATATGCAGACTCCATTATAGAAACCCACTGATTAACTCACTCGTAATACTCTGTGGCTTTGACTAGTGCAAACTTGGCCTCCTCTGAGATTTCTCCTGGCTCCGCTCCAGTCCAGCAGATACTCTTCCCCTTGGAGTAGTAAACGTTGCCAAAATTATACAGCGCTCTGGCCTGCCCAACCTAGACACACAGAGAGGAACAGACCAACACAACCAACATTGTAAATACTTGCCCAGCACACAAAGAGGGTTGGGCGTCAAGCTAGTCTAGACATCAACACATACAGTTGAAGTCAGACGTTTACATACACTAAGGTTGGAGTCATTAAAACTTGTTTTTTAACCACTCCACAAATTTCTTGTTAACTATAGTTTTGGCAAGTCGGTTAGGACATCTACTTTGTGCATGACACAAGTAATTTTTCCAACAATTGTTTACATTTCACTGCATCACAAATCCAGTGGGTCAAAAGTTTACAAATTGGAAAATTCCAGAAAATGATGTCATGGCTTTAGAAGCTTCTGATAGGCTAATTGACATAATTTGAGTCAATTGGAGGTGTACCTGTGGATGTATTTCAAGGCCTACCTTCAAACTCCGCACCTCTTTGCTTGACATCATAGGAAAATCAAAAGAAATCAGCCAAGACCTCAGAAAAAAGTCTGGTTCATCCTTGGTACCACGTTCATCTGTACAAACAATAGTACGCAAGTATAAACACCATGGGACCACCTAGCCGTCATACCGCTCAGGAAGGAGACGCGTTCTGTATCGACATAACCTGAAAGGCCACTCAGCAAGAAGCCACTGCTCCAAAACCGCCATAAAAAAGCCAGACTGCGGATTGCAGCTGCATATAAGAACAAAGATCGTACTTTTTGGAGAAATGTCCTCTGGTCCGATGAAACAAAAACAGAACTGTTTGACCATAATGACCATCGTTATGCTTGGAGGAAAAAGGGGGAGGCTTGCAAGCCGAAGAACACCATCCCAACCGTGAAGCACAGGGGTGGAAGCATCATGTTGTGGGGGTGCTTTGCTGCAGGAGGGATTGGTGCACTTCACAAAATAGATGGCAACATGAACATTATGTGGATATATTGAAGCAATATCTCAAGACATCAGTCAGGAAGTTAACGCTTGGTCGCAAATGGGTCTTCCAAATGGACAATGACCCCAAGCATACTTTCAAAGTTGTGGCAAAATGGCTTAAGGACTTTCAAAGTATTGGAGTGGCCATCATAAAGCCCTGACCTCAATCCTATAGAAAATTTGTGGGCAGAACCTGACTCAGTTACACCAGCTTTGTCAGGAGGAAGCTTGTGGGAAGCTTGTGGAAGGCTACCCAAAACGTTTGACCCAAGTTAAACAATTAAAAGGCAATGCTACCAAATACTAATTGAGTGTATGTAAACTTCTGACCCACTGGGAAT
The DNA here is from genome assembly GCF_045679555.1 of Salvelinus alpinus. Lineage (NCBI taxonomy): Eukaryota > Metazoa > Chordata > Actinopteri > Salmoniformes > Salmonidae > Salvelinus > Salvelinus alpinus. The sequence goes on along the minus strand of NC_092091.1, from coordinate 41,109,109 downwards.
GTGATGAAAGAAATAAAACCTGAAGTGAATCATTCTCTCTACTATTATTCTGACATTTCACATTCTTAAAATAAAGTGGTGATCCTAACTGACCTAAGTCAGGAATTAAAAGTCAGGAATTGTGAAAAACTGAGTTTACCTGTATTTGGCTAAGGTGTATGTAAACTTCGACTTCAATTGTAATTATTAATCACTTATTCTAGCCGTCACCACAGACCCGGGAGCCGTCACCACAGACCCGGGTTCGATTCCAGGCTGTATCACAACCGGCCGTGATCAGGAGTCCCATAGGGCGGCGCACAATTGGCCCAGAGTCATCCGGGTAACCGGAGAGTTTGGCTGGGGAGGCTTTACTTGGCTTATCACGTTCTAGCGACTCCTTGTGGCAGGCCGGGCGCCTGCAGGCTGATCGTTCAGTTGAACGGTGTTTCCTCCGACACATTGGTGCAGCTGGCTTCCGGGTTAAGTGGACGGTTGATAAATAGCGCGGTTTGGCGGGTCATGTTTTAGAGGACGCATGACTCGACCTTAGCCTCCTGAGCCCGGTGGGGAGTCGCAGCGATGAGACGAGATCAATATTGGGGAGAAAAACAGGGTAAGAGAGATAAAAAACAAAAAAATGTATTGTTAAATCTCATGGCTCCTAAGGCGGGAGGCAAAAGGCAACAGTTTGGTTTCAGTAACTGATAAGGTAGGACAGCCATGGATTAGGGAGGAGTGAGGATTTCGGCGTCAGGTGAAGTGACAAGGAACAGTCCTGTTACACACATATACTTACATGCACATGAAGGTTCTACCAGGAGGCGGGGCCATGACTACACCAGCGAGAGGAACCAATTAAGTTCCTGACTAGCAACAGAGATGTATTGGCTGTCTAGATGTGGAAGGAGTTGACACCCCACCTAGTAGGAGTGTATAAATATATGTGCTTGTGTAAACAGGTATTTGTCTTAGCAGCTGTTTGACCTAGTGGGTGAATAAACTTAGTTTGAGCTTTTCTTAGTCATCCGTTTGAGTTTTTACTCTGTTTAGAACCTAACACTTGTGATTAAATTAGTACGTTTGAATGTCTCACCTTATCGTACATCCCTCTGGTAATGTCATAGTGTCTTTGGCAACAGACCACTGCTTCATCAAACCGTCCCAGAACCTTCAGGGTGTTTCCAAGGTTGCCACTGGCTTTTGCTTCTCCAAGTTCATCCCCAATGGTTCTGGAGAGAAATCACATCCAAACACAGAATGAGAAACGTCAATGTTATACTGTACCATGACAGACATTCTTGACCCAGAAAAGAGAAATTAGAATTTGTTCCACAAATCAGCATTTGTCTCCCTAAGGCTCCCATTTGAGGTGATAAATGTTTCATCCCCATGGGATACTGTGACCTGGGTGCTTTGCTTACTTTCTGCCAAAACCAACAAACTGATCACTTGGTCACTTGGTCACTTTGCCAGTCCCCCAGCTCTCATTTCTCTAGACCTTCACAGTTCACATGGTCCCGTGTGGCTCAGTTCGTAGAGAATGGCACTTGCAATGCCAGGGTTGTGGATTTGGTAGTGTGCTCCTGGTCAGAGAGGTCATGGCGGTAGTGTGCACCTGGTCAGAGAGGTCATGGCGGTAGTGTGCACCTGGTCAGAGAGGTCATGGCGGTAGTGTGCACCTGGTCAGAGAGGTCATGGCGGTAGTGTGCACCTGGTCAGAGAGGTCATGGCGGTAGTGTGCTCCTGGTCAGAGGTCATGGCGGTAGTGTGCTCCTGGTCAGAGGTCATGGCGGTAGTGTGCTCCTGGTCAGAGGTCATGGTGGTAGTGTGCTCCCAAGTAGCCTCTGTAGAGTCCAACAACTCCATCTTAACTCCTCCTCCACATTTACTGGATTGGTTGAACAGTGTAGAAGAGAACCTCCCAACAGTTTTTTCCCCCCTTCTCGTCAAGACCAGAATGTATGGTATTTAGTTTCACGTGTTTATTTTACGCCTGCTACATTAGGTTAGGTCAGAGTGAGGTTGTAGCGGTGTTCTGATGTCATGGCGGTGCTGTGTACCTGGTCAGTGTGAGGTCGTGCAAAGTGTGTGTACCTGGTGAGGGTGAGGTCATGGCAGTGGTATTCCAGAGCCTTGCTGTACTCCTGCAGGTGAAAGTAGGCGTTGCCCAGCTGGCTGTAGATGGCGCTGAGGATCTGGAGGTCGTCTGTGCCCACCTGGATGGCCGACTCGAAGAAGGAGACCCCAGCGTGGTAATCCCCCACCTTACACTGCCGCTCTCCCTTCAGGGCCAGGTCCAGACATGACATCTCCATCCTAGAAGGAGAAAAAAACTTTATAGCCCAATTTTTGTGTGTGTGCGTACTTGTGTGATCAGACAGTCTAGGAACAGAAACTCAATTAGGAGGAAAGTTGAGGTGTACTTTCATCGGTTCTGAATTTTAGATTGTTCAGGTGTGGAAATGATATATTCAAAAGGATAAGGCAAACCACTTCTGTATTTTAAAGGTTTAATAAAACAGGGTGCAGAACAAAGGGGGAAAACAGAAAATGTATGCAACAGAGTCAGTCACGTTCTCCCCTAAAAACTCTCATTATATGAACATCCTTATGCGTTCATTCTCCCAGTGCCAGGCCCAGACCATAACATAAGTCTAGTCTATAATCCATCTGGTTCAAAGTAGACCATATATTACACATAGAATTATCTATTAAGACCACTATAGCAGATGTAACAGCTAGAGACCCTTAACCTCAGTTAAGTTCTGCCTATAGGCACGTGAAATTTAACCGTACCCAACACATCTTTATGAAAGGAATTTTTATTGCACCTGGACATTGTGCGGCAGACAGGGTAAAACAATATTAACACTAGAACCGCATGGCCTTTCAGCATATAAGTACCCGCTAGAAAACATTGCCTGGGCGTCCCCTTTAGCATACAATGCATTCGGAAAGTATTCAGACCGCTTGACTTTCTCCACAGCCTTATTCTAAAATAGATCTCCCCCTCAATCTACACAAAATTCCCCATAATGACAAAGCAAAAAACAATAACATTACATTTACATAAGTATTCAGACCCTTTAATCAGTACTTGGCTGAAGCACCTTTGGCAGCGATTACAGCCTCGAGTCTCCTTGGGTATGATGCTACAAGCTTGGCACAACTGTATTTGGAGGAGTTTCTCCCATTCCTCTATGCAGATCCTCTCAAGCTCTGTCAGGTTGGATGGGGAGAGTAGCTGCACAGCTATTTTCAATGTGTCTCCAGAGATGTTCGATCGGGTTCAAGTCCGGGCTCTGGCTGGGCCACTCAAGGAAATTTGAGTCCCAAAGCCACTCCTGCGTTGTCTTGGCTGTGTCCTTAAGGTGGTTGTCCTGTTGGAAGGTGAACATTCACCCCAGTCTGAGGTCCTGAGCACTCTGGAGCAGATTTTCATCAAGGATCTCTGTACTTTGCTCCGTTCATCTTTGCCTTGATTCTGACAAGTCTCCCAGTCCCTGCCGCTGAAAAACATCTCCACAGCATGATGCCGCCACCACCATAATTCAGTCGGGATTGTGCCAGGTTTCCTCCAGAAGTGACACTTGGCATTCGGGCCAGAGTTCAATCTTGGTATCATCAGACCATGGTCAGAGTCTTTAGGTGCATTTTGGCAAACTCCAAGAGGGCTGTCGTGCCTTTTACTGAGGAGTGGATTCCGTCTGGCCACTCTACCATAAAGGCCTGATTGGTGGAGTGCTGCAGAGATGGGATAACTTTCCAGAAGGACAACCATCTCCACAGAGGAACTCAGGAGCTCTATCAGAGTGATCATCAGGTTCTTGGCCAAGGCCCTTCGCACCTGATTTTTCAGTTTGGCCAGCTCTAGGAAGTCTCGGTGGTTCCAAACTTCTTAGATTTAAGAATGATTGCGGCCATTGTGTTCTTGGAGTCCTTCAATGCTGCAGAAATTGTTAAGTACCCTTCCCCAGATCTGTGCCTTGACACAATCCTGTCTCGGAGCTCTACGGACAATTCCTTCGACCTCACGGCTTGGTTTTTACTCTGACAACTGTGGGAGCTTATTTAGACAGGTGTGTGCATCTCCAAATCATGTCCAATCAATTGAATTTACCACAGGTGGACTCCAATCAATTTGTAGAAACATGAAGGATGATCAATGGAACCTGGATGCACCGGAGCTCAATCTCAAGTCTCACAGCAAAGGATCTGAATACTTATTTACATAAGGTATCATTATAAAAAAAAATATTAATTAGCAAAAAAACAGTTTTCGCTTTGTCATTATGGGGTATTGTGTGTAGATTGATGAGGGGGAAAAAACTGTTGAATACATTTTAGAATAAGGCTGTAACATAAAAAAGTCAAGGGGTTTGAATACTTTCTAACCAAACTTAAATTTGTCACATGCGCCGAATACAACAAGTGTAGACCTTAACGTGAAATGCTTACTTACAAGCCCTTAACCAACAGTGCAGTTCAAGAAGAGTTAAGAAAATATTTACCAAATAAACTACAAAAGAATAAAAAGTAACACAAAATAACAAATACACTGTATTTGACAAAGTGTAATCGAAACTGCAGAATATGCTCATTAGATTGTCAATTGAATCTTGTCTACAGGCTAACTCATCATGTACAAAATCAGTTGCAGGCCGACTGGCATCGTTTGTTTTCCGCTCATCAAGCTGGATAGAGTCAAGGATATGGTTTGCGTCATTCTAAAGGCCTAATGCAACACAAAGCATGTTCCTGTTTCCCTTACAATAAATTAGATTAGTAATAGAGTTACAGTAAATAAAAGTCCTGTAACAGCTAAAACATAAAAGAGAAATGGTATCAACCCTCAAGGCGCGCTGTCAAATTAACATGAGCGCCAAAGCTGATAAACAGGCATAAACTCCTCATTACACTATTGTTCTAAATTAAATCAACATCTTCAACCTCCTCATTCAGCCTACTTTAAATGTGATGTTTAGCAACTTGCACAATTATAACCTATTCCATCCATTTGTCATTCAGTCAGTGGGCTGGCATCAATTGTTTCCCTGGATAGAGTCAATGATATGTTTTGCATTATTCTAAAGGCCTACTGCAACACATTAGCATGTTATCATTTCCCCTAACATACATTCGATTAGTAATAGATTTATAGTAAATAAGTCTAATAACAGCTTATTTTTACAAAGTAAAATGTAAAAAAAAAAAAAAAAGAAAAGAGAATGTTATCAACCCCAAAGGCGTGGTCAAATTATTTGGTGCTGATAAAGGCTTAACACAAACTCAACGTTACACTATTGTTGTTCGAAATGAAAATCAACCTCATTCAGTTAGGCCTAATTTAAATTCAACCGTCAAGTAAGGTGCACAATTATCACCCCTTCGTCCATTTGTGATTCATTCAGTGAGGAGAGAGCGACGCATTAGCGTGTGGCTGGGTACCAACGTCCTGCAGCACATTGTCTTGGCGGATTATGTTAGGACTAGGTGTGGGGGAAAAAAGGTAAAAAAGACCCTAAATACTTTTCTGTTATTGATTTAAAAATTCGGACAAATGAGTAGGGTAAAATACAAAACACTTAGGAGAAGTCAGGGAAGGAGCAGGACATAGCTACAAAATCAAACATCAGTGGCTGTTGGCCTATGGCGGTTTTAGTGTTAAAAGCCGACAACAACCACCACCACCAGAACAAACACACACATAAGATCGTAAATAGCAAACATATCAGTTACGGTCAGACTGCGGTCCCAATCAGAGCATACCAGACCTAGCCTGGTCCCAGATCTGTTTGTGCACATGATAATTGCTGTCATTTTCAAGCCAAACATGGCATGACAATAGTTTGCACGATAGCACAGACTGACACTCAGGATACACCAGACCAATGACATGGACTGCTGAAATTCATTTGTCATGTTGGTATACAGAACCAAACATCATTCCACGAAGACAGTTCGGCTCCACAGCACACCCATCCGTGTATGTGGTTAGGATCCGCATCTATACTGTAGAACTTCACAGTCCACACCCTGCCACCACCAGCTAAAAACAGCTGTGGTTGGTTACTCCTCAAGGAAGTTGTGTTGCTTTCTTAAAAAGTACAGCTTCAGGCGTTCTCTGATGCCACCATAGACCGAGGCAGCAAAACAACAGGCATTTTTAAATGGTCTCTGCAGACGAGTAGTGCCGGTCACCAGACTCTTCCTGGGTTAGCCTGAGGACGAGGTTACAGTACCTACCAGGAGAGTATACCGCTGAGGGAGTGTAAACTATAGGATTCTTATTACATCACAATTAACCTACAACATGGCTTTGTCCAAGCATGACTCCCCACCTCCATACGGCACAGCATATAACACATGCTTGTATGCACACGGCCTGAAGTGGCAAAAACAATTGTCAACTCAATCCAACACCTGCAATACAGTTCTCCTGCTCTCCTCGCTACCAATCAAGCATTTTCAAGCATCCGATTCAAACTTCAATGAACATTAGCTGATAGGAATATAGTACATCGATGAACAACAACAAGCAATGTCCAAGACAAATCATTACTGTGATTAGAGTTTGATTAGAATATAATGCCCGACACCCATGCAAAGCTAATCTGTCTTTGGGCCTGACATATGGGCCAGTCAAGAGCAGTCATCCAGAGACTTCAGTGCTGCACCTATAGCTAACATACAGTACCTGCTGCCTCTCTTCATCCTAACCCACTCCCGGACCCTTGATAGGACAGACATCTCAAGCTTCTTGATCACTCTGTCACTGGCTATGATCGAGACAGGCTCCTTCAGGGAGAGACAACTCAGTTGCTGTCCTTTGGCGTGCATACACATACCAACGGCGGTGAACCGTTAGCTAGCCCAGACCCCGCAAAAAAAAAATATATCCCCAGGGAGACTCCAACGCCGACACAGTCTCTAAAACCGTCTTTCTGACCTGCCGTAACAGCACAACTTCAGGCTATAACTGCCTTCTGTCCTGGACTCCTGACCCCTCCCAGCTGGACGTACAGAGCGTCAAATATTCTGTTGCCAGTCTAGTCAGGGCTGCAGTCGAGGTAAAAGTAGGTTTCACATACATGAATGGGTTCAGGGTTTGTGGTGGTGATTACAGTAAGCAGGGCTTAGCCGACGGCAGCATATCGTCTCCTCCCTCTTGGCCACCTGCTGGTAGGTGTCACATCTCATTAGCCAGCAAGTTCAGAGGTAATTACAGGGGATAGCTAAGTGGCTCCGGGATTGGCTAATGCCTTTTGTTACAAAATACCTGTGAACTCTGGCTGAGGCTGGGCATACTCACTACTTATGGCTCGCAGACAACTCAACCAATGTGGATCTAGTGTGTGTGTGTGTGTGTGTGTGTGTGCTGATCGTTCAGCGCACTGTTTTAGGGACCAAACGCTGTGGTCCCTAAAACAGAAAATTAGCATTCCTGCAAATTTATTTTGTTAATATAATTTGATCTTTGAGAAATTAAGCTAATTGATTGCACCCAAATTGACCATGGTGATGGGTTCTGTTCCAGGTGCATCTGCCCACCTGGCAGTTTCTTCACATGGAATCTTTGCTGCTGCTTTGGCGCTCATATGTCTCACGTAGCCCTGTGTGTCAGACTCATGAACACCTGTGTGTTGATAGCAGCCAAGTCAAGCATGTTGTAGAACACAGGAACAGGCCAGCAGCAAGTTCCTCCTTTCACCAAGTACAGCCATGCCATTTGATGCGAAACATTACCCAACACTCACTCACCTGCTGCCTCACCTGCATTCTTTCCTAGATATGGAAAGCCGTTCAGCATGAATCAGAAATGTCATCATCCATAGATCTTGTAGCAACACTAACGCAGCATGTGCATCCATTTGTCTTGGTCTTGCCATTGTAAATTACGCATACTTTCACTGTGTAACATACTCCATTAAGGTCTAGAGGACAATTCCACCCCAAAACTATCTTTTGGTATTTGTTTCATTACTCCATTGTTGTCATAGCTCCCAAATGTTTTGCTTGTCAGCAATCGAGTTAAGATATTTTACTTTCAAAATAGGGAAATCATCCCCGTTTGATGCATTTTGTATCATATGACGCAAAACCGCATCAGATGTTGCAAAATATTTCTCGCTGAGAAATTCTGCACCAAACATCTTGGATGTAAAATTCCCCGACTAGGATCTCCTCGGAAAAAAACATCAAAATGAATGACAGATTTCTTAAATCTGACTATTTTGAGGGAGTGTATACTGGCTATGGCGTCTCAATTGACAAAATGGTACTACTGCCGCTTTTTTCGTTTTTCAAGCAAAGGTCTTTTTTTTAAACATTTATTTATATATCACCCTTGTTCTCCCCATTTCGTGAGTCCCGTACGGACTCGGGAAAGGTCGAGAGCCAGGCGTCCTCCGAAACACGACCCTGCCAAGCCGCACTGCTTCTTGACAAACTGCGCACTTAACCCAGAAGCCAGCCGCACCAATGTGTCAGAGGAAACACCGTACAACTGGCGACTGCGTCCGCATGCATGCACCCGGCCCGCCAGAGTCGCTAGAGCGCGATGGGACAAGGACATCCCGGCCAGCCAAACCCTCCCCTAGCCTGGAGGATGCTGGGCCAATTATGCGCTGCCTCATGAGTCTCCCGGTTTCGGCCGGCTGCGACACAGCCCGGGATCAAACCCGGGTCCGTAGTGATGCCTTAGACCGCTGCGCCACTCAGGAGGCCCTCAAAAAGGTATTTTAAGGGAGTATGCAAGCACAATCATTCAGGTCACCTACTAGGCGAACTGAAGCATGCTGACACCTTAATAAAACCGCTGGTATTTGGTGGACTGATATAGGGTACACCATTTTGAGATTATAATTAGAATAGATGAATGGAATAGAATGACCTGCCCTGTTCTTCATAAAAAAATTGGTGATTACATAATTACGCATCGTTCACTTCCCCTCGCTCATCAACACCCATTCTCCCCCATCATACTATACTTAATTTATTTTATCTATTGTTATATCTGTGAAATTAGTTTTGGTTCAGTTGAGGCAATTATGGGGGTAATTATCAACTGGGCACGGCACCTTCAACTCTCAGAAAAAGGAGTGGAGCAGGCCCTAATGTCAGGAGGAGGAGCAATGGGAAAACCATTCAAAAAAATGATATGTCCAAACTGGTTATAACCATTAAATTTTTGTCATATTAAGATTCTAACAACGACAGTGTGTTAAGGATGCGCGATATCGGAATAGGCCGATATTAGCTAAAAATACTAAAATCGGCCCGATGTCTAGTTTAACACTGATGTGCAAAACTGATGTCAAAGCTGACGTGCATACCTACATAACGTAGGTACGTGACGTAATGACACCACGTAAAATGTAGCGCTACACAGCATTCCTAACCTAGCCCACAATGTATGCTGTGTGGATCGAGCAGTCAACAAGTCGAGGAGTCTTTTGAAAGACTAAAACAATTTCAGTGAGACAACTCAAAAGGCGATATCCATTAACACCAAGATAATGGAAATCATAGCCCTTGATAATCAACTGTTCTCTGTCGTGGGTGATGTTGGCTCTTCGCCCACTGGTCGATCACCGGTGCACACTACCAAGTGCACTATTTTTCAAATGTTGCCCTACCGGAGTTACACAGTAATAGCGTTACTGCCATTAGCTTCACAACTGACATTTGGACCAGCGATATCAGCCCCATGAGCATTGCTGAGTCTGACAGCGCAGTGGGTCGTCGAGGATTCCGTACTGAATTCGTATGTCATGCTCATGAATGTGCTAGCTTTATCGCCCCTGCTGCCATTTCAATGACATGTGAGAACATGTTTTAAACATAAACACACCAGCTAGCTCCATTCGAACAACTGACTCGAGAAATAAACTCATCAACTGCGCCTGCAGCAGACGTGACACCCTCTGTCATGGCATTGAAGCACCTGCTCAATAGAACTGCCGACACAGGCTGTGAACAAGTGGCATTCTCTTTACGGTGTCGCCACCATGCTCGATGCTATGTACAAGGACCGCTGCTTCGATGCAGACAAGAAACAGGGTTTACGTGAATTGTTACATACACAGCTGGACAAGATGGAAACAGACACAGTGACAGTGTGCACCGAGGAAGAGGCGCCACAGACAGACAGAGCTGAAACTTCACTGCTTGACATGCATGATGATGAAATCCTGGTTGAGAAGGAAGCACAGCTGTTGGGACACAGATGTGATACAGCCTGGATTCGAACCAGGCACTGTAGTGACGCCTCTTGCACTGAGATGCAGTGACTTAGACCGCTGCATCCGTGTGTGTGTTAACTAACTGTACTAGAATGCTTAAAAAAATATTAGTTAAGGTAAATAAGGACTAACCAGTTAATCTTTGTGAAGCCTGATTAGAATAACGATGTGCACTTGGTGCTAACCTGAGGACGCTTAAAAAAAAACAGGGATGGGACACTAATACAGAAAGAAGCATTGTGTCGAATTGGAGAAAGTTACATAATGTAACACAAACAATATCATACATAATTACTAATATCATTTATATATATTTTTTGTCTAAAGGTCCTGTGGAAAAACAAAAATCAACTTAAATTAGATAAATGCTGTTGCTCGTAGGGAGCGTTTCAAGACCAGAGAAAGATGAGCTGGGGGACTTGTTGACCGGGATCATTGATAGCCAGCAACCCATGGAAGGTATCCCTGATGAGGACCAGTTGGACAGTTCAGATGGGGGACCGTTCCAATCCTCATTTGGTAGGAAACATTCATTCAACATGTGCTATCCCCGGACTGCAGGGAATATTATGTAATGAACTCAACTCTTAAATAAACCATGTTCTCTAATGCAGCAATGTAATCATCACTTGTCTTAACAAAATGAAGGTCAACCCACTACATCTGCATCAGCCAGTAGGGGAGATTGTTTCACTAACCTGGGCCAAAGAGGCTGAGCATGCATGAAACTGGCCATGGAATTTCATGAGCGCAAATTAATGTATTTAAAAAGAGCATGATATGAAGATGCAAATCCTTCATGTTGAGTGAAGTATGAAGTATGTATGAAGGGAAAGGAGAGAAACATGAAGCAGCAGCAGTACATAAATGTTCTTCTCGAACCAGCACCAGTTAGGGGTCCCGATATTTCCATATGTGAATCCATGACTATTGTTTTCTTCAATCACTTGAGCTACACTAAATGAAAGTATGTGGACACCTGCTCGTCAAACATCTCATTCCAAAATCATGGGCATTAATATGGAGTCAGTCTCCCATTTGCTCCCCGCTTTGTCCCCCCTTCTGGGAAGGCTTTTCACTAGATGATGGACCATTGTTGAGCTTCCATTCAGCCACAAGAGCATTAGTGGGACTGATGTTGGGCGATTAGGCCTGGCTCGCAGTCGGCGTTCCAATTCATCCCAAAGGTGTTCGATGGGTTTGAGGTCAGGGCTCTGTGCAGGCCAGTCATGTTCTTCAACACTGATCTCGACAAACCATTTCTGTATGGACCTCGCTTTGTGCATGGGGGCAATGTCATGCTGAAACAGGTAAGGGTCTTCCCAAAACTGTTGTAACAAAGTTGGAAGCACAGAATCGTCTAGAATGGCATTGTATGCTGTAGCGTTAAGCTTTCCCTTCACTGGAACTAAGGGGCCTAGCCCAATCCATGAAAAACAGCCCCAGACCATTATTCCTCGTCCATCAAACTTTACAGTTGGCACTGCATTCGGGCAGGTGGCATCCGCCAAACTCACTGCAATTAATGCAATGCAGCATCTTTTTGGTTGAAAACTCAATGTTTGAGACACTGGAAACCACTCTTCCATATACCAAACATACGCTCCACTACAACTTTGGTGCGGATATGAGCTTGGTTGTACCATTGTTACTCAGCTCCTATTGCATGAAGATAGTGGTCTGTACATACCCACTGTCACCAAGTATGATTCCACTATGTTGTCATCCTTCAAGCTGAGCATACAAAGAGGAGTTTGGGAAAAATCCTTGAGACATGACTTTCACCTTTCCAACGTGCAACAATGTTGAAGAACTGCAAATTGAGAGTGCACACTTTGTACATTTATTTAGAACCAGTTAAGTTTCCTGTACTCAGCATCTGAGGGACACTTGATGGGAATTTGACATCCATCTATACAGCCAATGACGCCATGGAAGTTCCTAGAACTCTACCTTGCAGTTGGCTTGGGCATACAGTCGGTTTACGTACACCAGACAAATCTCCTGTTTCACAATGGAAGGTTCCAGATGCCAAAAATCTCAGTGTTCAATACTTGAAGTGAAGGAGGGATGGGCCTTCCCTGAAGAGAGTCAGATGAAAGTTATGACTCAAGCAAACAAATGTTAGCTGCATTTTCTTTGTACATACAGAAACGGTCCCTGAAATTGATTTCATCAAAATCATTCAGTGGGTTGCTCCGGTCTATAACCGCCCTTCTATCTGGCATTAGTGGTGCTATTTGATCATCATCGAAACAGTCCAGGGGCCATTGGAGAGTTCCTCAATGTGCTTGACACCTTGATAAGCTAATTTCCTGACAATGGCTCATCGCTTTTCATACTGGGCGACTTCAACTTCCAGACGTCTGCCTTCAATTAATTTCTTTCCATCCCTCTCTTTCCCCTCCTTGCCTCTTTTGACCTCACCCTTTCCCAAATCCCCTCCAAATCACAAGACACGCTTGACCTCATCTTTACTAGAGGCTGTCCGCGTACTAATCTCACTCCACACACCCCCCCAGGTCTCTGATCACTACTTTGTTTTCCTTTTTGGTCTCCCTTTCCTCCAGCCACTCAGTCCCTACCCAGATGGTCATGTGCCGTCATAATCGTCGCTCTCTCTCTCCTACTACACTCTTCTTCTATCCTATAATCTCTCCCTTCTGCTAAATCGTTCTCCCGCCCGTCTCCTGATCCAGCCTCTGACGCTACTCTCCTCCCTTTCCGCATTCTATGACTCGCACAGTCCCCTTTCCTCCCAGCACGCTCGTCCCTTCCCTCCTGCTCTGTGGCTGAGTGACTCATCGCGATCTTACAGAACAGGCCTGTGGGCAGCTGAGCAAAAATTGAGGAAAATTAAACTTCCGGAGGACCTATTATCCTCTCGATCTTCTCTTCCTCTGTATCCACTGCTAAAGCTTTCCATTACTCTAAATTTCAATCTTCTGCCTCCAACCCTAGGAAACTTTTTCCACCTTCTCCTCCCTCAATCCTCCACCCCCTCCTCCCTCTGAGCAGACAACTTTGTCAACCACTTTGAAAAGAAGGTTGACGACATCCGCTCCTCATTCACTCAGCCTATTGAGTGCACTGTCCCACTCACGCAGAACTACAGATGAAATCCTGCCACTAGTGAGGTCTGGCCACCCGACAACCTGCCCTCTCGACCCCATCCCCTCCTCCAAGCCATCTCTGGAGACCTTTCTCCCATTCCTCATTTCCCTCATCAATCAAATTTATTTATAAAGCCCTTTTTACATCAGCCGATGTCACGAAGTGCTGTACAGAAACTCATGCCTGACCACTGGCTGTGTCCCGTCTGAATTCGAAATGGCCCGAGTCGCTCTCCTCCTCAAGAAACCAACACGCTACACATCTTACGTCAAAAACTATAGACCTATATCCCTTCTTTCTTTACAAAACACATGAGTGTGCAGTCTCTGATCAACTCTTATCTCTTTCGGTATGATCTTGACCCTAACCAGTCAGGCTTCAAGATGGGTCACTCAACAGACTGCTTTTCTCTGTTTCACAGAGGCTCTCAGCACTGACAATCTCTCTCTCTCTCTCATCCTCCTAGAACTATCTCCTGCCTTCGACACCGTGAACCATCAGCTCCTCCTCTCCAGCCACTCAGGGCTGGGCGCCTCAGGCTCTCCACACTTGGATTGCATCCTACCTGGAAGACCGCTCCTACCAGGTGATGTGGAGAGGATCTGTGTCTGCGCCACATACTCTCACTACTGGTGTCTCCGAGGACTCGGTCATATCCTCCATGGTCTCGCCTATCATTGCTATGCAGATGACACTCAACTACTTTTCTCCTTCCTCCCCTTCTGACACCCAGGTGGCGAGACACATCTCTGTGTGCCTGGCAGATATCTCAGCTTGGATGTCAGCCCACCACCTCAACAAGATGGAGGTGCTCTTCCTCCAGGGGAAGGCCTGCCCGCTCAAATAACTATCCATCACAGTTGACAACTCCAGTGTCGCCCTCCCAGAGTGCAAAGAACCTTGGCGTGACCCTGGACAACACCCTGTTGTTCTCACCAGACATCAAAGCAGGTTCATGACCTACGACATCCGTAGAGTACGACCCTACCTTACACAGGAACCGGCGCAGGTCCTAATCCTGGCACTTGTCAACTCCTGTCTTGACTACTGAAACTCGCTGTTGGCTGGGCTTCCTGCTTATGCCATCAAACCCCTGCAACTTGTCCAGAATGCTGCAGCCCGGTTTTCAACATTCCCAAGTTCTCAAATGTCAGGTTCAATTTAAGCCTTCACTTAGATCTAGATGAACTCATTGTTCTTCTGGAAATCAGACAAAAATCTAGACTAGGGCAACGGGACAGAACAGGACCGCAGTACTGAAGCGTGTAGCGCGTATAAAATCGCCTGCCCTCGGTTGCAGTTCCAAACTGCCTGTGGTAGCAACGTCAGCACAATAACTGTTCGTCTGGAGCTTCATTTAATGGGTTTTCATGGCCGAGAAGCTGCACACAAGCCTCAGATCACCATGCGCAATGCCATGCGTCGGCTGGAGTGGTGGAGTGATGAATCACGCTTCACCATCTGGCAGTCCGATGGACTAATTTAGGATTGGCTGATGCCAGGAGAATGTTACCTGCCTGAATGTAATGACAACTGTAATACTTGGTGGAGGAGGAATAATGGTATGCGGCCGTTTTTCATGGTTCGGGCTAGGCCTCAGTTCCAGTGAAGGGCAATCGTAGCGCTACAGCATACAATGACATTCTAGACGATCCTGTTCTTCCAACTTTGTGGCAACAGTTTGGGGAAGGGCCTTTCCTGTTCCAGCATGACAATGGCCCCCTTGCACAAAGCGAGGTCCATACAGAAATGGTGTTTGCGAGATCGGTGTGGAAGAACTTGACTGGCCTACCAGTCGAACACCTTTGGGATGAATTGAAATGCAGACTGCGAGCCAGGCCTAATCGCCCAACATCACTGTCAGGCCTCACTAATGCCCTTGTGGCTGAATGGAAGCAAGTCCCCGAAGCAATGTTTCAACATCTAGTGAAAAAGCCTTCCCAGATGAGTGGAGGCAGTTATAGCAGCAAAGGGGAATTCCATATTAATGCCCATGATTTTGGAATGAGATGGTCGAAGAGCAGGTGTCCACATACTTTTGGTCATGTAGTGTATTACTGACTTGAAACAGATTAATAAAGATAGTGAGGATGAGATTCAGCGAACCTCTACACGAGTTTCAGTCACCCCTGATATGAACTTTGGAGAAAGGGTCGACTGACAGATATAATGAAGTCAAATGTCCATGATGGAGATAGTTGTGCAGCCGTAGATACTACAGCAGCAGGAACAGGGTAAGAGCTCCATTTCCTACAAGGCACTGTGGTGGCCCTCTACTTATCCTCCAGTCGGGTAAATAAGGCCAATCTGTAGAAATCCACTTGTCTGTATTTAGTGCATTAAGTCATTAAAATGGGTTGTTCCACCTCAAAAAGCACAACAACAAAAAATTGGAATGACACCCACCATCTCAGATTGTTCTGAAATTGTTTCTGTTAGAAACAGATAAGATTAGAATTCCTGCAACATTTTGTTGAAATATAAATTGATTCCACCCAACAATCGTCCATTTTAATTTAAAGGATTTATATAATATTCAGTAAATATAGTCCCTAACATCTGATTTGTACCAAACATTTTTCTAACCAAGTTAGACATGAGGAATCGAAAGAAATGGTTAAAAGCCACCCAGGGACCCTCCATTCCCAACGCCAATCCCACCTCAACAACAAGTATATAGTATCAGCTCTATGTCTGACTCACTGTCTAAAAACAAATGATGGTCCAAAAACAGATGTTAGGTACTATAGTTATTAAAAATTATATGAATCCTATAAATTAAAATGTCCAATTTGGGTGCAATCAATTAGCTGAATTTTTAAGAGATGAAACTATATTGACAAAATAATGTTACAGGAATGCGAATCTTAACCGTTTCTAAATACAGAAATTATTTCAGAACAATCTGGCTTGGTGAAATGACATGGAACGACCGTAATGACTATCCTGGCCCAAGGTGCCCTCGGCTTGGTTGTATGCTACGGTGAACCACTATGTTCACCTATTAGCTTTCACAAGGACAGGTGGCATCAAAGCACTGGTTAGGTCACACCACCGGTCTAAGTTATATTAAATTAAGGTTTCAGTCATGCACATGGCAATGACAGATTATTTGTCTGTTGAACAGGATCTTTACTCTCAGTAAAATGGGGCGGGTTATTTTTTACAAGCAAGAGAGACGTTGCTATGTAATCTACACTACACGGATATATCAGACCGGTTTGCTCCATTTCCAGGCAAACCGGTCTGCAGAATGACAGTTGGACATGTTTTGAAATGTGCTTCAGTTCAGAGACACGCTCCAAAATGGAGAGCAGAACATGCACAGTCTGCACTGTGGAGGAATGAGGAAAAACTATAAAAGACATTAGAAAGCAAAGCATTCACTTGAGGGTTCTCAGTAATGTTTCATTCTGCTATTAAATATTGACAGGAACGAAACACTGCTTTACAACCCAGGCCTGTTACGGCTACTTCAACTCCATATCACTGGCCTCCCACTGGGAAGTAGGTTAACTGAGACTGAAGGAGAGAATCGCCTACCTCCGGTCACCGTCAACACAGGGAACACAGATTGAACTAACCAACACATCAAATTACATTCCAAAAAGGGTGGTAATAGTTACATGCCCAAAATGAGAGGAGAGCACACATACTTTATATATGTGGCGGGATAGAAGGGCTTGCTCCTCGTCCTGAGCACTAAGCAGAGAAACACTGCTGTCCATTTGGGTGCATAACAAGTACAGAAGTCATTATGATCCAAATTAAAACCAGGCGGAGAAAAAGAGAGCTGGAGAGCATGGTGGAGGAATCACGACCAACCCATACACTGTGGGAGAAATAAAATGTAGTAGCTCAAATAAAAACTCAACCAGATGCAAACCAATTCAAAAGGAAGTCAGGCAGCCACTGCTGTGTGAGTGCCAGAGGGTAGGCGAGACAGTGAAAAAAACACACCACACAAACGTTGCACAAGGGAAAAAACAACAGCAAAGACCTCACACGTAAACCCCCCCCCCCCCCCCCCATCTCTCGATCACCCTCTCCTTAGAGGGAAACTGGAGATTCTGGGTGAGAAAAAAGGCCTTATTCTCCATGTGCAGCACAATAGCAACACAGACTCAGTGACACAGGTACAGTAGCAGCAACCAGAATCAGCTGGACAAAGCGGAATCAGCTGGACAGTCTGTCAGTTAAACTCCACAACTACCTGGAGTTGTTTTTGACCAGACTATAGAGTGGTCGAGCAAGACATTCAATTAAAGAATACACACATTCAGCGTGTAAAGGGTTGGGGGCTTGAACAGAACTGTGTACGCCAAAAGTCAAGGTCAGAGAGTTTCAAATATCAAGCCAGCTTCACCTATAGGCAAAACGGTTAGTTTGTAAAGCACACTAAATCCAATGTTATGGTGGATTAATAAAGAAAAGCATTCCAGTTACAATGTGCTCTCTCAGTAACAACAGACAGTAAGACCAGGCCTCGCACTGGAAGGATTAGGGCCAATATCCTGTAGAGCAGGGATGGGCAACCACCCCCCTTTTGTATGCCCACGGATCAATTCCTCAAAAAGCAAAACAAAAAAACAATTGTCAGGGTCAAAATGTACTGGGTTAGAATAGTATAATACACACATTTGGTTGTGCATCAGAAGTTTCTCTTGTTATTTCAGTCACTCAATTAGCCCATGTCAGCTAAAACATGTTCTATTGGTAAATTGGCCGAGCCAGCTATTTGTAATAATCATGTTCGAATTATGGACAGAGAGGCCCACATTGATTTTTCTCACTCACTCTGGATGAGGGTACGCAGACCGGCGAGCCACTACAGCCCCTCATGATGACTTCAGATTTGTTGTGGCCTCCAGCCCCATCAAAATTGCCAATCCCTGCTGTAGAGGGTTCAGCGTAATCACAACAAGGGAGTGAGACTGCAGGCCCAGCAGCGTGTAAAAGGCAACCATTCATGGAAGACTTTGGATTAGGGCTGCCTGCATTTCAGATTGGATGTTTGGCCAAGAGGGAAGACTTCTCATTCTCAAAACCTGGTTTTAGCCTCTTTTACCTACTTTCAAGACTGATGAAAGACAGGCTGGTGGGCCAGGGCAAGTTATTTGGTTTTCTAGATGGTTGGAAAGAAGCGCAAAACACCGCAGATAAGCAAACGAGTCGTCAGGACCCGATGGGAAATTTGCTTGCAAATGACTGTACTGTGGATTTGGGTTGCACTGTGTGGCTTTGAATGGGCTCCCGAGTGGTGCAGCGGTCTAAGGCACTGCATCTCAGTGCTAGAAGCATCCCTACAGACATCCTGGTTCGAATCCAGGCTGTATCACAACCGGACGTGATTGGGAGTTCAATAGAGCGGCACAAAATTTGCCCGGGTTTGGTTGGTGTAGGCCATTATTGTAAATAAGAATTTGTTCTTAACTGACTTGCCTAGTTAAATAAAGGTTAAAATAAATACAAATTAACATGAAAACATCATGAACATGCCCACCATGCTGGAGTCAGGAACTGGTACACAAAGTCAGATCTGACACAACACCTATTGCCCAATATCCTGTCCTAGTCGGACAGTAATTAAACATAATGAAATATCCCAATTGATTTCGAAGTATATGACCTACTTTATAGATTAAAACTGTTTTACCCTTATCATAATCTTAGGACCTATCAAACATTTTACTCCCTTGTTTACATTTTGTTGGTTGGTCCACTTGGTAGTATGCCATTTTTCGCTGTTAGTGTATATCAGATCAGTACAAAGTACGCAAGAGGCTTCGTGCTTCTACACCTGCATTGCTTGCTGTTTGGGGGTTTTAGGCTGGGTGTCTGTACAGCACTTCGAGATATTAGCTGATGTACGAAGGGCTATATAAAATAAACTTGATTTGATTTGATGATT
Source organism: Salvelinus alpinus (assembly GCF_045679555.1). Taxonomy (NCBI): domain Eukaryota; kingdom Metazoa; phylum Chordata; class Actinopteri; order Salmoniformes; family Salmonidae; genus Salvelinus; species Salvelinus alpinus. The sequence goes on along the minus strand of NC_092091.1, from coordinate 41,089,858 downwards.
CTCAAGCACAGTACAATAAAACATAGTTAGTGTAGCTTACATATTCATGCATTTAGACTTCAATTCCATGCACATTTCCATATGAGCCCCAAAGTTAATAAGAAACTGTTTTCATGCGTGGAGTCGTCTGGCACGTTCGCATTAGTAGCCTGAGCAAACTTACCTTATAATTGTGTATTCGGATTCGCCCATTCAATGTGGCTTAGACTTTAGAAACCTAACAGCAAATCCTATACATATTTTCAATTTCGCGGTAATGTAGATTTTTAGCAAATAGACCGTTTCATTGAAGTGAAAAATGTTTGCAACTACTACTTTCTCCAGTGCCCGCCCACCCCCCACAAAATACAAAATTGGCCAATGGCGCTAAACACAACTTGAAGCAAACCACGCCTTATAGTAACACTGTATCCTTGACCAATTACATTTCGACATACCTATAGTCTAGATACATTGTAATTTTTACTTGACTGTTACTGTTTTCAAGGTCAATTTTGAAACAAAGGTGGCATTTGACTACTACTGTCAATGGACTTGGTCTATAAACGAGTCTATTGTGTTGGTCTATAAACGAGAGTAAACGAGTCTAATATTTGAATAAGAAATGCAATCTGATTCACAAGACTCTGTTATGAGGTAAATGGAAGAAATTACATGCATGTCCACCTAATGATCACTATTAATGCTTTATTGCTCAATTAATTTAGCAACAACAATTTGAGGAAGTCTTGTCCTCTGTAGTATCAACGATGTTCAATCTCCTGTTCTCTATTTATATACTGTGTTCAAAAACGGATTTGTGAGCCAAATTCTGCTCTCTCTCTCAGACTAGGGATGGATCAGTCTCAATACTCTACAGCAGCTTCCTCTTACACGCTGATCTGAAAACCAAAGACGTGGAAACATTTCGTTAATATATTTTATGTTAAATATACACATCCTTATCGATTCATAAAGTGTTCTGTGCACTTATCCCCAAAAATGTGTCTGAAAAATGCAGTCAATTCAATTCAGGTTGCTAATAGGGGATCAATATGGGGCACTAGTTGTATATGTAGTCTACACACTCCAATGCTGATTCACCACCAACAATCAATTGACACAATGTAAAACATGGCTGTGATCCTGTATTCTTTAGAGACTGGCTAAACATATGACAGACTCGATATATTACATAACAGAAGCCTCATAGTCTCAGAGAGGGGGAGAGCCATTGTCTCCCTCAGTTATGAGGAAACTTCGTCCACCCGATACCCATGTCCCAGCTCTGCCAGATACCAGTCAAAAACCCTGCTGCTCTTATTGTCCTCTCTATTGAACCTTTGCCTCTGCTTCCTGTCTGTAGTAGTCCACTGGAGGACTGGCTTTTGGTACAAGTATTGCAAAGATCACATTACTGTTGTTCTGATAGGGCTTTCTGATTTTAAAAAAATCATCATTATATTGTGTGGTGATGAAACATACACGTTCTATAAAAAACCTTGATCCCTATGAGTGTTTCAGTAAATGGCTTTAGCACTACAGTATAGTTGTTTTTCACAGCAGAATTTTAACAAAGTGAGCAATCACTCCAAAGAAGAAGACACCATTGAACCACATCCATTTATTTTTCAGTTGTTCAATACAATAAAAATAATCTGTTAAAAAACACTTGATAATCATAATATAGGTGAGAAAATACAGGGTGAGAGAGTTTAGCAAGCAGCAGACAGTGCTTACATCACATGTACAACCTTAGCTTAGCTCTTCTACATCTTATTTCATCCAAATGACATCTCTAAGCATTTCTCACAGGCTTTCCAACATGGAACATTGTGAGTGTTTTAATGAGAGACAAAAAAACAAACACACAGGGTGCATCTCAAATGGCACCCTATTCCCCAGCAGTACAACACATTTGACCAGAGCCCTATTATAAGGTGCCATTTGAGACGCACCCACACAGTTAGATTTGATTTCAAAAAGTAATGACTGTACTTTAGGGTAGGGCACAACGGTTCTGTTACAAATATGCAACAGGCTCAAAAGTGAAGTATTAATAACACACATAGCTAATGACTAGTATCTAGAATATGAATTCCCTTCAGTCTTGAGGAAATTGAGCGCTTTGTGCTCAGGGATTTTTTTATTTTATTTAACTAGGCAAGTCATGGGAGGTGGGGGATGGTGTTACGTTCGAGGAAGGGTTACAGGGTGGGTTACTCCTTCACTATTGTAAAGGACTCCTTGGTGGTAGTTGGTTTGCTCAGGGCCTGAATATCGTCTAGGAGCTTGATCGAGGTCACAATGTGGGATGATCCTGGAGATTTAATGAAAATTACATGTTTGTTTACTAACAAAATAATGTCATAAAAATTACAGATGAAGAACATTCTGTAGTGTTGTTTTGCCTGACATTCAAGACCATGACAGAACCATACTTTTGTACTGTGAATCATAATTTTCCATTAATTACTTGTTTTTTGTACTACCATTTATTTACAGCAGGGGGTGTCAAGCACTAGTACAGGTACTGACTGGGCTGTAAATAGGAACAATAACAATGGTTGGGTGAATCTCAAAAGTCTTCTCAATTCACATTGGAAGCGATGAGAGTGGATGCAACTAACCGTGAATACTTTTGAGATTCACCCACTGCTGTTGGTACCCACCTATGAGGACCTCACAGGACTTGACAGACTGTGTGACCTGGTAGGCACAGCGCATCTCTGAGTAGCTGATCCCTCCGATGACGAAGATGATGAGCCTGGAGCCACTCCTCCGCTCATCCTGAGAACTGGCCTTGTGTTTCTGACGGGCACTGGGAGAGGAGAGAGGGATTAAGATACGGAGGGGGTGTGGAGAGAGTGTGTCTGAGATTTGAACTTATTAATAAGTTACATTATCATATATATATATATTTTTTCATTAATAAAATCACATCTGTATCTCTTCCATATCCTAGACCTAGACTATAAAAGCAGGGTTCCCCAACTGTCGGCCGCAGGCCCGAATTTGGCACGTGGGCGTATGTCCTCTGAAACACAACCCAGCCAAGCCACAGTGCTTCTTGATACAATGCCCGCTTAACCCGGAAGCCAGCCACACCAATGTGTCGAAGGAAACACTGTACACCTGGTGACCGTGTCAGCGTGCATTGCACCCGGCCCGCCACAGGAGTCGCTAGAACGCGATGGGACAAGAACATCCCTACCGGCCAAACCCTCCCCTAACCCGGATGACACCAAAATAGTCTCAAAAGTGAACGGGTTTGATAATTTCACTGTTAAGATTTAAAATGACAAGTTATGTAAGTTGGAAGCTTGTGGAGCTTAATGATGTGATCTACGCAACTTTAAAAGAGGTCCAGCCAACCTTTTGGTAAAGAATGCAGTGATAAGTAATAAAACTGTCGTCTCCTGTGATATATCAAAGGGTGCTATGATAAAACGGCATCCAGGGGTTTAAGAGTAGTGGAGGCTGCAATTTGATAAACAGTTTTACCATAATCCCAAACAGGTAGAAAGGTTGACTGCACAATCTGCTTCGTGCTGACTAAAGATGGGCAAAATCTGTTTCTGTAAAAAAAGCCCACTTAAAATCTTTGCTTCTTAACAAGCTCATTTGGTTGTTTTTTAAACGTTAAATCATTGTAAATCAAAATAACAAAGTGATTTTTGTATGCAGGGACTCTTTCGATTATAGAACCATCCGATGAGTTTCTTAAACGGAAGCAATCGAAACGGGGATAAAAATCGAATTTGTTCAATAGAAACTCTCGTTTGCAACTGTTGGACTAATGATTACACCCTAGATAAGCTAGATGCAGGAAAGAGTGTGCAAGGCGGTATTGAATGTCACTCTGTCCATGTGTCACTCACTGTCTGTCATCTCATTTTTCTCTGGACCGGTGTGCACCTACGTTGTAAACTCATCATAGGCTAGGTTGTAGCAAACTCATGATGGGTACAGGGGAAATTTGAGTATTACGTAGTAGCCTAAACCTATCGATGTTACATTGAACTGTGTGAATGGAATATGAATGACAGTCATCCAACATGCTGTAATAGAAATAAGGCCATGCTCATGAAAAAAAAAAAAAAGTCTTTCTCCCTCATAAACGGCACTGACCACCACTGGCTTGGCCGGGGTAGGCTGTCATTGTAAACAAGAATTTCATCTTAACTGACCAGCCTAGTTAAATAAAATACACATAGCCTACAAGGAAAGGCCATTACATTCTAAATGTTAATAAAAATGTTTTATGACAGTTTTTATGAGTATGCACTGGTAGCCTACACACGTGTAGCTTATTGTCGGTCAATCAGAAGCGATACAGAGGCTCCATGGGTAATGAAAGAAATTACAAAATGAAGTTGGCTAAATGAGGAGGAGGCTACAATGATCAACCAAAAGGTAGGCTGTTGTTTCATATGAAAGGAGTTGTAGACCAGTACGGGGAGCGTAGCAAAATAGCCTAAAATACCCTTGCTACTTGAGCTAGCTGGCTAACTTAGCGGACTACTTGAACGATTTGATGCAGTCAAGACAGGCACTACCTCCAGATGGTATGATAGATAACCTATGGCATCAACAAGTTCGTAGCGTGAGCAGGTCTCCATTGAATTTTTAACATGTATTTCGACTATCTGAACATTTGAATAGTGCAATCATTTCAAATGCCCATCCCTAGTAGAGTAATCAGAGCCTTTGTTCAATTTAGGGATGGGCATTTGAAATGATTTCACTACTTGAATAATATCATGATTTGTTTTCGGATATCCGGAGTCGAAATACATGCGTTTTAAAGAAAAACTTTTTGGGGGTGGGAAACTTCAATGGAGACTCAGGGGCAGGTGTGTGTGGCAAGGAGGAAGAGAAATAGAGAGAAAAAAGTGGCCAAACCGACTGGCATTAGTTTGACAAAGTTGTTGCTGCCATCTATCATACCATCTGGTAGTGCCGGTCTTGACTGCATCAAAACTCTATTCATATTAAACCTCAGCCTACCTGTTGGTTGATCATTGTAGCCTACTCCTTCCATGTGGCATTGATTAGACATCTCCCACTTCAGTTGCTACACATGGAGCCTCTGATTGTAGTGCCACTTTGACAGATAATAACAACAAGCTACACATGTGAAACGGGTGTGTAGGCTACCGGTGTGTCTTTTATGGGGTGCACTCATGAAAACTGTAATAAAACTTCACATTCAGAGCATTTTTGACACCTCGAACTCTACAAAGTGTCTCAGAGAAGAAGTGCTGATCTATGATCAGGTCCATACTGTCCATGGAACCTAGATCTAAAAAGGGTAAACTGATCCTAGATTAGCACTCCTACTTTGTGAATACAGGCTCTGTTTGGGCCCATCACTTCCTGCTCCACCCTGCCCTTGTAACTCCCTCCCTCCCTGTGCCTGAAAAAAGTGACACAGTTCTGTTCTGTGAGACAAAGAAACGGTTTATCAACGTTATCATCGTCTGCATTACGTTGACCTCCATCAGGTCTTTGATGACAGGTGTCCATCTGGACAGGTTGTATGTCTCTTCCTGAAAGCGCTCCTTTCGAGACGACCTAAGCAGTGGGAACAAGCTTGGCTGGAGAGAGGGAGAGAGTGAAAGAGATAAAAAACGAAACCATAAATAAAAGTAAAGTTTAAAGGTAAGAAGATACAAAATAAGAATTGCAAGAAAAAGAAAAAAACATAAAAGTGAAGTTCCACACTATAATACAATACACTGATGGTACTGTATAATCCACCTGGGCTATGACTATGCTAAGATCTAGCAAACTACATACAATAGGCTACGCCCTATAAAATTTCAATAAACGAAGATATGATGGGGACTCCCAGTTCTCTTCCAGTTGAGAATAAACTCTCTGTCCTCCTGGATCTTAACGTGTTGGATGAGTTTGTTCAGGTTCTCCTCTGTTGTTCCTGTTCAGAACCAGAAAGAAAAAGGTTTTAAAAATGCTAATTGACTAAAGTTACCTCAGGCCAAACGAAAAGAGATTATATTGAAGGAATATTCCTATAGCTGAAGCTCCAATGGTACCTTTGTCAAGGGGCACATAAGGAATTCATGATCTTCCATTTTCAAACTTTGAATTTTCAATTGAATAGATGCCATATAAAAGCGTCTAAATGTTTACATGTACATTTAAAGATTCTCTTTAAAACTGTGAGGGCACAGGGTGAGTCAGAGCAGCAGACTTGCCGTTGAGGCTGAAGATGTAGAGGAGAACAGCTCTGATCTTGTCGTAGATGACGTGGGGATGCAGCAGCACAGGAAGCAGTGTCCTCATCGGGTCCTTCACCTTCTGACCCTCCACACCAGACCCTACTGCCAGGTCCTACACAACAGTGACCACACAGCATCAGTCAGAAACCACAAGGTCATACATAAGGGACATGTACATTACAACAGTGACATTTTGTCCATAAATATGAGACACTGTAAAGCATACCTGCTCAGCTTTGCAGAGTTTCTGCACATTCTTCTGGAAGTGGTTCATACAGTCTTCAGTCAAATTCAGATGGACAGTTTTCTGTGGTTGACATAGAAACATGGCTGAGAAAAACAGTCTAATATTTTATTGTAATATCAATACATTTTCCCACATGGCAGTATAAGTGAACAGCTTTAATTTCCAATCACACAATCACAAACCCAATCACATAATAGAGGACTGACCTGTTTTTCCACAGTATCATTTCCATAGAGAGCCGGTGGAAAAGAAACACCACAATAACCTGGGCCTCAGAGGCATCACACCCAAACAGAGCAGACCAACTCAGGATGACAACCAAAACGGACCAGGTTACATGGTGCTACATACCTGAGCCACCTGCTTGCGGAAGTGGGGCATCTTCTTCATAAGCTGGGATAAGACACTTATTGTGATCTAGAAAACAGAAAATAATGATAAAAACAATGATTTGACTTTATTTTATTTAACCAGGCAAGTCAATTAAGAACAAATTCTTACTTACAATGATGGCCTGGTAAGAGGCAAAAAGCCTCCTGTGGGGACGGGGGCTGGGATAAAAACTATTTATTTTATTTTATTTAAGACAAAACAGACAGAAGACACTGGCAACACCACAAACACAACAGCAAAAAAACAGTGAGTGTGTAGGTATATGTGTGGTGTGTGTGAAGAAAAACATGCTTCCTTACAAAAGGCCACGCAAACTAGTGACATCAGGTGACAACTAGAAACAACTACATGTCCCAACAACCTGTTCATCCATTTGTCCTTTTAACTCCTCCAGGGACACAAGGTCCTGGGGCCTCATTTATAAACCGTGCGTAGGTAAAAAACATACCCCAAAATGTACAGTACCAGTCAAAAGTTTGGACACATACTCATTCAAGGGTTTTTCTTTATTGTAGAATAATAGTGAAGACATCAAAACTATGAAATAACACATATGGAATCATGTAGTAACCAAAAAAAGTGTTAAACAAATCAAAATAAACTCAGCAAAAAAAGAAACGTCCTCACTGTCAACTGCGTTTATTTTCAGCAAACTTAACATGTGTAAATATTTGTATGAACATTACAAGACTCAACAACAGACATAAACTGAACAAGTTCCACAGACATGTGACTATGTGACTAACAGAAATAGAATAATCTGTCCCTGAACAAAGGGGGGGGTTCAAAATCAAAAGTAACAGTCAGTATCTGGTGTGGCCACCAGCTGCATTAAGTACTGCAGTGCATCTCCTCCTCATGGACTGCACCAGATTTGCCAGTTCTTGCTGTAAGATGTTACCCCACTCTTCCACCTGCAAGTTCCCGGACATTTCTGGGGGGAATGGCCCTAGCCCTCACCCTCCGATCAAACAGGTCCCAGACGTGCTCAATGGGATTGAGATCCGGCTCTTCGCTGGCCATGGCAGAACACTGACATTCCTGTCTTGCAGGAAATCCCACACAGAACGAGCAGTATGGCTGGTGGCATTGTCATGCTGGAGGGTCATGTCAGGATGAGCCTGCAGGAAGGGTACCACATGAGAGAGGAGGATTTCTTCCCTGTAACGCACAGCATTGAGATTGCCTGCAATGACAACAAGCTCAGTCCAATGATGCTGTGACACACCGCCCCAGACCATGACGGACCCTCCACCTCCAAATCGATCCCGCTCCAGAGTAGGTAGGGGTGGTGTACAGAAGATAGCCCTATTTGGGCTAAAGATCAAGTCCATATTATGGCAAGAGCAGCTCAAATAAGCAAAGAGAAACGACAGTCCATCATTACTTTAAGACAAGAAGGTCAGTCAACGCGGAAAACTTCAATAACTTTGAACGTTTCTTCAAGTGCAGTCGCAAAAACCATCAAGAATAATGATGAAACTGTCTCTCATGAGGACTGCCACAGGAAAGGAAGACCTAGAGTTACCTCTGCTGCAGAGGATAAGTTCATTAGAGTTAACTGCACCTCAAATTGGAGCCTTCAGAGTTCAAGTAACACACATCTCAACATCAACTGTTCAGAGGAGACTGCGTGAATCAGGCCTTCATGATCGAATTGGTGCAAAGAAACCACTAATTCAGGACCATTAAGAAGAGGAGACTTGCTTGGGCCAAGAAACACGAGCAATGGACATTAGAGACTGGAGGAAATCTGTCCTTTGGTCTGATGAGTCCAAATTTGAGATTTTTGGTTCTGCCGTGTCTTTGTGAATCACAGAGTATGTGAAAGGATGATCTCCGGATGTGTGGTTCCCACCGTAAAGCATGGAGGAGGAGGTGTGATGGTGCTTTGCTGGTGACATTGTCAGTGATTTATTTAGAATTCAAGGCACACTTAACCAGCATGGCTACCACAGCATTCTGTAGCGATACGCCATCCCATCTGGTTTGAGCTTAGTGGGACTATCATTTGTTTTTCAACAAAACAATGACCCAAAACACACCTCCAGGCTGTTTACAAAACACACCTCCAGCAAACTCACACGCCCATCAATCAAAGCCACCAGCGTATGTCAGACACAGGAGGAAACATTTCTCCCTTAAAACATATTTTAAAAATCTAGGCATACCTTATGCTTTCCTGAAAGCAGGCTATACGACAATTAATTGATAATGAAAGTATGAATGGGACAGTTGTGCTATGCTAAGCTATGCTGAGATGAAATTCACAATCATTACAATATAAATAAATACACGCAACATGTCTATAGCCTATTTATCAGCGACACTGATTATCAAGAGGGAGAGTGTTTGAAAGATTTTTCTTGGAAAGATACTGTGAGGAACTATTATAATTTGAATTAATTATGTATAAAAATTAAGTTACTTCGCTTACTGTGTGAGGTAAAGAAAACAATGACAAAAGCCCAGCTGGGCACTTTCCTGCATTTGTGAGAAGCAGGCCAGGTACTTCAATGCGTGCTAGGGCTGACCCCATTTAGTCAACTGGTCTATTGTTTGCTCAATAGGCTGTTGGTTGACCGAGATTTCTTCAGTCGAGCAGTCACAATTTGTTTTTGTTTTTTTGTTCATGGTGCACAAGACACCTGTCTCAATGGAATAATCCATTGTGTAGGCCACAGGGATTGCACAGTCCATCACTCTAAGGCATGTGACACTGAAATTGTATATGGGTATATTATGTCAAAATAATGGTGCAACACTAATAAATCAAATATTTTATAACAAATGTGCTTTCTCCCACGTTGGATACGGTCGCTGTCCGCGGTTCTGAAACAATCTTCAGTGCGGCCTTTCATTGGTCGAAAGAACAGGACGACTCTCGTTCGACCATGATAATAATTATTTTTTTTGTTTTAGTTGGGGACGGTCCTAATGCCTGCTCAGGCTCGAGCACGCTCCGTCAACATTTACAGGACAGAGAAACCAGACATGCTCATTGCTCACATGGAGCACGTAAGTGCCTTACAAAGAAGTGTAGCAGCTTTTTTTTTACTCTGCAAACACGAGAATGGTAAATTGCTGTAATTAATACATGCATAAAAATTTATTAATCCGTCATTTTGGTTACATTAACGGAAACCACATGGGCATTCATAAAAGTGCATTGTGGGCCGATACTGTATAGCCTAGGCTACTATCCTACTTTTTTTTGTCTCAACTAGGGCAGCATATCGGCCAGGACAGGGCCTGATCTATAAATTAAGAAAGGATTCCATATCAAATTATACCATGTCAGGATTGGCACATTGTCCATTTGACCCAACATTAGTGCATATAGGCCTCTGAGCCAGAACAACCTTGTCGACTGCTGTTGAATAATTTTTGTTGTTATTGCTTATAATCATTAGTAAACACTCAAATCAAATTGAAATCACATTTTATTGGTCACATACACATGGTTAGCAGATGTTAATGCGAGTGTATTCGGTACATAAAAAAATCCTAAAATGAATGTAAGCCAATTTAAACATTTTGACAGTTATTTTATTTTCATGACAGTCTTCATCAATAACCGTCATTAACACAGTTACTCAATTACCATCGCAGCCCCCTAACACAAATGTAACAAAAAACATACCTTCCCATCCGGCTGTTTTTTGTTGGCAGAAATTTCCTTCACTAGTTTAGGTATTTGTCTAGAATATAAAGCAAATAAATTCGATTGTTACAATGGTTATCATGAAGATAATTAACTGAAATATATTGGAATAACTTCTGAACTATCTCTGATACTCACTCTGATACCTCCGCAATGTGCATGTGCCTGAGTCTAACCCACAGCTCGTCATTCTCATTCAGCAGGGCCTCCTTCTCAGAACCATCTTTACACTTGTATCTGGACAGAGAAACAAGTGAATGAACAATGTGTTTCTTACATCATCGTGGTGGTGGATTATACAGTGCATTCAGAAAATATACAGACCCCTAGACTTTTTCAACATTGTTACGTTAGTCTTATTCTAAAATTGATCACACACACACACGACAAAGCAAAACAGGTTTGACATTTTTGCAAATTTGCAACTGAATTTACCACAGGTGGACTCCAATCAAGTTGTAGAAACATCTCAAGGATGTTCAAGATCAATGGAAACAGGATGCACCTGAGCTCAATTTCGAGTCTCATAGCAAAGGATCTGAATACTTATGTAAATAAGGTATTTAAAATATACATATATATATATATACACAATTTGCAAAAAAAATGTAATGTTTTCACTTTGTCATTATGGAGTAATGTTTGTAGATTGATGGGGGGGGACGATTTAATCAATTTTAGAATAAGGCTGTAACGTAACAAAATGTGAAAAAAGTCAAGAGGCCTGAATACAAATGCACTGTATGTACATTGCCTTCAGAAAGTATTCACACCCCTAGACTTTACACATTTTGTTATGCGAAAAGGTGGTATTAAAATGGATTTAATGAAAATAATTGCCAACAATCTACACAAAACTGTAATGTCAAAGTGGAAGAAAAAGTCTAACATGTAATATAAAACACTAATATATCTTTAGATATTCTTTTTTACCCCCTTTTGCTCCCCAATTTTGTGATATCCAATTGCAACCTTGTCTCATCGCTGCAACTCCAACGGGTTCGGGAGAGGCGAAGGTCGAGTCATGGGTCCTCCGAAACATGACCCACCAAGCCGCGCTTCTTAACACCCCCTCGCTTAACCCCTGCACCAATATGTCGGAGGAAATACCGTTCAACTGATGATTGAAGTCAGCTTGCAGGAGTCCGGCCCGCCACATGGAGTCGCTAGAACACGATGAGCCAAGTACAGTCCCTCCGGCCAAACCCGGACAACACTGGGCCAATTGTGCACCGTCCTATGGGACTCTGCGATGCAGTGCCTTAGAGCGCAACGCCACTCGAGAGGCAACACTAATATATATTGATTAGATAAGTAATCAAGCCCCTGAGTCGATAACATTTTAGAATCACCTTTGGCAGTAACTACAGCTAAGTGTAAGAGCTTTACACAACTGGATTGAACAATATTTGCACATTCTTTTTTTACTTCTTCAAACTCTGTCAAGTTGGTTGTTGATCATTGCTATACAGCCATTTTGAAGTGTTGCCATAGATTTTCAAGCCGATTTAAGTCAAAACTTATATTAGGCCACTCAGGAACATTCAATGTCGTCTTGGTAAGCAACTCCAGTGTATATTTAGCCTTGTGATTTCGGTTATTGTTCTGCTGAAAGGTGAATTTGTTCCCCGGTGTCTGTTGGAAAGCAGACCGAACCAGGTTTTCCTCTAGGATATTGTATTACGTTTCAGTTGCTTTTTATCCTTGCTGATGACATGATGCAGCCACCACCATGCTTGAAAATATGAAGAGTGGTACTCAGTGATGTGATGTTTGCCACAAACATATAGCTTGCATTCAGGACATAAAGTGAATTTCTTTTACACATTATTTGCAGTTTAACCTTAGTGCCTTATTGAAAACAGGATATACAGTTGAAGTCAGAAGTTGACATACACCTTAGCCAAATACATTTAAACTCAGTTTTTCACAATTCCTGACATTTAATCCAAGTAAAAAGTCCCTGTCTTAGGTCAGATAGGATCACCACTTTATTTTAAGAATGTGAAATGTCAGAATAATAGTAGAGTGATTTATTTCAGCTTTAATTTCTTTCATCACATTCCCAGTGGGTCAGAAGTGTAGATACACTTAATTAGTATTTTGTAGCATTGCCTTTAAATTGTTCAACTTGGGTCAAACGTTTTGGGTAGCCTTCCACAAGCTTCCCACAATAAGTTGGGTGAATTTTGGGCCATTCCTCCTGACAGAGCTGGTGTAACTGAGTCAGGCTTGTAGGCCTCCTTACTCGCACACACTTTTTCAGTTCTGCCCACAAATGTTCTATTGGATCGAGGTCAGGGCTTTGTGATTGCCACTCCAATACCTTGACTTTGTTGTCCTTTTTGACATTTTGACACAACTTTGGAAGTATGCTTGGGGTCATTGTCCATTTGGAAGAACCATTTGCGACCAAGCTTTAACTTCCTGACTGATGTCTTGAGATGTTGCTTCAATATATCCACATAATTTTTCCATCCTCATAATGACATCCATTTTGTGAAGTGCACCAGTCCCCCCTGCAGCAAAGCACCCCCACAACATGATGCTGCCACCCCCGTGCTTCATGGTTGGGATGGTGTTCTTCGACTTGCAAGCCTCCCCCTTTTTCCTCCAAACAAAACGATGGTCATTATGGCCAAACAGTTCTATTTTTGTTTCATCACACCAGAGGACATTTCTCCAAAAAGTACGATCTTCGTCCCCATGTGCAGTTGCAAACCGTAATCTGGCTTTTTTATGGCGGTTTTGGAGCGGTGGCTTCTTCCTTGCTGTGCGACCTTTCAGGTTATGTCGATATAAGGACTCGTTTTACTGTGGATATAGATACTTTTGTAGCTGTTTCCTCCAGCATCTTCACAAGGTCCTTTTCTGTTGTTCTGGGATTAATTTGCACTTTTCACACCAAAGTACATTCATCTCTAGGAGACAGAGCGCGTCTCCTTCCTGAGCGGTACGACGGCTGCGTGGTCCCATGGTGTTTATACTTGCGTACTGTTGTTTGTACAGATGAACGTGGTACCTTCAGGCGTTTGGATATTGCTCCCAAGGATGAACCAGACTTGTGTAGGTCTACATTTTTTTTTCTGAGGTCTTGGCTGATTTCTTTTGATTTTCCCATGATGTCAAGCAAAGAGGCAGTGAGTTTGAAGGTAGGCCTTGAAATACATCCACAGGTAAACCTCCATTTGACTCAAATTAAGTCAATTAGCCTATCAGAAGCTTCTAAGCCATGACATAATTTTCTGGAATTTATCAAGCTGTTTAAAGGCACAGTCAACTTAGTGTATGTAAACTTCTGACCCACTGGAATTGTGAAACAGTGAATTATAAGTGAAATAATCTGTCTGTAAACAATTGTTGGAAAAATTATTTGTATCATGCACAAAGTAGATCCTAACCGACTTGCCAAAAATATAGTTTGTTAACAAAAAATTTGTGGAGTAGTTGAAAAACGAGTTAATAACTCCAACCTAAGTGTATATAAACTTCCGACTTTAACTATGTTCTGTACAGACTTCCTTCTCATTCAGGTTAGCATTTTAGAGTAACTACAATGTTGATCCAGCCTCAGTTTTCTCCTATCACAGCCATTAAACTCTAACTGTTTTAAAGTCACCATTGGCATCATGTTGAAATCTCGGCGCGGTTACCTTCCTCTCCGTCAAATAAGTTAGGAAGGATTCCTGTATCTTTGTAGTGACTGGGTGTATTGATACACCATCCAAAGTGTAATTTATAATTTCACCATGGTCAAAGGGATATTTAATGTCTTATTTTTTGGGGATCTACAAATATGTGCCCTTCTTTGTAAGGTATTGGAAAACCTCCCTGGTCTTTGTGGTTGAATCTGTGTTTGAAATTCACTGCTTGACTGAGGGACAGGTAATTCATTGTATTTGTGGGGTACAGAGGAAGTAGTCATTCATAATTCAATGCAAATTAAAAACTGTAATATCTACAGTGCGAGTCAATGCAAATTATTATGTGACTTGTTTTTCCCAATTAACTTATTTAGGATTGCCATAACAAAGGGGTTCAATACTTAATGACTGAAGACATTCCAGCCTTTCATATTTTATGAATTTGTAAACATTTCTAAAAACATAATTACACTTTGACATTACGGGGTATTGCATGTAGCCCAGTGACACAAAGGATGAATACTTTCTGAAGGCACTGTATTTCTGTTCACAGTGTGTAGCAAAGAACATGCTTAAGGCACATGGCAAGCTAAAAGAGCTTTTCCTTTGGATCTACTGTATCAATGTATTTTTACCCAGTCAGACATTCCAGGGCAAGTGAGAACAAAAACACTGCACACAAGACAGGAAATCAAAGGAGAGTGGACCACAGGGAGACAAATGGTCACTAAGTCATCAGCTAAAGGGGATCTGAATACAGAATAAAACATTTTTTAAATAATTCTGGGACTGAGCTGGGGTCTTACTTGTATGTGTTGTTCTTGTATGTGTTGTTTTCGTAGGCCATAGCCTGGTAGGTCAGCTCATGTAGGATGGGGGTCACAGGGTCAAAGCCACTCTCAAGGATGAGCAGCTGGGCATGGGTCTTTCCCTGAGGGAACAACAAATCACACACAGAAAGAAAGAGGTGTCATTTACATTGTAGTGTTACACTTTGTAGTGTTAAGCAATTACAGTATATGGCCAGCCAGATACTGATATTTAAATGACTTACTAATACAAATGACCCCTACTAACCTTTCAACTAAATACATCAAGACAATGTCTAGGGCAGGGGTGTCAAACTCATTTTGCCCCTGGAGCTGCATTCATTCTTCAACTAGGTCCGGAGTGCCGCGCTCATTTTTTACAATGATTTCCTCGCCGTCACCCGCCAGGCCGTAATTTTGACACCCCTAGTCTAGGGCCATGTCATTATAGTCTTTATGTCACCTATTGGCTGGTGTCCGTCTTCTTTGATGATATCCATAACACATTTTCTGACACACGAGGTTAAGTCCTTATTTATTGAGTCAACACCCTGCAAACAGCAGGCAAGATGGCCACCTCACCTTCTTCTTGTCGTTATCTTCCATCTCGTAATGCTGGGCCAGTTTGTTATCCACCAGCGCTGCTAGCTGCTTGGCATTATCCAGAGTGGTATTATCCAACATGGTCTCCATGAAAGGAATATACATGGTCAGGCATGGGTTATATAAAAAAAAAAAAGAAATCATGGATATTATGGCAATATAAACATAAACATTTTTTTTAAACAATTTCTATTCATTTTAGAAGGTTCTTACTAAAAGCTCAGTTGAGACAAAAAAGTATATATAAATGTGATATCATAATAGTTAGATGGCTATTCATCCAAGGGTTGTGGCAGTGACTGACTGTTTTCTGTGAGCAAACAATCAAGGTGTGGCTACAGAACACGTATATATTCATACATTACAGACATTTATATAATACAATTTTAAATCCGACGGTTATATAATGCAATTCTAAGAATGTGCTTGGGGGCTGCAGAGAAGGAGGGACGCAGCGGTTCCTCCTGCGAAATTTGTAGCATTGGGGTGAAGGGGAGCGGGGGTTAAAAAGGGGTTCCACCCCCTTTGTTTTGGGGGTCCATAAAAAAGAACAATCAATTGAAAAAAAATATATGAAAGGAATATTATGCTGACACCAAACTTGTATATATAGCCACAAATGAGCCCAATAGCATATTGGTAAATGTATTTGTTTAAATTACTTTTACATTTTGGACCATGCATATAGACTATGCACGGTCCATATTATCAGGTATGCTATTAGCAATCATTTTGACTGAGTTCAATGTGTTCAGCTTCACTCTCAATACTAGGTGCCATCAACACACAGTAGCTGATAATCTTCCCATGGTTCTGCATTGTTAAAATCTGTTTTTTTAGAGGGATAAAACACACATCCTAGAATCCAAGTCACACCCCTCAAGCATTTTCTCCTGACAACAGAACAGGTCTTTTGAATAATGAAACCTACAAGTGTTACCTGTATCCAGATATTCCGTTACAGAATCCTAGCATTGACAGATTGCCACATTGTATAACATCATATTAAGATTTTAGAGCAACGCCCTTCCAGGATTTTGTGTACCTTTTTGTCCTACGGAAATCCAGCACCAACAGACACTCACAGACCAACAAAAATTAATAACCTAACTAACATGGTGCAAGTTATTTTGTAAGGGAAAGTAACAGTTTCTTATGTGAATAGAACATTTAAAAAACTTACTTGGGACTCCTGGGGCAAGAAGGAAATGTTTATTTCCTTGCAGACACGTATATATTTTGCACGGTACTGTTTCATCTTGCTGAACAACTCATCAGAACAATCTGAAGGGGGGAGAGTTCCAGAATTGACAATCAAAAAAGGGGTTTATAATAATAAAGACAGAATATTTCTTCCCTCAGTATATACTTACAGTCAGTGAAATAAACATATGCTGCTTTGTACTTAGGTTTCAGCTTGAAGTCACCAATGAAAGCATCCACAAACTGTCAACACAGAATGGAAATATTTCACTACAAATACACATTCACAGCCCTGTCAAACCTAGAACACGTGAAGAACAAGTTGTACTATTTTGTTCGTAATGATGATCAATATAGACGTTTTCCTATTGAGGTGGAGTATGGTGTAGAGACATTTAATGATGTCGAACCTTTCCTGTCGGGGTCATGAAGTAGATGGCCTTCATTTCCAGTAAAGGCTCTATGCTTTTGTAGAGGTCCTCCACAGCTAAGAGAAAATACAGTGTAATTTCAGTTCATGGCGCGGATATCAATAACACCACTTTTCACTGCTTTAAACATATTCGAAGTAGCCTTGGATTATTTGTACTATTAATTGAGTACATAAGAAGTTCTATGCTAATGATATGTCAGTCTTGCTTATGCTGTTGTGGGGACACATTCTTATATCCATCTTGCATATAACAAAACAGACAGCCTTACAGGGATCTAATATTTTCATATCCCTTCTACATGAAACAGAAGCGTCACTTTGATGTGTGAAAACGTCCACTTGCAATGTAATTCTCCAATTACAATCGAAGTCAACCACAGATTGTGCACAACCACAATTGCTGTCATATTGTTGACCTGAAATCATGGTTACAATCCGCAACGGTCAGAAGTAAGGCCAAACAGTAGACATCTATGAAAATTATCATTTCCATTAGTGTGACATACTGCGATTCCCTGCTGCGTCAGGTCTGACATTTTGCAGCACGTCGACAGAAGCTTGGTGGTGAAGTGGTCCAGTATCAATATCTGAGAAAGAAAAGATGTATGCTATGACCTTGATATGATACCTTTTGATTGTGTTGAATGTTTCACATTAGACAAGAGAGATCATAAGAGAGATCCATCATAAGCACAGCATACAATGCATTCCCAAGCAGCAGTGTATCAAAACAATGACTGGGTTGTGTGCAGTCGGGAATACAGCACTTAACCCAATAACATGGTCTAAGTGATGGAACGGTGAAGGAATGCAGTCAATACATTCAAGAACGCAACAGTGAGTGTTGTGTCAAAATAAACAGATCCAGTCCCATTACCTTCCATATTTCTGACTTCTTGCAATCCTCGATGACCGTTTCCTTTATTCCTAGTTGAAAGATGAATGGCAGATAGCTTAACTTTAGTATTTATTACGTTCTACTTGTCAATCCCTAGGCTACGTTATTGACTGTCAGAGCTGCCCCTCCCACAAATGATCCAACTGGCAAAACAATCAATGAAAGATATTATTTCCCAGGCCATAAAAAAATACTAAATATTGGAAAAGGTACCCTACACTCAAGTGCATTATATTTGTATATTTCTTGACAGTGCACTGAGCAATGATGTGTAGGCTATACACTGACCTAGCGGTCTGTCAAGGGGTGCAATCATTAGTCCAAACAATTGCATGAGAGATCTTCACTTTTTTTGCACACGTTTCCGCCATCCTTTCTACGAGGCTTTCTACTTCAGTGAGTCAGCGGCAAAGGACATTCTGCTCAGACCAGGCCCAAAACCCTGACACTCGATAACGGAAGAGGCGGCATTATAGAGGCCGGCGTGCGGGATACCTGATGAGACTACGACGGCGAGTGAATAAACGACCTCCACCCTCCATTCTATTGGCGAATGTGCAATCAGTGGAGAATAAACTGGACGACCTCGGTTCAAGACTATCCTATCAACGTGATTTGAAGAACTATAATATCCTATGTTTCTCCGAGACATGGCTGAACAAGGACATGGAAAACATAAACCGAGCTGGTTTTTCTGTACAATCGGCAGGACTGAACGGAAGCGTTGGTTAAACTCAGGGGGGTGGTGTGTGTCTCTGTTAACAGTTGCGCGATCTCGAATATTATGGAAGACTTGAGGTTCTGCTCGCCTGAGTTAGAATACCTTATGATCAGCTGTAGACCAGGAGTACTCAAATCCTACCCTACGAGATCCGGAGCCTGCTGGTTTTCTGTTCTACCTGATAAATAATTGCACACACCTGGTGTCCCAGGTCTAAATCAGCCCCTGATTATAGGGGACCAATTTAAAAAATCAGTGGAACTGGCTTTGAGGTCTAGAGTTGAGTTTGAGGGCTGTAGACAATACTATTTACCAAGAGAGTTTATCTATATTTTTCGTAGCTTTCCATTTACCAACACAAAACGATGCTGGCACTAGGAACACACTCTGTACAGGGCCTTAAGCAAACAAGAAAATTCTCACCCGAAGGTGGTGCTCCTAGTGGCCGGTGATTTTAATGCAGGATAACTGAAATCTGTGTTACCCAATTTTTATCAGCATGTCAACTGTGCAACTAGAGGCAATAAAACTCTAGATCACCTTTACTCAACACACAGAGACACATACAAAGCTCTCCCTCACCCTCCATTTGGCAAATCTGACCATAACTCTTATCCTCCTTACAAGCAAAAACTCAAACAGGAAGTAACAGTGCTGCGCTCAATACGGAACTGGTTCAATGAAGAGGATGCTAAACTACTGGATTGTTTTGCTTGCAAACTGGAATAAGTTCCGGGATTCACCCAATGACATTGAGGAGTTTACCACATCAGTCACCGGCTTCATTAATAAGTGCATCAACCACGATGTCGTCCCCACAGTGACCGTACATATCCCAACCAGAAGCCATGGATTACAGGCAACATCCGCAGGCTAGATCGGACACTTTCAAGGAGCAGGACAATAATCCAGATGCTTATAAGAAATCCCACTACGCCCTCCGACCAACCATCAAACAGGCAAATTATCCATACAGGACTAAATACCTTCTATGTTCGCTTCGAGGCAAGCAACACCGAACCATGCATGAGAGCACCAGCTGTTCCGGATGACTGTGTGATCACGCTCTCCGTAGCCGAAGTGACTAAGGCCTTTAAAACAGGTTAACATTCACAAGGCCATAGGGCCAGATGGATTACCAGGACGCTTACTCAGAGCATGCACTGACCAGCTGGCAAGTGTCTTCACTAACATTTTCAGCCTCTCCCTGAACCAGTCTGTAATAGCTACATGTTTCAAGCAGACCACCATAGTCAATGTGCCCAAGAACGCCAAGGTAACCTGTCTAAATGACTATTGCCCCGTAGAAGAGTTATGCGTGGGACAGATTTCTTCATCCAGCTCCTGCCCGCAGGCGCAGATTTTAATACTGCACACCGCCCACACCAGTTGGCCTTCTAGCCGACTTCCACCTGCTACCGCAAGAACTGGTCCCAAACCTAACCACCAACCGCAGTTCCCACAATGTTATTTTAGGCATATGTGACGCAGCTCACTTGCCAGCCATGGTCCCAGCAATTTTGCATCCTATTGGTAATATCAAATTTGCAAAAATAACTTAAGAAATAGGTTAAAATACCTATGATTCTCACAGTGGCCCATTATATTAGGCTATCAGTATTACTGGGCTATATCAGCCAATATGCTAGATGTAGTTTGAATAGAGCAGAGTTGGAGAGACTTGCCCTTTCTCTTGAGCTATTTTTATAGCCTACTTTAAGGATTGGAAAAGATTTTCAGACAGAAATATTGGTGATCGATATGTATTTCTAGGCAATATAATAAACTATAACTTAATCATATTTAGGAAGTAGATTTCCTTGGAAAGATACTGTATCTGCCCCGTGCTTCTCTGCCCATGTATAGGCTATAGCCTACTCTAATTACAAGCGCACCTGATCTCACACGTATGGCTACTGAACTTAAAGCAGCAAAAACAATGACAGTGACACTTGCTACATTTTGCATATAGGATATAGACTTCCTTGTAGGATGATTTGCAGGCAGACAAATAAATGGGTAATTAATACTTATTAAAAATAAAAAGGTGCAACGCTCACTCACCATAGTAGCCTAAACAATGTGCAGGTTGTGCCTTTTCCTTTTCAATTATAATAAAAATGTCATTGCACCTCGAATCATGTTGGTTGAGCGCCCTCCACTTCTTTCCATTAATCATATTTGTTTACAGACACTGTTGTAAACTACAGTCTAATCATATTTAAGTTAATTTCATATTTATGTTAACCGCCACGTAATTCTCCACCCATGTAGGCAGCCTACTGTATTTCAATGAGACCACACACACTAGTCGCACTTGAACTCGCACACCCAGCTAGGAGAGGAAGGCTACTGAAGTCGAAGCAGTGATTTCTGTGTGTTAATAATGCAAAACGTTACTTTTACTATAATAGGTAGGCTTAGGTTAATGCATACAAAGCAGAAAGACAACCGTTTCCAAATAATCTGCAGGACAACAAAGTCGTCTGACCGCAGCAATAAAAAAATGCTGACCACTCCGCAATGTTCTCTGTCAGGACCCACAGGGGCAGCACTCTACCCTGTAGAACTCACATCTGTAGCCATGAAAAGCTTTCAAAGGCTGGTCATGGCTCACATCAACACCATCATCCCAGACACCCTGGACACACTCCAATTTGCTCATCGCCCCTACAGATCCACAGATGACGCTCTTTCTATTGCACTCCACACTGCCCTTTCCCACTTGGACAAAAGAAACACCTACTGTACATGAGAATGATGTTCATTGACTACAGCTCAGCATTAAACACCATAGCGCCCTCCAAGCCAAGCGCATCACTAAGTTAGACCCTGGGACTGAATACCTCCCCCTCTGCAACTGGATCTCCTGACGGGCCGCCCCCAGGTGGTGAGGGTAGGCAACAACACATCAGCCACATTGACCCTCAACACAGGGTGCATGCTTAGTCCCCTCCTGTACTCCCTGTTCACCCATGACTGCGTGGCCGTGCACGACTACAACACCATCATTAAGTTTGCCGACAACACGGAGGTAGGCCTGATAACCGATGACAATGAGACTGCCTATAGGGAGGAAGTCAGAGACCTGGCAGTGTGGTACCAGGACAACAACCTCTCCCTCAACATCCGAAAGACAAAGGTGCTGATCGTGGACTACAGGAAAAGGAGGGCCAAGCACACTTCCATTCACATCAACCGGGCTGTAGTGGAGCGGGTCGAGAGCTTCAAGTTCCTCAGTGTCCACATCACTAAGGACCTACCGTGGTCCAAACACACCAACACAGTCAGGAAGAGGGAACGATAGGATGCCACACCCCTCTTCAACGAGTCGGACGAAAAGGATTTACTCCAGACACCTGACAAGGTCCTCATCCCCGTCATTCGCAGGAGGAAAAGACAGAGTTATCGTGGACGACGGTCCGGGTGCCTTGTAAGGATCTGTCGCAGAGAGGGTAAATTTAACTTTACCATTGGTCCTTTTAGCAAATGTAAAATCAATTGAAAATAAAATAGACAAACTACGAGCATGTATATCCTACCAACGGGGCATTAAAAACTGTAATATCTTATGTTTCACCACTAAACACCTCCCTCTACAACTGGATCCTGGACTTCCTGATGGGCCGCCCCCAGGTGGTAAGGGTAGGGAACAACACAACCGCCACGCTGATCCTCAACATTGGGGCCCCTCA
Organism: Salvelinus alpinus; assembly: GCF_045679555.1. NCBI lineage: Eukaryota > Metazoa > Chordata > Actinopteri > Salmoniformes > Salmonidae > Salvelinus > Salvelinus alpinus. The sequence goes on along the minus strand of NC_092091.1, from coordinate 41,067,324 downwards.
GGGGTGCGTGCTTTGTCCCCTCCTGTACTCCCTGTTCACTCATGACTGCATGGCCAGGCACGACTCCAGCACCATCATCAAGTCAGCTGATGACACAATGGTGATAGGCCTGATCACCGACAACGATGAGACAGCCTATAGAGGGGAGGTCAGAGACCTGGCCATGTGGTGCCAGGACAACAACCTCTTCCTCCACGTGATCAAGACAAAGAAGATGATTGTGGACTACAGGAAAAGGAGGCCCGAGCACACCCTCATTCTCATTGACGGGGCTGCAGTTGAACAGGTTGAGAACTTCAAGTTCCTTGGTGTCCACATCACCAACAAACTATCATGGTTCACACACACTAAGACAGTTGTGAAGAGGGCACGACAAAGCCTATACGCCCCCAGGAGACTGAAAAGATTTGGCATGAGTCCTCAGATCCTCAAAAGGTTCTACAGCTGCACCACCGAGAGCATCCTGACTGGTTGCATCACTGCCTGGTATAGCAACTGCTCTGCCTCCAACCACAAGGCACTACATAGGGTAGTGCGTACGGCCCAGTACATCACTGGGTCCAAGCTTCCTGCCTTCCAGGACCTCTATACCAGGTGGTGTCAGAGGAAGGCCCTAAAAATTGTTAAAGACTCCAGCCACCCTAGTCATAGACTGTTCTTTCTGCTACCGCACGGCAAGCGGTACCAGAGCGCAAAGTCTAGGTCCAAAAAGTGTCTGAACAGCTTCTACCCCCAAGCCATAAGACTTCTGAACAGCTAATCAAAGATCACACAGACCCTCTTTTACACTGCTGACACTCTCTTTTTATAATCTATGCATAGTCACTTTAACTCTACCTACATGTACATATTACCTAAATTACCTCGACTAACCGGTGCCCCCGCACATTGACTCTGTACCGGTACCCCCTGTATACAGCCTCGTTTGTTATTTTACCGCTGCTGTTTAAGTATCTGTTACTTTTATTTTCTATTTATCTATTTTTTTTAAACTTATTAACACTTTTCTTTTAAATTCTTAACTTCTTAAAGCATTGTTGGTTAAGGGCTTGTAAGTAAGCATTTCACTGTCAGGTCAACCTGTTGTATTCGGCGCATGTGACAAATACAATTTGATTTGCAGCTTCAAATAAAATAAAATGTTATTTATCTCATGCGCCGAATACAACAGGTGTAGAACAGTGAAATGCTTACTTACAAGCCCTTAACCAACAATGCCGTTTTGCCTGCCAATGCATGTGTTGTCCCAATCAAGCACCCAAGCTAACTGGCTGAAGTTGACTAGCGTGCTAGCTACTTCCAGACACAAATGAGTGAACACCTCAATTACCCTTTTACTCGCCCTAGCAGAGCTGGTTAGGCTGTATACATGTTTTATTGAGCATTCATGACTAATTATTACTTTTTTTGCCTACATTTACTGACACCAGTCATATTCAGTGGATCTTGTGCGTTTGTAAATTCATCAGTTATTGTGCACTCTGGCACACTCAAACAAGAGTGCTCTGAAATCAGAGTAGATAGCTAGCCAGAGTGAATTTGAGAACACAAGAGATATGCTAACTGGATAACCGTCATTTAGCATAGCTAGCAAAGCGATTCACATTTCTTGCCACCAAACCTGATGACACGTGCATCTCTAGCTATGTAGCCACTGAAAGATGATACGAGGGGAAAAAGTCAGTCACTCACCCACTCATCCAATGACATGATGTCCTCCTAGCAGCTAGCTAGCTAACGTTAGGCTCTGGGTTTTTAGCTTGATCCATAAATAGGTACACTAGCATATTAGCAACGTTATGACTGACTTGTGATCATTGCCCTTGCTAGTTTGATTGTATTGACATTCCCAGCCTTAGTTACAATCGTCCATTTTTGTCGAACATATTGAGTCATTGAAACTGAAACAGTGCATCCCGAATGGAGACAGCAAACAATGTACCAGGCCAACTGTGATTTACAACCTGATAGCAATATTTTTTGGACTACTAAGAAAAGTTTTGGTGAATTATATTAATCATGCATTGAAATGCATCCATCTATTCAGTCGACAATGCCTTAGTGTATGTCATGGAATGTTGAGTCAAATATAAAGTTATAACGTTTTATAAAGTTGGTTTTGCAGCATAAACTGTGAATTAGATTTTTTTATTGATATAATTATCTGTTTATTTCATATCTGCAAAGTATTTTAAACACTGTTAGTTCCACTTTAATTATATATTACAGCATACCAACTTATATTTGGTGTTATTATATCGCTTGCATTTTAGGCCTTAACAAAGGCTTCTAAAATGACAGTGACTACATGGCAAAACAGATCAAAAGGATATGGCTAGCCACTCAAACACTAAAGGTTTGAGATTTCCTGCCACTTTGATGTGTCCCCTATAAATATAAATGTATTTGTTGGTGAAACACTCACATATCACTTACATCTGTACAGCACTCTCCCTTACCGCTGCAACACATATAGCCTCTTATAAGACACGCCTCAAAATATGCTAATGAGTGAGAACCAATACCACACACACACTAATGTTCAAAAGGTTTTTAGAGCTCCAAAATGTATTCTGAATTACAGTAAATGACTGGCAGCAATTGGCCAGTAAGTCACTGTAGAGTATTAGGATAAGGCTTGTAGAATTTCTGAAATACACTATAATTCTGTGGGGGTACAGCATTCTCACTCAAGGGTGCAAAAAATATGAGAAGCCCCTGACTGCAGTGTGCAGTTCGGGGCCGGGCTCAATGTGGGCGGAGTCAAACGTTGGGCCGGGCTCAATGTGGGCGGAGTCAAATGCGTATAACCCGAACCCTTCCCGTCTCTGTCACGCACTGGCCATAGAGAGGCTTTTATTCTCTATTTTGGTTAGGCCAGGGTGTGACTAGGGTGGGCATTCTAGTTTCTTTATTTCTATGTTTTCTATTTCTTTGTGTTTGGCCGGGTGTGGTTCTCAATCAGAGGCAGCTGTCTATCGTTGTTTCTGATTGAGAACCATACTTAGGTAGCCCTTTTTTCCACCTGTCTTTGTGGGAAGATGACTTTGTTTAGGGCACATAGCCTTTGAGCTTCACGGTGTGTTTTTGTAATGTTTATTGTTTTGTTCGGCGTCATTTTGATTTATTAAAGAAAATGTACGCTCACAACACTGCACCTTGGTCCTCTTCTTTAAACGGCCGTGACAGAACCTCCCACCACCAAAGGACCAAGCAGCGTGGTAAGAAGGAGCACTGGACATGGGAGGACATTTTAAATGGCAAGAGATCCTGGACGTGGGATGAGATCCTGGCCTGGAGGGATCGCCTGCCCTGGGAGCAGGTAGAAGTAGAGAGGAAGGCGAAGGCAGCAGCTAAAGCGGAGCGGCAACCAACGTTATGAGGGAACACGGCTGGCAAGGAAGCCCGAGAGGCAGCCCCCCCAAAAAAATTGGCGGGGGCCCCCGGGGAGTGTGGCAGAGTCAGGTTGGAGACCTGAGCCAACTCCCCGTGCTTACCGTGGCGGGCGTCGTACTGGTCAGGCACCGTGTTATGCGGTGGAGCGCACAGTGTCTCCAGTACGCGTTCTTAGCCCGGTGCACTACATCCCAGCTCCTTCCTGGACGGATTGTGCCAGCCCTGCTCTCCAGGCCTCCAGTCCGTCTCCTCGGGCCAGGATATCCTGCGCCGGCTCTGCGCACTGTGTCTCCAGTGCGTCTGCACAGCCCAGTGTATCCGGTGCCTCGGCCAAGGACAAGGCCTCCTGTATGTCTCCCCAGCCTGGTGAGTCCTGTGCCTCGGCCAAGAACTAATCCTCCTGTATGTCTCCCCAGCCTGGTGAGTCCTGTGCCTGCTCCCAGAGCCAGGCCTCCTGTGTGTCTCTCCACTCCAGTGATGATCCATGGCAAGAGCCCTCCAGTGATGATCCATGGCAAGAAGCCTCCAGTGATGATCCATGGCACGAAGCCTCCAGTGATGATCCATGGCAAGAAGCCTCCAGTGATGATCCATGGCACGAAGCCTCCAGTGTTGATCCATGGCACGAAAGCCTCCAGTGATGATCCATGGCACGAAGCCTCCAGTGATGATCCATGGCACGAAGCCTCCAGTGATGATCCATGGCAAGAAGCCTCCAGTGATGATCCATGGCATGAAGCCTCCAGTGATGATCCATGGCATGAAGCCTCCAGTGAGGAGTCATGGAACGAAGCCTCCAGTGATGATCCATGGCATGAAGCCTCCAGTGAGGAGTCATGGAACGAAGGCCTCCAGCGACAGCCTCCAGTCCGGAGCCTTCAGCGACGGCCTCCAGTCCGGAGCCTCCAGCGACGGCCTCCAGTCCGGAGCCTCCAGCGACGTTCTCCAGTCCGGAGCCTCCAGCGACGGCCTCCAGTCCGGAGCCTCCAGCGACGTTCTCCAGTCCGGAGCCTCCAGCGACGGCCTCCAGTCCGGAGCCTCCAGCGAGGGTGCCCAGTCCGGGGCCCGCAACGAGGGTGCCCAGTCCGGGGCCCGCAACTAGGGTGCCCAGTCCGGGGCCCGCAACGAGGGTGCCCAGTCCGGGGCCCGCAACGAGGGTGCCCAGTCCGGGGCCCGCAACGAGGGTGCCAAGTCCGGGGCCCGCAACGAGGGTCCCCAGTCCGGGGTCGGCGGCGAGGGTCCCCACACCAGAGGCGCCACCAAAGTGGGGGGAGCCAGAGGCGGAGGGGGGTCTACGTCCCGCACCAGAGCCGCCGCCGTAAAGGAAGCCCACCCGGACCCTCCCCTTTAGAGTCAGGTTTTGCGGCCGGAGTCCGCACCTTTGGGGTGGGTACTGTCACACCCTGGCCATAGAGAGGCTTTTATTCTCTATTTTGGTTAGGCCAGGGTGTGACTAGGGTGGGCATTCTAGTTTCTTTATTTCTATGTTTTCTATTTCTTTGTGTTTGGCCGGGTGTGGTTCTCAATCAGAGGCAGCTTTGGCAGCTTTCTATCGTTGTCTCTGATTGAGAACTATACTTAGGTAGCCCTTTTTTCCACCTGTCTTTGTGGGAAGATTACTTTGTTTAGGGCACATAGCCTGTGAGCTTCACGGTTTGTTTTTGTAATGTTTATTGTTTTGTTCGGTGTCATTTTGATTTATTAAAGAAAATGTACGCTCACCACGCTGCACCTTGGTCCTCTTCTTTAAACGGCCGTGACAGTCTCCTTCAAGGTCACCCAAGTTGAGGTAAACGTCGAAGGTATCAATGTCAACAAAAGCGAATCTTAATCAAACCTAACCTACATGGATAAAAAATATAAACCATGGAAGTAACTGAGACTGTCATTATGCGTAATATACTTTGTAATATTCATGTTATACCAGTGTAGTGGTATATTTTTATATGACCAAATACCGTACCGATGTTAGCATAGCGTTAATTAGCACCGATTTGCACGTGAGCTAGCTAATTGCTCACAATGAGGGAATCATATTTGGACAAATTTGCCTACTTGAGCAGTAAACCTAGGTTTACATGTACAGTTATGTTATTGATTTGATTGTTGATTTTCTGTGTTTCTTCAATGTATGCCTTGTTGTGTTTGGCTGGCTCTAAATGTTTATCGTTGATGCCATTCCCTTAGTTACACAAAAACTTCAAAACATATTTACGAAGAAAGCAAACACATTGCTTTGAAACAGTGTCCAATGAAAGAATTTTGGCATGTATTGATGTGAGAAATGGTGTGTTTGCAGTCAAAAATAAATGTTCTGGTCCAGCAACATCCATACATGTTGTGAAAAATACTTGGGCTAATTCAGTTCCAACAGTGTTCAAAACTGTTATGCATGCTGGAGTATAAAAAGCTGTTGAATTGTACTTTTTCTTTACTTTCACATACACTGTGTTCACAGAAACATTGCTCGGATCTTGTCCCCTGGACCTTGGAGGACTTTTGGTGTGGATGATGTTCAGGTTAGATATTCCTTTAAATTATTCCACTGAACTGTACCATTTGATTGTCATTATTTTATTGAAAATTGTACCTTGTTCACACCACAGGGCCTACCAAGGCAAGGTTTCTCAAACAAATGTGGGGTGTTTGTTTTGATGGTAAGACGCCGGCTATTCAGTATATTATATTAGTCCTATTTTCTGTTATAACATATAAAAAGTTATTATTATTTATGTGCTTGCAGCACGCAAAGCACACTTGTTATTGCTCATAATTTTTCTTGTTTATTATTCTTGACACTTTTTGGGACCTATTTCCTACAGTTTTTTCACTACATACACAATTCATACATCAAACTCCTGCAGAGCTGGATGCTGATGTGACATGCTGTGACTTCTTGGGGGGATGTCTTCTACATCCTGAAATATATTCCTGATATATTCACTGAGGTATGTATAAATTATGAAATTCTCATCACTAGTGGATATAATGGATTTTGGGATACCCATCTGATTGTGTGATTTTCTTTTTCAAAGGAAAACATGCAGCAAATTAGGCAATGGTGGTGCCTAGTTCTCCTGCAGAACTTTCCCATGCCGCAAGTCTTGAACATTATAAAAACGTTTCATTTGCATCCTTAAAGTCACTTGTTAAAATCACTTGTAGAAGTCACCCGAGTCTCTGATCTCTTTACTGGAGCTGGTATAACTTAATGTACAAAGCACATTCAACTTGTCAGTATGTCTATATGGTATAGTCTGTCTCCATTCTCATGATGAAAGTAAATAACACAAATCAGAATAGGTAGTAACTGTATGTATATATATGCTCAATGAAATACTATAATTAGAAAGTTATAACATTTATCAATGCAATTTTAACAGTACATGACATACATAACAAGTCTGTTGTTCACTGCAACAATATCAGTAGCTTGTCTCAAATATAGCATGAAGCAAAAAGTGTTACAACACATCTGCTGTTACCACTTCATATAATATTTCTTAAGATCTTGAAAAATGAAATACGTTTGTATTCAACGTGTGCCTTGCGCAAACGACCTCAGATGGACAAAAAAAATGTAGGCGGGGTCAAACGTGGGCGGAGTCAAACGTTTGACTCCATCCACATTGAGCCCGGCCCCGAATTGCACACTGCAGTCAGGGGTACTTGACAAATACAGCCTCTTACAAGGCACGCCTTCAAATATTTTAATGAGGCAGAGACTCTTTACCCACCAACAAAATTTTCCCACAATGCACCATAATTAATACTGTAAAACACATTTACAGTAGTTTACTGTTCAGTCTACAGTGTTTTACTGTTGAAATTACAGAAAGGTCTTACAGTGTTACTGTAAAACAAATGTATGGTATTTTACTGTGCAATCTACGGTAATCTACTGTGTTCAGTTTATACAGTTGATTAATACAGTAAGTTACTGATAAACTTGCAAAAATGGCTAACAGTGTAGCTACGGGGAAGCAAGAGAGTCACCTGCACAATGTGTATAGTCGGAGGCGGAGGTGGCACCCGTCTACTTGTTTGCACACTCATCGCTTGCTTCCCCGCAACTCACCAGCTGATGTAGGCTGTGTGTGCCGGGTGTGGCATGTCCTTCCCACTGCTGAACAAAGCTGCGCATCTGTACTGCTAATACTAATTGTGCTTATCACTGAAAAGCTCTCAATCTCTCCAAAAACTCTCTAGTCAGATTTTTGTCACAGAGGTAATTTCCTCTCGTCTCGTTTTAGTCAACTGAAATGAAAACTATTTTTGTTTTTAGTTTTCTTTGGGCCTACATAGTCAGTTATAGTCTTCTCAATTGCCACAGAAAAATAGGTGTTTAACGAATATATTTGCCACTATTGTTGTTGACGAAATTAAACACTGCTTTGTAGAGCATGTCTTTGCGATGTGGGAGTTGGCCATATCCCCACATGTGAGATATCAAAACGAATAATTGAAAGAGAACTTAAGGTTACTTGTATAACCCCAGTTCTCTGATATTAGGGGTGAGATATCTCACCGTATTCCCCTGCTCACGAGAGCATGAGGAAGAGAAGCATGCTTGAGAATAACCAGAAGGCGGGAAAATGCCTCCTTTTAAAGGATGTGTGGGACAACCTAATTCACCATTCTACCTGTCTGTCTCCAACAAATGCTTTTGAAAGGTTATTCCCGGGAGTAGGTGATCCTAGCGAATCCCCACATGTGAGATATCGCACTCATAATTAAGTGATAATGCCAGAGAAGCCGGTCTTTGATGGATATACTGTAGCGGCACGTTTTGCCAGGCCCGAGACGAATACAGTATTTTCCAAACACTGACTTCGAGAGCATTATCACTTTTATACAACGGGTTACCAACATATTAAAATAATGATTTACATATTTTCATTAAAAAAAAATTGGGGATGAATTTATTCATACTAATTCATCCTTTCACAAGAAAAAGTCCCGACACGTATCTAGGGTTGCTACCCAAGCCGGGTGGTCGTTCGTTTTCTATCCGTTTGCCAGAGACGCGAACCAGTAGTTCAGTCTTGTTGTTTCGTTTCTTAATGTTCCATTGCCAAACTGGCTGGCAATGTTCTTATCCCTTGCTTGCTAGCTAGCCAACTATGGCTAACTTATAGTCACGTCAAACAGTGCAGCCAGAATAACATCAGTAGCTGCATTTTCAATTGTTTATGCTGTTTTCTTGTGACATTTATTTGGATACATCAATAACAATGAGCCAATGAGGCGCGATTTCGCCTGGCAAGAAAATGTGCTTTCTCGTCAGGACACTGTTGTTCAGAGGAGCTAGCCAACAACATAGCTAACACAATTACTTCAAACTGAAGATGGAAAGACTGCAAACTAGCTGCACTTTGTTTCGTTTTTACCTTTTTTCAATTGACATTTCTTTGTATATATCCATAAAAATGATGCCAGCTGATTCATGATTTCGACTGGCTGCGAAATTCTGCCTGCCTGTCTGTCTCATCCCGACTCCCGACACGTTCATTACTATGGACAGCTGGAGATCAATTTGAATATTGAAACAATGTTGCAAATGTCAGAGAGACATAGTTGGCTAGCTAGCAAGCAAGGGATAAGAACATTGACAGCAAGGTTTATACAAATCTCCGCTGTTGAAAACTAAATGTTAGTCTAAAAGAAATGTGAGCTAATGTCACACCCATATGTTCACACCCATATTGATCAGGCCACACCTCGCCACACCCACCAAACGGGAGCAAACCGGAAACGTACCCGTGCACCGTTTTGGGGGAAATGTGTCGTTCAATACAAACGTAGCAAACGTTGGAGCAAACTGAACACACCACCTGCCTGCAGGTAGCTGTTCTGGCCCTGACAATGATTGGCTGCAGTGGGCGGGGTCACATATAGGTATTTCAGTCAACACAGACCAGAAATGTGTTAAAGAAAATATAAACGTAGAACGTGAAGCAATTCTCAAATAGCTTCTTTCAACTAATCGAGAGAAATCCCAGAGTGCAAAACACAACAGAAAAGGATAACATCAAGAAGAAGAAAACAGAATGGGATTTATTAATTGGATGGTGCTTTTTGCCTTGATAGGCATAAGCTTTCAGGTAAGAAGGATGCTTTTTTATTTTTTACTGTGAAGCTATTTGTGTAGGACATAGCATATATTTCAAATACATTACTATTGCAATAACATCAGAAGAACATGAATAGTCTGTTGGAGGAAAAGGAATGAGCTATCTAGAGAGAACACTGCCTTATTGACTGGCATACCTGTCATCAGGTGTAAGATTAACCTTGAGTAGGGAACATTTTATAAAACTTCTCATGGTATGAACATTGTGTCATGTAATTTTTTTTACATTCCCTTAAATTATTATATATATTTTTCTTCTGTTTTTACTTCCTTATCTGTTTTTACTTCCAGAGTTCGGCTTCATCAGGTAAAACATTTATATTTTTGTCACATTACATGTACATTGCTAAACAGTCTACATTTTTCAACTGCAGAAAATGATGGTCGGATGAAAGTGGATTAAAATATGATTATTATGATTATTACACTGGAATGATCATGTAATTGTAGGTCATGTATGCAATAGTAGTGCTGTAATAGTTTCTAATTTGATCCAGACATTAACCCAGTATTTGACAATGATTCTGTCTCTCACATCATATAGAAATCACAGTGTCGATATTCACCGTAACATCTAAGAGTATGACCGTGCAGTGGAGCAGATGCTCAGGAGCCAGTTCCTACAAGATCACAGCAACCTCCAAGAACTCCCTGGATGCCTCAGCCTTCGCCCAGTTCGGTGCCAACTCTGTGATGGGCTCCATCAACTCTCTAACCCCCAACA